>NC_073727.1:86749729-87361604 GCF_023634155.1 Falco peregrinus
CAGGTATGGGTTCGTTAGGCAGGCAAGGTTCCCTGCTGTCCAGTTTGTAACCGAAACTCCCCATGAGCCCTTCATGCTTCCAACTTCTGACAAACCATCCCCAGCCACGCACCCACGCAGGATTTTAAACAAACGCTGCGTTGTGCAACAGCTCCGGGGGACAAAGCCCCCAAAGCCAGGCACCCGGCCCTCGGGGCTGCGCTGTGCCAGCCAGCAGGGCCGCAGGCAATCCCTGCGGGGGCTTGTGCGGGCAGCACTACGTGCCCACAAGCCGTGCGGGCCGCAGGCTCCCGGGAGCACCGGGCTCCCCGCAGCGGGACGGCGCAGCGCCGCAGCCCTCGTGCTTTGCGTGGCCGCCGCTGCGGTGGGACAGCGGCCATCACCCCGGCCGCGGGGGGAGGCTGGGGGCGCGGGGGCTGCCGCCCCCGGCCAGCGACGGGGCACGGCCCTCGCGGGGCTGGCGTTCGGCAATACCAAGGAAACGTAAAGAAGAAAGCCAGATACGGGCAGGCAGCGCTTCTAGCTAAAAAAAAAATAAAGGCGACGTCGGGGAAAATAAGGTGTTAATTTCCGAGCCCTGCGGAGTTACGGTGGGTCTTGCACCTGCGGGCAACCCCTGCGAAACGGCACACGCAGGCAGCAGGTGACGGCTGGATTTAGCTTGTTTGGATGGTGTAAACACACGCGCGTGCAAGGCGTGTGCTAAGCCCGCAGCGAAATACGGCGGCTGGAAGTGCGCAGCGGCGCGGGGCGGCACGCCGCGGCGGGCGGGCGGGCGGGAGGACCCCGCGGAACAGCTGCCGCCCCGGGGCCGCTGGGACGGGTAGTGCAGGCTGGGCGCTGCCCGCAGGCCCGGGCCCGCAACGAACTACACTCCCCAGGGCGCCCCGGGGCGCGGAGGAGGCGATAAAAGGCGGCGGGGGCGGCGGGGGGCTGTGCGGGGCTGCCGCGCCGCTGCCCGTATGAGGCCGCAGGAGCCGCCGCAGGGCGGCCCCGCTGCCGCGCTGGAGACGCTGAAGCAGCGGGCGTGCGAGAGCGTGGAGCTGAACGCGGCGCGGCTGGGCGCGCTGAGCCGCGATATTTGGAGCCGGCCCGAGCTGGCCTACGAGGAGCACCAGGCGCACGACGCCATGACCCGCTTCTTCTCCAGCGCGGAGCTGCCGGGCGCCGCCTGGGCCGTGCAGCCGCGCTACAAGCTGGGCACGGCCTTCCGCGCCGAGTGGGGCACGGCCGCCCCGCGGGGCCCGAGCCCGCGCCCGCTCCGCCTCGCCTTCCTCTGCGAGTACGACGCTCTGCCCGGCATCGGCCACGCCTGCGGGCACAACCTCATCGCCGAGGTGGGCGCCGGCGCCGCGCTGGGGCTGAAGGCCGCCCTGGAGAGCCTGCCGCCGCCGGCGCCCGCCGCCGTCCAGGTGAGCGCCCTCCCGAGGGCGGGGGCTGCGGCCCCGGGGCGCCGGCGGGCCCTGACTCTCGGCGCTTGTGCTGCAGGTCACGGTGCTGGGGACGCCCGCGGAGGAGCAAGGAGGAGGCAAAATAGACCTGATAAAGGCTGGAGCGTTTGATGGCCTGGATGTGGTGTTCATGGCGCACCCCTCGCAAGAAAACGCGGCTTACCTGCCCGATGTGGCCGAGCACGAGTGAGTGAGCAGCTCGGGTGGAAGGGGTCGGCTGCGCCTTGGCCCTTTCTCCCTCCCTGAGTAGGGGAGTTGCTTTGGAAGGGGCAGGACCTGGGGCGGGGGACCTTGCAGGTGCCCTTCAGACACAGCGTGGGCAGTCGGCTGGGGGCCGGGGCGCCGCCCGGGGCGCGGAGCCGTGCTTCCACAGTGTCGCGTTCGACCTAGCGCTGAAGATCCCTGACTGCTCTGAGATAATCTGGCGCGTGTCCCAAAAATCCATTCTTTCTTCTGATGTTGCTAGGCGTTTCTTTTTTTAAAAAAGCATGTGCCATCCGTTAAAAAAAAAATACTTAAAAACGCAGCTGGAGGGAGTCTCCTGAATCATAGCTTCTTGCTTTCCTGGGCACCAGGTCACGTAGTTCTCGATACATGCTTTATCAGTTTTGAAAGTGTTCCACGCTTTCTCTCCCCCTTTTGAAAGAGCCAGCCAGCTGAGCCTGACTGCTGTTAGGATCCTTATTAACTTCCAGCCTAAATTTAATCATGGCAATTTAATATCTATTAACTCTCATATCATATATTAACTCTTTTTTTAAATTTTTTTTTATTTTTATTCAAAGTGGTTCATGGCTCTCCTTCACGTTTGCCCCCAGTGTAAGTATAGACAGCAGTCATATCCTCCCTTACCTTTTTTTGCCAGCTAGCTTGCTGGTTGCTGTATAACTCCTCGGAAGTCATGCCTTGTAATTTTTTAGCCCTCCTGTTCAGCGACAGCACTTGTTCATTTGTACTTGGTGTCATTTGAGTTGTGTTGAAGTACTCCGTGCTGGATGTGTGTAACCAGGACTGTACATCATTAGTGTCTCCTTACCATTTTGGAGACTGCTAACATGTTTGGGGCTTCCTCTTAAGTCATTTTCAAGTAATCAACTCTTAGACAAATGCGTAGTCTGTAAGTACATGATCTTTTAAATATTTCTGAGCTTCATTCAGTTCTTTCTCTGCCACTCTGCAGGCCATGCTGTTCTTCCTTTGATGTTATAAACCTTTTCTGTTTTTGTAGTAACCCAGCAGTAGAGCATCAGCAGGCTTTGTTACTACATTTTGTATCACGTTTGCTGATGATTCTTGATCCCAAGGTCATATCTTGCAGAGATTCTGCTAGTTACCTCCCTCCAGTGCAACAGTTTATTCCAAGTACTATGTTTGGCTGTCTCTGACTAAATTCTGTAATATTTAAATAGCTGGTTTTCCGGCCATTTCTGACTTGATGTACTGAAGTGCTGTTTTCAGCTTGGTTGTGCTACCTTCCAGCTCTGATGTGCATGATTTTATTGGCCATTTTGCTGTTTCTGGTGGATAATTTGCTCCTGTTACTGCTAAGTTTTATGGTAAACCAGACGAGGTTAACAACACATGGTCTAGCTAGCTCTGCTCTACTCTGTCAGTGTTGCTGAAGAGCCTTAATTGGTTATTGTCATCTCCTTCAAGACTTACCCCAGCTTGCCTTTTGGTTGCCGTACCGTAAGACTGTATTTGTAATGTTCAAGGTGCAGTTTTCATTGATAGTTTTGTCTTTCTGATCATTTCAACTCCTGCAATAGCCTTTTGAGTTTGATACAGTAAGATTTGGAAATCTTTGTTCAGGGATGATGGTCCGCTGTCGGCCCAAGTCCTAGATGGCGCGCAAACCTTGAATGTGGAGGAGGCACAGAACTGAAGTACCGAGTGAAACAACTTGCTCCCTCAAAAAGCTTGAAATACTGAGTTTGTCATCATTCATGTAATTATGAGATTCCAAAGCTAAAGGACTGTTTTGGTAGTGTGTAATTGATCTTTGGTTGTTTCAAAGTAATTTAGGGACTGATGATCACTAAATTGCTGATATTACTGTGTCTGCAGCCTCTGAAAGCTGGCTGGTGCCTGAAGTAAAATCAACGTACTTGGATAACTGGTGGATACATGCCAAAAATTGCTGATTCTTACTCACTTACCCTTCACTTAATCAGTCTATGTATTGTTGGTCAAACAGGATCTACATTCTGCTGATAAACTGGCTCAGGGTGGTGGTATTCACCAAAATTGGTTGGCTTTTCTGTGAGATTGTGACATTTTGTGTAGCATTAGAAGTACAAGAAAAGGAATGCTGAAAGAAACTTTTTTTAATAAGAAGCATATGTTTCTTGCAAGGAAAAAAAAATGCTGCAACGTGACTTTCTGCTTTGCTTTGCCTTCTCTCCATTTCTCAGAGAATATCCAGGGATCTGTCCTGCCTTCTGTGTGAGTTAATTTGTGGTGTTGTAGTCTAATACTTGGGTGGTTAATAGGTTTTCTTATCTTGATTTCATAATGATAATAAATTTTAAATAAAACACATACTTTACAGAATGGGACGTGTGGTTGTGTTACAGGATGGGGGGTGGGTGGAAAAGGGTTAATTTGGGTTGCAGGCAGCAGGAGACGTTTTCTGCTGCAACAGTTCACTCTGTTACGGCCCTCTTTGCTATC
Organism: Falco peregrinus; assembly: GCF_023634155.1. NCBI lineage: Eukaryota > Metazoa > Chordata > Aves > Falconiformes > Falconidae > Falco > Falco peregrinus. The sequence continues at coordinate 86,753,854 of NC_073727.1, forward strand.
CAGTATTTAGGTTCTGGTATTAGCTTGCAGCTGTGGCATGGTTCAGAGCGTTAGGTGTCTGTTCAGGATAAGTGGTAAAGTTGGAATTTTTGCAAGACAGAGGGACAAGCAAGTTAGGCTGCTTCTAGCTGGGTAAGAGACAAGGTTGTGCATCTTGGGGTGGGGGGGAACTCTGAGCTTAAGATGGAAGTTTTTTATGTAAAGGACTGTGTGTTGAGTATGAACAGATTTAGTTAAAATCTCTACTCCTGGTAAAAAACTAATGTTTGTGTATTCAACAGTAACACCTTATGTAGTTGTCAGTATTTGGTATTTGCCTCTCATATAAAAAGTTTTCATATAATTTGAAATATTAAATTATTTTGTAAGGCTAATATAAATGGCCCTCAGATGAAGCAAAGCACAAATTCTTACTGGTTATGTTTAGGTGCAGTATTTTGACTCCTGTGAAGTCTGAGGATAACATTTGCACTAGATTTCTTCCTTGTTGCAAGCCTTTCTACCAGCATTTTTGAGGTGTGTGGGAAAAGAACATTCTTGCTGTAGTATAGTAATGTGTATTTTATACTAGGCTGTGTCTTTACTACACTTTTAAAACTTGACGTTTTTTATTTAGACGTGGATTGTATGTGATCTTACTAATGTGCTTCTGCTGTGTGCATTTGACAAGAATTGGGACAATCACCTTGTAATTTTGAATCTGAGAAAAGGGTTTGTTATCATCCTCCGACATGAACGTTAGTAACTTCAAGTCTCAGAACAGTATAAAAAACACGTGTTGGAGAAATTTAGTACGAAGCCTATACTTCTCAGGAAAAGGCTATATAGTGGTATGTTACTTGTAACTCTTTTGCCTGATTGGCTCTTGGTATTGTCCCATGTCACTGGTTTTCTAGAAATCTCTCAGCCTCTTCCTGCATTCAAAGATAGTTCAACTTTGCAACAGTGTAGTGTCAGGTAAATTGTTTGTTGTTCTGCTGTACAAAACATTAATGAAAAATACTTGTGTGAACAAAAGGAACTTTTTATTTTCGAGGTTTTTTCAGTGAATGAAAAGCAAATAAGCAATGCCTTTTATTTCCTAGTGTGACTGTGAAATACTATGGAAAAGCTTCTCATGCTGCTGCTTATCCTTGGGAAGGAGTTAATGCATTAGATGCTGCTGTTCTTGCATACAACAATCTGTCTGTTTTAAGACAGCAAATGAAACCGACCTGGAGAGTTCATGGTGAGATCTTCATTAAATCTAATGCAAGTAGGAGTTTAGGCTGTTGAAATACTAACTTACGCAATCCCGCAATTTAAGGTATTGTGTTATTGCACTAAATCAGTGTAGTCACTTCAAATAATATGAAGTAGCATTGTTTCATTGAGATAGTTTGTCTGTAGTCTTTAAAATCATGTCAGTGTCCAGAACTAACTGCTGAAAACAGGCTTATAGGTCACATTCAAAAGAGGACACGGGTACCTAGGTAGAGGCTAGACAGATGTTAAGTCTTTGCACTTGAAGTTCAGAAAGAAGAAAGTGCTAAGCTAATTTTGGAACATGGCCTTGAATTCCTTAAATTTAATGTACATGTATTTTTCAAAGGTGTAAGATTAAATGTTTCTGAAAAATGAAGTATTCATGTTTGTGTTGGACATTAATTAGATGGCATTTATTGGAAAGGTGTGGTGGTGTAGGGTGACTGAATTAATTTGCTGAAGTACACAAAACAAATGATGGCAGAAGACATGTTAACCATTAAGCTTGACTCATACTCCTTCAACACCATAAATTTATTTTTGTACAGAGAAAGGTTCAGTTGAGATGAAAGCTGCCCTTCAGTGACAAGCCCAGGTTTCCCTTAGTATACCTGACACAGCTTTTTCCAAGTTGAAATTAAGGAACTTTGCCTTTCTACAGGAATTCTGAATTGTAGACCTGTTTATTTGGAATACTTGTTAGGAGCTTAATACACTTCCAGAAGTTCTGAGCTTATCGTGATATGTCTTCGCTGCTTTTGCTGTATAATGTGTGTTTCTCTCCAGGATATCTGGATGGAGTCTGAAGCCCTAACCCTTTTGACTGTAGATGAAGGTGTTTGCAGTTCTGCTGTGCAGCATACCCAAATGAATTTCAGACAGCAGGCATAGCCTCTCTATCCTATTGCTCTGTAGGAAACTTAATTAATAATGAGTTTTGGTTGTGTTGCAGGTTTAAGGGTGGAGGTGCCCAAGTCTTCTATTGAATCTAAGTCTAAACCCTTAAGTACTGCCGCCTTCATTCATGATTTCTAAAGGCTGCATGGGTACCGTAGGCAAAACCCTGAGTATTTAATCGAGCCTCCTAGAGGTAACACTTCCCGAAACACAGCAAAACTTAAATTACTCTGTTGATACAACTGCTGTCATAAACCTTGTTTTCAAACTGGAAACATTTAAAATACTTCTGCGAAAGTATAAGCAGCCAGAATGAGATTTAATTTTAGGAGTGTTTTTTTTACAACAGTGTGTTGGAGATCTTGTGTTATAGGCTTGGCAGTAACAGCAGTGGTTGACTTAAGTGATACTAAAAATCTTAGTGTTAACCCGGTAACAAAACCTGAAATTTCCATTGCTTAAAGTCTGGAATTTGTAAGCAGCGTTTTATATACTTGAACTTTGTTGGTTTGAGTTTGTCTGATGTAAGTTGTCTGTCTTCCCTGCTTATGAATGGAGTAAGTGTTGCCCCCTTGAAAAATAAGAATGTATATTTTTTTCTATTCAAAAATTTATATGAAATGAGTTAGAAGAAAAAGTTTCCACCTGCAAGAAGGGCAGACTGGGTGCTACTAGTAATGTGTAGGCAACCTGCTTTTAAACTAGACCTGCTGTCCAGTCCATATTGCAGTTACTTTGAAATTTAAGTGTAGACATAATCTTGGACTCTATCCAATTCCATTTACAAATGTGCTGGACAAAACAAGTGAAAGTTGCTTATTCATTAAGGTACTTGTTTTGTTATGGTATGTGTCATGCCAATTTGCATGATTGCTGACTTGCTGGTTCCTTTCATGTGATGCCTGTCCTTCTCATTTAAGCTTTTTTTTTTCCCCTTTTGTTATGGACTAGTACTGCTAGTGGTTTAGTTTAGCACTTTGTTTACTTTGACTGTATTCGAGACAGGAAGGGTTTTATTTGAGCAGTTCATAGTATTAATAGATTTTGTGCCCCAGAAGTAAGGATTCACTCATTTGCATCCTGATGGTGCTGGCTTTTCAGGCTTCAGTGACACATATCAGTAATTTTGTGCAGTATTTCTAATTATGGTAAATAGTTTCTCAGTTCTACAGAAAACAAATATTATTTCACATATGTAAGTTGTGGGTAGGAGGCCAGGCTGTTGAAAGCAGCTAGCTGTTAATACATTGAAATCTAATGTAGAATTGAGGTCTACAATGTTTTATTGTTGAAATACATAAATATTACGGTCTTTCATGGTAATGCCTCTTATGCCATAATTGAAAATTATGTTGTTGTCACACACTTCCTTGAGGGAATATTTTCAACTCAAACTTCACTCTTGAATAAAACTACATATGTTATACGTTGCAGTATTTCTAAGTAATTAGTATGAGGAATCTAATGAACTTTCTGTGCACTGCAACACACATGTTACACCAGTATTGGTGAGAAATGCAACTTACTCAGTTTCTCTCCAAGCTGGCAAAATGTTTGAAACATTCTAGTTGAGGAAACCTTTAAAAGTTGGAATCCAAGGTAGCCTTTATAACAAAATCTTTTCTTTCAGTGGCAGACAGATTGCTTTGAGTCCAATGCACTGAATTTCAGGGGATTCATTAGAAATGCTAGTTTGGCTTGTCTTTAGATTTGTAGCAAAACAAACAAAATTCTAACAAAAAAATACAATGAAATTGTGCTGAAAAAACATGTATGTCCCACTTAATCTGATGTGATAAAGAAACTTTGTCCACACACTGTATTTTTGACATTCTTTGTATTTCATGCTCAGCTGACCTCTTTTTTTTTTTTTCCATTGTTTATATATTTAGGTCTTGAGCAAGTAGCTTCCTGACAGGGCTGAAGATGAAGCAATTGTATTTAACACTGATAATGTAACTTTTCCCTTTCTGCAGGTGTAATAAAAAATGGTGGTGTGAAACCTAACATCATTCCATCTTACACTGAACTAGAGTTCTACTTGCGTGCTCCTTCAATGAAAGATCTTTCTGTGCTGACAGAGAAGGTTGAGAACTGCTTCAGATCTGCAGCACTGGCCACAGGATGCAAAGTAAGAATGTGTTCGTGGTCTTGTGTTTCTGTTATGCTGGAGATAAGGTAGGCCAGTGTAGGAAATTGAGGCTTACAGTATTTGTCTTCATGGTGTTTAGGTGAAATAAATCTAAATTTGTATGGTACTACTTGCCATTCTGTTGCTTTGTGTCCTGAAAGAAAATTTTAGTTTATGCATAGACTACCAGAATCATAGAAGGATCTAGATTGGGAGAGACCTCCGGAGTTCTTCTAGTTTAACCCTCTGTTTGGAGCAGGACTAGTTAGACCAGATCATTCAGTGCCGTGTGAACTTCTGAGTATCTCCAAGATGAAATTCTGCAACCTCTCAAGTGCTCTACCCAGCTCGTGGTGAACAAGTGTTTGCCCAATGTTTCTGCTGTGATGGCTGAGTACTGGAATAGGTTGCCTGGAGAGATTGTGGTGCTTCAGCCCTTGGAGATAATAAAGAGCTGCATTGATATGGCCCTGGGCAACCAGCTCTAGGTGACCTTGCTTGAGCAGGAGAGTTGGACAAGATGACCTCCAGAGGTGCTTTCCAACTTCAGCAATTCTATTGTATCTCATAGAAATTTCCTTTGTTGCCTCTTGTCATATCACTGGGCATCTCTGAGAAGTCTCACTCTGTCTTCTCTGTACCCTTCCCATCTGATAACTGCAGACAGCAATAAGATCTCCCCCCTTAACCTTTCCTGAAGGCTCAACAAGTCAAGTTCTTTCAGCCTTTTCTTTTATGTCATGTCCTCTAGCACCCTAATAGTTTTGGTGGCCGTCCCATGGACTAGCTCTAGTCTGAACACAATACACTAGATGTAGTCTCGCAGGAGTTGTCTGCATCAATAATAAAGCTATTGAAACAGTAGTGCACCAGTGTTGATTGCAGATGAGTGCTACAAGTAATGGCCAGCAATTTGGATTTTTTGTGCCACTGATCATAATACTTTGTGCTTGTGTATCTTCTGTGTCCTCTGAGCCAGGCATGTCATCATGGAAAGCTAAGCTTGGTCATGTACTGTCTGCTCTTCCGTGAATATATGCTGGATGCTCACAATTGCCTTGTGGTTTGTTTGCCTGGATATGGGTCTCGGGAAGATTTATTTGTTCTATGATACCCTTGGGAGTTCTAGGATGTTGTGCCTGACCAGTCTGTTACTTCCAAGATCCTTCTCTTGGCCTGTCAAGGTGCATGTGACCTTTAGCTCTTTTTTAGTGAGCTGGAGCATCCCTCTGTTTCAGCGACATTTAAAACATGATAGCTGCCTGTTTGCATTGCTGCTTCTCTCTTACTTAGCGTCCTTGGGTGCATCCCACCTGGTCCTATATACATACAGTTTCTTTAAGTGTCCAATAATCTTGGGTTTTTGCTATGGGTGATGCTCCTCCTATAGACAAGTGCTACTAGGCTCAAAGACCTGGGAGGCTTGATGGCAAACCACCAGTAGGAATGGGCAAAGCAGATATTGAGCGTTTTGTCTTTTTTTCCATGTTCTTTGTTACTAGGTCCTTTGCTTTACTGAACAGCAGGCTAGCTTAGCAACCAAATGTGAAAGACTGAGTGATTTTTTTCAGTTAGCATTCTTCTCATTTTTTTGCTTTTAGTAAATGGAAGTGTTCTGAACAATGGTAAAATAAAATTTGGTGAAAGCCCAAACTGAATTCTCTGTAGTTTAATAGTACCTGCAGTGGAAATCATTAGGTGCTATTACAGGAAATGTTTTTATTTTATTTTTGGGGATGCTATCCATGAAATCCTCGCTTCTGGGATTTGGCTGCCTAGTGCAAGCTTGGCAGAGCACTGGTTGTGTTTTGATCGGGGTAATATTTGGCAGAATGTTGTATTTTTCAAAGAAACTTAGCATTTTACATCTCTTTTGGCATGGGCCTGAAGTATGGATATGTACTTATTTTCTCTGGCCTTTTAAATGGTTTACATTAAACTGGCTTGAGTTGGAGAAAAATTTCTAATCATTTGGAATTCTTTCTGTCTAGGTGGAAATAAAAGGTGGTGTAAATGATTACTACAATGTGCTTCCAAATAAGAGCCTGCAGAAAGTTTACAAGGAGAATGGACAGAAGCTTGGAATAGAATTTGTAGCAGAAGACTGTATCTTGAATGGTTTGTCAGGTAACTCCATCTGGATTTTTTTGTTATGATTTAAGCTTAGGTTGATCAACTCTTTAAGTGTATAAAACCATGGGGTACAGCTAGGCTAAACACTGTTTGGTCAGAAGAAAAAGCCAAATTAGAAAGTTGAAGCTCTGTAAAAGGGTTGTACCTCTGGTCTGTGTTTCTGTACTTGTTGTATAAGCTGAAAAACTTTCCCAACAGGTATGAAAAGCAGTAATCATTTTCTGATGATATTTCAAGTAAGAAACTGTTTGGGGGGAGGGATGGAAGGATGGAAAGCTAACAAGTTTTACTGAGTACATGATGATGTGTAATGAGTTGCAGCTCATTCTGTTGCTTTGAGATACAGAATCCTGGTTTACTATGAATGGAGATGAGACTTAGTTTTTAGGAACTTCATTTAATATTTTCCCAGCTTATGTATAAACAAATTTACTAGCATGTCACTAATACTTTAGAGGGAGTTTTGAAAGAGATTAAGTGGAAATTTAAGCATCTCAGTAACCCTAATTTAAACCTCTTTCCGTTAACAGGTAATTCTATGCTTCTAATTTTAGTTCATGAGTTTTCCAGATTAGTTTTCCAAAGGGGTGCCATTCAAGTAGGTGTTCACTTCTGTCTTGACTGTGTCTCAAACTGTGGCACTTTCTTGGTCTCTCAACACTATAGTAATAGGAATGTGAATTCTTGAATATTCAGGTGAGTTTCTCATTACCCCTAACAGTTTTTTCCGGTATCTTTCCTACAGGAGCTCTGTTCGTCATAACTCCAGCTGATACTTTATAGCCTTCACTACTGATCTTAACTACATATAAATGTTTTCATTGCACTCACGTTAAAGGTTTTTCTCTTTGGTTAGAAGGAAAAGATTGTTCTCAGCAAAAAAGTTGTTGTTCTGATTAGTTTGATTGTGATACTAATCTTCTGTATCTTACATGCAGATTATCTTTGGAAAGTTGAGTTCCTGGTGTTTAGGGACACACTTCTCCACTTTCTTTTTTTGGGTGGGGGAGACGGCATATCTGGTAGTATTCTGGTTGTTTCTCTCTGTTTCTTACTCTTTTCCAAATTAGGGCAACAGTAGTATATTAGTTTCAACTGGTTCGTTATCTTGGGTTTGACACCAAATTATAACTAAAGGCAGATTTCTCTTTTTCTTTGGGGTGAAACAAGTAAGATTTACTGCTTTGTTCATTTTGCCTAAGAAAGGGGCTGAGGAGCTTAAAATGACTACTGTAGTGAAACTTCCTGGAGGTCTGCTTGTTGCTTCCTTCAAACCGTTGTGTTAAGAGTGAAGAACATGAATGCTGGTGATCTTACCGGTTCAGAGGACTTCAAATGAACTTAGTACAGCCACCTAGTTGTAATAGTGCTTTCACATGAAAGTTACATGATATGCTAAATGTTGACCATTAACTTACTTAAACTGAAACTCCCCATATGCCTGTCCTGTCCTTAAATTGTTTGTCAAATGTCAAAATGTGCTTGAGCAATTGTGGTTTTCTCTCACACACTGCAGTAGGCTTTACCACATTTTCTTTCCACAGCTTCTCTGAATTATTGCAGTGGGGATTCAGCAGTGATAACAAAGCACAGTCTCCAGAGACTTAGGAGTGGACTTTTGTATGCTACCCTGGTTTTTTGGGGGGGTTGAGTGTTTTGTCTCATCTTTTCCAAGACCTCTATTTCTGTTTAGTTTTCATATGGTTTTCAATGTTTTCTTTTAGGATATCAGTTTCTTCTGTTGAAAGGGAAGGAAGATAGCTCAGTTGCTTCTCCATGTCTGTGCAGCAGAGAAGTCGTTAACAGATGAGCATACTCGCTGCCACCTCTACATGGGTATTAGTATCGGTCTGCTTACAGGTATCGCTCTAGGCAGCTAAGCCCTACAAAGAATTCTTTTAGTCCGTCAACTTGCACTGCTGTCTGTGTGCCTTGTGCACGCTCCACTCGTTTGGCACACAGCCAGGATGATGTGAAACAATGTGAATCCGAGTTTGGCTTTGACCAGGGGCCATGACCTGTTTCTCCTTCTGCTGGTAGGGTAGCTGTACTACAGGCTATTGAAAACCCCCCAAAGCCCATGGCTTCCTTTAGCATACCTTAGTTGAGGCACCCACGCTTGTGAGATAATTTAATGTGGTACTTTTAGCATTCATGGGGTTCATTGGCTTCCTGTGCACGTAAGAAGGAGCCAGTATGTTTTGAAAATACCACTTTTGTAGCTTGGGGCTTGTATGTAAATGCTTCATGGAAGCTTTTGCGTTTTCCCCTCCATTCATGTTTGTGGTAATAACTGACTTCCATTACACATTCAGTGACTTGAAGAGGCTTCAGTTTCAGCTTCGAGGTATATTTTTGAGAGGATGGAGCTCCCAGTACCTTTCTGTTGAAGATAGTACATGACTCTGTACATTGCATTGGTAACTGTGCAATTATTTATGCTTCTAGAAGGAATCCTGATCTGTACATCTCTAGCAGGCATACAGTTCCAGATGTTTGTATGGAAACCATTGCAACACCTGATGTTTTAAACATGCCACTAGGTTATTACCGGTAAAGGATGTAGCATATTTTCTGATAGAGGGGAAGATTGGACTGTCACTTTTGTTAAAAGCTACCTGGATTTTGGCTTGGTAAGCTCGCCGTCTTACTAGGAATTACCAAGTTTGAATCTCACATTCGGCAAAAATAACTTGTAAACTGGTAGTAGATTGGATATAGATATAACGCTAAGTAGAATTACATGACAGAGAGCTGAGATACACTGAAATTTCCAATGCTTCATTTGCTGAGTGAGAGCAGGGAAAAAGGCCAACACAGCCTTTCCAGCAGTTTGTATATTAGGAGTTAGTAAGGCAAGATTAGAACTGGTTTAGTCTGAAGTAGGCAGAACTTTGAGACTTCTGGTTTGTCTTTCCAGACCGACCAAAGAATGGATCGGTGGTGTAGACTACTGAAAATTATAATCTTGTTGCTGTGCCAAGAGTTGGAATTTTCTTCAAGTGCGTACTGAACTTACGGGAAAGGATCATGTTTTTGGACAAAGCTTGCAGCTTCTCTTTGTAGGCAGAGCAAAATAGCCAGCTAGTCTTGTCCTCTTTGATCACAAAATATAGGCTCTGGACTCACTTTTAATTGGTGTATGCTTCCAAGTAATCTGTATCCTTCAGTCATTTCGTTTCTGAGTCTTAAGGCATTAGCAATACAACTTCTGTCCATAAACTATCATGATGTGGAGGCTACCTCATGTGTTACAAACAAATTTGAATCTTTGTAACAGTCATTTTATGTTACTGCTACAGAAGAATATTCTTGCAGCTCTTATTGGCCTAAAAAATGTTCATTGAGATCTTGATCATCCCTATTTCTTCCTGCTATGAAACAGTGCTTCATCCTGGTATCTGAATTTCACAGTAGCTTGTATGTTGATTTCTCCAGCTTCTGAATGTCATTTTAACAAATACGGGATGGATTGCTTGTTTGGGTAAAAGAAAAAAAAAGTTCTCAGAGTAGTTGCAGGCTCTTGGATGATTTACTATGAAGGGTCTGCTACTTCTGCATGGTTACCATTAAATAGATCAGGCGGTACTCTGAGATAGGTGCTGTCACTAGCTAGCATACTGGAAGTGCTAGTCAGGCATGAAAGAATCACCATTAAGATCTGCAGCACTCCTATCAAGAATTGTTTTATGTCTACAAAGCACGAGCATTTTGTCAGGAGTTTAGTTCTGATCTTGTTATTTCCAAGAGTGCTTGTAACGCGAAGGTTTTCATAACTGAGAATAAACAAAAAGCACAGGAAAAAATAGTTGTCCTCAGTCTGTTTTTGTTTAAAGATAACTTGTTCCTACTTCAGAGTCCCCTGCTTAATGCTGAATATTTGCATACTGGTGAAAAGTGGGAATTGTTGGGCCTGGTTCTAAGGGCTGTAGCAGGAAAATAGCTGAACTGCCCAGAACTCCCAAGGTTTGCAGCTTTCATTGTTTCTGAATTAACAGCTTACTCTCAGGAGATGCTTGATAAAAATTTAACAGTAAATGAAACAGGAATATGCTGATAGATCTTCATTGCAGTCCAGTAACTGATAATTGATCAGAAGCGCACTGGAGAGCAGCATCTGAAGGTGGCTAGTTAGGGAAAACATCTCTGTGATGGTGGAGTTTCGTATGGATAATGACTCATTAGAAATGCTTTTATTTTAGTATTTGGGGCAAAGGATATTCTATTTTAGATAAAGGCTGGAGATATGTCATACATTTTCTTACAGCATTCAAAACCCTTCAACACTTGTTCATTAAGAACATTTCTATGCTGCTTCTAGGTTCTACAGACTTCGGAAACGTTACATTTGTAGTCCCTGGGATTCACCCTTACTTTTATATTGGCTCTGATGCATTGAATCATACCGAGCAGTACACAGAAGCTGCAGGTGAGTGGAAGTGAAAAACATTAGACGTTTATATTTGGAACCCTTATGCATTTTAGGGACTGGTTGCTGACTCGTCACTATGATGAATCTAGAAATTAAAATATTTAGAATTACAGAGAATTAAAGTTTTCACATGCTTCTGTGGTATTGAGAGCTGCTGTGTAGTAAATGCATGAAAGTGTAGGTACTAGATCTGAAAGTGGCTGCGTGTGAATACCTGTATAGAAATGAATTGCTTTCTTCAAGCATGATGGGATCTGAGGTGTATATGGACCCTGAAACAATTAACTAAGTTAATTGTAGTGTTGCAAAAAAAATAAGCTGACAAAATGTAAAATTTCTATTTTTGTGTTTAAAGTGAAACGTATATGGGAAGGATGACCACTCCTCATTCTAAAAGCCTGACTTAATATACCATCTAGACAGAAGAAATTAGAAGGATTATCCCTAGCAGCATATTCAGAGGAATTTCTAAACATCAGCCAAAAGACAAAATTAATTTTTAGTCATAAAGCTCAATACTCTGGAAATAGAGGTAACAGTATAAAAGTCTGCATTTACTAAAAAGGAAAATGTGAAAACAAGTAAATGAGTGTTCAATCTCATTTGTTTTCATCAGTAGCAGAAAGTTAAGTACTTGTGAAAATTTGGTTTGAGGCATCAGTAGAAAGACACACTTCATGCAAGTATATTGTTAAGAAACTGGTCTTGCAATTGAAACTTGGAAGATCTTATTTTTGTACAAAAATAAGATCATGGTAAGCTAGTGGTTTGTAACTAAAATTCGTAATCTAACCTGAAACTTCTTTCACTTTTTTTTTTCTGCAGGGTCACAGAATGCTCAGTTCTACGCTTTGCGCACAGCAAAAGCTTTGGCAATGACAGCACTGGATGTCATTTTCAAGCCAGGTCTGCTAGAAGAAGTCAGGGAAGACTTTAGACAGGTGAAGCTAAAAGAAGAGGGGCAAATAAATCCAGCAGAACCTAACAAAGAATCTGGTGTTGGCACAGGAGCATGTGACTAAACTTTATTAAACTTCTCAGTAGGATTGACTTCATGGAGACGCTGTATTTAAATCCCTGAGGGGGCTGGATAAACACATAGCTGAAGAAATGCTGATTTATTTTATTTTTGGACTTTAGGAGACGCAAATAGTACTGCTTTCAAAAATGTGAAATTTCATCTAGCTGTAATGTTTGCTGTATTCAATATGGTGATGAATTTCAGAGAGGTCTCAAATACATCATTCTCTTTAAGTTGCAGTGTTGAATAAACAATAGTGTTTAGATCTCTTGTCAGTGATTTTTTTTTTTCCTATGTATTGCTAAAGTAATATTCCTGATACGGGGAATATGGCATTTACATGGTAATTTTTATTCTAAAATAAGCATTGTTCACTTGGTGATCATAGGCTGAATCTGATCTGCAAAGCATTTTTCTGGCCAGTCACTTTTTTCTTGGGACAAGATAGAGGCATAAAACCTGAGCTGGTTTCACTGGAAGAAGGATCTATGTTTGGAAGCATGACTGGTTTTGATGATGGCAAAACTAAGCAGAATAGAAGTTTTTTTGATCTTCTAGCAATGGAAGAGAACTGTTGGTATGGAAACGTGTTCTGTAAAGGTTGGCTGTCCTGAAATGTGTTTACCTTCCTCCTTCTCCATAACACCTCCAACATTTATTAGGTCTTGATCGAAAAATCAGAAAGCAACTAAATGTTTCTAAACAAACATTTAAACTGCTGCAGAAAAATGCATGTGCACCTTTTTTAAGTTCTACTCTAAAGCAATACAGGTGCCTACACAAGGTGTTGCGCTAGCTTGACTGATCTGTAGGATTTGTATAAATTTAACTGAACCAGTGAAAATATATTCTGCAAAGATGCAAGCGTGATACCGTGAAGCAGTAGATGAAGGTAACCTTAAACTGGTTATGTGCACTGTAGTAATCTCTGGGAAGCTTTCACTGAGGCTTGTTTGTGCATTAACTGGCTTCTCAAACCATTTTGTTCCCATATCCTAAGCAGCAGGTATGTTAAGTCTTGCCAGTTGTGCTTTCTCTGTTGCATGATTAATCTATTTAATCTTTTCTACTTTGTTTTGCTTCTCAGAGATGTTAATATTGCAAATTTTATCTAGGTGGTGTTCTGTGTTCAAGCATGTTAGGAATTATTTTTAATTCACTTATTAAAGGATCATGTGAACACATAGAGAAGGAGCTAATCTTTTGTTCACATACAAATTACTGAGTCAATGGACAGACTGAGTGAAAAAGCAGCTTAGTGGTTAACGTTTTCTGACACATCAGTATTACAGTGAGCTTCTGCAAAGAAGTTGGGCAAACTGTATTCTCCAGGAAGTCAGAATACCCGAAAAAAAATTCAGAAGACTTTAACAGCGCTAGTCTCTAAATGGTAAACTCTAGACTTATAATTAGAATATGTATTTTATTAACTCCTATATTCAATTTTTAATTTCAAAAAATCTCCAGATTCCTTATATTGGTTTAATTGTGCACTTCCTCTGCATTTCTGCACGTTCTTTAAGCACAGGTCTCCAGCTGCTATTTAAGAATTGTATTTCCTTTCTTTCTTAGAAGGAAAAAAGCATGGCTAGTCTGGCTTGTGTCACGTAGACAGTGTAAATGACATAAATTGACTGTCTGATACTTCAGTCTCTGTGCTTATGATAGCAAGACACAGGCTGTCTGTTGATACTTCCTTTTTCCAAAGACACTATTTAATGTAACTGGATATCTTTTTGTAAGAACTAGTGGAACAATTAAAGGGATTTGTTTTCTATTAAAGCCAGTTATTTGAAGCACTGAGCATAGCTGTAAGTATTCCAGGTTACAGGATGGTTCTTACACCAGTATCCTTGCTTTCATTAGCAGAAGTTTTTGAAAAATAAATGCGTGAAGCGGATGAGGGTTGAACTCTGAGCTATAGGCACGTCCAGGATACTAAGCCGGATGCTGAACCCAATTGAAATTTGGTCCAAGGTTTATCAGAGGAGCTTTGTCCTTAACTTCCAATTTAAACCCTGCCTTGCCAGGTCTCAGACTCAAATGACAATTCATTAAGTTCTACTAGGTTAACAAGCTGGTTTATGAATTTCCTTACCACATGTGGCTTTTTATTTCCCCCTGTATGAACTGCCAAAGTTCTTGCTTTGCCGTTTTTAGGACGGGGTGTTGGGATCCTAAGTGGTAGATGCTGCACTGTTGTGTTTCCTAAAAGCTGATGTGCATTGCAGCCTTCTTGGCTCTCTTTAGCCAGCTAGTCTGGACATTGGCTGCATCTTGTTCAAGATAATTTAATTAAACACTTCTGTACTAAATGCATGTTTTAGTTTTGTTGTAATCATTGCTGGAATTAAATGGAGGTACTGATTAAAGATGAGTTGATATCAATAAAGCAGTTTAATTGTGACTGAATTTTCTTGTCTTTTGATTAATATTGGGATGCTGCATGAAGCCATTTGAATAGCATGTTTTGATTATTTTTTTTCCTTAGTTTGGTATGATTATCTTAGAGTGAGGGTGTTTTAAGCTTTCCATTTTGGTCTGCTGTAGTGAGCAGGTTTTTTGTGAGGATTAATGCTTTTCAAATTCAGTATTTAATGGTAGCCTTTAATCTTAGGGCTGCTCTAACTATTAAAACATGGTAGAAATAGAATAATAGGAATGCTGCTTGGGAAGGCTCTCTTGGAGGATCTGTGTTAAGCTAAACCTGGTCCAACCTCCAGCTTGAAGCAGTAGGTAAGGTGAGGCTGACTTCATTTGCTGAATCCTGGAAGCCTCCAAGGATGGTGACTTTAGCTTCGTCAGGCAAGTTAATTCCAATTTGTGCCTCAATGTTCATTCCTAAGGTCCAGAACTAAAGCGGTTTGGGATTTAATGTTCATAATGACACTATGTATGGAAAAATTTATTTCCTGTGGGAATAAAACTCACTTTAATTTTCAGTAATTTGTGCTCATAAATCACATATGTATGAAAGTATTTGACATGTTTTTTAAATTACCCTAACTGCAGTCGTCTTCCCCAAGCTGTTTGTAGTTTCAGAATATTTGTTGAGAATAGTAGTTCTAACAATGAATCAAAATGTGTAGGTAATAAACTGTAATTGCTAAAATGATTCTGGACAGCTGATAGCAAATCACAGCTGTTTAAGGAGGAGGTGATTATGTCCAGACTTTGTGAAGACATTAAAGCACCTGCCAACCTATCAAGGTACAGTGCTTCTTTATTTAATATCTGTCCTAGAACTTGAGTACTTACATGCTTGGTTTAAAACAAAACAAAAAAATAAACTATAAATTGTGATGGATTTCTTCTCAGGGAAAGATTGGAAGGAGAGAACTTGTAACCTGCTGAGTTATACTACCTGGTGTAGAAGGGTCCAGCAGCCTTTTTTCAAACAGTAAATGGGAAGGAGCTTTACGTTCTGGTGAGTCGTATTTCTGCTATCAATTTGCTCCCGATGTCAAGAGTGCTCTCTGCCTGATTGCAGTCACGGAGAGCAAGGCTGTTCCTGTGATGAAGAGTTGTAACACAGTAGCTGTTGAAGTCTTGGTCTAGTATTCATTGAGTGATCTTCTAACTTGCTAACAACGTTCTTTGAAACAGGTTTTTATTTAGAGCAAAGTGTTTAGGATTAAATGATCTTAAAACAAAGAAAAAGTCAGCCTACATGATATCATTATTTTTCCCAAGGTTTACTATTTCCTGGTTGTGAAAGTAGCAGCCCTCCACAGAGCCTTTGTCTGCCAGCCTCTTTGGTTGACTGCTGCTGGCACCCACATTTTGTTGTTTTTATTAGGGAGCAAAAGTGCATCCCTCAAGAACTCTTACCCAAACTCTCTGCTAGGCCAAAGTTGGGTAAGAATGCAGCTGTTTTAGATTGCTTTAGGCACTAATGGAAGCCAAAAGTATCTGACGAACTCATCAAGGATTTTCTCAGCCACAGCTGCATCTGAATGTCCTTATTTAAAAATACAGTGAGAAGCCAAATGCTTTGGTCCCAGGAAAGAATGAAGTCCACATGGTTGTGGAAAATCTTACTGGCTGTTTATACAGTTCTAGCATTTTTCATTGCTCTAGAGCACCTATTCAAAGTTATCTTTTCAGCTGTTTAGTCTCAAAGATAGCTGGAAATGTAGAATTGCTCCTCTCTACTTAGCTTCTCAAGACCCTGTTGAAGGATAAAAGCACACAAATGTAGTACATGTTCATCAGAAGTACAGTGCTGGAGTCATGTTTCGTAACTGATAAGTACTTAAAATTCATCAGGAGTTGTTTCCCTGTTTTATATATACTTCAGGTTCTTGGAGACTGGAGCTTCCTTCACGCTCTGCAGTTTGGCTGTCGTGGATTTGCTTTGGGGCCTGAATGGCTGGCCATCCTGTGCTGTACTGCGCTGAGCTACTTGTGTCCCGTTGTGGAACATGTGGCGTGGGTGGCCTCACAGCTGCTTTTCAGTTCTCTGTGCTGCTGCTTCAGTGGCCCATCAAATACCATGTTGCCATATGAGCAAGTACAGGAGAGGGGCATCCCAGGGGTTTCTGCTTGCTCATCAGGGCTTGCAGGTAATTTGGGGCTGGTTTGTACTGAGCATTGCTTACTTGGACATGCAGCGTGTGGGTGGACATCTAATGATACGATGATGAGAATATCTTTTTACTGGGGAAGGAGAGATTGATCTTTCCTCATGCCTTTTCACTATTGTCTGTTGCTGACCGCAGTTTGCCTCCTTGCTGCTTTGCCCTATCAGTAATTATCAGCATCCTTAAAGACTATTAAGGGCTTCAGTTTCCAAAGCTCTTAACCTAGACATGCTTACAGGCAGAACTTGTCTATCCGTAATCCACATGGACCTACCAATACCCTTTGACTTATAAAAACAGCATCATCCCAGGCTGGGCTTTGGGCTAACTTCCAAGGAATTGGTCTGAATTTTGTTGCAGAGTATCAGCCTAGGCATGAAGAGTGAGGGCTGTAGCACACGGTCTGGGGTGGAAAGCTTAATGTCACCTTCTCAGTGATTCTGAGTGTGTGCAGGCTGATTGTCAGAGCCCTGCCTGTGAAATCCCAGGGCTCTCCAGCCCTACCAGTGTCACAGGATTTAAGGACATTTGGTATTTGGCTGGCTCGAGTCCTGAGCAAAAGGTCTTGCGTACATGTATAAACTCACGGAGATTGTTCTTTTGAAGGTAGAAAACACACAATGCTGTACAAATGCGAAGTTTTATTGTGATTTTGAGTGTTTCTAGAAATAAACAAAACCAAATCACTAATTTATTGTGGACATGGAAAGGAGCAGATTGTTAATGATTGGATAAAGGAACCGTACACCAAAAGCTTAAAAGCCAAATAACTGTGTATGTAAGTATGTTCAGTGAGTACAGCTGATGGCAAACGCTGGCTGTATATGACATATGCTGTACTTGGAGAATACATCTATATAAGACTGAAAAGGCACTAGAGTTTCCCAGATAAAAGACAAGTAAATTAACAATGTGAGTCCAAACATGGAGGCTGAGAGGAGTCTGTTCAGGGAGATGTGCTGGGAGAGAAACTTTGAAACTCACATGAGAAGACAGAAACCAGTGTCCCGCTGAAAGCCAGGGAATTTGAAAGTCCAGCTGCCATTTGTGTCTTCACAATCTCCCTCAATATACTAGTCAGATGCCAAATAATGTATGTACTATGGGATTAATGAGCCTACAAAGGAATGTACAGTACTGCAGCAAACTACATAGCATTAAGCTTAAGAAGCTGGACAGCTTACTGTAAAATCTGGCGCTCCTCTTTGTGGTGTGCTTAAATTGTAGAAATAAATGGTTTCTTACAATACGGAGAATCTAGATACGATCCTGTGCAAGCAGTACCCAAGAAATCTTGGAGCTGTTTGTTGGAGAAGGTGCCACTGGAATAAGGTGGCCAAACCTGGTGGCCAGCCTTTCCTCTGCTTTTGCCAGAGTGACCTTTCTACCTTCGTTTGACTGAAATGTTTATGATTTAAGAAAACAGGTATTTTTTTTTAATCTCTTGGAAAAACCTACTGGAAAATAACATGATATGAAGGAAACTTGATAAAATGAAGCGAAGGTAATATGTGTATGTGAAAAAAAGCTATGTAGAAATAAGTACTAAAACTATCTTACGGGTGGGTGTGTCTTTTAGTGATTTTTAGCTTTTGTGATTTCATTGCCTTACCTGTGGAGTGTAGGCTGTAAGTGCAAGGTGAGCGTACATAGTTATGTAGGTCAGGATTTCAGCAGTTGTAAGAAATGCTGAGTTTGTTTATGTGACATTTATTTACATGGGAAATCAAAGCAACAACCAGCAGCCTTCAAACAAGTACAATGTCTGTGTCACAAGCCTAATGGTAGAGTGGCAGATCAGTCAGGCCAGGGTGGATTTCATGTAAGGAGATTCACTTCCCTTTTGGAGACACAGCTGCTTTGGTCTGATTCTCAGACCGGTTGTGCTTGTCAAGACAACAGCATCTGCTGTGCAGGGAATAATGAATTTTGTACTTGTGTGCAAAAGCGTGCATGTGTTCAAAGTCCTGTTAATCCAAACACTCAGTTAGCTTTGTGGATGTAGGTGTGTAACACATGGCAGCAGACCAACTAAATGTCCATGCTTTCTGAGACACCTTTGGTGCTCCTAGTATTGTAAAGGCCCCTGACTCCATCCAACCAATTCTTGTTTTCCTGAAATATTTTATTACTTCTCCATTACAGATTTTGCCTTTTCCATACGGAGCATTTATGCTGACTGGCTGCTTTGCAGAAACTGTGATGGAGGCTTGGGACTTAAGCCATTGCTGAGTGCCCCTGGCACCAGATGCGTCTTCTTGCTTCTGCCCTGGAAGGTGCTGACCCTGCTCTAAGAGCACAGCCGGCTGCAGGGTGCCAGGGGCATGACACAGTGTGAAAACCAGTCAGTGAGTTCTACCTGGGTCTGCAAGGGAGCTGTTGTCTCATGGTAGGAGCTCCTTTTTACTTCAGCCCAATTTTTTCGGCATGGTCTCTTTAGTAACTCAAAGATAAAGTCCTTACTACTGCTTTGTCAGCTGTTGAGCACCTTTCTGTTACGTTTTTACTAAAAACAGATGGACTGGGCTTTTCCTGGAAGCAAGTACAATTACTGGTGGCTTTACAGGCTGCAACAGGTTCTCAGGCTGTACAGACCAGGAATGTCCAGGCTATCTCAGAGAAAAGAGGCTTCTCCTGAAGTAGTTTAATTCTTTTCATAGACACCTGTTTGTCTTCACTGTATCATTTTGTTGTATCAATCTGTTTCCTCCTGTAGAAAACTCAAGAGCAAAACTCCCACTGACCCAAATAAGCAGGTCCAAGGAGATCTCCTGTGTTTCCCAGAGGATTTGGTTAGCACAGCAGGAAGCCTGGCTTTTGTTCATTCCTTAGTAAATGCACATTGCAAGTCAAATTTAAAAAAAAATATTTTAAAAACTCTGAAAGTATTCCTACATGGACTTGTCAGTGCAGTACTGCTAGGGCAGCATGCGTTAAGCAGTGCAAGCAAGCTGTAGCCATCAATAATGTGTTTCCCGGTACTGGCTGTTTTCTGTTTGTGATGACCCTTTCTGACCTCATCCTGCAAACACACAAGTATTTGTGTATTCTCGTATTTATTGGTATTGTACGTGATAACTCTGCTGAGCTGAGAGGAGTATGCATGCACTCAGGTACTTAGAATTAGGGTTTCAGGGGCACAGAATGGAGGATGCACCATATATAAGCAACTGGCAATTATAGTCACTTGTTAAAACAGTTTACAGTGGCCTGCGAGGCACGAGAAGAAACATAGCACAGCCTCAAATAAGTATAAAATTTTAGACTGTATATCCTATATTTTGCTGAAATGCGAAACTTGTACAATTATTTATGCCACAGATAAATTGCATCTAATAAAAAAAAATCCTGGAAAAAGAAAGTCAATCTTCCTTCCATTAAAATAATTCTTCATTTTCTTTCTGTTAGCCTATAAGACTGTACTTTTGTTTAATGTCACGATGCTCTGTGACTACAGAAGTTACATATATTTATGAAAAAATGGACCAGTATATCAAATTAAATAGAATGTATGCACCAGGGAATATTATCCTGGAGTACTTATCAATGGCGTGAGTGTTGATGCGCATGCTGACGTATCTCTGGTTTTTCCTCCTGCCTGAGCCCCTCTCGGATCCCAGCGCCAGCTGCACCATCATTCGGTCTTGTTTGTCCCCGTTCTCAGACACGTAGTGCCCCAGTTCACTCACATCGCCGTCGTTGTAACTGCCGTCCATCATCATGGGCCGAGGCTGGGCCAGGCTGCACGCGCAGGGAAGCTGTGGGCACAAGCAGGTGCAGGGTGGGTTTGAGTCGTGTCTGGAGATGCACAGACATCCCTTTTCCCCTTACAAAAGTAGAGGGGACAAGCCTGGGGAATTCAGGCTGCTGGGACACAGAAAGGAGAACGACAGGATGGTGCTGGGCAGTGATTTTTCCCTCTCCTTTTCATGTCTGCAAGACACAGTGTGGTCAGGGGGAGTGCAGGGCTGTCTGTGGAAAAGCTCATTTGGCTTAAGCGCTGCTATCGGGGTGTAAATAAAGGTTGAAGCTGAGAAAATCAGAGGAAAGAGCAGAGGGAAACCACAAGGAGGAATATATGGAGCTTGCCCTGTTGGGAGAGAGAAGCTTAGGCTGAAATTTTGGATGGTTATAATGTAATGTAACAAAGGCAGAAGGAGGAAATTTGGATCGTTGTGTAAGTTTAGACCGTGCCTGGAGAAAAGTGGCGGGTATCTGCTGTGTTATCCAAAACCCAGGGCAGAGTATCCATCTGGTGCTATTCACAGGTTTGGATCTGCAGTATAAAAAAATGTTTAAAGGAAAAATCCTAAAATTTATCCCATTTATACAGACACTGGAGGCCTATATGTAGAGGGAGTTGGCGTCCTCGGACTCTGAAGAAAGAGCAGCGAGCTTGGGTGCGGGTTGGCTGTAGCGAATCTGTACAGCCTGGAACGCCTCACTGCTGGCGGCTTTTTGTACACAGCGCATCCTCCCCCGGCAGCTGAGGGCAGCACGCTGTAGCTGCAAACCTTTCCCAGGGGCATGAAGCTGCACTGGAGACAGAAAACCTCACCTTGTCCCGCAGTTTCCTCTCCTTCCGCTCTTGCACCGTAGTCAGGTAATTCACAGCCGCGTATTCCAGCACTGAGAGGAAGACAAACACAAAACTGACCCACAGGTAAATGTCCACTGCTTTGATATAGGAAACACGAGGCATGGAGGCGTTCACCCCAGTGATGATCGTGGACATGGTTAGCACGGTGGTGATCCCTGGGAATACACCAACAGAGAGACTGTAAGACACTTTCAAACCAGACTCTTCATCACAAATACCGCTGTCGTTGCAATTTCTTGACACCTGAATTTACCTTGCAGTATTGTTTTTCACATTTGGGCAGTGGGTTTCACTGCCTGAGGAGGAGGGTCCAGGCAGCCCTGATTTCTAACTGGGGTTTTCTTGTCTTTTCAGTGGAAACAGCTCTACTTCTGGTCTTCAGGGTGCTGATAGCCTGTTCTTGCCACACCACCAGCCTCCCACCCCGTGGGCAGGCAGCAGCACTCTGACCCTGCGCTGGCTACACCCTGTCTCCAGGCTCAGGACAGTGCCTGGAGGCGTACAAGTACACAGAGTTGGACTCAATGATCCTTATGGGTCCCTTCCAACTCAAGTTGTTCTATGACTTTATGATTCTGAGTATTTCAGTTTCTAATTCAGCCCTCCCACAACAGGGGCACAAGTGAATCCCAGCTGCCGCTGCTGCTTCTACCACTTTCCCCAGGCCTGTGTTTTCCGTCTGCTCCAGGGAAGTCCTGCTGCGGGGGAAGTCACTAGCCAGCTCTGCTGCATGGTCTGTGCTTTCCCTGGAGCCAGAGGAATGGGGCTCCATAGGGCAATGCTGCCCGGCGTTATGCCATGGGCAAGCACAACGAACGCATCAGCAGGGCAGGCGTCCATGTAGTTTGGTGTCATCCTGGCTCTGAGGGAGGCTCTCTGTGACCCTCTTGTGACAGGGGCTAATTATGTCACATTAATGATCCCTTTGAAAGTTGAGATTATGTGTATAAGCACAAAGGGCTGAATTTACAGTAGTATCTAAGTGCTAACAAGTACTGCTAAAGGCAGTCCCTACATCTTCTGAAAAGCCGTGGCCCAAACCCTTATGCTCCTTTTAATGATGTCTCAAGGCAATGGATGTTGTTCCTAAACACAGACATGGATAACTGCCCCGTTGCCGTCTCTGTTATGCCTATATGTATCCTCTCCACTGAGGAGTATGATTTTAACAATAGATGAAGTCTTCAGGTGTGTTGCCTGGAATAAGCAGAAGCAAGCTTGGGCTTGAAGGCTGCAAACCCACAAACTTTGCTAAGGCCAAAGCATCCACTTCAGAAGAAGATTTATGTCCATATCCTAGTGGTGCTCCCATGGTGACCGACATATGACTGCATCTGTCTGAAAGGTGCTGCAAAAGTGGAAGCGGAATCCCTCACACTGCACTGTAAACTCATTTAACAAGTTGAAGAGTGCGGCTCAGCTGACTCTGCTACCTCCACCCTCTCTCCTCTGGCAGAACTCGATAAACTGAAATTTTGCCAGGGCTGCTAATACTGATTTTCACCTCTCTTGCTGAAGTCGCTGAAGGATACCGACACTTGGCTTTGTGTGTGCCCCGTCTCTGTTAACAGAAATAAAAGCAGAGCAGGATGTTTGCTCTCTGATTTGCACCACATGCAGCCAGTGCTTGTGCAAGCAGGGAGGGCGATTCGCTTGTCACCACAGGGGAGATGGAGAGTTTATACCACGACCAGTCCCCTGCACGGGGGACATACCTGTGGCACAGCTGATTTCCATGCCACAAGGCAATGTGGGGGAAGCGCATGGCACGGGATTTCAGCTTGATGGTCAAGGCTGCAGTTGCAGCAATTGTCCCTTAGGTCTGCTGACTACAAGATTGTTTTTACCTAGTGGGACTCTGGCAGGAACTGCTCGGCGATCGATCCAGAAGGACACCCAGGACAACATGACCATGAGGGTGGCGGGGAAGTAGGTTTGGAGCAAGAAGAAGAAGATGTGTCGGCGTAAAGTGAAGTTTATGTAGAGGCGATTGTACCATCCTGTATGACAGAGAGAAGGAAAAAGAGAAGTCACAACAACATCAAACTACTTTCAGATAAGGCAATGTTGCATCAGGGGAATAGCACTTCATTTTCTTTTAGAAAAACACAGTTAATGACCACTGATCATTGCAATGTACAGAAAAGACTCGTTACTGAACCAGCTATCAAAGTGTCTCTCAGGACCATATCTTCCAGAGTTTATAACATAACCTGTGCACTCAGGGAATTTAATTCATGTTAAGGCTTGTGATCTTGAAGAGGGATTGTCTTTCTGACTCCGTAACCATCAGGATGGAAGTCTGTGGCAGGGACAGCAGCCTCAGCATAGAAGAGATGCAGGTCTGATGGGCCACAGGGAAACCTCCCAGTGGACAATCCGCCATGGTCAAGGTCAAGGGAAACAGTTTGCACTTCTTCCCCCAGCCCGCTCTCTGACAAGCACTCCAGCACCCACCTGTGCTGCTGTAAAAGGCGAGTTTTGTGGTGGTGTGAAACTCCTGGATCAGGAACTGGGACAGCGATATCCTCTCATCTGTTTTTAGGGAATCATTCCCATTCTTCCAGTAGAGCATGAGGTCATCTTCAGTGTAGGCATCTAGGGGAGCAGAGCAAACCTCAGTGCAGTGCACCGAGCCAGTTGCTATCACACCCACAGCCCAGGGTGTGCCCACACACCTTCCAGGCTACCTGTGAGGTCCTGGC
The DNA here is from genome assembly GCF_023634155.1 of Falco peregrinus. Classification (NCBI taxonomy): domain Eukaryota; kingdom Metazoa; phylum Chordata; class Aves; order Falconiformes; family Falconidae; genus Falco; species Falco peregrinus. Next base: position 86,777,601 of record NC_073727.1, read on the forward strand.
TGAAAAGGCTAAATGCCACCACCTAGCTGAGAGCCACGCCGCTGAGGGGTATGGTTGTGGCAAGGAGTGGGCTAGTTCATTGTCACAGCCCTCAGGCCTGATGCCTGGTGCACTTTGTAAACCCTTCTGTTTCTCTAATCATAATTTTGCACACACAATATGTGTGTCAGGTAACCCACCACACCAGAACTTGAAAAATTGTCCCCTGTGAACATCCTAAAATCCAAAGCAAAGGAAAGGAGATGTGAGAAAAGAGAATGCTCGGGGTAATGGGAGGAACAATCTATCAATAGTCTGAGGCATGCAGGAGGAAAAACGCTTGCCGGTGATCACACATGAACATTACAGCTCTTGGTTTTCTAATACGTACAAATACAGTAAATGTTAATCCTTTCAGATGGGTTTAGTAGCAGCTCTTCCCAGACGGGGAGAAAAAAATCACACTTCAATGTTCTAAAACAGAATTAAGATTATAATTTCTTACTGCAAACTTAAAAAGGAGAAGAAAGAACCTCCTAAAAAGCTAAAAGTTTAAAATGTTGCTGTACGGAATCTAGCCATTCATATGTGTGTCAGACTTTGGACAAAGGAGCTACATGTGGGTGTAAGCTGGGTTTACCTCAAATAGCTGTAAGAAACATAAGAGGAAGGTGATTAATGTCACTGTCTCATCATGGTTTCTACACCATGGATGAGCAGATGGGGCACATGAAGGGCACAGGGCTATTTATTTATGTGTTTGAGGGCACCTGGGCAAGCGGGTGCTGCTGGAGACTGCTGACCTGCAGGCAAGTGGCCTTGGTCCTCTGGGGACAGGGTGGCAGCATGACAGGCTAGCTGGCTCTCGGGGATGCTAGCCAGACAGTGCTCACAGTTGGTCTTTAAGAACACTACGTTGTTGCAAATGCCATCTAAGGCTAGTGAAAAAATACGGGCAGGGAGTTTTTTCTTAATGTTGAAGCCTGCTGACTTTGGGTAGAGCTCCCATGAATGTAGCAGCAGTTCAATTATTGGCATAATTATTGATACAATTAAATACATTTTGGGTGACCATGGGGTGCAGCCCTTAGCTCCCCTATACCTCTGTTTTACTTACAGCTTTCGATCTCCAGGGAACATGTCTGTGTGTCCAGGGGAAAGCGACTAAAATCCATGTTGCACATTGCTGTTACTGTAACTCTAGGAATAATAAAAACCACTCCGTTAAAAAATTGTCTTCTTATGCAACTGAAAAATAGTAAAGCTGTGAGTTTGGGTTTTTATTAAGTAACTACCTGGCCAGTAAGAGTCCACTGAAAATAAATACCTTCCATTCAGCTAAAGACATTAGCCTTTAGTTAAAAGCCATTTCATCTCAGCAAACTAGTGTTAGAAACAATGACTAGAAAGTTAGACCATTACAAATTGCTACTAGATCACAAAAGTGCTGGAGAAGAAAATGGGAAAGGGCAGAGAGGGCACTTTTTCCTATTCAGCTACCAGCAAGTATCTCTCTGCAGAGATCTGTGCTTTCAACAATTGCCTTGTGCAGTAAAATAATTTCCATCAAAATTTTATCAAAGCTCTCGTAGTGCCATGAGGGTAATAGGTAGTTTTCTCTGCACACAGTGAATTTCCAGGTGCTCAGTGAGAACCCAGTGATGACACATGGGTACCAGCCACCAGAGTACACATGCAGCGCCTCGAGTTAGGGCTGGAGCTGGTATGCAGAGACCACTGAAATGCTCTGCCCCATCGATCAAAAGCTCTAGTCTTCCTACAGTCTGATCGTCTCATTTTTGAGAGCACAATTTATGTTTGCACTGGAAGCATCCATAGATCTTGACTCAACTGGCTTGAGCTTTAGGGAAGTAAATGAAAATAGAAATAGAAATCATAATGGGGGAAGAATTAATGAATTATAGCAAGGCTAATGGTAGGCAGACATCTGTCACATAATGATAAAAGCACAATGCAGTCCCTTATGTTAGTAGTCCTTCTGCATTTGTGCGTTCCTGCTGATGTTGCTTTCCTATCTGGATTTAATCTTGGAGTGAAAGTTCTTGGCTCAGATTTGTTGTTTAGGTGCCACTGAGGTGTACAGTCGTTTCCAAGACAAGAGAACACAAAGTCTGACAAAGACAGATACCAAGATAAAATACAATTTACAGGCAAAGACATTTAGCAAAGGCAGGCAGGCAGCAACGACCCATTTGCTGTTAAGGGGAGACGGGCATTCATACTTCCCCAGCACTCCTAAAGCGCTCCAACCTGCAGCTGCCACCGAATAAAATAATGAAACTCTGTCAATTTGCTATTCAAGACATTCACCACCATTTTGTACAGGACAGTTGTCTAAGCACAAGACCGTGCATGGGAGGATCTGAGTAGTTTGATAGCCTCCTGTTCCCATCTTCTTTAGACAACTGTAAATGCTTGCAACACAGATGATTGGTGTCATGCAGCTAAATGAAAAGGTATATAGACACGCATGCTATAGGTGAACATTATGTCATTTTATTGTCCTTTCTTTATTGTACTATGGACCTGAGCAACTTTGGAAAGGCCTAAGTAACACCTGAACTTTGTCTAATATGTTGAGTGAAGAAAAGGCTTTAATAATGAGAAGGTAGACACTGTTCAGGGTGTGAATTCCCATCAACAGTAAAGATAAAAATATCAGAGAACAAGAAAATTCTTGTCAAACTGATAACCCACAGGGAATCAAGAATTTCTTTGTTTGCCTTCCTTTCATAAAATCATAAAACACCCTGGCACGCTGAGGACTTGATCTTCTCACCTCGTGGCAGGCCCATCTCTACCTGTGCCACTCCTAAGGCTGCTGTCTAACATGCCCTTAAAGACCTCCACAGGTCTTTAGCTATAGCTGCCCTAGATTTCTGTTTATTGCCAGACATTCTCCTCTTCCTCAGATCGTGCCTCGCCTCTTCAGCTGTGCCCTGCGGGGCTGGCAGCCTGCTGGTCCCCGGTGAGCTGCCCCAGGGGACTGCCACATCTGGCCACAGCTTCCCAACAGCAGGAGCAGGGCTAACCAGGCACACAAGGCGAAGGGACGCTGGTGGAACCAGCAACGCTGGCAGAGAAATTGGCTTCCTGCGCCAGGCACTTACTGAATTTGCGCAGGGGCTCAGATGCCTGTGGATGGTCAGCACGTTTCTCTTTGTTATTTTATTTTTTAGTATGCAGTCATGCCAAAACACAATGCAGGAATCAAACCGCTTTCCCTCTCACTGCACTAATAGCTCACGCTGACTGAATGCAGCTTTACCTGAGGCTATAAAGGACCTTCCCGTCTGGCTGGACCCGCAGCATGACATTGTCTGTCGTGGTGTCATGGATGAAGGAGCGCTTGGAGTGGACGAAGAACATATCAGGGACCCAGATCTTCTTCACCAGCCTGCCGTCAAATGTCATGCTTTGGTTGTTGGTGCTGGGGAAGGACAGCCTCTCGTCTTTCCAGTAGTGCCTCAGATAAAGTGTCATGGTGAAGTCCTGCAACGAACACACTTGCGTCACCACTTACCCCTTATCGGCATAGCAGTGATTTCTCCTCTCTGGGACAAACCACGAGCTGTGAAGCACCATTCTGAAGGCACAGCCGCTCCCTGAGCTGCAGGGGGAACGACTGGCTGCAGCTTGTTTATTCCTCAGAGCAGACCCACTTACTGGGTTCAGAAATCAGAGGCCATCCAGGGGGCGAATCCATCTCTGGAATGCAAATGTTGCATTGTGCTGTCTTCGGGCCATTCCAGTGACCAAAAGGCAGACATGCCGAGGCAGCGGCAGGCACAGGGTGCTGCCGACCACTTAACCCGCCATGTGTTTCTGGATGCTGCCCATCAGGAACCATCCATGAAGAAACACTTGCTGTCTGCGCTGCCCTCCACGCTGCTCCGGCAGCTGCCTTCCCCCAAGCAGCTGGAAGAGCATGCTGCAGAGGAACCTTTTGCTCCAGCACGGCCACTGAAATCTTTTTGATTTGATATTTGACCAAAATGGGGGGCTTTGTACTCTTTCTCACCACAATCCTACTCTTAGATCCAAGCCATGCTCCTTCCCTTTGAGCTGTGTTGTATTTGGAGTCAGACCCCAGAGGTCCGTACACTCGGGTTTGCCTTTGCCTTGATTTCCAAAGAAGCCCTCACACATATGAAGATAAGCTCACGCACAAATGTTTATAAGCATGGCATCTTTGAGTGCAGCATAATATATCGCTCATGAACTGAGGGACATCTCTAAGACTGACCAGCTGCCGTGGTATCTGGGGCAGTGGAACTCAGATGGGTTTGGGGTGGTTTCTTTCGAAATTATTCTACCCTTGAATTTTTTTTCCACAACACTTTCCCAGCATTTTGAAATATGGGGGCTTCTGCATTCTTTTTTCAGAAGTGATTTGTTAGTTGCAGCCCATGCTATTATTACACTAGAGGCCAATATAATCCTTGGAAATGCTTTCTATTGCATCCAACTGAAGCTCCCAAAGCCACTGACCATGTATGTAATTTGTTCTTTTCCATTTGATCTGTTCTATAGTGTTCTTTAACATCTTTTCTCTGTATTCAAATTTAGAGAAGATTGTTCTGGGAAACCTTTTACATTGACTCCTGTGTGTTAATGTGTCCTTTAAACAGTAATAAACTCACAGATGTTTGCTCTTCAGTGAGAAGTCAATGCCTCACTTTTTTGCATAAAGTTATATTTATGGTTGCTGTGGAAAAATCAAATATTGTTAGCTTTCATTAGGAAATATCTATTAATACTGCTTTTAGACTATTAAACCGGGAGGCACAATATTTTACAATGCATCATCTAAAAATTCATCAAGCAACAACTATATAATATCTCCCTCTTCTTTTGGTCCATTTCTCAGAGACACTATTAGCTCTCCCATTGTGCCTGCAAATGAATTTCCAATCCTGGGTAACAATCTGGTTTTTTCCTTCTTCCCATCTTTCCTCCAGGTAAAACAGCTGCCCCACACATCCTGCAAAAGCTCTGTTAATTTCAGGGTCATTGGCCCATAATAGGTATTTATAAAAATTTTAACTAATTAGACAACAAGATTCTGATTTGTGACATCCTAAATTTATAATGGCCTCTATTATTTTACCACTTTCTTGCAAATAGAAAGTAGGAGAAAAGAGGAAAAGTTTGATATATCTAACCCCTCAAGCTTAAATTTATTAGACAGTGAATATCTCTGTCACTGATCTCTCTTCATTTAAAAAGCAAGCAACAATCTTGCAAAGCGCCATGGCTGTTTTTCTATAACCCTGCAAGAATTAAAAATAATTAATTCCAACAATACAAAGTCGTCTCCATCAGTATTTTGCAAACAGGCAAAAATTGACCCTGAATGCTTTTTTAACCCAAGGCAACACAATGCTTTTCCCATGAAACTGGGTGTTGCAGCACCGTGTTAAATGAGGAGCAGGGGCAGTATTCAAAACCCAGGGGAAGTCATTCAAAATCATAATGCTTGCTTAAAAAATGAGTGGAATGGTTGTATTTTAATGCCAAAATCCTCAATGTTGAGTTCTTTCCCTTTGTTTTCAAGTTCCAAAGTTTTTCAGGGGCTTTCCAGCCACCTTCACAAGCTTTCTCATCAGCGAGAACGGCTGGGGCCATCCCAGGAGAAGCGAAAGCTTGGAGTTCCCATGGCTGGTGGTCAGGGTGCCAAGAGCACCAGGGACAGGGTGACAACTGGAGGGCTCCCCGGGGCTGGGGAGAATGTGCCCTCTGATGTACCTCAGCATTGCGACCCTGCTGTACCCTGCGAGCGGTCGGTTGGCTGCATCACCTGCTCAAAAGCTGAAATAGCTGCAGTGAGAAGAGCCCGGGCTGGCACAGCCGTGTTCCTGACTTAGACATAGGAGGAGGCTGGGCACAGACTCTTTAACCCTATGGCTGTTAATTAGGATCACCGAGAAGTTGGGGCTTTCTGTGAAAGCTTCCGAGATGTTTGATACTTTTGTTGAACGAGCAAAACATTTTGAAAAGTATTTTGTATTGGGGTATGATTCTTTTTTTCTCTTCCAAAGCAAAAGCTGAGCTGTTCAAAGAGCCTGGGGATGCTCCAACAAGGTGGGTCTGACAAGCTCTGGATTTTGAAAGGGTGGATAAAATTGGTGTATATCTTGCAACATACATTCAGGGCCATCTCTCGTTTCCCTTCTGTGCTCCTGCTCTCCTACACAGGCTGTTGTTTACGTATCATCTATGCATGTATAATCTTCCCATGGAAAATCTCCTGCAGAAATCATCACACCTTACTTTCAGCAGTGTTTTGTGATGAAAAAAAGCCCCTATAGCAAAAATCAAGATAAAAACCTACACCACTTTGAGAGCATTTGAAAACTGACCATTTTCTCATTACCAATTATATGGTAGGAAAAGAGGGACAGAGACTCACTCATGAATTTAGCCTGTGCAGAGAACCAGCATTAGTCCTGCGTGCCTCTGAAATCCTCCTTCAGCATCACTGCGAGGTCACAGGAAGAACCAACAGAGCCTTATGCTGGTCCTCAGCACACAGCAGGGGTGGTACAACTGCTAATGCAGCAAAGGCAAGTTCTGGAGGAACTTCTCCCCTCCAAGTTCATTCTGGCTGTCCTGTCAAGAGCAGTAGTTCCCAGTCTGAATCAGTGTTGCTCTCAGGATGGCTACATAGCTTCTGGTTGGGAGCTAGCTGGCCCCTGACCACCTCAGAACATGGCCAAAGAGACTCTGTCGTCGAAGTGCCTTAAAACTAACACATCAGCTGGTCTCCTCAGAGCTTTTAAATGCGTTATCACTTCTTTAGAAAATGTAAAAACCCAAATCCTTTGGGACAGTCTTGGCAGTGTTGTAGCATTTTGCCCTAGAGAAAAGAAAATATCAGATTTCTTCCTTCTGCTTCAAGGGAAGACAGTAGCATGAGGTCAGTAGAAGAAATTGTTGGCAGATTCAGATCAAATCCGAATCTACCTCCTTGGCTGTGGGGTGTCTGTTCCTGGAGGTATTCAAACCCTACGGACACAAATCCAGGCAGCCTGCTCCAGCCAGCCCTGCTTTCCGCAGGGGTTTGGGCTAGATGGTCTCCAGAGGTGCCACCTAACTTTAGCCCTTCTGTGACTCTTACCATGTCCACCTCAGAAATGCTGTCCAAACTTTCAACTTGGACATCCACCCCGACAGGAATTGCAGGGCCTGGGGAGAAAAAATTAAAAGTTGACAAAGTATGAACTTGGTAAGACAAAGCAATCCTCTGGCTTTTGTATCTTAGAGATAAAAACAGATGCTCAGTCTGAAACAGAAACAACAGTAAACAGAAAGTAGAAATTATTGGAATTAATAACAAACCCCTCCTAATAGTGAACAAAATCAGCAATGAGACTGACCTATTAGTGATCTTCTCTTTTTATTATGTCACCCTACATGGATCCCTCCAAAATTTAAAAGCAATTTAAATTGCTTTTAGCTCTAGCGCTCGGGTCCAGGGCTAGTGAGACGGATGCCCAGCAGAGCATCCATTCACATGGAGAGCAGAGGCAGCTCAGCTATGGGAATGTGGGAGAGTTACTCCAAATTTTTCCCTCATTTCTGCACCTCTCTCAGGCTAATAACGTCCCTAAGAGCTACTCCGTGTATTTGACTTTCACATGGCTCAGTGCTCGGCTGTGGAAAAGGCAGGGTGATGGGAAGGGATGTGTTGCAGGACACAGACATGTGCCACTGAGCCTGCGGCTCCTGAGAGAAGGGTCCGACTGTGACCCCACATAATAAGGATTTTGATCTTTTTTCCCTCCTCCAGGATCTGACTAGCCCCTCTTATACCTCTGGCAATTACAGCACAGAAGATCCGTCAAGATAAATGATGCTCACATTAGCAGACTGCTATGAAACTGAAACCTTTTTAAATTAATTGAACATGCTGGTATTTGGTATATTGAGCATTTAGCAATAAAATCTTCTTTCATCAGAGTATATAATGGTATCCTGGATTTGAATGACCATCTGTCAGCCACAAAGGGTAGATAAATTACAACATTCTCTAATCCGATGGGCTGAAAGAAAATGTGTTCTCCTTCATCCATTTCCCTGAAAGCTTAAGTTGCTCTAGCACACAGCCACAAAACTGTGAGCAAGCATTAGCACGCAACAGTCAAAATATTTTGTGTTATACATTAAATGGCCAGGTCAGTAAGTGTGTTACATGATGTGATTACGCACGCACATCACCATAGTAAGATGAAATCTTAGAATTTCCCCATCATCCGAGAATAAACATAAGGTGTATTTGCAGATTTTTATTAGAAGTGTTGCTGAATACCAGGAATATTCCATTGCCAGTATTCTCATTTCCATGCCTTTGACTACACTATTCACTCATCAGAGGAAGGCTATTTCACTGCACCCTTAACCCCCCAAGCATGTAATGAATTCACAACACAAAATGACAAAAATTAGAGACAGAAAAGGCTCTGCTTGTCAGTGTTCACAATGCCTGTTCACCTGAGTATGTTACAGTATAAAGGAGTGACAGTATATAACAGGAGCAGTGACAACTGGGCACATTTCATACCTCCAAAACCTGGTCTCATGCTGAAGTCATGGTCATCTATTCGCAGCAGCTGCTCTGACTTCGTCAGGGGAGATTTGGTGATGTCAGGGCTTCGTTTTAGGATTGGGCTACCAGGAGGAGAGAAGCACAGCTATGAGCCCTGAGCAGTGCCGGTGACAAGTACGCGCCCGCTTCGCTCCATTACCCCTTAGACCATTTGCCCTTAGACCGTAACGATGTGACTGCCTGCAGTGGTTGGCAGCATGTCATTAAACAATGATTCCTGCACTCAACATACAGCTTAGGCACCTGTGATAATTCTGGCACTGAGAAAACACTTCTTTGGCGACTTTTCATCCCTGTAAAATTACCTCTGTTTATAGCAGTTTGGAGATAATAATTCAAAAGTGTGAGCTGGAGGAATTGTGTGTGTGGGTACGTGGAGAAATGGAAACAGGGGGAGGCATTTCTGACATTGAGTTACCATGGGGCATGAGGCCACGAATTAGGGAAACAATATATCAAATAAGCCACTGGCTGTCGCCCAGGAACAAAATGGAGACAGGCTGGGAACCAGGCCAGGAGGCAGGCCGTCTCCTAACTTGGGATAAAATGATTAGCTTCTGCCCCAGATTTCTAACAAGGATGAAAAGGAGCGTTAAAGACCTGGGAGGTCTCTGAGCATTAAAGAGCCTGGAAAGGTCATTTCAGAAGCCGTTGGAGTTGCACCAAATCCTGGGCAGAGGATGCTTTGCTCCCTCTCCACATCCAAGGTGCCAAATGCTGCTCAGCACCCCAGTGCTTTGACAGCGATGGTGGTGACAGCAGCTCCTTGGCTGCTCCTTTGTGTAAGTGAAGCCTTGCCACCCTCAGAGCCAGCTGCATGCCAGCCGCTCGGGCGGCAGAAAGGCTCAAAAACAGGAGGAAAGGTTTTGCTGGTTCTTAGTTTGAGAAAAGATGGCATGCTCGGAGAGGCACTTGTTCCGAATATCCAAAGCACAAGACAGAAACAGATTAAAGGCAAACAGGACAACAAAGAAACTTGGTGGGAAATATATTCCTGAGATATAGCTCATCGTAAATACGACTGCTTAGCCGTGCTGTACTTCTCACAGACTGGTGGGCAGTTGTAGCAACAGAAGCCAATACAACAATCTTAAGAGGCCAGCAGTGCTGTCAGTGACTCCTCTCTCAAATGCAGAGCTTTATCTGGACTATGGAGCATCTTAGAAAGATGATCGGTCTCAGTTTAATAATTTATAGGAGAGGCAAGTTGTTTACCTCCATCAGTGAGTTCTAGTCATGAATTATCCCTCAGGCATTTTAGAAGGTGGTTCCTGCTTCTGCTTTAAGTTTAATTCAGCCTCCGAAAGACTCGTGGCATTGTGACCGTGCGCTGGGGAAGATTTATACCTGGCTGAGATGGGGGAATGATATTAGCAGGTTGCTGGCAAAGCCTTCAGCATTTGTGAGCAGGCTTGGCCATGCTCAAAAAGATGCTTTCTCCCTGGAGTGGCAGGGGGAAGAATGAGCAGCGTGATGGAGAGCCTGTGGAGTGGGGCTCAGCTCTGCAGTGGGGATGTTCGGAGGGAAGGCGCCCGCTCACGCAGCACCGAGCGGCACAAACCACGCAGAAGCACAACGCGAAGCCCAAGGGGCTGTGGCGAACGGCCATGGCATCACACCTCACCTCCATGATGGCTTCCTCTGGGGCCCACTGCATACTGCTAGCGGCATGACTCCTTCCTAAACACGACTGGCATGCTCAGGTGGTGTCCCCTTCCCGTGCCACAGCCACAGCCCGGCCACGGGTGTGCAGCCAGTGGAGCTGGGCCAGCAGCAGCCGCCGGAGGGTTTCACCTACCTGCCTTGCTTGTGCGCCTCGCCGTGGGCCTCCCGTCGCTGCCGCTGGGGCCGGCTGCATGGAAAGGACAGGAAAAGGGAGAGCTGAGACGGGCAGTTACGGGTGGGTGGGTGAGGACATCGGCTGGGAGGCACTGATCCCCGCGGCGATACCTTCTGCCACGCGTGAAGCGGCCCTTACCCTTTTTTTCTTACCTTTTCACCAAAGGGCGGTGTCAGGCTGGGCATGGTGGAGGGTGCGGACGGGGGGTGCCAGGGGCTCGCAGCCAGACAGGGGAAAAGGGGAGCGGTGACCCTTGTGAGGTGGGACGCCGCTGGTTTGGAGTGCCTGGCAAGGGACGCGGGCGGGCGGCTCGCCCCCCTCCTCCTGCCACCATGGCCGGCGCCTCGGGGGCTCTGGAGGGGTCTGCACGGCAGGGGCTGGGTGGGCTCCCCTGCCAGCGAGGAGCGCGGCCATCGCAGCTACGCACCGCAGGCAGCCGGCTGTTTTCATAGGAAGAAAATCTTTTCGAAGTATTCCAGTGGGGGAAAAAAGTAAAAAACTATGGAAATATTTGGGTTTAGTTTCATACTGTCTCCCAGCTGGCTGTCAAGAAAGCTCCTCTCATGATCAACCAATGTTTTATTTTATCATTAAAGGAAAAAACATTGCTTTTAGCAACATAAGTGCTAACTTGAGCAAAAGTAACATTTTAAACATTTGACACTTCTAACTCATTTTTAATTAAAAGTTACAAAAATTAGCTTCCCTCTGTAATAAACACTGATTCTAATCAACTCTACTAATGAGGCTTTTAGCCCATTAGCATACATTTCAAATCCCTCTGTAGAGATTTACAGTGGCAAAACTCCTTTTGCAATGACAAGTGTCACCACCTGAGCACCATTGCCCCTTCAGTGAGCAGTGGTCGAACCCCAGGCCTTGCAGGGTGGTTTCTCCCTGGACTGGGAGCTCGCTGAAAGCTGATGGCATTGGAGGGACATTCATCTTTTTGCTGCCACCGAGAAGCGGACCACCTCTGCAGCACCCAGACGAGGGGTGGGCACACTAGGCTGTATCGCTGACTCACCCTGAAGCGAAGCCTTGGCTGAGCGGGATTGGGTTTTTTTCCAGCATCTGCTAAGTCTGGGATTAAGCCCACAGGCAGACCAGTGTTTGGGGGAGCCTTGGGCCATGCAGCAGCATCGCTATTACAAGGAGCAGCTTCTTTGGCATTGCTTGGACGTGGGTGTCGTGTGTCAAAATGCACTTGCAAATGCAAAATGTGCTTTGTAGAGGCTTCTGCCTTGTCAATATGCCCTCGGGCTGCCGCTGACAGGTTGCTCTGCTGCCTGCTTCTCATCTGCTGGCTGTCAGGAGGTAATTTCACATGTGTTGGGGGTAAGCAGATTCTGATGACAAGCTGACAGACTTCCGTGACTTTAAAGTGCCCTGGTAAACTCTTTGGCTGTACAGGAGCTGGTATTCAAACATGGATGAAGCAGATCATGTTCTTGCAATTTCTAATTTTCATTTCTCTTTGTAGAGCTTATCTAATACTTCATGTTGACCCTGGCCCTATCATGTCTGTTGAGGGAACCTTCAAGGCATGGCCATCAAGGATTCATGGCCAAATTCTCCCTATCCTCTGCACCCAGCAACACAGCATAGCTCATTTTATTTCTTCCAGGTGGTTCCCTGCTGCCTCCAAATTAAACTTCATTTCCTTGTCACATACTGGCATAAAATGTCCCCCATGCTCCAGCCACCGCAGGGGGCTGTGTTCATTTGTGCTTTGGTTCAACTCCTTCACTTCTTTTTGCCAGTCCCATTCCCATTATCACAGCTCTGAGATTACCGAGCCTCCTCCGCTTTCCTGCCTCCTCCTGTGGCAGCCAAACAGTTTTACCTGTTGCAAATCATTCCCCAGCTACTGCGATTTGAAGCCCCATTTCTTTCTACTCAATAAATAGCTTTTCTGGTCTGGTTCCCGAGGAATGCTCTGCTGGGTAAGTGATCGATGGCAGCTCCATCACAGGACCCCATTAGCCTGCCCGTTCTGGCTGTGCATCAATGGCAAGCTAATACGGATTCCCCTCGCACGTCTGCTGTCCCTGAGCATTTGTGGCAGACAGCCGCACTCGGAGATTCCGTCCAGACATTGCTCACAGATCGCTCAGCACAACTGTTTGTCACTGCAGCCAACACAGTGTGACAGTATTGCTCCTGTCTTGGCTGGGGTGACAGGCTGTCTTTAGAACTAACCAATAACTCCTGAGGTAAAATACACTGAATAATGAACAAGCTTCCCCCCCTCCTCCCCCCATGTCCATATTTATCTCCTAACAATTACAGTGCCAAAAGGCATTTCATGGCTCATGAAGCTCAGTGAGATGCTTTATGAAAAAGCAACAACTGAAGCAGAGTAACATTTATTCACAGCGCTCCCTGTGCATTGCTGGAGTAGCTCTCAGGCTCCTGATGGCAGCTGGGGTGATGCAACCTCTCCAAAGTCATCATTATTTCCCCACATTCTCCCACAGCTTCAAGGGATCATGAGATGCCTCTGCCCCAAAATCTCAGGCTTGCTGGGTCCAGGGGGAATGAGGCAACTGAAGCTTAGGGTAGCTGGGGGAAAAAATATTCACCCAAACCAGATTTTCATCACTATGACTACAGACACAAAGCAAAAAGTAGTTACTCCTTTTTTAAAAGCCTGGGGTTTACTATGGCTCTTACAGTCCCTCTGACACAGGAAAAAGGGTTGCAAGGCTAAGGATAACCATGTCTGATTTCAGAAGTGACAGTCCAACCATGATATCTCCAGGTCCCAGCAGGCATTTCCAAATGCACAGCTTCACAGGGTGTGTGCCAGAGGAATGCCAGGCTTACACTTGCACAGTGTACCAGAACATCCAGTTCTTCATCTTTGAAAGAAGAGCTTTTGGAAACAACTACAAGAAATGCAAGAGAAGTCACTACCCAGCTTAGTATTTTAGTTTGTAATTACTTATGCAGCATACATTTCCCCACCTATAAATCACACCTTTTTTTCTCTACAGGAGGCAATACTTCTGTACTAGAGTGACCTATTTTACATTTTTATTAGGAAAATCTCATTAGGATCTGAGAGCATTTCTTCCTTGAGGTGTTAAATCAAGACACAGTTTTGGTTCTTCAGGAAAAAGCAAGATTTGATATATTTTCCTCAAGAGAAAAGTGAAAGTAAGCTGCTGAAGTAATGGAGCCAGATTCACACAGTCTTTCCTGGGTCCAAAGGGTGACATCCTCAAGGAACAGTGCTGGTGGATTTAGCAGACTAGGCTAACACTAACATTACTATTATCAGATTTCATGAAGTTCTGGAACAGTCTGTTCTCTCCATCCCTTATGGTATCAGGTCGGCAAAGAGGATGGCAGATCAGAGAAGAGATGTCAGAACAGATCCTGTCTCAGGAAACACTGTTGAGATGCTGCTGTGGCATAATCTCTGTCCCTTGGGTTACTTGCATCATCATGAACATTTTGGCCAGGGGCCGTGGCTGCAAGTGATCCCAGACCTCCTGCCCTGAGCAGAGGTGCCTGCCGCCCCGGGAAGCCGCCAGCCAGCACCTGGGGCAGAGACACCCGGGGTGCCCGTTTACTCTCTGCTTATCTCATGCCTGGGTGATGCCTCCACCCCTTCTCCAGTGCAGGCAGAGACTGTGGACTCTCCCCGCTTACCCTCTGAAATCACCACATGCTTAATTTTGTCAGATACGAGCTCTGCAGCTCACGCTGCGCTGCTGGGCAGCCGATCCACAGCCTCTCCTACCACTGACGCAAGCCAAGGGAGGTGTGGAGCTTGTCCGGCCAGTTTTCAGCAGGACTTTTAAATGAAAAGTAATGTAAGTGACGAAAACTCCCTCATCGCTGCCAGCCACGCCATGGCACTTGGCTCCGGGCTCCCTGTTCATGGGTGGACAGTGGTGGGCAGCCTCCCGTCCCGCAGCCACTGTGCTGCACAGCCTGCGTGCAGTCAGGGCAATGGCAGCAGCCACGCTCTCCTCCGTCTGCCCATAAAACATTATGGCTGGACAAATCCCTGACAAAACACTGCCCGGGAGAGAAGGACCAGGAGAGAACAGCAGAGGCAGCTTAACTCCGCACGGGGGACAAGGCCCTGGCAGGGGGACACACAGGAATGGCAAAGGTATATTGGTACTACTAAAGAGTTGTGGGAAGTATAAAGGCCTTATTAAAGACCTGCGCCTAAATATTTGACTAGTTTTTGTTTCTCCCTCTGTTTTATGACCAGTTAGTGACTTGGGTTCATACCACATCAGCATCGCGTTAAAGGCAGAAACTCGGTGGAGGGTGCTGGGTCAGGGAATGAGGGAGAGGTGGGAAGGGGCTGGGGACTGCATGCCAAACATACGGAAGGTTTCTGCAGAGAAGAAGTGGGGCAGAGGCAAAAGGAGCTTGGATCTGCAACAGAGCCTATGCATGGGGTGAGACTGAGGAGAAAGGCTGGATAGGCAGAGATAGGGAGGGAGGGTAACATGGGGTAAGGCCAGAGGGCAACATGTCAGAAGGAGCAGAGAGGAGACACTAGGCTCAAACAGTGCCTCATCATTGTGTGGGATGAATTCTGGGGCACGGACACTTGGGACAGTTCTGCATGAGTTGGGGTGTCCCCTCACCGCAGAGCGGTGCAGGACAGAGATGCTGCCCAGTCCTGGGGATGCATGAGACTTGCTGGGCTGAAGAACCCCCCACGCTGTGTCCCAAAGGAAGGAAAGGTTTGGGGGCAGGGCGTGACAGAAAGTCCCCCCATAATGTGCCTTTGACTTGCACATAAATTGGGAAGATCTCCTCAGCAAGCAGGCAGTGCGGCAGGTCTGGGTGAAGACTGAGAGGCAGTCCAGAGCCCAGAGAAGTGCTTTGTGAGTGGATGAAAAGTGAGGCAGCTAAACGGGGGGAAACCCACCCAGCACCTAAGGAAGGAGAGAGCAAACTTGCAACAGGAGGAAGCTGCTCTTATCCGGTGACACGCGCTGTAGGAGACACTATGCTAATTCCCAGGGATAATGTAGGATAGAAACCCACTAATTTGTACTCAAACTGGCAGAGTTACAAAGTTATGAGCTGTTAACAAGCCACTGAAAACTGAGGAAAATTAATCATTAAATGTATTTTGTCTTGGCATTTGGCAAGACCTTGTTTGCTTGTAATTGTGAGTGGTAGGTTTAAAGAAAGGTGACCCATTGCTATTATGGGTGGTTAAATCTGTGAAAAGAAATGGGGAAAGAGTGCTATTTTTTATGTTTACATCACAAAGTCTGAGATACAGTGGGATTCAGAGTTCTTCTACATCTTATTTTTGAGCAATACGGAAAATTCAATGAGAACCCCATTTTAATCCAGTATTACATGCATATAGATCAGTCTCAGAATGCAAAATAGACAGAGGCAGGAGACACATATATATACACCCTTTAACTTTTGCACTTCCTTTGTTCTTTGCCTGGACATAAACACTGGCAAAAGACAAAAAATGAAACAAATGTACACACATTGATTATTCACAGAAATGTCATGCCACCTGGGGTCTTGGCACTGTGCCTGATCTGGCAAAAACGATAGTACCCTTATGTGGCAGACATTGCATCCAGCAGATGTGTGTTTGTTGGGTTTTGTGTTAAACGCGTTGAAAGGAAGGTCAGAGTGAGCAGGAGGAACATGGCTGAGGTCACTTGTGCCAGCTGAGGAGGCGGGCACGGCGCCAGGGCTCAGCTAAGTGAAAAAGAGAAATGGATGAAGGGAAGGGGAGCAACTAATGGGCCAACACAGAACGTGCTGAAAGGTTTAATGTCTGCTGCACTCTTCAAAGAAAAGTTGACTTGTAAGCAGATGTCAGCGCAGTGCAGATCAGGGAAGAGCATGTTAAGGAATATTTAAATAAATCAGAGGTATTTAAGTCAACAGAGGCTGACGGCACTCCCTCAGGAGCACCGGGAATACCAGCTGTCACAGTTTCTGAGCTGTAAGCAGGTACCTCTGAGGACCCCTCACACATGGGTGATGCCTCTGGGAGAGGGTGAGGGTGAACAGGAAACCTGGTTTTAAGCAGGGGACAAAAGAGGGATGCTGGAGTTTTGACATTTGGAAAGAAACTGGGACAAAGTCGTGATCCATTTGTCTGTGCTCCACCCCCACCAACCCAAGATAATGAGATTATAAAGTTCATTCAATGTGAATCTTTGCAATAACTGACGTCAAACCAGTCTAACGTCCTTTCTGACGGTGTAACCGGCTGCCTTAGCGTAAGCAGGAGTAAAAGTAGATTTGAATGAGGTTCTAAATATTTCATTACTAAACTAGGGACATACGACTGAGATGAAAATGTGACTTGGAGCATGGCTGAAAAACCATGATTAGAGTAACTGCCACTAGTTTGCTGTCGAGAGACATTAAATGACATCTCAGAGATTTCATCCTGGAAACTACTAGTCAATTTTTTCAACAATTATGCAAATGACAGAACTATAAAACTAATGCATGACAGCATGCTTGAAAGAGAGACATTTTGGGGTCTAGGATCAGAATTCAAAGCAGCCTCAGCACATTGGAGAAAAGGTCTGATGTCAATAAGATGAATTTCAGTAAAAGAGAACGTAAAGAACTGCATGGAGTACAGAGAAATAATTGCACAAATGCAGAATGGGGAATAACTAGCTAATTATGGATACTACACTTGTCTTAGTTTGTTACTTACAGCAATGAAAGTACTTTGCCTTTATAAGGGAAATCAAAACCATCAATAAATAAGGAATTCACACTACAAAAATACAGAATTGTTAGAACTCTGCTGTGGGGCAATGTTAAGCAATACTCATACTGACACAGGACCAGAAACAGATTTAAAGTAAATGACCTGAATGGTAACAAGTCATCAGGTTTCTACCCGGAAGAAAGCTGAGCAAGAAACTGTTGAAGCAGTATTTAAATTGTCCCTGGTGTCACAGGAGTAACACTTGGTATCACACTTCTTTGGAGAAAGAGCTCCAAGTGGACTCTGAGAAGCTACAGACTGCTCCACCTGACAAATTAGCTACAAAGACAGTAAAAAACACCAATAGTAGACACCAGATAAATGAAGCATATGCTGAAGAAGAGTGAGAGGCATTTTGACTTTTCTTGAGGGATGTTACGCACTGTAAATATAATAGGCTTTTCTAAAAAGTTAATGACCTTCTAGATGACGGTGACCAAGATGGCACAGTGTACCTCAATTTCTACAAGGTGTTGACAGGTCCTTTCCAGAGACTTGTAAGGAAATCAGCCAGTCAGAAAGAAGTTCCCCACATGTGAATTGTTACAAAACAAGAAACAGAGGAAAAATGGAGAGTTTTCACTGTGAAGAAAGGTTTTCAGCATAGCCCCATGGAAATCTGTGATGGTATCACTGTTATTCAATAGCTTTATAAATAACTTCGGAGAAAAGCATAATTACTGGCAACAATATTTACTGAGGATATGTAAGCATTCGAGGTAGTCAAAATCAGAATTATGCAGCATGAAGAATTACAGCAGAATCTCATGATGCCAAGTGACTTCAGAAAAATACAGTGTTAGTGAATTCAGAAAAATGTGCATTGTTTTGTACTTTGTATTTTAAAATTTTTCCACTGTACTTTCAGAAACAATGTTAAGATCGTGGTTGCCCTCAAATCAACTGTTACTGCTTAGGAAGCAGGCCTCAGTACCGTTGTGGCTATTTCTTGGTAAACACCAGCTTAATGCTCCCCAGTGCTCAAAAAGACAACCAGGAGGTTTGGCGTTATTGGGAATGGAACAGCAAACCAAACAGAAAGCATTGCAGCGTTATTAGTAACACCAAGGCACGTCCACATCTGACATATCCAATGCCCATAGCTGGGAAAAACAGCAGAGCAAGAGGAGAGAGAGAGCTCAGAGGTGGGGAGGGCTTCCAGGCAGCCTGAGCAGGGCACTCTCGGTGGGAAAAGGGACAACAGCCAAGCGATACAGTGCAATGATACAAAATCAGGAGTGACGTGATGAAGGTGAACAGGAATTTGTTGCTCAACAGTTTCCACAACACATAACCAGAAGAAATTTGAAAGGAAGCACACAAATACAGCGTGTCATCATGCTGTGAAATTCACTTTCATTGAAGCTGTGACAGCTAAAAACACAAGTGAGTTTGGGAGGTGACTGGGCAGTTTTGAGAAGAAAGACCAGCAGGAGCATTTGAGATGTGAAGCTGTGCGAAGTGTAGCCCCAAAATAAGTTCCAGAAAGGATGAAAGGAGGCTGATGATGATGACAAAAGTAGAAAATATAATTTTCAAAGCATTGTTATTTGCAACGATAAGCAGAGAGAGGACACTTTTGGCTGGGTTGTGAGAAAAAACAAGATTTCCAAGAAAAGTTGTCATGCAGGATTGAAGTTACTTGAAAGAACAACAGGGATGGAAAGGCAAATGAGAGAAATAGCAAAGCAATAATGAAAAATAAGTTAATGTATAATAGTGTTACAGATCTGCTGATAAGTTAGAATTAATTAACTTTATTTGATTTTATAAAATAATTTTAATAGAAACATAGAGGAATAAGAAATATATTTTAATGAAACTAGTAGTTGCACAACAAAAGCTGCTATGAAATCCTCTGTACAGCCCTGTACCAAGGCCAGAAGAATAGGTCAGAATCACCTAGTAGGAATGATTATAACCTAGATAACAGACTTAAGATTCAAAATAATTGCATGCAGTATTTACAGGTAGACTAGGAGAATGCATTGAAATGTCAGAATGTAAAATTAATGGGAACTGGGGAGAGGATTTCTTTGTAGTTGACTAGTCTTCTGTATGCAGAAAGTGTATTGAAATGTCAGAATATAGAATTAATGGGAACTGGGGAGAGTCGACTGGAACAGCTTGTAGTTACCTGCCAAGAAACCGTGAACTTTAGTAAAAGGTAATTCTGGCAGGGGGAGATCGCGACCACCGACTCATATACCACCTACCCAAATTGTACCCTAGACCCATTTCTAGACTTTTCCAACCTTTACTGCGCTGAATCGGATTTGGGAGGAAGGTATGTTAATGATTTTTGGGAAATATTATGATTTTTCATGAATAATTAATGAATATGCATGACTAAGTTCTATATATGGTGTATGATTTTGAAACTTGGTGTGCGTTGATCGTGAGAGGACTCACTCACGCACCCGGCCGTTAATAAAGAAGTGTCTGCTTATCTGCATCACATTGGTGTCGGTAAGTTCTTCATTCCGAGGTTTCGGCAACAATAGGTTAAAGAAGATGAGCACTGTTGGACGGAAGAAAAGGATTTCTGGAAAGGGGAAAAAGAGCTAAAACAGGCAGCAGCAACAGCTGCTGGAGGGGAGAAGGAAGTTACAGAATAATACAAAGTGGAAAGCAACAGCAGAAAACTTGGCAGAGCTTGTGTGACAGGGACAGGAGATGTGCCTAGGGATACCTAAATGAGGCAAGTGAAGAGAAGGGCAGAGAAAGCCAGGGCCAAAAAACAGAGAAGGAGGAACCATGAAGCGGGGAAAGGAGTGAAGGAGATGGAGGCAAATGGAGGAAAGGGAATGGCAATATACCAGCAGGGGAGATGGAGAGACTCCAGTTGCATCGGCCTGAAGCCCATACTGGGCCTCTTGTTGCTCTCGTGCTTGTCACATTGCTGGTGCAAATGGTGTCAAGGCACAACACAACCTGCTGATCCTAAAAAACAGTGCCTTGGGAGCTGTGGGTGCTCAGTGCGCCACTGGATCTGGCTCGCTACTGATAATGTGCTCCTATAGGCAATGCTTTCAACAGGCTTTTTACAGGCTTATTGTGCACTCTGAAGATCTGATCTAAAGACAGCTTGCATTAGTAAGCTTTGTTCACGCAAATAAATGCTTTCAGGATCAATCCTGAAGATAAGACACAAAAGCAAAACTCTAGGACAAGAGAATGGCTTAAGGATTGCTGGAAAGTAAAGGAAGAATGCCTGCTAGGGATGAATTTATAAGGCCAGAGAAAGCATTAGGAGGGCAAGAAGGTAGGAGCTGCCCTACGTGTAAGAGGCAGCCTCAGTGCGGGTACCAGGATAGCCACATGAGATTTGCAGTGTGCAGACCTCTTGCACACAGCGTGGCTGAGGTATGGAGGAGCTGACAATATCCAAGTCCTACCCAAATTCAACAAAAGCAAGGGAAGTGAGTTTAGTGTTGTAAATGTTGCAAAATAGCGTTGTGAAATAGGGCTATGAAGCTGGTGAAGGGTCCAGAGAATAAGTCTGATGAGGAGCAGCTGAGGGAACTGGGGCTGTTTAGCCTGGAGGGAAGGAGGCTGAGGGGAGACCTTATCGCTCTCTACAGCTGCCTGAAAGGAGGTTGTAGGCAGGTGGGGTCGGTCTCTTCTGCCAAATAACAAGAAACAGGACAAGAGCTTTAGAGATTGGATATTAGGAAAAACTTCTTCACTGAAAAGCTGTTGAAGCACTGGAGCAGGCTGCCTGAGAGGCTGGTGGAATCACCATCCCTGGAGGTGTTTAAGGATGTATAGATGTGGTGCTTAGGGACATGGTTTAGTGGTGGACTGGGCAGTGCCAGGTTAGCGGTTGGACTCAATGATCTTAAAGGTCTTTTCCAACTAAATGATTCAATGATTCCATGTTTAGTATGATGCTGAGCCTTTGAGAAAGGACTGGGAAGGAACCATGGCCATAATGATGCAGAGAGGCTCCCATCACTTAGAAATGAGTGACGCTAATTGCAGTAACATCAGAAAATGTCATATAAGAGAAAGATCTTTGGCCATGAGAGAGACCCTGTGATAACAAGCCTCTTATTGTAGAGGATGTCATTCAACTGCTGTAAAAGATAGCTCTTACTGACAGAAACATGGACAGGAGCTCTAGACAAGCAGAAAATGAGCTGCTATTTGGGGAACAGAATAAGGCTAAATGACCATAACACAGCCGGGAAATGGTAGGGACATGACTAAAAACATGAAGCGAGTCTCTTAGCTAAGATTAAACCAACATGATTCATAGATCATTTTTGTGAAATCTCTACACAATTTCATACGGTGAAATCTTTTCTGCTGAAAGTTGTTTGTCTGAAAGGTAGTTATAATGCTGTCCAGAGATATTTCAGTGTTAAAAGAGATTTTTTCCCCCAGCAGTTAGCTTTGGCAGAACAACCTGGGCTCAGCTCCAGGCCAGTTCTTTTCCTATCGCTCATCCTCTCTAGCAGATTCTGCAAGTCTAATTAGCAACACAGGCTTTGGCCCTTTTGTTGGCATAACGATGTTGTGACCTTTAGCGATGCTTCTCATATCCTTCTAGTAGCCCTCATGCAGCCTGGTGGCTTTCCAAGAGCCTGAGCAGTTGGGAAAGCAGCAGACAGCCCTCTTGCTGGTGCTTCAGATCTCAGCTCCTTCCTGTAGGACTTCTGGCACTGTGGATTTAACAGGAGTAAAAAGCTTTGCAAACCCTGCGGGATTTGCACATGGCTGACTGCAAACAGGTCTGCAAGGTGAGAAAGGTTTTATTTTTATATTGCTGCTCTTTGAAGTGAAATTCCTTTGAGGTGATTTGTCCTGGAGATTAACAAAAATAAGTATTTGAGTCTTTGACTGGCACACAGACATTTTTACAGTGAATTACAATATTGGAGTGCTCTGTAGGAAGTCCTGCAATAAAGCTTTCTACTTTGCTGCTTTCACTGTGACTGTATGCATGCTTTGACCTACACTTATTTGCCATTTTCTTGTCACACTTCGCATTGTGTCCCAAAGCCTCATCAGCTTTATTTAAGGGATTATTTGGGACGTTTTGCAAAATTCCTGTTGCACAAACCCAGTCCCCAAAAGACTGTTGTGCATGCATGAACTCTCATGTGGAAAACCATACCTGTCTGCTCACCCTTTTTCAGGGGCGTTGTGTCTCATGCTAGAATGGCTGCCTTGGGGGACCTGCTGTGCCAAAAATTGTGACAGAGAAAGTGTCTGACCCTGTGGCCCCCATTCACCCCATCCACCACATCAGCAAGAAAGCAAAGGCTGTGGGCTCAGCTGGATTTATTAGGATGAAAGGACAAGCCCTGGGGCTGAAAACTGCGGAGCAAATGGTGAGTTTTAATTTAAAAGCAGAGTTCAGAGCAAGTGAGTCTCCTTGGAAGAAACCAACACTTGCAGCACAGCACCCCATCCAAAGAAACAAGCCAAAAAGCCTATGTATTTCCTGTCAGCTGCACCATAAGAATCAGAAGCAGAGCTGGAAAGGTCTGTCAGGGACAGCAGGACACTGGCAACACACCCAAGGTGGCAGCTCTCCGCAGCAGGTGCCTGTGCTGCCTGCCAACACCGGTGGCTGGCACAGAGCCCTGACAGTAGGGCAAGTGGATGGTCTTGTGCCCCGAAAGGGCCTCTGGGGGCTAGGGAGGCCATAGGTGCAAAGCAAGCCAGCCTGAATATCCTGTGGTGGTGCGGAGCCAGCCTTTCCCACTTCAAATAGATTTCCCCCCTCAGTCTCCACCGAGGCTCCCTTCAGAATGTAAAGGCTGCAGTGAAGGGATGAATTTCCAACCTGGTCCTTACCACAAGCTGTATGGAGCAAGAGATAACAGTGCCTAGGGAGGAGTAACAAAGTCATTTGCTATAACTTCTTCTGCATAATGGATATTCAGGGCTGAGTGTTGAAGGGAGGGTAAACAGAGTCAATAACAAAATGTTCAGGAGCAATCTTCACTGCAAGCTTTTTCTGAAGTTCTATAGCACCCTGCCTTGCTCTGTGTCCTTCCAGGATCTAATTCTATGAAAGCAGGCATTGACTTTAATTGAAATGCAAGGGGACCGTGCCTACTTCAAAACTGTCTTACATGATCAGCATCTTAATGTATAGGGACCTACACATGAGAGCAAAAAGGCTGTACCTCTAAGATGACATGCCCTGCCATACGCAGATGCCCGATCCTGTTGGGCAAACATGACCTTCCACTTCAGGGCTGCAGTGGAGAGCATGACCATGATCCCAGGAGGTCAATGGGAATAACTCTGTACGCAGCACCTACAGGAGGACTGTACAAATATTGCACCCAGTCCTGATGTCAATCCTGAGAAAGCAGTGAAGGGACAGAGGAAAACAAGCAAATGACTAAATCAAGGCTTGGGAAAGATGCTACACTGGGAAATATAAAGAGATTAATCTTCTAAATATATCTAAGCAGACATGAAAAGGGGGCTTGATCCACCTGCAAAGACATGGATGGAGAAGAGACAGGCTAGCACAGAACAGGACCAAATGCATGGAAGCCAAACTAGTCACAATCCTATTCTGAGTTTATTTGACACTGAAGGTAATTATCATAAATTAGAGGTTCAGTGTACAATTCATACAGAAGGCTTTGTTGTTTGTGCTTAGCAGGAAATCAGATGGATGACCATAATCATCCTTTTTGTCTTTACAAATTATAAGGCCATTAAAACCATTGGTCTCTCACAGCCCAGCCCATCGCAGGGGAAAGCGAGCACTGTGCTGGGCACCACACTGCTGATGGACAACCTTACAGACACATGCCAGCTCTGCTCCTCTCTCCCCATCAGCCCTCCTTAGCATCAGTACTGCTCTACTGCAGCAGAAATAGGCCAGAAATGACCTCCCAGGCCAGCATGGTCCTGTTGGGAGGGTGGTGAGCAGAACTTCTCAGAGCTGCCACACCTTGGGGCTTCCCGACAGGCTTGTCCTGGCACAATCACACTGTATATACAAAACACGGCTGAAGAGGTTGTTCCTACACGAACTCAATAGCTATTTCTTTTCCATTTTCACGTATTTTTAACTCTCTGCTGCTGTGATATGTTACATTGTCACTTAATTGCACTGACACTGTTAAGCGTTTGGTGCAGTGGGAGTTTTCGTTAAAGATGTTAAACAAGAGCACAGCTGTGTGTACACACTCCTCTCTGCTGGATGCTTTTCAGCCTAAATGGTGGTACCTTGTTTCTCATCCCTTTGTTTTGCTACAGCCAGCGTATCAGCCCTGCTGCCACTGTCACTAAGCCTCAGCAAAAACAGAGGTTTCGTGGCTGTCTTTTATCCATACTGTCTCTGGTAACACATCCCCCGGGGGCTGATCATGAACAGAGCCACCCCATTCACCTTCCCAGTTACACCTCCACAAAGGTGGTGTCACTACTAAAGCCATTTCCTATGTATAAAATGGCTCATGGACCCCCAAGTGCCAACGGGGACAGAGTCGCAGTCACTCTGTAATGTAGCCCTGACTTGCTACAAGGGGCTAGAGGAAGACAAAAAGGCACTGCACTTTCCATCCCTTCCACCTCTCAGTCACCTTTCCTGAAGGCTAACAGCAGTGGTTTGAATTCCTCAGGACTGAGACATTCCTGCATTCCTATCCCCATACACTTCAAGGTATTGATGGTGATACGGAGTCATTACAGAACAGAAAGAGTACAGCATCGGTACAGCAAAGCAGATACAACATAGGTTCAGTCTGTCTCAAGAACAAGTACACAACATTTGAATAGAAAACTAAATGTGTCAGCTATATTCTCCAAAAGAAACCCAAAGGATTTTACCTCTAGGTGTACCTTATTATATGCCTAAGTATAAAAATCCTCATACAAAGTTCCAAACTTTGTTTCCCAAATAGAATATAAGTAATCAGAACTGAGCTTTAGCAAAAAAACCTTCCTCAACTCAAAACCTCCTAAAATGGCTGTCTACAAGATAGTGGGAGCGAAATGTCATAGTCTTTTTGTGAGAGAGAGAGAAAGAGAGAAGAATAGACAACATTTTAAATAATTTTGAATATCTTAAATCAATACACTAAATGCTCTGTTTCCTCTGCTAGCTGACCATATTCTTGAAGTTTGCAAAGATACTTGATTTTTTCCCTCTCAAAAGCTCTATAAAACAAATGGCATGGGAATAATAAAATAACTTCTAAATATTTTCATTTGAGATCTCAAGTCAATCTAATCTCCAGTGAATTCAACAATTTCCTCTCAAGTTTCATGTAGGTACTCTACCACATTTTAATCCACAATAAATATAAGCAAATGCTTCTTTTTTTGCACCCTTTCAAACTCTGAAATACCTCACAAACCCATTTTTTGGGAGGGAGCAACAATTTTTACTGTAGAAAATGCATTAAAACTTATTCATTGGCAAAAAAAGCAACAGAAAATATTTTTGACTGAGAGATCATGATCTGCAAATGCAAACTCTAATTATCTTTTAGTCATTATATCTTCACCTGAAACATTACATTTATCCAGACTGTAGCTATTTAAATATAAAAAAAAAAGAGACTCACCTGCCTTTTTTGTATACCTCATGTATTTCTTTTCCTTGTCGGTGGGCTCTGCATTCAGTGGATAAAACCCATCCCCACAACAGGAGGAAGATGCTAAAATGCATTTTATGGACAGTCAACATGTTACCTGAAGGTTCTGTATCCAGAAATAGTCCATACAAGAAGAAGAAAACAAAAATGTAGATCCTGTTCCTCTTTTTAAGTCATTATCAGTCTGATTGTTATTGCAAGGATGTTTACTCATACAAAAAATCATCCTGCAGTATTTAATCTGGACAGTGGGGAAAGCAATTTCCACTAAACCTATAAATCCTTCTACGTCAGATGGCAGGGATTTTCTAGCAGTGTTGAATTCACGTATTCTCAGAGAACAATTACTTTTTGTCTAAACAGGCTATTTTATTAATTGGTTGAAACTGAACCCTTTTCAAGTACCTGTGGGATTTGGCATATATGTGTATTTCTGCCTGGATAACCAAAAAAAGTGCAGTTGGTCAGGCAGGTGTCATTAATCATTCTTTAATCACCAAACTTATCTGTGTAGCAGTGACGTTTGTTAGAAGCATTGCAATAGACTGAGAACTGTTAATAAACGTGTATCAGTTTCCAGCAAAAACTCATTTCCATGTAGCTCTAGAAACAGTATTTTGTTCCCGTGTGGTTTTTTATAGTACTTTAACATACAGTGGTACTGTGGCTGGAGTGGTGGGCGCTTTCAGGACTTGTGACACGTACCTCACTTCTCTGCTGAGCAGGGTCTCTGGAAAGTATCCCGCTGTACGGAGGACGGGGGAAGGATGTCATGGGGGAGATGGTTCTCCTCTCTGCTCAGGGCTGTTTGGAGGGACTCTGCTGAAGCAGAGCAGCAAGCACTAGAGCTGCAGGAGAGCTTGGGGGGCTGGTGTGCTGGCTCTCATGGGGCTGACAAAATCCTCATTGGTGCTGAAGAAAATAAAACAGCATGGGTAGAAACACCTGGTCAAGCCAGCCACCTTGCCCATCTCTTTGGAGCTCAGCCCCTCCCTGCATAACCCACAGCTCTGTGTTTACCCTCCCTCTCCCCTGTGCCTCCCCACCCAAGGCCTTACAGCTCTGGTCCCACCTGTGCCTTATGGAGCCCCCTGTGCCCTGCAGACACCACTAGCCTTGTCCCACCCCTTTGCTGACAAGGCTCTTCTTCCTCTACCTGCTGCCCATGGATTTCTATTTTTGAGCACTTTGTCAAGTCACCCATCTCTTTCCATGAAAGCCCTTTCTAAAAGCCCTGGGGAGCAGATCTCTGCCTGGTCTAAGCTGCCATGGCTCTGTTGACTTCAGTGAGCATTTACACTGCCTCAGGAGCCACAGGAACAACACATTGCAAGCCGTTGAAATTTAATTCAATCAATCAAGATTGAATTTAATGATTTGCTGGGCTAAAACTTTTCCTGCACAAAGTCACACAGGCTTCAAGAGATGGACAATCAATCACCAGCAGTTTATTGCAATGGTTAATCAATGTTGCAGTTCAAAGAAGTTGTACCCATCTTTGAAAATTACCTGCATTCAGTTTGCACTGATTCACGCATCCTTCTCAAGAAGAATAAAAAGTACCTTAATAACTGTTCTTTTCATCTGTAGTGACATTAGAAATACTCTTCTCAGTCTTTGCAATAATCTATATAAAGTTTTATGATGTCTTTCATCAAAGGAACTTTTTCTTCTCTTTGAAATACATTTTTGTTACTTCACATTTAAAAAAAAAGGCTAGTTCCTTGCTTACTCATCAGAGGAACAATGGGGATTGACAAGCGATGGACAACTACGAATTCACTTAGCTGCCCTGGGAAAGCTGTAGGTCCCTTGGTACATGTGAGGAGGGGAGGGAAATATTCGTCTTCTCATTAATAGAGGCAATTTTCTAAAAGAAGATATAAAGAAGCCCCAAAAATGTGTTCAATTCTCCTTTTTTTAGATTGTTGTTCCTAACAACAGTCTAGTTCTAGTTAGAACTAGAAACAATAGTTCAAGTATGAGCTATTAATAGAAAAATCCTGGAACAAATCATCAGACAACTTCTAAACTCCTGGAAGAAAATGACTGGCTGAGGGATAGACAGGAGCTCATGAGGAACAAACACGTTGAACAAACTTCACCTCTTTCCCTAACGGGCCAACAGGCTTCATAGCTTGGGGAGAAGCAGTAGGTTTAGATAAGCTTTCAACACCATCTCACGCAACATTCTCATAGGCAAGACAGCATGCTCTTGAAATGTTTGTAGGACCGATGCAGAACATTGCTGGCTTTAACTCAAGTTTGTCTTGCTGTATCTCAAGAGAAGTTATCCGTGGCTCACTAACATGCAAGAAAGTAGCAAGTTCTGCAAATGATCTGCAAGGAAGCTGTGAATCATCTGGGTGCATAACCCGAGGTGAAGGCTTGAAAGGGTGGAAGTGGCACAGTATATGTCTTCAGGTACGCAAAAGTCACTTCAAAGAGGAAAAAATACTCTGTTCCAAATGGCTGTGACATACAGAACAAAAAGTAATGGGCTCAGAGATTAGTAAGGGGAAAATAACGTTAGATATTACATTAGCTACTAGGAATATTTTCAAACAATGAGGACAGAGAAGCATTGCAGTAGATTACACATGAAGAGTTTTTAATTACTAACATTAGAAAAAATTAAGACAGGTATAGCTGATCTTGTCTTAGGACCAAAGGTTAGACTATATTACTTCTCAGGGTCACTTCCAGCACTATTTCTTTCTGATTTTCCTAGAGGAAAAATGGTGGAAAGTTGGCATAAGAGAACTAGAACAAATGTGAAAAATTCAAACATCCAGAAAAAAGATAAAAGATGGCTATGTGTCTTGTATATGAAAAATACAAGAAAACAGATAAATTGAACAAAATGTATTTTAAAATGTTGTCCTCAAACTTTGCTTAATCTTGAGCTTGATGGAAAATTAATTTTGCCTGCTTTGTCCGTGAGAACAGTATTTTCAACAAGTTCACCTGTTTTTACAGCCTGTAGACTAGCTGTGAGCTAACTGCAGTCTCCTCAGATGACTTTATTATTTAAGCTTATCAGATGATATATTGGGGGAAAGGTCCTAGGGATTTGTGTCAAAATATTTTAAATTTTAATTATTTAGTTTTATTTGATTTGATAATCTCTCAGCATTTTTTTCCTGTTCACCCATCAAATAAGTGTTCACAAATATAAACATACCCTCTGCTTTCCAGATTCCCGTAACAGTAATAACATAAATACTAACCTTCCACGCACAGCTGACAACATTCACCAGATCTCAGAGCAAATCTTAAAATGTCCGTTGAAAGCTGCAATACCATTGACTTTCCTAACTTTCCCTTGACTTTCCTAACTTTAACACCGGTTCTACAGGTAGGAGTAGCCATCCAAATGTGAAATGATTGTGCCAAATCCCTTGTAGATAGTCAGTAGCTGATCCAGGAACAGATCAAGAAGTGAAGATGGACTGTCGATGTGAAGTCAGCTGAGCAACGCTGAGTTTTGCTGTAGGAAAGGCTAACTATTTCCGATTTATGGCTGAAGCCATCTTTCCTGGAATGCTTTTGTGCTTGAAGCCAGATACCAGACTTATTTGGGTCAGAGTGGGAGCTGAATGCAAATGATAATCCATGAGACAAGAAACGATCTCAGGCAGCTGAAACAAATTATATTGAACAGGAAAGGCTGAGTTCTGCTCAAGCAGAAACGAATAAGACTTGCATCCTTCACGTTGGAGGGCAGTCCCCAGCAGCTGCCCTCGCACACAGTGGCTTGGCCTGTCCCCAGGGATGCCACCCCCAGCTCCTGCTTAGCCCAGGGGCCCCACTCAACAGCCACCAGCTGGTGTTGCTTTCCCTGCTCCAGGGCTTTATCACTCTGGTCACTTCATTCCTCAGAAGAGTTCAGTGGCACCTTGGACTTTTACTTAGTTACTGAAGCCATCTAAATGCAGCTTTCCCAGACTGCTTGGGACTCTGATCCTGTATTTCCTGGAGTTTCATTAACAAAGGATGATAAGAAATGTCAAAAAGTAAACACTGCATTCCATTTGACCCAACCATATTATTATAATTCATTAAATAAACAAATTTTGAGCCAACAGACATGCTTTTTCCATTTGACCACAGAAAAAGCCAGCTATTTGCCCAATTCTATTTATAACCCATGTATCTCCAAAATGAGAACACAGGAGAAAATACTGAGACCATTTTTTGCCTTGCTGAACTTGTCAGGAGCAGAAATCCAGGACAAGCAGGAGCCGCCAGCCTCCACAGGAACCCAGGAGTACTTTCAGTGCCCAAGAGGGCAAGGCACGATGCAGCATCTGCCATGGTAACTCCAGCTGAACCACGAACCAGGCCTTTTCTTGTTTAATTAATTACCCAAACCTTCAAATAGTGCAGTAATACACAATATACACCATGTAAAGACCCCTGGAGCTACAAGCAGAGTGCAGCAGCCACATGTGAAAGAACCCCCAGCACTTACATTTTCTAACCACTTCCTAATGGGTGTCTGCCTTTATCTAAAAGCCTTTGATGCAAGTGTGGATGAACGTGTCACCGTTATCTGTACCGTGATTTACACTTGCAGAAGCTGGAGGAGCACCAGGTACCCGTGTAACTGATAGGATGCTGTTTGACTTCTGGAAAGCTCTTTCCCTGGGCAGCTGTGTTTCGTCTCAGAAACAGCACTCTGTGCCTCTAGGGCACACTGGTCAGAGTATAGCTTTTCACTTCTTTCATCGAAGTCATGGGTTCTTGCAGAGGAGTGAAGGCAGTGGGGTGATCAGCATTGATAATGTGCAGCTGTGGCCTGGCCTCAGCGGCAGTGGGTTGATTGACATGGATGACGTGCAGCTGTAGCTCGTTCCTGCTAAGTGATTAAATAGCCCTGAGGGTTGTGGGAGAGGGGTTGGATGGAGGAGGAGTGTGGTCTGGCCTCTGGAGGAAGGAGAAACAGTAGAATCTGACCCACGGTAAAGCCTTGTTGCAGCCTACTAGTTTGTTTGTGCTGCAACAATTGGTGCCGTCAGACTTGAGAAGTCAGGCTTAATATGAAGTTAGTGGGGTTTCTGAACCCATTGCTTATGTCCCTTTTTAACAAGTATACTTCTATTCTTGGGGCACTTCACAGGAGATCCATGCTCCCTCTGTGTTGTGTCAGCTGAATCATTTGTGTGTGTTTGGATATAGGACCATCTCCGAGGAGGATATTAGTACAGATGACAAATAGGATTTGAATGACCTGGGGATAAGTGGCATATTGACTGAGATTCACCACGGTGGTGTCAGCAGAGCTGCTGTCTATTCATAGCGCTTTTTGCATTCCTTAAAATCAGGTGACTCCGGGAAGTTGAGAGGATGAGAGAAGTGTGAATACATGTATTTACACTGAGATGATTAAAACTAAAGAAGCCCACACAGAAGGGGAAAGAAGATAATATTTTCTCTGCAGGCACAAGAGGCAAATATACACTTTTCTGATCTGTAACTCAATGTGCTGTTTGTGGAGAGCAGAGACCAGGAACTGCTTGGCAAGAGCGGGGTGGGGAAGTGTCCAAACAAGAAGATTTTACTTTTCAGTGTTAATCAGTGTATGAGCTGGCATAAATGTGCACCAGGATGGGAATCACACCACTTTTATACTGACCAAGGATTTCATCGCAAATAGCTCTTGCGCTTTGTTATCACATTTGGTTTTCTGCCCCTCCTCCTCTCTGGTCTCTCTTGCACCCCTTGCTTAAAATATCATATCAGAACAGATTTACTTGCTCTACATGGCAAACCCTGGGGCTTCTCCAGGTAGTGGCAAGGACATTGGTGGACCTCAAGAAATCATAAATACAAATTAATTATTAGATTTCCATGCAACATGAATGACAGAGAGGAGACAAATGCCAACGAACCCATGACCCCAAGCCTTCTTATCACAGAATAGAAATCAGATAGAGGCAAGGCACTGTACATGTGCCTCTAAGCCGCTATAAATCCCTAAATGGATTGTGTACTGTATGAAAGGCAAAGGAAATAGGCCAAGCCTGTACTGGGCAGAAACCTGAAAGGCTACAGCAAACAATGTGCTTGAGTGAATTGGAGTGCTTCAGGACTAATGCGTTCAGCGGCTGTTTCTCTTTGCCAAAATAAACAATGCTACAGCACCCCAACAAGGCACATCTTCAATACCACTCTGGTTTCATTAGAGCTCTTTCCTCAGGGAAGTCTTTGTCCACTGAATGCTTCTTTTCTCCCCACATGATGTGTCTTTGTGCCCGTGGAGACATATTTGAGTTCACAAGTGTCTTTACGTGGCTTTACGCTCTGTCTGAGAGATTATGTGCCTTGCGTGCTGATCTGTGTCCTTTTGTTTCAGCCCCTTCTGCAATTTCACGGAGATGCATTAGCTGGATTAGGTGGCTTTGTGTGTACTTGGCCGTGGGGCACCTGACCTTTTTGCATGGAGGTTCTGCTACTGAAACTGGGAAAAGATACTTTAAAAAGTAAAAGATAAATAGAAGTTTAAAAGACACTTTTGGAAGGATACTTTACTGTTAGCAGTTTAAGCAGGCTAAAATTATTGAAACGTGTAGTAGTGCCTAGTGCAGTCCATTGGAAAGTGTTTTTGTCTGCTATAAGCAGATATACTAGAGGAGGCAGACACGGCGTGCTACGCATGGGAAGGATTCCCCCGACCCTCTCCCGTATGTCCTAATCCCCAGAGCACACAATACACTCACTTACCAGGAGGGACTGCTCCCTTAAAGGGTGTGAATTTAGCTCTGTTGGAAGATCCAGAACTAAAAGCTATGAAAGCATTCAGACTGGATTGAAATGATGCTCTACTTATCCTAGATAGGGACTAATTTCACTCTACTAGATTCTGGTCCTCAGCCATCCTATCCAGCCCACGTCATATTCCCCTTTTTTGCAGTAAGTACATTTCTTACACATAGAATCCCAGCTACAAAGGGGTTCCCAGTTTCCTCTACAGTTCTCACAGCCCATCTGCATCACCCCCATGGGGAATTTCATCAGCGATACGCTAAGGGCCCCTGCCTGTCGAGCAAGAAATAATTCAAAATGCTTTTCAAAAGACAGCAACAAAATGGAAAGACGAAGAGTGATGAGTCAGAAAATCTTGTAAACATCTTGTAAAATCTTGTAAAAATCTTGAGAGTTCAAGGGGACCATCTCGAGGCAAAAGCTAACGCAGATATGGATAACAGCTACGGAACTGTCAATAGCAATTCAGAGAAGACAGAAGTGCTTAATAAGAGAGTTGTTCTGCCAATATTCAGAGGGGATTAAAGGAACAACTGGAGTAATTACAGCCCTCAGCCTGACACTGATCCCAGGCAAAATATTGGAATGGCTGATATGACACTCAATAAATAAAGAGTTAGAGGGTAATTTGATTAATGTCAATTAGCATGGCTTTAAAGAAAAATAGATCTTTCCAAGCTAATCCTTTTTTGATTAATTTAAAATGTGTTTACTGGAGGAAATGAAGCTATGCAATGTGCTTCTGTAAGGCATTTAATGTTACATCACATGGCATGTTGATTAAGAAACTGCAACAATACGGTTTTGAGATAAAATAAGGAAAATACTTTAAAACAGGATTAAAATCCCATATTGAATATGACTGTAAATGGCAAATTGTCATTAGGCAATGCAATTATCTCCCCAAAGAGACTGGTTCTTTATCCTGTTCTGTTCTTGTCAATAAGCAAGAATAAAACACAGACTGCTTCCTGAATAAGCCTGAAGTATATCTGAAAAACTGAAGGATCACCGAGAAGGAGTAAGTGGAGTATCATAGGGAAAGGCCCAGAAACCACTAGTGTCATTTGATTACAGCTTACTGCAAAACGATCCATCTAACAGTCAAGAATGTGGGTCATAAGTTTTGGATAAGGAGGAGAAATTCTGGACATCAATGGAGAATTTTCTTGGAAAATGAGCTGAACTATCTGTAGCTGTTCTGTAGTTGCTATATGAAAAAATGGCCAGAATTTGCTAGCTTGTGTGTTTAAAAAAGGGAATATTGTAAGGGTGTGAAGGTTATGTTACCTTTTTATGTGATGATGCATTTAATCTTGAAAGGGAGAGTTCTGCTCTATGCAGCAAACTAAAGATTTATGAGATCTGTTAAAAGATCCACTGTCTGGAAGACCACAGAAGACAAATATGAAATAGAGATAAATTCATTATTTATTTTTTTTAATAGTAAAAACTATGTTTATCTCTCTATCAGTGTATTTTTTAAGTGACAATAGTATGATTTTCTAAAGGATATGGGCTGGTTCCCTAGACAGAGGTAAATCTGGGGAAGTCCGATAGCCAGTACTGTAAGGAAGAGCTGATTAGATGATCAAATAATCAACCAGCCAGGCTCAGAACCATCAATTATTGGCACTAGCTAACAGGGAAAATTCCAAACAGTGCTTTTGAAAGACAAATTTGTTTGGATCTGACAGCCTTTGCTGAATTTTGCAGTGATAATTAACCTCAGAGGGCAGTATGTTGTAACAGATTTACAGAATTGCTGGTCACGAAGAGGTTCTTAAGTAATAGATTATAACAATTTGTATTTTTTTTAAATAAAGGCAAATAAATATCACAATATTCTCCATTGGTAGGTGTACTCTGAGGTACATAGTGGTTTGCAGCAAGCTGCTTCTTGGAATCACCCACTTCCATGGGTGGCCATCTGGTGCACCCACCAGCCAGCCACAAATGATCTGTCTGGCCATCACTCACAGGACTCACACATTGCAAATATCACTGCAGCATCACTTCTGACTTCTTCAATCAAACACTAGGCATCTGTATAGCTTATCTTGGATTTATTCATGGATGCACACATAAACAGGACAAGGGAGAGAAGCGTTTTTAAGCTACATAGTCTACTGGCAGCCTCTGTACTGTGCCCAAAGCACTTTGCACCTCCCACTGTGTAAGGAGCCGGGGGATTTGCCTGTTCAAATTCCTTACCTGCAGCATGGACAGCTATATCCAAGCCAGCCATCAGGAGCTGCTGGAGAAGTGTTTCTGGGAAACGGTGCATTTTATCAGGAGGTAGCTGCCTAAGGCAGCTGCATTGCCTTCCAGCAGAGGCTGTTAAGGACAGCAGCCTGGTGCAGCCGGCTGGTGTACAGAGCCGTGGGATCCTCCTCATGGGCTTGTGGCAGTATTTGACTAAGTGTGCAGGGTCAATGATGTGATTAATGTCAGCAAGACCCACCTTTCTACTCTTATTTTGTTCTGACAGAGTCTTGTATGTTGAATGCCTGGAGACAACCTATCCCAGTGGCTTCCTACGTGTTTCCCCTCATTGGAGCCACTGCAACCTTTTACTTTTGGCACAAAGAAATCCAGAAGCTTTTCTTTTCCTTTGTGGATATACTACACAATCTCCAGCTCTATCAATTCTGATATATTTTAAGGTCTTGCACTAACATTGGAACATGGCTGCAGGTCAGGACAGCTCTAACAACAATATTCCTTGACTTTCTGTGCTGAAGTGATGCTAGTCTAATATTTAGATTTACTGAAGCTCTGTGAATTACACACAGTCATTTGGAAAATTACCAGTTGTCTCCTTTTCCTCTGCTCATGATCTTCATTGCTAAAACACTGATGCCTCAAAGCAGCAATAAAAAACAAACTTAAAAGGTATTATGAACTGCACAGAAGCACACTAGGAAGAGAAGAGCAAACAAGAGCCACCAATCTGTAACACGCAACTCTGATTTCAGTGCCCAACTTTTAAAATTTGCTAGATGGGTTATTGCAGATAAACTTGCCTGACACAGTTTCACCACCACAACTGGTACTGTTTACTGCCTCTGGATCTCAAACTGCCTGCAGTCCTTCCAGGTCTCCAGATCTGTCATGAAACAGAAATGCCACAGTAGACATTCTCCACTCTATCTCCCTTCAGCCTGTTGCCAATAAGCATAACCCTACTGGTGTTCAATTGCTCTGTCATCCAGATTTACATAGGTGAACTGGAGTTAATTTAGACCATTTTCTCAACCAACAAATTCCCTGACAAAAATTTTTGCACTGGATAAAGATTGGATTTGGATTCCTTTATTTTATTCTAACTGAAACAATTGCCTGCTTTATTTGAGGTATATGAAGGCAGAGACCCCAGGTGAGATCCCCCATTGCACACACAAGCACTGGTTCCATACAGTCACTTATCCACCCAAGTCCCACCCCAGAATGTGCCTAGGCGCAGCAAAGCACCTTTGCAGCCGGGTTACGCTCCACCGAGCTGTTTGCCTCCTCCGTGCTCACCTGAGGAGGTCCCTGCTTCCCAGACCCTTAAGCTGTGGGAGGCTCTGGGCAGCCCCTCATTGCAGCCAGGTGAGCACAGAACTGACTTGCAGGTGAGCTCAGGGAGCCAGATTTAGTGCTCCTTGCTTCCTCGCTGCATTTCAAGGCACAATCACTCTGCAGCCCGGCACCCGGGCAATGAGCAAAGCTTTTTCTTTTATCCCAACATCTAGGGCTCGGGAGAAAGCAAGAAAAGCCTGCACAGATTTCGGAAAGAGCCCTTACATTTATTGTCTCCCAGGATCTCAATTTAGCAGAATATCCATTTGCTCAGTTTGTCTCACTGGTGTTGTTAATGTCTTTATACAAACAGTGGGCTGAATCCACAGTGAAGCGCATTGTGTATCTCCACCAGCTTAGCTTCTGCCCCTTGTCTGCAGGTACCATATGGTGTAATATGGGAAGATACAAGACTGTAATTAGGAGAACATTAGTCTGCTTGGAATATTTAACTGAAATAAAATACTAATAAGAGGTCTTGTTTTGCAGCAAGAGACTGCAAGCGTACAGGAATCAACAGAGGATTATGTAGCATAGAAGTGACTGCCATTGGCAAATGGGCAAGCTTAGTATGTCTGTAGAGCTTCTTGAGTATTAGAGCATCCTGCTCATCCCTCTGCAGAATGAGAGAGTTGCTCAAGTGTCAGCACAGACCATTCTTGGAAGTGGCTCATGTCACAGAGGGAAACAAAATTAAAAAAAAAAACCAACACCCAAAGAAACCAATGAGCTGTTCTGCCAGTCTGACCCAAGAGAAAACTTCCTTCGGTATTACAAAACTGGTGATCAGGCTAATCCTGGGCACACATGAAAAACACATCAGACAGACACCTAAAAGCTTTTCCAGGACAAGTCTGAAAAAGTGACCTTGATGACCGGTATCCTGTCTCCGTTTGTCACCAATCTCTGTTGCACTACAAAACCAAAGCCCCTCCTGCCCTTTCTGTCACGCAAGTAAAATCTGTGAAGAAAATCAAGTATGGCAGTGTCCCAACCTACGAAGGTGACTGGCTCAATACTGAAATATGTCTTAAATCCTTGTGATCCAACTTACAACCATCAGCTTCCCTTACCACCAGCCTTCCTTGCAGAACCCTTGTAAAGAAACCAAGCAAATGGATGCCCAAAGCCCACAAACTCATCTCCATAAACTCAAAAAGCCCCATCTTGTAACACATTCGCTTCTCTGACCTCACTCCTTGGTGAGTAACACAGATCCTCCACATTACTGATGGAAATCTCGTTTCCGGTTTTGCATTATTCAGTTTTATTCACTTGAACCTGTATCAGTTTACCCTTTGACATCAATAATTCTCTTTGACTGGCATTTATACTTCCTGAAGTGCCCACAGACTGCAATCATATGCCTCCATAGCTGTGATTTTGCAAGGTTCACCAAGACAAGCTCTTTAATTTTCTCCTTGTCAGACAGCCCATCTATTTCCCTAACCATCCTAGCAGTCCGTCCCTACACACCTGCACTTCACGTGCATATTTCTTCAACATAGGTAACCAGAACTGTACAAAATATTAAAAATTAGGTCTTACCAAACACTTTACACCTGGAGATAGTATTTTCTGCCTTTACCAAAGAAGTTACCTGCTAAAGTGTCACTAGCAATCTCTTTAGTATCTGATTTTCCTGGTGCCCTATCAGTAAGGAAGAACAATTCACATCCCTATTAAAGGTAGGGATCCTCTGCTTGACCAGCACAGTCAGATCTCTATCCTCAGCCACTTACAACTGATGAGCCCATCGGTACTTAGGAACTGTGTATCTGACAGTCCAAACTTTGTGCAGGTTCTCCAGGTACACAAGTTTCATCAGCAACAGCAGATCTTTTACCTGATGTCGCACACTATTAGCAGAAGAGCATGGCTGTATAACGGAACTCATCTGGGCTCTTAGTAGACCTCAAAACGGGGCAAATGGCAAGAGGGGTTTGATGAAATACTGTGTGGCAAAGCCCCAGGGCTGGATGTCAGGGTCTGTTTCCGCTTACAGTGGGGTGTCTCTAGGCAAGGGTGATGTGCACAGTGCTATCCATCCCTTGTGGGTGCTCCAGCAGGGTGATCCTTCTGGTGCTGGGCAGCTTGCTCACAGTCAGGAGGTGCCCCTTTGCCCAGCTTAGCCTTTTATGCTCTTAGTGTTACCTCCATGGAGGCTGCTGAGATGTCTCAGGGATTCTGCTGAGCTACCAAGTCATGACCTTTAGTCCTGTCATTTCCCAAGCTGCGTGTCCACAAGCGGCTGTTTAACTGTCAAGCCTTAGTGGCATCACAGGTTTGTGTTTGGAACAGAGCTTTTGTCAATTTTGGTCTTTATATCATTTAAAATTTTGTATTAGTGTCATTTTGATGTTCCTTTTGCAGCACAAATTAATATTGATCTCCTGAGATTTTACTGAAGAATTTGATAGGCTTTGATTTCACATCCTTTGATTCACACAAGCAACGGGGCTTGGATGTGAGACCATCAGTCTTGGTACCTGATTCCTTGCTATGCCAAGAAATTGTTTGGGAGCCAGACTTCTTACTAACACAATCACTGTCTAGAGCTGAGGTATTTTTCCTGTGCCATGGTTTTAATTTCTCCCTTTGGTTTGCAAGAATATTTGAATCTTTATACAAGTATGAACTGATCCTTAGGAAAAAGTCTTTTTTGAATGTTTGAATTCTTTTCTGATGAGCATACAGTGAGGAACAGGCTTGTTTTCCTGCATGATCTACTAAAAAAGTCTTGATGGTACTTTCTGCCTGGGACACCCAACTTAGACCAGGCTTCTCAGGGGCCCGCAGAGTTGAATTTTGGATACCTCCAAGGGTGAAGTTCTCACAGCCTCTCTGAGCAGCTTTCTTCTTGTACCCTGCTGCAGCTTGTGACTATTGCCACTTGCCTTTTGCTGAGCATCACTGAGAACAGGTCTATGACTCTCAGAAAACCTTAAAGCCTCCTGAATGTGCTGTCAACATTGCTGGGTGAAGCAGTGCTTCCTGTGCTGACCTGGGAGTGGTGATTAAGCAGGGGACATCCAGCTCAGCAAGGTCAGAGGTGCCTTGACCTGCCATGAGCAGAAGCTGCACAGGAAAAATAGAATGCCAGATGTTGAAAAGAAAGGCGTACATCACTGGGGTTGTAATGTGGTAGGTGAGCTGCGTCACAGAAAAAGACAGTTCTTTTTTGTAACATCCTCATGTGGTTTCACTGTTGTTTCTTTTCCCTTTCAAACCAGGTCAATGCCAGCTATGTGAATCCATGCACATCCCACTAAAGCAGTCACGTGCAAAGGCCATTGAAAAGAGCCACTGAAGTGTATGAGCAAGCATGAGGTGCAGCACTGGGGGGACTGGGGCACAAAAGGTCCATCAGAAAGATCTCAGCAGCTCACTGAGGGGGAACAGATAGAAAAGGCAGTGTTTATCTTTCATGGCTCTAATTCCAGATAAAACAGAGAAAACTGGATGTACACCTCTTCGCAAGCACACCAACAGAGTGGTAGAGTTTAAAACAGATACACACACAAAAGGGGAAAGCCTCAACAAAAGTAGAAACATAATTAGTACAGGTTTTGCTATGACCATTTTGTGTTCTCACATCATTCCTTTCTTCACATTTGTCCTCTTCACCCTCTCACAGCTAGCACCTCACCTTCTCAGTTCAGCCTCTTGCTCTCATTTCATTGCACATTCAAGACAAGATATGCAGAAGTGAATGAGCCGCAGCAGCAGCAGGTCAAGGCAGCCCTGAGCAGCTGCCTGTCCCTCAGGATATGCATCTGCATCCTGGCTGCCCCACTTATGCCACCAGAGCTGTTTTCTTGTGTCCCACCTGGGACTGGCCTTGGGGACCTTTTGAGATGAGACAGGATGGGAGGTGAGCCTTACACCCAACACTGAAGTCTGTGGCTGTTCCTGTAACTGCAGCCAGGGGATTGCCTGCAATTTTTGTTTCCACTGGGGTGCAGGGACATAGAGGATAAGGAAGAGAAAGGGTAAATTTTTGTTATTGTCCATTCTCTTTTTCTTGTGTTTTTCCATCTAGAATACCAGCTTGATACTTTTTCTTGGCCAAAGTCTCAAGCTATGCAACAGGCAGCTGCACTGGGAAGCAGTGCTAACCCAGGCTGGCTTTCTGCCTCTTGGAGTGCAGTGTGAGCAGTGGTGCAGGCAGTGGCAAGGGAAGGAGTGGGGGCAGCAGGGCATGCAGGTGGGCATTGGTTGGGACCGTGGTGTAAGCAGTCACACAGGCAGGCAGCAGCAGTGCAGACAGGCAGCAGCAGCGCAGGCAGCAGCAATGCAGGCAGCAGCAGTGCAGACAGCAGCAGCAGTGCCAGGCAGGCAGGAAGCAGCGAAGACAGCAGCAGCACAAGCAGGCAGGCAGGAAGCAGCAGCGCAGGCAGCAGCAGTGCCAGGCATGCAGGCAGCAGCAGCGCAGGCAGCAGCAGCAGCACAGGCAGCAGCAGTGCAGGCAGGCAGCAGCAGTGCAGGCAGCAGCAGCACAGGCAGCAGCAATGCAGGCAGCAGCAGTGCAGCCAGGCAGCAGCAGCGCAGGCAGCAGCAGCACAGGCAGCAGCAGCGCAGGCAGCAGCAGTGCAGCCAGGCAGCAGCAGCACAGGCAGCAGCAGCGCAGGCAGCAGCAGCGCAGGCAGCAGCAGTGCAGCCAGGCAGCAGCAGCACAGGCAGCAGCAGCACAGGCAGCAGCAGCAGCAGGCAGCAGCAGCGCAGGCAGGCAGCAGGCAGCAGCAGCGCAGGCAGCAGCAGCGCAGGCAGCAGCAGCACAGGCAGCAGCAGTGCAGCCAGGCAGCAGCAGCACAGGCAGCAGCAGCGCAGGCAGCAGCAGCACAGGCAGCAGCAGCACAGGCAGCAGCAGCGCAGGCAGCAGCAGTGCAGCCAGGCAGCAGCAGCACAGGCAGCAGCAGCAGCAGGCAGCAGCAGCGCAGGCAGGCAGCAGGCAGCAGCAGCGCAGGCAGCAGCAGCGCAGGCAGCAGCAGCAGCAGCAGGCAGCAGCAGCGCAGGCAGGCAGCAGGCAGCAGCAGCGCAGGCAGGCAGCAGGCAGCAGCAGCGCAGGCAGCAGCAGCAGCAGGCAGCAGCAGCGCAGGCAGGCAGCAGGCAGCAGCAGCGCAGGCAGCAGCAGCGCAGGCAGCAGCAGCAGCAGCAGGCAGCAGCAGCGCAGGCAGCAGCAGCACAGGCAGCAGCAGCGCAGGCAGCAGCAGTGCAGCCAGGCAGCAGCAGCACAGGCAGCAGCAGCAGCAGGCAGCAGCAGCGCAGGCAGCAGCAGGCAGCAGCAGCGCAGGCAGGCAGCAGGCAGCAGCAGCGCAGGCAGCAGCAGCGCAGGCAGCAGCAGCAGCAGCAGCAGGCAGCAGCAGCGCAGGCAGGCAGCAGGCAGCAGCAGCGCAGGCAGCAGCAGCGCAGGCAGCAGCAGCAGCAGCAGGCAGCAGCAGCGCAGGCAGCAGCAGGCAGCAGCAGCGCAGGCAGGCTCCCACCTGCTGGGGACACGCAGCTCCACAGCTACTTTTCCCGGCTGCCTGGCAAGAGGGTTCGCGGCGCCTGGCTGGGATGTCCACACTGTGCAGCCCCAGCAGCATCGCCCAGGGGCCAGGGTGGGTCAGGGAAGGGGGGGGGAAGGGGGGGGGGGGAGTGGGATGGGGGAGGGGATGTTGTGGAGCAACTTGAGGCTGCTTGTTTGTTGGTCACCCTGAGCAAGCCATGGAGGAGTGGAAAGGGAAGGAGGAATAAAAACAATACGAAAAACTCTTTCCAAGGGGAAAAATCATTTTTACATGAAAAAAACACGTGACCAGGAGACTCTGTTTAGTATATGTGTTGCTTTTGAGGGTCTCACTCATGCAATTTGATATATCAGGGAGTTCACCCCAGCATGAAAAGGGACTGTAAGCAGAGGCGTATTTATACCTGGAAGGAAACAACACCTTTCTGGTACCCTCTGGGGAAGGAAGAGGACTGGGGAGGCCCCTCACGGCCAGTGAAACTGCCCAGGGTGGGGGACGCGTGAAAAAAATCCAGGTTGCTACAGTCCACAGCTGCCCTAATGTGTGTGTAACTGGAGACTTTGGGGAGCTGGCTGAGCAGCTTCTGCAAGTAGTAGAACTCACCCAAAGTTGCAAAATCCCAAAATAAAATACATCTATCTTTTCTTCCCCCTCCCTCTTCAAAAGGCATCACTCTCTAATTATGAAAAGCCGCCTAGCATTAGTGATTTTGTTTATGGCTTTGGTCTGAATGGCAGTTTCAAATGAACTCTCAGGCACTTGAAAATGGGCTCGGATTTCTTAGGCCAAATCCTTTCCCCTCCTTCTCTGGCAAAAGTGAATTTGTTATCAGAGGCTTGATGCTAATTGCATTTGAATGGTTTATCATTAAAGGAAAATAATGTAATTATTTCAGAGAGAAATCCAGGGCAGAGCTAATAGAAGGGGAAGCAGTGGTTTGAGATGCTCTGGGCAAGGACCCAAAAAGCAGACTGTGAGCATGTGTAGTTGCAAGTTTATGGCTTTGCAGCACAGCCTGCTGATGTCAGCCCAGAAATAGTCCAGGAAAAGCAGAAATCTCCTCTGGAAATTCAGCCCATGGTATGTAAGAACATGATGGCTCAGTTTTGTGCTGCATATATAAAGCATAACATGCCTGGGAAAACAACATATGCTTGCCAAAAGAAAGAATATTCTGAGATCAGGCTGGTTTTGATTTTAACAGGAGAGAAAGTTGTTTTTTCATGAAGGAAAATGGAAACACAGCATAATTACACTCATCCATGGATTATAAACCTGCAATCACTGTAGGAAATGGCACTGCACATTTTTTCCAGACGTGGGCACTTTCAAGGTGTAAACGAGAGACTTGGGGTGTCTGATTGGGTTGCTGAGCATACCCACCGCTGTGAGGGAGTACCGCTTTATGGCCATACTCCGCTCCTCTGGGCATAGAGAGATGTGGACAAATTGCCCCATGTGCCCGTGAGTTCCCAACACACGGACATTATCATCGGTGGCCAGTGCATGGTGTACTAGACTACCACCCAGAGCTGAGCTCTGCGAACACGGCTTCTCCAACACTGAAAAAAAAAACCAAAACAGAGCAGAAAAAGACCCCAGAATCATCTTCTATTAAAATATTTCTGCAAGCTTTTCAAAGTTTAATTTTGTTCACTTTCTTCATTCCTCTAGCTTATTCTAATAGTAAGACAGCAAGGAAATGAAATAAATCCATAAAAACTACAAAGCAAACATTTCTAAAGCAGTGCGTTTCCAGACAGGAAGTGTTGGTAAATGTTTTTTTAAGACTTGATCCTTTTAAAACCCCAAAGCCCCAAATCATATTGTGATTTCTGCAATACGTTGTCTGTTCTTTTTTGTCTTTCTCTAGTGCCAGAGCAAATAAAAAAATATGGTCGGTATTAATTTGTACATGCTTTTTGCACGTGGCTTCTGCAGCTCCTTGGAAGAGCTCATCTCTCCATTCGGCATTAAAGGCATTGTCCAGTGCGCCAGCGCCGAAACAGCCATTAACCATCTCCAGGCTGGCATCCCTTTAACCGTAACTTCTTTCACAGGCCAGACAAAGTATTAGAAAACATTCAGCATTTCTGAGAGATGATCAAGATGATCTCACGGGGCTGTGCCATCTCTGATGTCAATAATCAAATGTTTTCATTTCATTGCTCACTTTTTATTGGTGTCCGTAAGTTTTCTGTTGGTTATAAATGTGGCCTGTAATTTTCATTACAGCACATGCAGGGTTGCCCATGGGTAAAAAGAAGTTGGATTTCGCTTTGTGCTGGGAAGCATAAAGCTGCTCATGCACTTCACTGGTAAAAAACAGTGTGTCAAAAAGGCTCAGAGAAGAGGCAATGACCATCTTCTCTAGAGGCTCACATCAGTACCCAGCCCTCATCGCTTGCATGGCAGCCTACTAAGAAGCCTCGTTTGCACACCCTGGTACCATCAGCTGACAGCCCTTTGGTGGTCAGGGACTCCTGGAGATGTCTTCCCTGGGCAGCGTTAGCCTGGGCAGCAGCACCATGGTGGTTTTTTTCGCCTTTCTCTGCCACAGTGGCTAGTTTGAGCTGTGGAGCAGTTTTGGGGTGCGGCTGGCCAGGCTGTTGCATTGGCAGCATGATCCCTCAGCATTGGT
Organism: Falco peregrinus; assembly: GCF_023634155.1. Classification (NCBI taxonomy): domain Eukaryota; kingdom Metazoa; phylum Chordata; class Aves; order Falconiformes; family Falconidae; genus Falco; species Falco peregrinus. The sequence goes on from NC_073727.1 coordinate 86,821,862, forward strand.
GCTCCTGCCCTCCCATCCCTGGGACTGGGGTGATGGAAAGCCCTTAGGGGCAACATCATGCTCCCCGATAAGAGCACAGGGATTTGCCAGGTCCCCTTAACACAATTGGCAAAAACTCTAAGGAATCACTTAAACAGAAGGTTGCAGAATTCAGCCTCGCTCACACAGCCTGTGTGCCTCGCTCCGGTTGCACCGATTAGTTGCAAAGTCAATCACCTGATACATCTCTTTTGAAGTCTTTGCCTATGACAGTATCTCTGCCGCCAGCCTTTCTCCTTGTTTGAAGTTCTTTGCCTGCACAGAACTTACTTGTTCACACACTTCTTAGAGATTTAATCTGCTTTCTGCAGCTTGGTATCATTGCAGAAAAGCAAGGTGAAACGGAAAGGAGATGAAAGAAAACCCCAGCATCTGAGGCAACCCATTTTACCTGCTGGGGACCCACGCTGCTCAGGAGATGAGAGCCTCATTTGCCTTCTATTCACATGTCGCAGCTTGTGGGGCTTTTCCTGCTTTATGTACATGTATTTTGTGTAAGTCAATACACCATAAAAAATAAAATGCTCAAGCAAAATGAAACTATTCTTGCTTTAAGCCGTAATTGTAAAATTTCTTCCAAATTTCCTATGAGATCATCAGTAATCAGTAGGAAGATTCCTATCAGATCGTGAGTAAAATGAAATGTAGTAAAAAACCAGTCCTTACAAGTACAAATCACTTTCCTGTATGTGAACTGGTTTTATTATACCCATATCCTTAGGTCACAGGATAACTAGCGATTTTTCTTCTTCAGTGGTTGAATAATTATTGACATTATTTATGGATGTTGCCAGCGGATTTGGCTTTCTAGTGAGTTTTTGCTTTGATCTCATGGCTTTGGGAGAATATCTCAGACCTCTGTGGGGGTGAGGGCAGGTGCCTTTAAGCCCCCCCCCTGCAAGGGTGACACTGGCACAGCCTGGAGAGGTGGTGTCACCTGCCCAAGAACCAGCTCCTAAAGCCTCATCTCAAGGAATGTCTTAAGGGAGGGAAAGTGACCGAGCCAGTGTGAAATGCATTGCTTTCTTGCAAGCAGAAATAAAGGTTCCAGGAGTCTCCTAATGGCTGCAAGGGTAAAAGCCTGTGTATGTGTGTGTGTCCACCATGACACTGGCTTCTGGGATCCTGGTGGCTGCATGGTGCCCTGCCAAGATCCCTGCTGCTTAAGCTGGGTTTGAACTCCTGCTTTTCACAGCCAGTTTCCTTGTGGCTGCTGAAAGGTGAGGGCTGCATACCCCAGCCCAACACAGCTGCACCTCTGCTCCTCGCACCTTTCTGGGGCGATTCTGTGTCACCCAGCATGCCCTGACACCCATCAGCCAGCCTCAAACACCCGTGGGGGTGGCCAGGGAGCTGGCATCATCCCACCAGATGTGAGAGCCCTGGCATGCCTGGGGCTGCATGAGGCCATCTCCTGCATCCCTGGGGCACGCGGTCTGCACGGTGCCCCCCTCCCGCCTCACACTGCCTCCTTCGGCACAGCCGCATCACCAGGCTACGGTGCAGCGTATTGTACTCTTTAGGAAACAAGCTCAGTGCTCCTGGAATTAGGATCCGAATGACGCTGGCTGAATCATAACCTTTAAAAAATAGCAGATTTTTTGGGTTTTTTTCCCTTGGTCTATTTTTCCAGCAGTAGAAGAAAGCCGGATTTAAAGGTCTGCCGTGGGTGGATGATTGCAACCCTTGATCCCTGGCCAGAAGAATTACATTACATAATGAGTTTTTTTCTTCATTAGGAATTAATCTGTGCTAACCAACTGTCAACTGCTGGTAACAACCGTTTATTAACATGCTGCCCTCCCCAGACTAGGGGCATTTAACTGACTTATTACATTAGATGTAATATGAAAATGCACTTATCCATAACCCAGGCGTGCACGGGGCCTGGCTTTCCGCCTGCCTGCCCACACATGTGCTGGCGCAGGGGAGCGAGAGCAGCCGTGTAGGGAAGGGCAGGGGCTCAGTCCTCCTGCCTCTCCACTGCCCTGCTGCAGGAGGTGGCCTCAGCCCATCAGAGCCTCGCTGTTGGAGAGTCGAGCCGGTAAAAGAGACCCATCCTGTGAAAGTCCTGCTTTGCATTGTACCGGGGACATTATCCACCACCATGGCAGGAACGAAAGGTTGCAGTGATGCAGAAGGCATGGAAAAGCACTTCTATGTATTTATGGAATGCGTGGGTATGTTTTATGGTTAAGTCAGGAGAAGGGCTTATTCTGCCCAGTAGAATTTATGTAAATGTTCAAAACTAGTCACTTCTGGGCTGCCAGGTAACCTCAGCAGGTGTTGTGGAAAGGATGGGGCTGTCGTTCACAAATAAGTTATCACCTGTTTGCAGCATAATGCGACATTTAATAAAATCGCTGAAACACATATATGCAAAAAAAAAAAATCATCAAATTCCAACCTCAAGCCATGCTGCTTCTTCTGCAGAAGGAAATGGTAGGAGCGAGCAGGGCTTGTACAGCTTGGTTGCAGAAAGGCTGCTGTGAGGCTTTTCTGTAAAGAAACGGGGGCTTCAAGGAGGGTCACAGACAGTGGAGATCACCAAAGGAGCGAAGAGCAGAGGAAACCTGATAGATACCTGCACAAACTTAGGTACATAACCCTTCCCTCGTATCCACTGCAGGTAGCACAGGGCGTGAGAGACCCAAGTTACCGCAAGGGACATTCAGCCAGGCTACAAGTAAACACTTTCTGATTTTAAGGCTGGTTAACCACTGGTATGAACTGCCCGGGGAAGCTATGGGACTGCAGGGTTTGAAGAGCAGGCTGCATGAGCATCTGTCAGAAATTAAGTGCTGTCAATGCTGCCTCTGGGCGCGGGAGCTGGCTGGCCTCCTCGCAGCCCCACCAGGCCCACTGTGCCTGACTGCTGTGGCAGCACCGGCGTAGCGGCCTGGTCCTAGGCAGGGGGACGTGCCCCAGGGGTACGGTTCCTTGGCCGGCAAGGTGTTGGTGCAGGAACCGGGCTGAGCCGCGCTGCATCAGAGCCCTGCCACACACCGAGCCCTTGTGCCACATGTGCCTGCTCTGCCCAAGCACCCAGGGACCAAGATCAGCAGCTTCACCCTCTCCAGCCTTTCCATTTCTCGAAAAACATTTCTCAGCCTCTTTCCCTCTTCTGTGGTTGCCATCAGCTTGTTTTGGTGTGATGTCTGATGTCTTCTCGCAACCTTATGAGGAGCAGAAACAAGGATTAGGGTAGACACCAGAAGATGGCTGGAGGGGTTGGCAGCAAGTGCCTGTTGGCAGCAAGTGCCTGTGGATTCTTTGTGTGCATGACCTGCTCTAATGACAGCAGAAGGCAGGGAGGCTGGGCTGAGATATGGGCAAGGTGCTCAAGGTGTTGAGGCACATCCAGGTTCACAGAGGCAGCTGGGAAATGGTACCAGGAGCAGCTCAACATCACAGGGCTGAGCAGAACTCGACAGCCAGTTGGGTGGATGAGCCTGAAGGCTCATGAGAAATGAACACCAAGGCATTCAGCCCCATACGGACTAAACCAGGGACCAGGGGCATGCCTTGGAGCTGCCATGAGGCTTTGGGGCAGGCTCCGTTCTGTAGAGGAATGAAGCTGGGTTAATTATCATTGATAACATACAACTGTGGGCTCCTTCAGGGGCGGTGGGTTGGCCGATGTAGACAAGGTGCAGCTGTGGCTGATTCTGTGAAGAGGTTGGGCAGCCACAGAAGAGAGAGGAGGGAGAAGCAGAGAGAAGTGAGTGTGTATCCTGTATGAGGAGAGACAAGGAGAAGGCAGCAGAGGGACTGGCATGAAGAGTGTGCTGGTATGTGATGGTAAAGGGCCTTGTTGTAGCTGGTAGTTTGGAGAGTGCTGCGACACCGCACTGGGAACAGACATGCCTGGAACTACCTATGAGCATTTTAGGGCTTAGGTGGCAGCCCAGCAGCATGGGATGGAGAGGCTGAGGGATGAAACCCTGGTTCTAAAGTGCTTCCTGGGTGGCTACTCCAGTCCTGGGCACACTGGTGTGTCCTCCTGCGGGCTGCCTGTTGGTGCTGCACCTGCCAGCCAGCTGGGCCAGGTCTGTCACAGCTGTATGCCATGCATCTGCACCGTGTTGCTTGGTACCTGAAGTGAGGGTAAACCTTCTTTCCAAAGCTGCTTCCTTCTCTGTGAAGTCAAACAGCTTTGGGTGGGAGGTTTTTTTTGCACTTTTGGTGGGTTTTTTTTGGTTCCAGGCAGGTACCTCCTCCCAATTAAAGTGCTTCAAGTAATGGGTTTATTGGACTTATATGGTAAGGAAGTGATCTTACAGGCAGAGTTTGTACTTGCAAAACAGCCTGGATGGTTTCATCCCTTGGCAGAGCACCAGCACAAAGGTGGTTTGCACTGGAGCTGTTAGTCACTTATTTTCATGGCTTTTGTCACCAGCTGAGGCGTGGGAACAATATTGACATGCTGTAATGCTTATATCAGTTGCTGGAGGACTAAGGAAGAGAAAGCACAAATGTTACAGCTGTGATTAAAGGAAAGCTGGAGAAGCAAGGAGCAGCTAATGACTTGGTAAAATACTGCCTTTGGCACAGTCACAAGAATACTTACTTTCATTTGTGGGGGTACTTTTTTCATTTACTTGCCTCTTTCGCCTTCCCTACTGTTTTCTCTTTTTTAAGGAAGCCATGTTCTGCTAAGCACTGCGTGGCTGGGCCTGCACAGGGGTGGGCAGGAGATGGGGAGAGCCCTTCTGTGGGAGACTGAGCTTGGGGAAGGGCAAGCTGATGGGCAGATCTGCTCCTGGGCAGCATCACTGCTGGGTACCATCACCACCAGGCAGCATCGCTGCTGGGCACCAGGCATTCCCGTGCATGTTAGTGAGGTAAAGAATGAGACCCACAGAGCTCCTACCCCAGCCCTACTCCATGTGAGCAGCAGTGAGAGCTCTGGGCAACTCGGTGAGTGACATTTCCATTTAGCAGCTCACTTGTTGCAGAGTTTTCATGTCCTCTGCCATTTAGGACACAGTGTCCCAGAGCCTGGGACACATCTTTGATCCCATGTAATCAGCTGGGCCTCCTATTTCGATCCTCCCATTTGCTTTCTGTGCCATACGCCAGCGCCTCTCCAAACCAGCCCTTTGAAGCAAGAGCTCCTCTTCCTCCTCTTCTGGGCCACCACTGGGGTGAAAGGGAGGTCTGATGTGACAGGAATCTGACGGGAAAATCCTGCAAACAGGCACCACATCTGCAGACCAGGGCACCAGCCTCCCTCATGGACGTGACACACATGGAGAGCCTCCACCGCCCCAGCCCCAGAGAAGGAGAAAGATTTCCTTCATTCCTTCAGTGTGCCATCCTGGGGCCAGACCAGAGCCATTTGAGGCAGGTGGACACTGACCCCACAAAGAAAGGGTATCACAGAGACATAGAATGTTGGACCAAGCCCTGAGGAAACATCCTTTGTCACCTTTTCCCAAGTGGCAGTTTGCATCCTTGTCACCATCGTGGCTGGGGGTGATGGTTAGGGTGACAACCATCTGAGATGGTGAGTGTCTCCAGCTCTGGCCCAAGCAAGGAGTTTCCTTTTCCTCCCCGCACAACCTTACGAAGTACTCCTCAGCACAGCACCAAGCACCTAAAATATGTGTTGGATACCATCTGGAGCAGATGATATGGTCTTTCTCTTGCCCAGCTCCTCTAGGAGTGTCTTGTCTCCAGGCCTAACACTGAATAACTCTGCCTTTCCTGTTTTGTGGAGTGGCAGCTCTTCTGAAACTCTAGATGAAGAAAGAGCAGTATTTTTTCTTGGAGGCTGCTGCAATTAAAATCTGTGTGCAGCACTGAAGATCTCCCAACTGTACCTATAAAAATGTGGTCATTTCCACCTTTGTAAGAAAGGTTTAAAAATTCATGGTTAAAATGAATTTGGACCCTAATAAGAATCCATAAAAATGGAAAGAGCCAGGAGGCTAGAGAGTTTTACAGCTCTAATGTTCTGTCCCATTTCCCAAAATATATTTGTTCAAGTAATTCAAACTGTCATTACAATTAACTTCTCCTTTCATTTCCCTCTCTGAATTCCCTCTAAGCCAAACACACAATTTTCTTCTATAAATCTGCGTGACAAGTAGAGCAGTAAAATCTTCCCCCCACCCCCATCACTTATATGCATTTTGCACGGATGGAGTTGCCAGGAACTTTTCCTAAGCTAACATCTATGGTTCCAAGTGTGCACATCCACACTCAGAGACCCTGAAAAGACTTGTGGGAGAAGTCCAGTTTGGGCAACTGGCCAAGATGAGTCTTACGCATTTTCTCCAAGCAGGAAATCTTAAAAATCAGGTGTGAAATTATCTCCTAAGGGCTTTGCTGCTTGCTCCAAGGAGCAGGCAATGCAGGGCTGTCCTGGTCACCGGGTCCCTTGCAGAGGGAGGTCTGCCTTTTGTGGCGTGCTGGTGATGTAGCTCCCATCTCTCCAGTGCTGGTGGGACGAGCTGGGAAGTGGGGGCACACCTGGGGGCTGTACATGCCACTTGGCATTGGCATGGAGGGGCCTCTGCCGGGTGTTTCTCTGCCCAGGGCTGCTGCAGGCGTGTGGCTCCCCCGTGAAAACCTGGCTAAAGGCCAGCTAATGACACGCATGGCCAGAACCAAACCCAAACCTCTAGCCAGAACGGCCATATCACCTGCGCTGCACCACCCCTCGTGACTGCCCCATGGCTGGTGGGGATCCCACCACTTCTGGCAGAGGATTGCTTTTTCTTGCCCAAATCAAGGAGTGCCGCACAGGGATGTGTGATGCCCAGGCACCCCGTGCCTTGGGAAAGCGGAGTCCTCTGGTCCTCGCCTCCACAGCGGGCTCTGCACAGCCTGGCGGTCACCTCTGCGCTGCCACAGGAGCCCGACGCTGAGAGCAGCGCCTTGCCCCCTGCTTGTGCACAAATTCCCTCCCCACCCCTCCTTGCTTCATCTGAAATGGTAATTCCTCTGACCAGGAAAGTAATGACCCTGATACGTTATTTCAAATATCATTTTTGCAAAGGAATTAATCAGCTTAGTGTGAGACAGGATTACATTTTAATTTTAATAGTGCTAAAGTCTTGCTGTTTTTTAAATGCATTTTTCTGCTCTTTAGATTTCGGCAGGGCAGCATCTCAGCTAGATAGTACCTTGCTGTAATCTCTCCATTGTGGAAACCTGACAGACAATAGCCATTATTCAGTGGTGGGGAATCGGCCTCGCCTGTGCGCATCCCTTTAGTCCCATTGTCTGCATTAGGGATAATGGCTGAGATTGGGCAGCCAGGACCTCAGAGCAGCTTTATCTTCCATGGGTAAGTGTGGAGACAATCTTTTCAAAAGCACAAAGGAGGAATTAAATGACAAGTTTTCATTTATAGTCAAATGGAGATAGAGAGATATATACACCTGCCATTTGGGGTTTTGAAAATGCGCCCTTAAATGTAAAGTAATTATTAAAATTTCTTCAGTTGTGGGCTGCAGTTTTCACAAGAGGTCTCTGTAGCTTATAGCTGTAATTAACGGCTCGGTTTTCCCAAGGAGCTTTGCATACTTCCAAGCACTTGTGTGCCTTCCACTACATTTCTTCCACCTTTTGAGAAGTTTTTTTATTTAAAATCAATTACAAATGAGGTATTTATTCAAATCCTTTACCCCTGAGCATTAGCTCACTGATAAGGGATCTCAAAACAGAATTAAAATCACATTTTAAAGTTCACGCCACCAAATGGACTCTTTTTCCAGTCTTTCCATCCATCATTTTATTACCAGGTTTGATTACAGCAATCAGCACAGTACTTACTGTACATCAAGTTTAACATCAGTCTTTCTTGCAAACTCCTCAACACTTCCTTTTTCAGAAGGAAAATGTGAAAGAACCTATAATTTTTGCCAATACCTCATTTCTTGGCCCTTGGCTTGCAATAAGAGCCTTTTTCAGTTCAACATAATAAGTTTTCTGGGAATAATAAATGGCGATTTACATACGATATATTACAATTTCACATATGTACACTATTTAACATAGGTACGTGACCCAGCATCTTCGTTTGTTATATGCTACCTGCATAGACATTATATGTATGTGTACATATATTTATATAGAGTTACTTTCTTTCAAAAACATGATTTGGGTTAGAAGTAAGTCAAAGTACAATGGAGCCAGATGCAGAATGAGCAAGGCTAACATTTTCTTTCTTTGCCATTGGAGCAGGTTACTCAGAGAAGGCATATTCATTAAGTGGCTTCATTTGCCCAGATCTCTTGTACGCTTCTGAAAATCCTGTCCTTTGGTAGGTTAATTGTCCAGATGCTCAGTGCTTCACAGAATTGGGTTGTATCCATCAAACAGTATTCAGAGCCTAGCTTCAGGCACTGTTTCTCAAAACAGTGAATCTTGCGACTAGAAGTCAGTGCTCATGGTGTCTCTTGTAATCCAGGGGAGATGAAAGGTAAAATACATTGTCAATACCACACTTTAGATATTTGTTCTAGCTTCTGGCCTAGCTGCTTTCCCCTTAATAAGCAGAAAAATACAATTCATACACCTCCTGAAGGAGATGTCTTTGTTTTATTTGCATCTATATTTTTCATCTAATTTTTTAATGAATAAGTGTAAGTGGTGCCTAAAATAAACATTTATTTGTTTTTTTCCTTTAATGGAAAAATACCCTTCTTGATGGTTTTATAGGCTGTATAATTATGTCTGGTAGAAATAGACATCAATCTATCAGTTATGTACACATGCATATAAAATAACAGTAAGGTAGCCTCTCCAAAATATGTTTATTAGCTAACATTTGGACTACAGGCTGTGCTAGTACAGAGATGATAGGATCTAAAGTTCTGTCTTTGTTGCCACGTAACTTCTGAGGGAACAGGAGGTGTGATAAAAACAAATGGCAAAGTAAAGCACTAGGACGTCTCTTTTTTGTATGCCAGGAGGCATTATTCGCTGACAGTGCGTGCTCACTTTTTGGCTGTTGGGCTACATTTATCTCTGGTTTAATATCATTATAATGTGGGGGAGTTATCTGGCTTAATATCATTATAAGGCAGGGGAGATACCCGCTTTCTTCCAGCTGGACTGATTCAGGGGACACGTTTGAAGAACTCACTGGTAACTACGACAAAAACCTTTGGATTGAGTGACCTTCTCAGAAATCGTAACCGTGCCCCAAACACATGCTAGCTAAGCAAGTTAAGCCCTTCAGCACCTCTGAGGTAGGTAAATGTCATTGCTCCCCACTTTCCAGGTGGAGAGATGAGGCACTGACAGGTTAAATGGCACATGCCATGGGTAATGCAGAAAGACTGGCAAAACAGGGAGCACAGGAACCGAGTTTCTCACTCCCCACACTGGTGACTTCATGGTGCAGTGCTGCTGCCTTCCCCCAGCAAAGGTCCCTTCGCTGTGCTGCCCTGCTGCCAGCAGTGGCATTGGTTCCAGTCTTACACTCAAAACTGAAGAATGCACACTCTTACGTCCAGGCTTCAACCTCTCAAAAGATGAGTGGGAAATTTCTTTAATATTTTTGCATCTTTATTGTAGTGATCTCCATCTGTCAATGTGAGAAGTGTCCCGATTTCAGCTCCAAGAAGAGCTATGTGTGGTAAACGCACTGACCTGGTGCCTCAGGAAAGAAGTGGCAGGCTGGGATGCAGGGCAGTCCTTCCTTTCAGATACTCTCCTTCCATGGCTCCTCTTCTTGCCAGTAATTTCAGGGCTTTTTTCACTGTTCTTACTTCTATGAAAGAACAGAACTCCATTCATGTCAGTTATTAACGTGGCTGATGAAAGGAGAACACAGTTCATTTTAGTTTCTGTCATCATTTTTGTTTCCAGTAAATCAGTGCAACCATCAGGGTGACTCAGGAAGCAATTTCTGAGGCACAAGGGAAAACCTGGGTATTGTTGACAGCCCGGAGTTGACACTTCCCTGCCATCTTCTACATCCCTTGAGATTTAGGACATAAGAATTACTGCTACAGTAAGCAGAAAATTTCATACACCAAAAAATAGTTATGTTTTTATTAGTATTTTTGTTTGCTTTTTCTTTATTTTTGTGATTTATCTGAATCTTCATGGCCCGACCCCAGACAGATGTATAACAATCTTATCATTGAGTCAGCTTCTAACCTCAGTCTTGGGTCTTCGTGATTCAGGCTCTGCCCACCCTGCTGAGTTGCAGCTTGGTAAACAAATATTTTGATGAACACAACCTCTACCACAGCCAAAAAGTCACCGTGTTTTCTAAAAATAAGAAGCACACAAACCTGTACATCATTGTCTTGTTGCTATCATGTTTCTACATTTGGGTTTTGCTGCCAGTGTTGTTAGCAAAGGAAAAGGAGATATCACGGGATAAAAATTGAAATGCCAAGCACAGAAGCATGTTACAATGCTCTCCAGCAGTTTCAAAGAGCTTACATCGACCTTGGAGCCCACAGGATTATTCACTAATCTCTGACATGCCTGTGCTTCTGCAGAGAGATGTTCTGGCAGACACCTCTCCCTCTTGATCCAAAGCAGCTGAACAGAAGAACAACATGTTGACTGGGAGAGGCACATTGGGATATACAGCTTCTCTGTGGGCTTCAGTTTCCTCACAGGGCTGAGGAAAATACATGAAAGCCACCAGTGCTGCCTCCAACACTGTTTTCTGCTTCTGGAGAGAGAAAGTGATGATCCCCGCGACACTGCCCACTCACCATGTGCTGACCGTACATGCTACACGTCAGCTTCCCCTCTCGGCGGGCAGGTGCCACATATCACGTGCTGTGCTCGTTACAGGGAGAACACATGTCTACATCTCCCTGTTTTCATTGCCCATATACCCTGGGAGCCATCTTCTGTGAGTCTGTGGACTTCTTTGCTCTGCTTCATCATCACTCCTTGCTTCTAATCTGGAAAAAAAATGACCACCGACTCAAACATACCATCAGCACGTAACCAGCCCTGTTGACCCTGGCCAGCCGACTGTCCTAAGGGTATGGATGAAGGTCCTATCCAGAGAAAGCAGAATTTGGACCCTAAAAGGAGGTCTTTTTCATAAACCAATGGAACAAAACATGAAGTTCATATGTCAAAGATAAATAAAATTATTTTCTCAAAAGCAGAGATTTTGAAAAGGAAAGGCCTCATTCAGTTCCCTTGCAGGAGATGCACTGTCCAGACCTCCCCTTGCAAGCTGCAGTAGTCTAATCCCTGACAGCCCACATGAGCACTGTCTCCGGTTGTCCATTGCACGGCGGGCCACCAGCATGGCTAGCCCCAAATGAACATACAGCACCTTTTGGGTGAACGGTGAGCACATATTTTCAAGTATGAGAAAAGACGTGTCTTAATGGAAGTGGGAACTGGGATGTGGGTTGGAAAGCAACCAGAACAGCAGGTACCTCCATGATGCCTGCGCATGAAGTTGCCCACTGGAGGATGTGCCCTGCCCTTTACCCTCCAAAGAAGCAATAAAATAATCAGTTTTCTGGCTTTGCATCCAGGTTAGGATGAAAAAGAACCAACAAAAGAGAGTTTTGTAAATGTCTTCTGCTTCAGTCACTGCTGAGCCAGCATGCTTAGCTAAAGACAGACCAATATATCAAATTAAAAAATATAAAGGTGCCTGGAAATATTAATCTTGAGTATTTATCAATTGCATGAGTGTTCTGGATAATGCGCAAGCCCACATGGCCCTTCAAGCCTCTCTTCCTTGATGAATTAGATTCATTGCTCATAGCTAAGTGCACAACCATCTTTTCTTGTTTTTCTTCCTCTGGGACCATCTGGTTTCTTGTATATCCTGCCAGGCTGTTGGCATCAGATTCACTGTAGTTTCCATCCAGCATCATAGTTTTCGAATGAGGTATTCCACACATACATGGAAACTAGGAACATAAACAAGAAATATAGCTGAACGCTGGAAGAACACATTAGCAACAGAAATGATGCCTTTCTATTAACAGACAGCTTGTAAACAGTGGAGCTTGAGATTTTAGTTGAGATACTGTAAGTTTCTCTCTTTTTTTTCTTTTTTTTCATGCTTGTGTTCCAAAAAGAAGAGGCGTGGTTACACTGCTTGGACGAGCAGCTTCAGAAAAGATTAGAAAAATGCTTCAGCGGACATAAAAACTAACCAAAAGGTTTTCTTAGCGATCACTGTTCAGCCTTGCTGTCTTGAGGCTCCTTATTTTGCAGTCTTTGTGTTTATAAATATTCAAGGACAAGATACAGTTTTATCTCTGGAAATGGCTTATCTAGTACACATTATAGACAAAGAGGGGCCAAGTTAGTTCTGGTTTCAGATACGCATGTAAATCTGATTTTAAACCAAGGAGAGGACCAGCTAAAAGCCTGATGTAAAATCCCAGCTCTGTTGAAGTTAATGTCAAATCTTGCATTGACTTCAGCAGCACCACCAGGAATCCCACAAGTCTAAAAAAACCAATGAATACAGGTAGAATTTTGAATAGCAAATACTGCCTTCTCTTGTTTAAAATCTGCAGGTTTTCTGTTCCAGAAATATGGATTATGTATTTGTATGCTATGAAAATGGACTCCAAAACCTCCTTTCTGCTAGGTGTTCCTGACTGATTCCCCACAGACTGCTTTCCTTATCCGAAAATACTTTGCTCCCAGCTCCCTCCTCCACCAGCTTTCTTGTGTGGGTTTTCCAAGGACTTGTTTGCAAGGATAAGTTCAGCTAAAATAATTAAGTGTATATACACAGAAATGTATATATCCTGAATAGATATATAAATATATGTGTATGTAAATAAATTTATATATACCTGAATATGTAATATTCAGGATGCCACTGGAAAACTCTGCACTCAAGGCTTTTCTTCAAATTATTTAACCAACAGATCACATTGCTTACTGAAAACCTGAAAATCAACTTAAGAATTGTTTTCTGTGTTCTAGTTATAACAAAATGATAACAAAATCAGCAGATTGTGTGCAGAAAAACATGACAAGTTTGTAGCCCGTTTGCTCTACTTGTTAGACTTATCACTCCAGGAGTTTTTTGGAGCACTCCATGGGTACAAGTTTTAGAAACTAAGGTTTTAGTTTAGATACTCCATGCCTTGGTCCCAGGCACATTTCATTTCTTAATGTAGACATAACATAGGGCTCTTCTCTAGGCAGCCTAACATATTCATATTAGGATTTTCTTGGTCTTTCACAGGGGAGCAGCACTGACTAACAAGATCTACATTTACAGTGAGAAATGTCTCTTCTGCTTCTTCAAGAGCACTCATCTACATTTTGCCACAATCCCCTCAAATAATGCTGCTTGTTATCTCTGTTCCCATTACCGCCACTGAGGATTAATATTGTCACATGCTGAAGACTGCCTAGAATATTTTACCTTGTGCAGTAAAAAGGCATTTGCTGAATACAGAATTCAATGCACAAGACTCAATAAAGGGCAGATTTGTGGCATAAATAACAAGCTACGCCATCACTGGATGGGGAAAACATTCCTGAAAACTTAGCTAAACAGCAACAAACCCTCTCAAGTTCATTTCATGCCTCCAACACAGTTAAAGACAAGGGGGGGGAGGGGGGGGCTTTCAAAAAAAACAAACAACACCCCACCCCCCAAAAAAACCAGACCAAGTTTATTCTAGGCAAGTCGAACCTAGCAAAGATGATTTTTGTTCTTTCCCGTGTACTGTCAAGAAGCCATCTTCTTCCGACACGGGAAGTGTGAGCAGGGCTGACTAAAAGGCCACCGAGCACTGCTCACCTGCAGGGTAAGGCACCCTTGACTCACTGTGCTTGCACAGAGCATCTCTACCTTGTGTGGCAGAGAATTTCTGAGTCCTGGGTGGGGACTAGGATGGGGGCACAGATAAATCCAAGATACTCGGGACCTGTTCAAGTTGTTTTCCAGAATCACACTGTTGTTGAAAAGGCCTTGGAGAGAGGTAAAAATTCATCACAGGAGTCTGTTGAATTAATTCCAATCACTTTTTAAAATGTATCTAACTAAATTTTTGATGACATGTCAACTTGGAAAGGTACTGGGCTGATAGGTGGTCTACTCTGTACTTCAAGGAAGTCATAGGATGAAGCGCAAGGGGAAGACCAAGTAGGTGACCAGTGTTGCCTGTGTACTGAAGTGGGCAGTTCCTAATAGGGAGAAAGAAGCTGTAAAATACAGTGATGTTCTGGGTATATGGGGACTGAAAAAATTTGGTCCCGATCCTTAGTGTTAAGAAGGTAATGGTGTTTTGTTTAATTACAAAGAAGGGCTCACAGGTATGTAGGATAGATAATTCAGGCTGGAAAGGACCTCAGGTCTCCAGTCCTATCTCCTGCTCACATCAGGGCCAGGCTGCTCAGGGCTGTATCTGGTCAGGTCTCAAAAAACTCCAAGGATGCAGGATAAGACCTTTCATAGCACATTAAAAAGTTCAAGCATGAACTTGGTTGACTGTTTGTGTTTGATAAGGGCGAACAACTCCACTATTACATCCATTGAATCCAGTTTCCAGAGTAAAGCTGACTGTAGTGGGAGGAAATGAATTTGCTCTGAATAACACCTTTAGTGTAAAAATACAGCAATTGTGGCAGCTGCAATGAAGTATCAGATTTGATACTTTCCCTTCTCATCCCCACACAGTTCCATGTTGCAGCCTTCCTCAGTTCAGATCACACTCTTCTCTGGTGTTTCTGTGAAGACCCATGAGACCAACTCCTGTTTTTCTGGTGCTAGCAATTCAGCCCGAGGCGGAGTGGTCTAAACATATCTAATTATGCACACATAGATGCCAGTGTTTTTCCCATTTATAGACACAAAACAGTCAATATGAAGACCAGATCAGCTGTAAGAAACAAAGGAACACATGGATAAACAAAAGTTTTTCTCACCTTGTCCCGCAGTTTCCTCTCCTTCCGCTCTTGCACCGTAGTCAGGTAATTCACAGCCGCGTATTCCAGCACTGAGAGGAAGACAAACACAAAACTGACCCACAGGTAAATGTCCACTGCTTTGATATAGGAAACACGAGGCATGGAGGCGTTCACCCCAGTGATGATCGTGGACATGGTTAGCACGGTGGTGATCCCTGAAAAGGACCAAGAGAAATAAATGTTATTGACTGATACAGTCCATAAGGCTTTTGTCTCAAGAAAAACAGAAATTGTGCTCCACATGGTGCTCTAAAAGATGTTAGATATGAAATAAATTTGTTGTAAGTATCTCTCCTGCCTATGCAGAACTGTTCCACTGTCTGCACTTCTGTGTGCATGATGGGTTTAGTATTGAGGACCAACGGAGCAGCCATCATTTTTCTAGGAATAGCATGTAACTCGCTCCTTTACATCTAGGGTTTAAACACACTGCTTAGGGTCAGGTCTGCTAAAACCAGTGGTGACAAGGACTCCTGTCTCCCAGCTGTACCAATCTGTGTTACAGGCACTGCCAGAAAACAACCTAGTATTGACTTTTGGTTACAGCTAAAGAGGATTTTATCTGAATTGTTGATCCTAAAAGGAACGTGTTATAATGATAAAATGTTTTGCATGAAACCATGTGAAAAAAAAGCATTGTGTTTTTACCTGTAGGAATATTTGTCTGTAAGTTCAAGTGCGGGAATCAAAAAGTTTTGAATAACAACCATTGTATTTTATATATATAGATGTGTGCATGTGCATGTGTTTATAAGCATATATGTATGTATTTATGTTTATATACATATATATGTATGTGATTATGTGTATATATATACACACACACACATATGTGTATGTGTGTGTATATATATAGACAGAGATAGATAACATCCTGCAACATAGTATAGAGTTTTGATCATCATGTAGAAAAGAATATTTACAAGTTCCCAAAGCCACTTAAACAGAGAATACAAAGCCAAAACGCATTCGTGGCTACTTCAGCCATTTCAAAACAGTCACCACTGTAAACACAGCTACTGTTGTTCACTTTTCATTGGGATCGAATTCTTTTTTAAATAATATCCACTGAATACATTTCTTTCAGTAGAGCAGACTCTCAGCTGCCTCTTCTCATGTGTTTGTTGCAATGCCTATCCCTCTGAGTCAGAGCTGTGGGCTAAAATACTGTTTTTATGCTTTCAGTATTGGAAGCCTTACATATTAACATTCAGAGATTTTTCCCATTACGTTTTTGCCTTCCTCTAACCTCTGCATGGAGTGATAAACAAATCAGCTTTTTTTCTGCTCTGCTGAAAGAGAGCCCTGACATAGACAAAGCTCCTCCTGATGGGTTTTAGATGTCCGAAGAGGCAGATCAGTGTGCACAGGATTTTCGAAGCCATTCCTTCTTTGCTTTCCCACTCCTTCAAATGAGAGACGTCCCTAGCCCAGAAACATTGGACCCTCAGTGCGATGCCCCCTGGGAGAGGAGAAACCCAACCTCTGCCTCACCTTGGGGCTGGTGGCCTCTCATCCTCAGCGCTGCAAGTGTCAGAGGAAAGCCATGTTCCCTTCACTGCCCTGCTGTTGCCTGAGGCCTGATGTTACAGAGATGCCCTGAGTGTCCCCAGGGGCACATTACTGCAGATGCTTGTAAGACTAGATCTCTTGCTGCCTTCCTTTCCCAACTTTGTCAGGATGTGCCACACTGATGCCCTCCAGGCAGCCTGGAGAAAACCACCAGCCACAGCACTGATGCTGGATGGTTGAGGAGACATGTACCTGGACTGGGACACCTACTGTTGCAGCTGGGACACGGCAGCATCCTGCTCGTTAAAATTAAACAGAAGCCTTTAATTCCCTGTAGGTGCCTAAACTGTGAAACTACCCTCACCAATGGCAACACGTGTCTCAGAACTGCAGGACTGGACAACAGGGAAAAATCTTGATTCATTGAATCATAGATACTGAAACCTCTCTTCTCTGTCCAATTTTATTTTAAAAACCACATCTCTTTCTGTCCTGAGCTAAGTATAGATCAGGAAGATTCCTTAGTGATAAGGGACTTAAGGCAAACTGCAATTTTTTACATTATATTAATCATCAGATTAAAAAAAAAAAATTGTTTGCCCAATATTTTTAACCATCAAAATGAACAGTTCCCTTTCCTGCCAAAACTTCGACATTCAAAGATTTTCACACATTCGTGGCTTTTTGCAGTTGTTCTCACCCAAAGAGACTCTGGCAGGAACTGCTCGGCGATCGATCCAGAAGGACACCCAGGACAACATGACCATGAGGGTGGCGGGGAAGTAGGTTTGGAGCAAGAAGAAGAAGATGTGTCGGCGTAAAGTGAAGTTTATGTAGAGGCGATTGTACCAACCTTAGAGAAGGAAAGCCAGAATCAGTGAGAACAGCCTGGATGGTAGATCTTTCTTTTGATCTTTTATTTCTAAAGGGTAGTGAAAAGAGAAACTCATCTTTCAAAACATGTATTGTCCAAACCGTGGAGACTACATTCCGGTGACATATAATCCCAAGAGCTCTCTCACAAGTAGTTAATACAGCATTAGGTTTAGCAATAGCATTAAATCAGAAAAGGCCAATACCTGTGCTACTGTAGAAAGCCAGTCTCGATGTAGTGTGGAATTTTTGTATCAAAAACTGAGATAAAGAAATCTTTTCATCGGTTTTCAGAGATTCATTCCCATTTTTCCAATACAGCATCAGATCTTCATCAGTGTAAGCATCTTAGGGAAAGAAGAAACACAATGTGATGTGACTTTAGCTTAGAGGGGAAACAAAAGTTAATAGAACCAGTCAAAATTAACCAACACCAAAGCATCTTCATCATGAAGTAATGTCACAAACAAGTTTGTTAACACCAGTGAGTAAAAGAGATCTTGCCATGTGATATACCATGACAACAAGAAGAAGAACAACAAAAAATCCAGGTCCTCTTAATTCAGGGGCACACATCCTCTTTTTTACTCCACATTGATGAAATGACAGCTAGAATGCTACTTTTCTGAGCATCACATATCAAAAATAATAGACAAGGTATTGCTATCTGATAAGAATAACTCAGGAAATAGTCATGGGTAAAACACCTGAACATAGAGGAAGGAGGAAACACCTCAGATTTTCTTAGAATGATAAAAGCAAAGGTGACAGGTGTGATATGAAGCAAAAGTCTAGAAATATGTGATAGCTGTAATGAAAAACTTAAAAAATTAGTTAACGTACTAAGTAGTAGGAATAGGGAATGAAAAAAGGGTCATCAAGATGGTCAGGGGGCTAGAGCACATGGCATAAGGCCAGAGGCTGGGGGAGCTGGGTTTGCTCAGCTGGCGGAAGAGCATTCTGTGGTGGGGCCCAACTGCTGCCCTGCTCAGGGTCGTAAAGAAGACGGTGGCAGGCTTTTCTCAGACTCTTCTCTAAGATGCAGAGTGAAAGGACAAGAGGCAAGGGTTCAAGTTGCAATGAAGGATTTTTTCAAAGCAGGTAAAAGGAAACTTTTCAGGATGAGGGCTGTCAAACGTTTGAACAGGTTGCACAGAAAAGTTGTAGAGCCTCCATTAGCTTGGAGATGTTCAAAACCCAACTGGACACAGCCCTGAGAAACACACTATAAAGCTCTCCCTGCTCTGAGCAGGGTCTTGGAGCAGCTGACCTCCAGACTAATATAAATTATCCTGTGATTCTGTGATTCTGTTGTTTGTAAAGGAAATTTTCAGTTAAATAGCTGGGAGAACCTCAAAACAACTAGATGTTAGCCTTGCCAAACCCCAGAGAAAGATTACAGGACAATTATGAAAATCTTACTGTTCACTTAACTATTTCTGCAGAACAACGTCCCTAAGAAGCTGAGCCCAGGTCACAGTGTTTGCCGGATCATGGTTATACCATACATAAACCACATTGATGATGAAGTTTAGACAAAATCAAAGATCACTACAATCAACTTTTTATCGTGACACTTGAAAGTACCACATTCCTGTCAGAAGCAATGAACAGCGCAAAACTTCCCCAGTTTTCTCATCAGCAAGCTGCTGAGAACCAGTGTATGTTGAACATTTCTGTTCGTGGTTTTTTTGAAAGTGCCATCTACTAAAATTCATACAGGGATGCTTTCCTTGCAATTTCCCTTGTCTTGCAGCATAAGGGCTAGATATACAGCATGCTAAGTCAGTAGAAAGACTTTTAGTAACTCTGATGAACTACTTTTTCAGGCTCTATAACAGGCTGCTCTGAAAGGTGTCCAGTCTATTTTGTGCAGCCACCCACGGAGCGTGTGTTGCGAGAAACACAGATACAACGTACAGCTTTCCAGCTCCAGAGAACATGTCTGAGAGTCCAGGGGGAAGCGGCTGAAGTCCATGTTGCACATTGCTGTCACTGTGATCCTAGAAGTCAAAAATGAGAAAGGTTTTTTTCTATGAGGAGCAATGAAGAGGAGAACATTGTCACAGATAAATCATTCTGTAGCTTTAAAGCCAGCAAATATGCATAATATTAGCATAAAATCCCCAGGAAGATGCCTACCAGTTCCCCGAGTGAGATGCATTATACACAGAGACATACAGCTCCAAAGGAAGCTGTAATTTCAGTATCTATATCAAGGAATTAAAGCACCATCTTGGACATCACAGTAACACTAATGTCAGTATGGATATTGCCACTGTGGTTTATATCCAACTGTTTCCCTACAAGGCAACAACATAAAATAACTTCACCATTTACATTCAAAGGTTCCTTTATGTCCAGTTTGATTAAGGTTTCCTCATTTTCCGCATTGCTCAGTGCCCTCCATAGTCACTCCAAGAATGACTGAACCCTGAGGAACGCAGCCATCCTTATTGCAAGCCACAGAATTCCTCCAGTATATGTATTATTTAGGCAAAACCAGTTTCTTTCAGTCATCGATCAAATTCTTTTGATCTGGGGGGTGTTTGTTTCTGGGGCAGGGCGTGTAGAATGGGTGCAGCTGTTTTTCAACAAGTGCAGTTTGCCCGTGTTAAGTTTGTCTTAGCTAAAGAGCTGCAGCAATGACAGCTCCAGTTCTTAAATCAGTCCAGTTGTGCACAACATTACATAACAAGTTTTCCAGTGGGTCAGTGAACTTTCTCTTGTGGACAGATTTGCAGCAGAGCCCTGATTTAGTAGAGGCAAATCAGCTGTGAGTCGTTGTTTCAGAGGCCAACTTATGTCGCCCACGACCGTTTTCTAGACTCATTGCAGATGTTGATAAAGGACTTTTCTTCTGTTCAGGGGATTGTGATCCAAATCCTGTGCTGACCTGTGCACTCATCACCCCTGAAAAGCACACACTGTTCATTTTGACTATAAAACTAGAGAAAAATTTTGCCATATGAGCAAAACTTAAAGAAGTTTTTTGGGGATATACTCCAGAAGGTGTACTGTAGCAATGACCTCGCCTAGCTGTGTGTAGCATTTAAGCATTGTATAACCCAGTCTCACTACAATGTGCTATTTTCTCTCCTTGGGGTCACCCGAACTGTGGCACAGCCTGTGGTCATTATCAATTCATTAGTCAGGGACAGCACAGAAACTCAGCTCATCAATAAGATATTGCTCAATTTAAGCACATTGTTCAGGTGTCCTTGAAATCCCAGGGCCCAGATAAGAAATGAAACATCCCTCAGCCCAGCACCAACCCCATGCAGACATCTCAAGACGCCTAAGAGCATTTCTGACACCGCTGGACACCCATGCTTGGTCAGCCGAATCACGTTCTGAGTGTCCTAAACACCACCAGGCCCTAATACCATGCAGGTTCTTGTCCTCCTTGGGTTTTACGTATCAAATTATCCATTTAACTCTTGTGTGGTCAGCTGCAGTTAACTCACATCCTCTTGTGAGTAACATTAGCAAGTCACATCACTTCCTCCACAGCTCACAGAAAATTTTGGAAGTAAATACTCTGCATGTGGGCAAATGAGCAGTTCTAAATAGAGCCAGTGTTTGCCATTAAAAATAGTCGTTCCTTGATTTTGGTTATTGAGCACTGCTAACAAATGGTGTGTTGCTGGCTTCAGCACATGAGAACTGCGGGGTGTGAGCAATGGAAACTGATATTCAGTTACACTGATCAACACCTGCCAAGAAGGTCCCTACGCTGCCTCCTGCCCCTCTCCCCTCAGTGCTGACCCAAGCTTACAACTAACTTCCTTCTTCATTTTTCTTTCTCCTTCTTGTCTCTCATGCTACATAGCACCTTCATCCCCATCCAGTTCTAATAAAATATACAGCGTCTTTAGGTGCTTAGTTAAGGTGTGGGTAATCAGACCTTTCATGCAATAAACGGATTCATTAAATGGGTTCAGAACAGGGAAAGTGTTCCCAAGTGTTTGGTTAAGGTGGGATTTTCATCATTAAGACCAGGCAAAACAAAGTGGCAATATAGTGCATACTCTCTTTCTTACACAGACACACACGTTATCTTAATTTAATAATTTGTCCAATTTTGTTGTTCTTTTTATAAATAAATTCAGTAGAACTATATTTGGACTATGAAACCAGTGAACTTTAGAGCCCCCTGGTTTGGTGGCATATTGTCCTACTGGGATAATATCACCCACTATGCTCATTCTTCAAAGAGAAAGCCTCCTGAATCAAACTTTATAGAAAACCTTTCATAGCTTTTGATAATTATTTTACCATAGCTGAAGTAAATAAGTTCCAGAAAGATCCCAGAACAGAATTCCTTGGCTACAGAACATTCAAAGGTCACTGTACACTGAGAGCACATTTTCTGTCCTGGGGAAATATCCTTTTGCCTGGGCTCTCAACCTTTTCTCCTCTGGCGGCATATTTTTCTCTGCATCTCTTTTTGCATTCTTCTGAAGGACATCTGCTGGGATGTTGAAGTGAGCAGCCATAAAGGTGGCCTGGTTAGAAGGGGGAAATCACTGAGTAAAATAAAATGTCTGCTGAAAAATATTGACAGAGCAAGGGCTGCCAGCCTAGGAACCAGACACATCCTTGAGAAGCACGGCCAGGCTCTGTGAAGTGCAGACAGGGTACCTAGAAATTGGAGGCATCCTGAGATACCACTGGTAAGTGCAAAAAAAGAGATTGTAAAGGCAATTT
This sequence comes from Falco peregrinus, assembly GCF_023634155.1. Lineage (NCBI taxonomy): Eukaryota > Metazoa > Chordata > Aves > Falconiformes > Falconidae > Falco > Falco peregrinus. The sequence continues at coordinate 86,843,897 of NC_073727.1, forward strand.
GTTGTCTGAAAAGGTGGAAAACCTGGAAAATAAAAATTGATCTGAAAGAACAGAAAACATCAACATCTACTGGCCGACACATATCAAAAATAGAGATCAACAGCACCTACTGGCTGCCCAAAGCGGTAGTGTGATGGCTCTGTGATATGAGGGCACAATTTTTATCCAAAATAAAACCTTTCTCTCCGAGACTGTGCCATACTGCACATACTTTTCCATTCCTAAACAGGCTGAATTCACTGCATGAACTTTCTGCCAGCTCTCGGACTCTCCCTGGGGCCACCTGGCTAGCTGCAGACTCTGTGACACAGAGCAGACCTGAAGTGAGAATCTATTGTCTCATCAGTCCTCCTCTGGGCCCAGTTTTGGGGTTGTTTTTGTTTGTCCTCCCACCCATGGGGCGATTTCATTCACTTGATGATGGTATCACTTGATACCAGTATTATACATCATACAAGCAATCTACCACAAGTATACCTGTTATTATACTGTTGATGAGTTGCTCCACTAATGCTAAGTTTGTAGTAACCTGTAACAGTATATACCTAATTAGTTATTGCTGTTATTGGCTGTTGTTATATATATGTTTTATATATGTGATTATATATGTTTGATATTATATATGATTGATACTATATTATTGATCGCCTATAGTAATTTTTAATAGCCTGAGATAGATAGATAGATAGATAGATACTCACTTTGTTAATCATAGATACACTTGCTAGTGGTGATTTTGTGGTATTTTACTTGCTAGTGGTGATTTTGTGGTATTTTCAGTAATCTGTAATAAGGTAGAGAAGTTTAGAGGATTAAGCCTCCATGTCCTTGTGTATTACAGAAAACTGGAAACGCACGGTCACGGTCTGCATACACCCACAGGCTGGGTAACCCTTCAGGTCATGACAGACATGCCTCAGGATTCTTCCAGCTGACAAATCTGCTAGAAAACCAGGGACTATAGGATGTCTTTAATACTGCCATTTCAGCTTCAATAAACTTAAACCTTTACATCAACACACAAATGCCAACAACAACAACAACAAAAAAAAATAACCAAGTTTTTCTAGACAAACAGGAAGCAAAATAGGATAATTATAGAGGTCACCATCTGGTATGTCAGCAGCTTTCAGTTTAATCACACACTGACCCTGAGATGAACATTCCTGCTCGACTAAGCCCTCCTCTGAATGCAAAGAGTTGGGGCAAATGCTCCCCTTGGGAGGAGATTATCCTGTTACTGCCCACAGCATGGTTTCTTGCAGCTTCCTGTGAAGCATTTTCTACTGGACATGCTGGAAACAGGGCTCTGCATCAGCAGTGGGAGTAACAGGGTTGGCAGTAGCAGTCCTGGCGTCACCAAAGACATGTCAGGAGCAAAACTGACAGCAAAGCCCCAGGGGATGCTCAGGAGCAGTGGGACTGCACTGTTACCTCATGCTGTAGAGGACGTGACCATCAGGGAACACTCGCAACATGATGTTGTCTGTGGTGGTATCGTGAATAAAGGACCTTTTGGAATGCACAAAGAAGACATCGGGGACCCAGATCTTCTTCACCAGCCTGCCATCAAAGGTCATGCTCTTGTTGGTGGTGCTGGGAAATGAGAGACGCTCATCCTTCCAGTAGTGCCTTAAGTACAGTGTCATAGTGAAATCCTTCACAAAAATGGAAGAGAACGAAAGAGAGGTCTGTCAGTGTTGCCCACTACATCTAGGAAACACTAGAAAGAAAACTCACTCCTACCAGGTACATGAAATCCCTCCCCTCTCAAGTCTTGCTTCTTTCCTGGACCAATGCTCTGTGTGAATAGATTTTCCTGACAAAATAATTTCAGCCAAGACAAATCATAAACAACCAATCCATGTATTACAGCACCTGGTAATGTTCAGTCCCAAAAGGATATACATATGCCCCAAGAGAAGCACCACCCCACAGAAACGGTTCTTCAATCCTGGCAAGATGATCTTGAAGAACTATGGTATCAGCAGCATGTTCAAGAGGAAAAACTTTCAAAATTAGCTTAATGGTTAGTCTAAACACTAAGCAATGTATCCCCAAAAGAACTAAATTGTTGCAGACAGCAACCAAATGAGGGAACTGTTTTTCCTACCATACCAGTGTTTAAATAAAGCTCTCTTTAAGCTCGTTGAGGGGGCAGGAGCTTCAGTCACACAAAGGAAAACATCTGTTTGTTGATCCCAACCTGGCAGCTGCTGCTTTCAGAGCTGAACCTATTCTCTCGTGTTGAGAGATCAAATACACTTGTTTTCTTTATATTCCCAATTAAGTGAGCGGTTACGGGAGCCGCAGCTGCTAAGCCCGGGCAGGCAGCAACACAGGCCAAGACCTCTTCCTAACCACATGGCAACTGCTTTCTAAAGCCGCCGCCACCACCACATCTTGCTCTGCTGATGACAAACCATTGGTTAATCTGACTCTCTGTTTCTGAGGGCTGCCTGGCAGCAGCCACACATTACCATGAAGTTTTTCACGAGTTTGTCGAAGAAGTTGTTGGTGCCAGCCCTTGCCTTGCTGGCTGGACACCTCCCTCTCTGACCATGGCAGAGACCTGCCAGAGGGACAGTTCTGCTCACCCACCTGCAGGTACCCACCTTTGCAGACTGGTCCCAGCCTTCGTCCCTGCTCCCCCCAGGGATGCTGCCAGCTCCCGTTCCCTACTGGCCGCTGGCCACTTTCCCCTTATGGCTACAGTCCCAAAGAAACACTTCCAGCGCCTGCTGCTACCGGCATGGCTTAGGCTGCAACCTGGCTGGAGGAGCCAGCCTCAGGGCTGGCCATCAAGTTCATCAGCTTGACCAGTGCTGGGAAAAAGGAAACCAAGGAAGAGGCATAACTGGTGATTACTTAGGAGTCAGTGCCAGTTACACCAGAAGTCAAAAAAGGGGTAAAAAAGAGCCTGGCTGTTCAGGGTCACCAGTGCCCACCTCATGGCCTGGGGCAGCCCCCAGGCCATGACATGAGACAAAGGGACACGGGGCCTTGGGAGAGGAGGGCCAGGCAGCCTGAGGCTGCAGAATGCCTCTGGGCAGCTCCATCATCGGAGCACAGGGAAACGGGGGCTGATGTGGCATCAGCCAGGCACCCTCAGCACGACTTAGAGCCACCACAGAGGAAGGGGAGGCACTGCCTGCAGGGACAGCACAAGAAAGGCCACACCGCTTTCCAGGCCACCCTCTGCCCTGTCCCATCGGGCAGCAACCCTCTCTTCTCTCGCCTTCAGCCCCCTTCTCTCTCCAAAGAGGCTTCCAATGGCCAGCACACAGGGCACAAAGTGCTGCAAATATGAAACCAAAGTGGCAGCTGGTCACAGCTTCTAAGTATAAAATCTAACTTATGGATGTTTTCTGGTGGCGTGAGTCAAACAAGGCAGTTTGCAATCACTGACAGCTTGTTCCTTTCTGACCAGCACACACGCTAGTTACAAGGAGAGAAAAGTGGTTTATTTCAGCACTCAGAGGCAGGAAAATCCCTTGAGAAACAAGTGTTGCAACAAACAGAGAATGCTAGCACCTGCCAGAGACACAGCAAACGAGCACACACAAGTGCCTCACATTTGGCAGCACATTTCACGTCTATGCCACGCTCCAGGCATACTCAACAGCATGCCCTGCCAGCGCACGCAGCAGCAGCCCATCCATGCTGACTGGACCAGTTTTAAAACCACGTGTGCTTTAAACAGCCCCTGGCTGCTGTCATTGACACAAGCTGTCTTGCAGGTACGGTGGGCTCCAGCTGGTGACGATGCAGTCTGGTGCTTCTTCGGAGCGCTGGGTACCCGCTCAAGCAATGATAAGTAAAGGCTACCCAGCCGAGGGTGCCTGATTTCTAGGGCCAGTAACCCTTCAGACTGGTTAGCAGCAAGCCCTGCCTGCAGCTCTGCCCTGCCCGCAACGGAGAGCCGAGGAAGGCACCCTGCTTCAGGCACAGCCAGCCCAGGCCCCCTGGCCTTGCAGACAGCTTACTGCCCCCTCCCCTCTCCGCAAACACCCATGCTGGGATAGACTGCTGGAAAAAACACAGCAGCGTAACTTAGACTGACCTGGGAGACCTTTTTTCCACCCCAAATACAAGACAGCAGCTGCTGTGGAAAGTATTTACCCTATGCTAGGAAAATAGGATTGTGGAGCTATCAACAGCAAAGGGAGGGAACTGACATTATCTTGATGTATCAGAGCCCCAAGCCTCCTTGCAACAGCCGTTTCCCGCACAAACAGCTCCTTCCCACACGCTACGCTGCCACTGCATGCATCCCCCCAAACCCTTTCTTTCAATATGCAGGCAGGCAAGCTCCCTGGTTTTAATGAAGGTGTAACTGCACCACAGTAAAAACCAATCAACCTAAAGCTCTGCCTTTAAGTCTTCATGTTTTGTCCAGACCAGAGAAGGTGCCCAAGAACAGGAATGAAAAGGCGGAAGGAGGAAGGAACTAAGAAGTTTCCTCTTCTCCTTTATGCTCCCCTTTCCACTTCTCTTTCCAGTGTTTTTACCCCATTCCCTATAGTAAAAAAACCTCAACAACAAACCCTCAAAATCCCCACAAAAACCAGGAAAATAGATGTAAACACTTCTTTTGCTGGGAACACTTTGAAACCTGTTGAGGGTTAACAACTGCATGCATTTCTTCCTCTTTTTTAATTAATAAAAAAATTGAGATACTGAATCACAATTGAACTTGGTGCAAATTTCCTGAACAGTGTCATCAGTGACTGAAAGACTATTCCCCCACACCAAATTCCACTTTGGCAGAGTCAGTTCAGGCTCCCCCTGGCAGTTCCCCCTCATTCACCTCAGTGAGGTTACTCCCAGTGACAAAGATGCAGGAGAAACTCCTCATTTAAGATGCAGGAGAAACTCTTCATTTAAGTTGCCAACTTAATTTTCTAATGCTCCTCCCAGAATCATGCATTTGAAACAAATGGATGCAATGGCTCCCTAAGGAAGAAAACTCTTGCAGCAAGCGTGGCTTATGTGAACTTTGCCATATACCTTCAAACCATCATACACAGATGTTCATAATTTTGGCTGTGATAGGTCCTTCGTAGTACTGATTATTCACTAAGGTCCCTTTTTCCTTCATGCTTCTAATCTTTATCTGAAGATACAGAGACAAGTCTTTGATCACCAGGTATTATCAAGTCTTTAGTTCTTAATGTGAGCCTCTGAGTTTGTCAAATGCTGCCACTGCTTTCATCTGACCAATAATTTGAAACCCACAAGTTTCAACTGGGAGGGACTTTTTATGATTAGAAATAACTGACACTTAAGAGAGGATTACATACCATGTCAACCTCAGAAATACTGTCCAAGCTTTCAACTTGCACATCCACCCCAACAGGAATTGCAGGGCCTGTAGGAAAATGAGATTTAGATATGTAAATACCTGTTCTTCTGCATTTAATTAGAGCTATAAGGTGGCATGAAAAATATTTCTGAACTTATGTTATACTTTTCTGTCCATGACCCTTCATGAGGGGGCTAGTAAAAGAGCCAGTGAATAACCACGTGAATCCCCTTTTGAAACACTGAATTATCTTCTCCTGGGCATGCACTGCAATGTTGACACTCTGCCCAGCAGAGTGGATGAAACATCTGCATATGTTTTTAAAAATGGAGCCATCCCATCATAAACTTTAGGCCTTTATGAACAAATTTAGCTCCAAGAACAAGGGACTGAGAAGAGGAAACTGCAAGCAGTGAGCAGCTCTTCCTTGGAGGTTTCTCATTTCTTATCAACATGACAAGCTACATGGCTCTCAAGAGCCCATCACCATTTTGATTCCTATGACTCATGATGATATTACTAGTTTTCCACAGCAGTTTTTAAATTATCAACCAGAGAAGTCACAAAGAGTAAATAAGCAGAAAAACTCCAATAATAAATGCACACTCCTCTATTACTAGAATCCCTGTATCAAAATTTCACTGTGGACTGCTGCTCGTTGGTGACCAGAAGCTCCTCAGGTTACTCAAGTTCCCCACAGTGTGTCCTCTCACCTTTTTCCCTTCTCCGGTGCACCGAGGGGGTAAGTGCCCACAGAGACGTGCACGACCCACTGAGGCAGGTCAGCAGGGACTGCTGAGGAGCGGGCCAGGTGGATCCACTGTTATCTCGAGCTCTCAGTGTGTGGCAGTGGGTCTCACAGGGCTTACGCCGATGTCACTATCTAGAGCATATCTCCAGCCTGGGCACGGTCAGTGGGCCAGGCCATGGCGAAGGAAGTAGCAGCTCTGCAGACGTGTCTGGGACTTGCCCTGCAGAAATGAATTTTCTGAGGGCCATAGTGGCTTCCATGAAGGTTTGCAAAGACTTTTAGCACCTAGATTTTGAACCTGATTAGCACCTGGATGGTATTCAAGAGGCACCACCATCCCTTTGTAGATCCAGACCCATATTTGCACAGCGCCGTGCACAGCAGGGCCTGCTGCATGCATGTATTTAGCTACAGTAGCATCTTCCTCAAGACTACATCCAAGCCCTGAATGCACTGTAATAAGCCTAACAAGGCAGCAGAAATGCTGTTGTGAGAAAGCAGAGCACTTTTGCAAGCTGTCATCCACCCTGCTTCTGTACCTGCAGCAGCACGCACAGGCTCCCACGCACCTTCAGGGCTTTTGAACACAGCCTTATGTTTGCTGCTGCTGGAGGAGAAAGAAGCACCAACTCAGCTTTGGTAGTGAAAGGGTAATTGCAAAGCCCACGAGACAAGCAAGTTACTGTGACTGGCCCTGATACAGACTTTACTAGGGCTTTGATAAGCCAGTCTCACCGAATTACAGCAAAGCATGCTGATGGCGACGCTGTTCCCCTTCCTCACGCACGGCTCCAGCCTGCTGCACCCACGCCATCCATCAGCAGCTGTACTGGGTACAGCCACCCTGAAGCAAGCCCTGTAGAGCAGAACCAGACTCCTCAGCACCACCAATTCCAATTTAAGTGACATGCCCTCAGCAATAAAGCTGAAACATGGCTAACTCAGCACTTTTAGATGACTACTAGATGCTTACAAACACCTGCATGTCATATTCAGACACATAGCTGTGCACTTCATGATTAAAAAAAATGCCAGCAAACATTTGCTTGCTCCTATTCATGTCCTTATGGTGTCTGTCCAAGCTGAAGGGTGCTTGCAAGAAAATTTTCTTGCAGAGAAATTCCAATCAATCAGCACTGTCACATCTCTTGGGAGCTCAGAGACTTTGGTAAGATTTTTCACTCCAATGACATGAGCCCCTCTTGCTCCCTTTCAGTTGCTTATGTATCATAAGGAATCTCTGGAGGTCAAGGAAATTCTTACCCTATTAGTACTCAGTTTCCCTTCTCCCAGGTATTCCCCAAAACTGGGAAAACCCACAAAGCCCCAGTCTGCACCTGCTGATGAAATGCAGACATGTTGTCACAACCACATGGAGACTGGAGATGAGCGGCATTCCTCAGGGCTCAGTATCGGGACCGGCACTGCTTAATATTTGTCGGCGACATGGACACTAGGTCTGTGTGCACCCTCAGCAAGTTTACCAGCAACACCAAGCTGTGTGGTGCAGTCAGCATGCTGGGGGGAAGGAACCAGAGCAACCTTGACAGGCTTGAGAGGTGGCACTGTGCAAACCTCATAAAGTTCTACGAGGCCAGATGCAAGGTCCTGCACATGGGCCAGGGCAATCCCCAGCACAAATACAGGCTGGGTGGAGAATGGACTGAGAGCAGCTCTGAGGAGAAAGACTTGGGCATGTTGATTGACAAGAAGCTCAACATGGTCCAGCAATGTGTGTTTGCAGCCCAGAAAGTCAGCGGTATCTTGAGCTGCATAAGAAGAAGCATGACCAGCAGGTTGAAGGAGGTAATTCTCCCCCTCTACTTTGGTCTCATGAGACTCCCATCTGCATCCAGCTGTGGAGCTCCCAACGTAAGAAGGACATGGACCTGTTGGAGTGAGTCCAGAGGAGGGCCACGAAGATGATCAGAGGGCTGGAGCACCTCTCCTGTGAAGACAAGCTGAGAGAGTTGGGGTTGCTCAGCCTGGAGAAAAGAAGGCTCCAGGGAGACCTCGTAGCAGCCTTCCAGTACCTAAAGGGGGTCTCCGAGAAAGCTGGGGGGGGACTTTTTACAAGGGCATGTAGTGGTGGGACAAGGGGTAATGGCTTTAAACTGAAAGAGGGTGGCTTTAGATTGGATACTAGGAAGGAATTCTTCACTACAAGGGTGGTGAGACACTGGCACAGGCTGCCCAGAGCAGCTGTGGCTGCCCCATCCCTGGGAGTGCTCAGGGCCAGGCTGGATGGGCTTTGGGCAACCTGGTCTGGTGGAAGGTGTCCCTGCGCATGGCAAGGGAGTTGAAACTAGAGGATCTTTAATCTCCCTTCCAACCCAAGCCATTCTATGATTCTATGAACCACACCCAGCAGCAGGGCTGGAAGTGCTGGAGGACTTTAACTCTTGCACACAGCTTTACAACACAGCTGAGCTTGTTCAGCAAGCAAGAACAGTCCTCAGCCCCCTCCTCAAATTACACGGGAATGACTTTCACCAAATGGTGAAGTTGCACAAAGGAGTAGACTGAGTGCAGTGAGACCTTCTCTAAGACTGTTCGGCTCGCTGACCACAGAAAACAAACCCAGCCAAAACCAACAGCAGCAACAGCAATTGGACTATTTTCTTCCAAATCAGTGACTTGAATCAGCCCGGGAAAAGACCTGCCAGGTGACCGAGTTGACCACCAGGGCCAGAGGTGAGAGCTGTGGAGGAGGATGGCAGGTCAGAGAGCCATCTGCCTTTGGTGGCATCGGCTCCCTCCTCATGAGTCAGTCCCTGCCTGCCAGGCCAGGAAATGTGCTCAGTCGCTACTGATCAGGCCACAGGATGCAACCATTCACCAGCTAGCGGATTTCTTCTCGGACCATTGTAACTCATCAAAGAGAGGCAAATCCATGGCAAAATCACAGATATCTTTTCCTCGTAACCCTTGCCATGCATCCTTTCTTTTGACTGCCTCCTTGTCCCGGGAGGAGACATTGCTTACCTCCGTGGCAGTTGTGTCCTTCCTAATACGCAATCCAGCATCCTGCAGACAGTGACTGTCACATGGCCCTTCTGTCAGCTCACAGATGTGTCATCTTCTGGTTTGACCAGAGGAAATGGTGGCTTCATTAAGTGGAAATATTGCAGCAATGGCTTTGCAGTATTCTGTTCCCTTTCATCCTCATTAATTGAGTAGTTGTGGAGTATGATAAGGTCTAACAAGCAAATTAGCTTATAGAGTGCTATTTTTAAGGAGGTGTTTTGTTACTTCTGGTTCTTTCAGTTGACCTATTAAGCGATGCTATACCTTACTACATACCCCCGCTTGTCTCACATACAGTATTTAAGGCAGTCCTTTTCAATCTGAAATCACTCTATGAGTTTATACCTTGTTTGGAGCCACACTTCCTTCTACTCTTTACAATTATTTAGGACATTGAGTAAACAAAGTTAAAAACAACGCCAAGAGAAAGAATTTCTACATGACATACCTCCCGCTCAGTAAAACGTGCTTGTTTTTTTAAAAACAAGGTAGTAAAAAGCACTGTATCTGTGGTGATAACGAGCACTTTGATGTGCAGTATAATCAATAGGGAAACAATGCCAGCCTGCTGATGGGCAGTGCCCTGCTGGTGGCCAATTAGACTTCCTTTGCTCAGGCACCTCCTGAAGTCATACATGGTGGCCAGGAAGAACTTGGGCAATGATTCAAATACTTTTCTGTTCCCTTAATGCCTTTAAATACTAATAGCTCTTCAGTGTGGTCATGTTTGTGACACTCAACTTGGACCTCTGCTACAGCGAGGCTCGGTGCTCAGGGTAAGACACCCTGTGGTCCAACACAGCCTAGTCAGAGCAGGCACAGGGCTGCTTTCAGCACGGCCTCTGGCTCTTGCCAGAGAAAGCGTTTGTAATTAATATTGTCTGAGGTCAGACACAGCTGTTGACGTCACAGCGGTGCCCACAGCGCTTCCAAGCAGCCGTGGCGTGGCAGGCATGGCGCTAACAGAGAAGACACGGTCTCTGCCAGGATGGCTTCGCAGCGCAGTCAGGCTGTGCCAGAAGAGGAAGGCAGCAGTTAGCCATGGCACTGCCCGCTGGGTCTCCCTGGTGCTGAGGATCTCTGTGCCCACCACATGCTGGGCAGCCCCCGCAGCTTCCAAACTGCTAGAGACACTCTCTGGTGGGAATGCTTAATTTAGCTTTGATTCCGGAAATCAACACCCATCCAAAGTCTATGTACTGCTGCAATTTTCACGCTTGTCTGAACACTGAACACAGATTAAAAAAAAATAAATCAACAAACAACCGAAAACCAAACGCAAAAATACAAACCCACAAACAGAACACTGCCAAGTTGGTATTTGACCCTCTTTCCTATTCCTTCCCTATCTGCTCTTGAAGATAAAATACTATGTTCATATTCTTTTCTTTTTTTTCATGCTCCTGCACCAAACACTCAGTTCGGCTCCCAGATAACCAGCAGTGACCTCACTGCAAGGATAAACTTTAAGGTTCAGTCTGGAGCTGCCATGAAGCTTTATTATACCCAAAAATAAAGGGTGTTCAGTGTAGAGCTGGACAAGCTGGAAAGCCCTTGAGAGAAGCCTGAGGTTGAGTTAGGTGTCCTGTACATCAATGAAACTGCTTTTACTTTTTTTCTTTTCTGCAGTTAATCACGAATTTGAGGAGTGATAAAACAGTGAGTATAATAGAGAAAGGGAGAAATCGTTTGATCTCTGGACTCAAATGTGAAGTTCTTCATACAGACAGTATGAAGACGTAAAACTTTCTTATCAGTGGAAATATTTACTCTGCCTTTCTTGGGCAAAATCCTACTACTGTCAGCAGGAACAATCAGTGCCTTTCTCTTCTCCCCCCTCCTCATTCAGCACCTGGGGCTGAGGCAATGAGAAAGCACACAAATGGGAACAAGGGCACATTGAGACACCAAGACCCTTTGGAGAAGGCTTGGACAAGAGGTGGGGCTAAGCAGGGAAGAGTGGGTGAAGGGCCTGGGAGCTAGTGGCAGCAATCAAACAATTGTCGAGCCCTGCTCTAGGCGATGAGCATAACTGATAATGATAATGCATATTCACTTAGACCTTCACTCTTCAAAACTTCTACCAAGATGCAGTTTTGCAGAGGCACTTGATGCAAACAACACTGTAAATGCATGCAGTGTCTGAAGAAAAACAAAAGCCTTGTAAAGAAAAAAGCTCAGAAACTAACCCTGAGTTTCTTAATGTCATCTTGGCTACAGCACGTACCATTGAATTAAATGGCTGTTGGTCAGTCACCGGAAGGTGTCAAGAGATCTTTGGTCTCACTAATCCTTGGAGTGAATTAGGAACGGCTAGCTTTTTAATCTTGTCCCTCTGGAAACTAAACTGTTGAACCACTGGGGCTCCCCGTGCTTTGCCAAATTCCCCATCAATGCCACTAGGGATGAGCAAACAGAAAAAAACCTCTTTACTGAGAGGGAGCAGGGGGTGAGGAAGGTGTGACTGGGCAGGGAATAGAACAGCTGGGGTGGTATCTGACTGAACAGGTAGACAGAGGACAAGTAACTTAGATTATAGCATTAAATGTAAAAAGACCCCTCATCAACTAGCCTTTCCTTGTCATAAACAACATCTTATCAATATTCATTTTTTCTCCAGAGAGAGGAAGTACTGAGGGATCAGCTTGGAGAATTACAAGCAGGGAAAGACCTGAATACTGTAACACTGGAGGAATCTCAAAGCTCAGGCTCCTCTCTAGGATGTTCACTGCTGGACAGGAAGGTAAACAGATCCATGTGAATGCTGTGGGTTTGGCTAAGAAGAGGAAGCTGTGCTGCTTTGCTCAAAGACTGCAGCCCAGCAAGGCTTTTCAGCTCATACTTTAAAGGTCTCTGAAAAGCATCAGCCAAATTCATGGAATTATTCAAATTAAACATGAGCTCAAGTATTTATAGATCAAGGTCTAGAGAGAAATTGTATAACCTTCAACTGAAGCATTTCTTCCAGGAACAGCAAACATGTCAACATCCATTATCTCCATCACCCTCCACAGCAATATCTTGCAGAACACAAATCCTAATTCAGCAGGACTGATAAAACCAGAAAGCAAATCCTGGACTCTTAAAAAACTTCATAAAAGTCGCTGTCGTGGTTTAACCCCAGCCGGCAGCCGCTCGCTCACTCCCCCTCACCCAGAGGGATGGGGAGGAGAATCGGAAAGGAATGTAAAACTCAAGGGTTGAGGTAAGAACAATTTAATATGTAAAGCAAAAGCCGCGCACACAAGCAAAGCAAAGCAAGGAATTCATTCGGCACTGCCCATGGGCAGGCAGGTGCTCAGCCGTCCCCAGGAGAGCCGGGCTCCGTCACACGTAACGGTTACTCGGGAAGACAAACACTGTAATGCTGAATGTCCCCCGCTTCCTCCTTCTTCCCCCAGTTCATATACTCAGCGTGATGTCATATGGCATGGAATATCCCTTTGGTTGGTTTGGGTCACCCGTCCTGGCTGTGTCCCCTCCCAATTTTCTGTGCCCCCCCAGCCCTCTGGCTGGCAGGGCCCAAGGAACTGAAAAGCCCTTGACTTAGTATAAACATCACCCAGCAACAACTAAAACCATCCGTGTCCTATCGACAGCGACATCGTTCTCACATCACAGGCAGAACACAGCACTGTACTAACTACTAAGAAGAAAATTAACTCTGTCCCAGCTGAAACCAGGACAGTCACAGACTTCCACCTACAGAAACGAAGCCACCCATAAACTATTCCCCTTGCATCCCAGGCACAGCATAGTGGCAGCTGCCAAGAAAACTCAAGACACTCGCACATTCATTAGAGCATTTGATGGTACAAAAGTTGGAAATGGAAAACAGGAGATTTCCCTTTTGAAGGAGATATTTACATTTGCATGTTGAGAGAGGACTTAAGTGACCTGAAGCACAACCCAAGGCTGACGGGAGCACTTCTGCATTCTCTTTTACTGGGCAATCCATTAACCCCACAGTTTCTGCATAGAATTTACATGTGACATGATGGATCATCTTTGGACCATCTCACTGTAAATGTACCGCCTTCCAAAACTGCATCAGCAACATCTTAATTCTGTAAATTCCTGCATGTCAGTGTCCTTGCCTTAAATCAAACTTGGGTATTAGAAAGATGCTCGGGAACCAGCCTGTCAAGGTGCTTGTGACTTTATATGGCTTTATTCCTTTGCCAAGTTCACAACCCAGTGTCTTGAGAATCAGTGGCAAGAGTTCTCCCTCACTTCTCTTTCCCCTGCAGTAAGCTGCCCTGTTTTGTGACCTGCTCTTCAGTGAAAACCATTACACATTCGACTTAGGTGCTGCATATAGGAAAGATGCTGTACAGTATACCTTTAGAGAAGACTCACTTAGCGCCTGCATTCAGTGGTTGTACAAGGGGAATAGACAGACCCAACAAGTCTCCACTTTGGGTGGGTTCTGACACCAAGAAGACTTTGTGGCTTGTTTCACCTTGCAACAACTCCAGTTTGAATTTCAAACTCTGCCTCAGGTTGGATGGGACACCTGGTCTGAGGCTAAGCCCTCCAGGGAAATCAGGAGGTTTCCTGAAGTCCCATTCAGGAATGACTTCAGAAATGGCCCAAAACTAATGCCTATTGCATCCCAGCGTGTCTCGGCACCCAAAATCACACACTGAGGGGAAGCATGCAAGCTGCAAAGAGTGACTTCATTCCCAGTCAGAAACAGATACTGGACACAAACATTTTTTTATTTTTTTAACACTGAAGCAGGCTTTGGAAGATAGGGAAGAGCGTGCTACCATGAAAATGCCTGGAGTCAGTTTTCCACTTCAGCTCTGAGACTAAAGCTTTGCCACATCTCTTTAATTTTTCTCTTTGGCAGCGATTTCAAAGGCTCTTTGTTCTCTAAGGCAGTCTCTCTCATGTATCTTTGAAGGAGTTAGGCAGACATAGGCCCTGAGATGAAAAATAAAATAAAATCTGCATGGGAAACAAGCAGGCTTGAGACTTCTCTACTGCCAGATATTTTGTGCACACCCAGAGAGGCTTCCAAATGTCCATAAGAGATCCCATGCCTGCAAGCTGCAAGAGTCTTCAGTGTTTCTGCATCTATGTGTGTGTGTATATATATATGTTACCTTTTTAAATGAATGTATATATGTTTGGGACCTCTTAGGTGTAGGCAGCTTGCAGGCAGCCACCACCAGGATATGCTCATCAGCTGCTACGTGCCTGCAGAGCGCTTCATTCCTCTGCAGCTCACTGACAGCTGGTCATCCAGGGAGAAGCAAGTTTTATTCCAGCCCTTCGTACTAACCGTAAGTGAACTACTTATGCTTCATTCACCCCACCATTCATCCATCCTGACAAAAAAACTGCCCAGAAATGGCAGCGAGGACCAGCTGACATTAGGCTATTAGGCAGTGAAGAAATATAAAAAGTATAGCATGAGGCTCTTCCCCAGCAAAGAAGATACAGCTATTTTAAGTATCAGCTAAAGCTGCTTATTCACAGGCTCCCTGTAAAATACAAGATGTCATAGATGAAATGCTTAAAATGGATGTTTAAGGAAGGCAGCAAAACAAACATTTGCATAACCTTTAAGTACTAATATTTGTAAATAATACCCAAACATCTGCTAGCTAGAACAAGGTCACTGACATGGAGATAACTCCCTAAGGGTCAAAACTAATGCAGTCTGGTTTAGCTTGTGGAGGCTGCTTGGAACATCAGCAAAGCAAAAAACTTTGTCATTACCATCGTACCCACTAGCTGCCTCTAACGGGCTGAGAGCAGGCAAGACAAGCATGCTTATTGGGCTGCTAATAACACACCTTACACAACATTTGCTTGCTCGCTTGCTCTTTACAAAGATACTTTTTCTCAAAAAACCCTTCACCTTTTCTCTACTGTTTTTCTTCCATGTTACCTTGCAGAACCCCAGCCTGCTCTGCCCAGTGGCCACAGCTGCGTTGGGCTGGCAGCTGGCTGACTGTCCTCTGCACGCCAGCAAGAGTCACTGTGGCCACCACACAGCAGCTACAGACCCCATTCCCTTTTTAGCTTAAAGTTCACTGGTGAAATTGTAGACTGGTCCACTAAAAATGTTGAAGGGTAACAGCTGCCCATCATTTCGCCAAGCTTGGGAACCATCTTAGTTGCAGAACTGGGTTTCTTTGTAGTTTAATGTCACTCACAATTCCCTTATGATATTATTTATGTTTCCCAGAGTTGAGCTGTCTTTCCCACCTGCACCGTAACATCACACGCCCCATGCAACGCCGTGAGGCTGGACCCCCCGTTAGACTGTGGCCCTTGAGCTGCTCTCAGAAAGCAGGCAGCGTCTTAGGGCAGCGACCGGTTACAGTCACACGTGTCCCACAGGCTCCTCTACTCCGCTTCTGCAGTACAAAAGCTTTTTCATCCTACTCAGGTCAGACCACATCACTCTGACTGGCATTGCCACAGCAAAGCTGGACGAACTCACAGTGCATAGCAAGTCACTGTGACTGCCTGATGAATAACGTTACAGAAGAAAATGTAAGGATCACCTCTTACCAGACTTTTGTTTTATTTCCTTTATTTTTTTTTTCCATCGGGCTTACCACCTGTCACTAAAATACACTGTGTAATTCTACAGCCATGCAAGAACCTGTAGCACCCAAGCTATCTCCGTGCATGTGAGTCCGGCTTTCTAAGGCTGGAGCCTCAACAAAGCTGTTGCCATATTTTGTTCCTTATCACATAGAACTTCAGCACAACTTTGCCAATACCTCACCTTTGTCCCAGGTAGCTCTGCAAGATAAGGAAGTTTTGAGCAAAAATTAAAGAAACACCATGTTTTTCCTTTATAAATAAAGTCACCTTTTCTCTGAAGGCTGTTAGAATATTTTTCAATTTTATAAATGTTACTCCAAGTTTTTAAGCTCTAGGAGTACCCTAATGCCCTGATGGGAAGTAACATGGGAAAACAAGACAAGGGAGATTAAAACACAGTTTTACATTAGCACTGGAAGAGTAGCCGTGTAACTATGTATGTTTGGTGTGAACTGTGCACAAAGACGACCCTCATGGGCTCTGTGACACTGATAAAAATAGCAAAAATTTGGTCTGCAGAAATACAGTGCAGTGGTGACACCGGACATTGAAACCTAAACCATTAGGACATGTGCTGGGCAAGCCACGTGGGATCACCGATATCCATGACGGAACAGCGTGCCAACAAAACAAAGCCAGACTGAGGCAGTGGACATCCAGCCAGCACCTCACAGGTTCAGCCTTTGCAGGCAGAACAGAAGAATGGAAAAAGGAAGGCTGAAAAGTCAGGTAAAGAAAACCAAGACCAAAAATAGACAAACAAACAGGAAACTGAGCCAACAAGGTGGCTGGCTGGACAATCCCGACAGTGACCATCTCCTCCTGGAGCCAAGAGGCTTTAGGTCAGTGCATGAAACAAATCTCATGGTTCCCCAGTCTTTCATTTTTCAGAGGTCAGGTTCCTTCCTAAATCCACCCTGCTGAAAGGCTCACCTTCCAAAAGAAGCAACCTGGCAGGAGAGGGAACACCAGCAATAAACCGTAATCTTCCTTTCCCACCAGAGAATGTGGCAGCAGTGTCACTGCCAAGCCAATACCCACCTGGAGCAGGTGAGGGACCTGAGGGCAGCTCACTCCGCGTCACTTTATAGCCAATTCAAAAAGGAGCAGGCATGGCCAGTGCCTCCAGAGCCAGCTCCCAGACCTCAGCCCTGAGCCTCAGCTGCATGCCTGGGCTCCTCAGAGGTGCTCACACCAGCTCCAGGCAGATTTGCCTATATTCCACCCAGAGGACAATTTAAGTCAAACTCTTCAACCTTAGAAAATAGCAGATCAAGTTTACCACTGATTATCAAGAGCTACCTGCAATGGGCAGGCTGGACTGCAACATGTTAGTAAATTACAGCGGGGGTGGGGTGAGGACGGGGAGGGGGAGGGGGACACCACTAGTGATGACACGTTTTGGAGTCTGGAGTTTGGAGATATATGAATAGTGAGCATGGGGAGAGCGCTGTGCTGTCTGATCAGCACATCTGCACTGCGGGGCGAGAAATGTCTTCCCAGCCACGCCAGGAACGGACGGGTCAGTAAAGCTCTGTTCTACAGACCAGGTGCAAAATGCAAAATACCTGTGTGACCCACTGGACAGGGAGATGTTGCGCTTCACCCTAGAAGGCTGTGTTAGAAGGACGCGGTATTAGTCATTCATCAAAAACTACAGAAAAATCTTCTCTTAGCTCATCTGATCAGAAGAGGGATTTCCATACTGGTATTCCAGTACATTTTTTATTCAGGTACTCTCTTACCTCTGCAGTAATAAGTCTAGAAAGATCAGGTGAGCACATTCCTGTAACCGGGCATGACAGAAGGCAGAAGTGAAGGTGACGGAGGTGTCCCCTCCTGCTCTTTTGGTTGCTTTGAAACAGAACAAGGTCTTAAAAAAAAGATTATAGTCAGGATGAATTTGGTACATTGCTCTGGGTGATGCTCTGTTTGTGTACTCTGAATAATTAGAAAAGTTTCCACTGACAATGTTAAAGGAATGTACTCCGAATAATTAGAAAAGATAAGGTGGGCACCTGAAGGAGATAAGGAGACCCTCAAGTCAGGAAATCGTTGAACAAAGAAAATTGAAAGGTCTATTCCACCTAGATCCCACCTATTGTGAATGGAATGATTGGGTGTCAAAATCAAATGAATATGTATGTTAAGATGTTGTGTAACCTCTCACAAAAACTGTATAAAATACCCAACTTTTCACTGAAAACTTCGGAGCTAGTTTGTCCAGTGTGAATTGGCTAGCTCCCCAATGTTACATGAAATAAATACCTTTGCTGCTTAAAGACAAAATTTGTCTCTGAGCAGTTACTCTGTGCCGTTTTGGCATCAGCTTTAGAGAGTTTGATCCATGATTTTATCTGGACAAAACTACTCCCATTTTCTCCTAGCGAGGATGGGCTGTGATCCACCTAACGAGTTCTTTACTTTGCAATTTGATCACATCAGCTGAAAAGCACATTGCAGCTTCACAACTACAAATGGACATTAAAACCCACATTATGAAACAACAACAACAAAAAAATGAGCATTGAAACCTGTTCATCTTTTCAGCAGAGGAAAACACTTACTGGGAGGGTCCATCCTGAGCTCTGGGGAACGCTAGCCAGAAGGAGAGCCAACTTCAGCAACGGGAAGGAGTGCAGGAGCTCTACAGAGCACAGAGGGCTACCAGGTGAGGATGAGTTCTCTCTGAATTGCCTCAAACATCTCCTAAGACCACCCAAGTCCTTTGCCTTCACACTGGTTCATCTGCCCAGGCATCTGGCTTTTTTTTTTTTTTTTTTCATTAGACGATTGATTAGATGATCAGATGATTTTTGATTAGATGAGCATGAAATCAAGAGAACCATTTTATTCTCACCTCCAAAAGCCGGCCGCATGGTGAAGTCATGGTCATCGACTCTGAGAAGCTGCTCTGTCTTTCCTTTCCAGGTTTTGGTTACATCACGGTTCTTCATGTAGATGTGACTGCAAAAGACAGCAACAGTCGGTCTGCCGCCTCGGTGCCCCGCCGGCTCTGCGGCCGGCGGCCCAGCGTTGGCAGGAGCAGCAGCGCTGTGGGCACAGCCCCGGGAGGGACGCGGGGTGGCTGCTGGCACCCCGGCACGGGCCAGCGCGGCAGCCTCGGCGCTGCCGCTCCACAGCATTCACTCAGACCTGGCCTCTCCTGCGGGCAGCCTGCTCTCCGACCGGCTCCGAGACTGGCACCGTGCTGTCTCCACCCTGGGCATCACGGCTCCCAGGGAGGCACCGGGCTGAGAACGCAGCGTCTCACCGAGGAGCTGGGATGCAGCAAATGCCGCAGCCCAGAGCAAGGAACAGCAGAAGCAGCTGACTGCCCCACATGATACCTGGCCAGGATTTGGCCAGATACCAAGGTGGCATTATCATGAGGAAGCTCTTTTTGATGGTCACGCAATGTCATACACTATTCTTAGACTACCTATCCGCCTCCTGAACACCAGTTCAATACTGGAAGTTTGTGCGGACAGAGGGCTTCCTTTCTCTTCTGACTTCTAAACAATGACAAAACCACCCGTTTCCCTCCACAGCAGCAGCAGAAAAAGAGGGTTTTTACCTAAAGAAGTCAGCAAGATCTGGAATCCTCGCTTTTCTGAATATTAAGGGAGGAAAAAAAATTATTTAAAAAAACAATTATTTGACAGATTGTGCAGTAACAGCAGAACAAGGATGACAACAAGCCCCTGAGAAAAGTGCAAGACAGTCACTAAAATCACATAAAGGGATAACTAAGCAGCAGACAGACAGCTACTGCGTGCATTTCTGGAAGAAAATCCAGATCAGCACCCCTGGCCGTTCCCCAGTGGTGCAGGGAGGAGGACTTAGACCACTACGACTCCTCAGCCCCTTTGCACTGGGCATAAGGTCTGCCAAGGTTATAAATATTGCTGCAATTAGCTGTTCGTCAGTAATTTACTAAAATAGTTAAAATAATAAATAGAAAGAACTTCATACAAAAGGGTTGCGATTCACTCGCCCGCGTGGGAGAAATACTACTGACAGTAAAGAATAAAAAAATCTTGGAGGAAAAATAAAGGGACTACTCTAATAGATACAAAAATGAAAGTGACTTAAAATCTCGGTCAAAAACTCAGAGCTTACAGAACAATCACCACACTCATAAGCGTTGCTGTGGAAAGGGATAGGCAACGTAACTCGCAGATCAGAAGAAAACTTTCCCATCAGAGCATTCATTTCAAAAAAGAAATGATAAAACCTAAGGGCTGTTGACAGCTGCTGCTAACATTGATGAACTATTTATTTTAATAAGGACGTGTGAAGGAAGCAACAGAATTTAAAAAATTGTATCAAATCGATGCTTTGAAGCAATATAAGCCCCTGTGCTCCAGGGTACATGCTCCATTGGAAAGTTTGGATCACCCTCACCTCACTTCGGGTCCTGTTTAAATCAGGGCATGGGATCATCTCTACCCCTTCTGGCTGTAAAAAAGGACCCAGCTGGAGCAAATGCACTCCGAACACGGCTGCATTAAGGGTTACCCAAAAGCAGGGTGATAAACCCCAGCACAGCCATTAGCGGGAATGGCTGGAGGCAAAAATTTAGCTTTTAACTGCTTGCTGCAGGGGGACATTGTGTTTCTTTGCAAAGGCTAGGGCTGCTGACAACACACGCCGCCGTATTGCCTCTCTGCCCGAAAAGCTGGAAGTGGAGAAGAATGAACTTCCAGTGTCTGCTGGACTTTAACCGTCAGGGAAAGACCTAAATACCAGTGAATGTTCAATCAAATCTCTCTACTCAAAGAAGCGGGTGGGGAGTGGTGGTCGTGGGGTGTCAAATTAAAAATCAAATAAAGCTTTGGATTGCATGTTCTATGCGGAAATAGCATGGAAAATCCTGATGGTATTACAGTAGCACCTTGTAAATCAACGGCACGGCCTCACTGAAATGCCAGGCTCTGATCAATTAATTTAAAAATTATCAAAGAGCAAATAGCACGCAGGAGAGTTGCTAAGAACAAGTTTGTGGCTAAAGAGGCTTCAGGGGTTTGTCTGGGGACACTGACACTCTGAGGAAGAAAACAGGTTTTCAGGAACTTCCAAGCCAGGGGTTGCATTTAATAACCAGCATTTAATCATTAATTCATGTTCAATCCTTCAGGCATGATGGACGATTCAGAATTTACAGACAGAGGTCTGTCATTTAATTTTTAATCAATTTAAAAATATTTTGTGGAGAGCTATTTGTAATGACAGGCAGTCTACACAGACTTTGAAATGTATAGTAACTATTTTTGTCAATTTAATCCAAAAGCAAGACCAAGTTTGTTTGAGAAAAACCATTCTTTGTAGCAGCACATGACATCAGCTATGCTGGCATCTTTTGATCCTCTCCAGCCAGCATCCCATGCCATCTCCACCACTGTTTGCCATAGGAAGCATCTCATTATCTGCAGCAAAGGTGAATAGAGCCGCCAGTGCCTTTGCAGAACTGAAGGACGCGTGGAACACTCCTGCCCATCGGGGGCCTTTACTGACAATCTGATCATCAGTATCTCATAAATCCTCCCTGATGTACTTATGGTCTTTAGCACTTCTGATTATAGATTTGTCAGGGTTTCTTTCAGCTTTATGCACTCTCTGTAATTCACCACTATTCATTTAAAGCCATCCACCTCCCTCTCTCTTTTTTGCCATGTTTTTCATATAAGATTTTATTGCTGTTTACACTTTGTTCAAGTGGGACGAGTTTGATAAAACTGTCCATTGTAAGGACTTGTTCCTGTTTGCAGAGGAGAGAAGAGGACAGGTATCTCATTAAGTTTCTGTAAAGGCTTCTCCATTATTGCCTAAATTCTTTTTATATATTTTCCTTTCTAGTCATTTTTTTTAGAATTGTTCTCAATTGCATAAAGTAGATCCTTTATATAAAGAAAATTAATTTTTGACAGCACAAGGCATGACATTTAGCAGCTCAGGAGGACACAAAAAAGCAGCAGGTATCTACGCAGACATGCGGACCTTTCCAGAGCAAGATAAAGAATTAGAAAATTGGAAACAGTCCTCGTGCTACAGGGTGTAAGGCAATGGCTGAGTGTGGAGCCTGAAGGGACACGTGATCTCCACCTCAAGCATGGCCTAGCTGCTGGCAGCCAGCGCCTGGGAGGTTTCTGCACCTCTCACTGCAGAATTCAGCATTGACTTTGGCCACAGGATGGTATCTCATGGTCATGGGACGTTTGTTCCTATTATCCTGTTTCCTACTGGGATTCAGAAAAGTATTTCTACAGTTTCAGTGACAGTCTTACCATACTTCAGTATATTCTCTGGGGAAAAAAACCAAAACTATATAGAGAAAGGTAACTGAGGTTCGCTTCTCGGTCAACGGTAACTAGAGGGTTGATTATTGTTTGAGACTCCCAGAAGTTTTCTTAAATATCTGTAAGGAGTGTGCTGAAGCGTCGCTGAGTTTGTATAGCAGCCACAGCAAGCTGGAAGAGATGCACACTCTGTAAACCTAGCACCCAGAAAGGTACAAAACCTTCTGGTTTTTTCTAACCAACAGAGCATATGACTGCTGCAAAGATCTCCTAGAAGATAAATGAAAAAGGGAAAGTACAATAACAGTTTATGACTGCCATAACAACTTGCTCCTAGATGAGCATTCAAAATTTATTACATCCACTACGCTACGAGTGTATCCCACATAGATGTGTTATTTTTAACATTATTTGCATGGATCACATGGGATCAGATACGGTCAAGAACTTTCTGACAAGCTGGGAACCTCAAGGTTTTGGGTGGGGGTCTCCTTGCGTTGCCTCTCAGGGCCACCAACTCAAGGACCTGACAAGTCCTGGCTGGCCAAGAGGCTTTGGTAGCTCCACCACAGGCCAGGTTTGCTCTGGTTTACATAGATGGCCACACCAGTCCCTATTGTTCCAAGACTGCAGGGGAGAGAGGCTCTGCTGCCCTACCTCTGCATGTAACGTTCTCCGTACTGACTCACCTGGGGTTTTATGCCTGGAGCAGGAAGGAAAGTGCCTTTCCTTGCCACATTTCTAGAAAAAGCTACATCAGACTCTGGAAAATGATGGACACAAATTCAAAGGATGTGCACAATGACTGTTACTGCACATGTTAAGAACATCTCATGGCCACATGCCCAACACACCTTATCATCTATTGCTTAGGAACTTCCATTTTTGCTTGGATTTATAAAGTATGGTTTTTAACCAGGAAAAAAAGAAAATCTGCTCTACGGTTGTTCGTATTTTTAGTGTATTACTGATTAATCAGAATACCTTTGTTCTTCACAGCAATAATTTTTTTAATTTTTTTTCTTTTTTATCTTTTGTAATCAAGCATGTCGCAAATGCCACACTCCTTGGCTCTTCCTACATCCAGCCAACCCAAAGCCAACAACAGGAACATAAGCCAAGGGTAAAATTCACAAGGATGTTTTACGCAGCGACACTCCCTCGCAAGGATAAAAGGCTCAGCCTTTTATTTTCACTATTTCAGGGCAGAACTATCCAACTTGCCTGGCTGTCCCCACGCCCCGGTCACTTAAGACGTCGTCTTGGGCTCATGAAAACAACCAAAAAAAATTACAGGCTCTCCTCACTGTGAAATCAGTGCAATTTGCACCCACATCAGCAGAAGCAAAAGTAAACCAGCATGTTTAATTGCAGAGGTACAGCACTCGGCTTCCCAGTACAAACAGGTTGCTTGGGCAGCGCACACTGCAATGAGCCGAATGATGGAGATATGGGGGATAACGGGTCTAGCCAAGGGAGCCAGAAGCTGCTGCTCTGAAGAGGCAGGAGGAGGCACGGCTGTTGAAGAGACAGCACCAAATGCACACAGGCTGGTGAGGAGCAGCGTTGCAGCTCTAAAACCTCACAGCCCACACAGACACCTACAGAGCTGCAGCACAGAGAGGGCAACATCAGCAACAGCAGAGAAATCATAACTGCAAACGTGAACCCCAGCTGGAGCACACAGCCAAGGTAAGGCATGAGGTTCGCTTCTCCGGTCTTCTGTTGCCACTCTTGCGCATGCATGCCTCTCCCTGCGCTTGTTTCACGTTGCCATTCGGCCCTGCTGTGATGCTGCAGTGATGGTAGAAAGATCTCAGAAGACATCAAACCTTGCATAACTAGAGGCTGTGCAATGCCCTGGACTTGAACCCAGGTCAGCAATGCATCTGTGAAACAACGGTTATCAACATTTGAACCTCTGAGCCACTTACTAATATTGAATCTTCTGAGAAACCATCACAGAGCAGAGGGGATCAGCAGGGGCTGGGAGGTACCAGAGGGCAGAAGACATGTCTGCAGCACCTGGCTGAAGGTCGGGGAAAAAATGCAGCCCTGCAAGGCAGCAGAGGGAACACCCTGGCCAGCAGCAGCTGTTTCACCAAGGATCCCAGCGGACCACTCTTTGGAAAACCAGTCTGTGTGCTGAGCCTTGCGCTGCCATGACCTGATGGTTGTCTTCTGCTTCTGGGTCCCAACCTAAGGCTGGCATGTAGCATGCTCTGAAAATTACATCTCTAGTGAGATACTCCAAACCACTGACCAATTCCAAAAACCTTGGCCAGGAAGTCTTTAGCTAACAGAAGCTCAAAGCCACTTTCACTTCAAAAGCACAGTGTCTCTGCTGGTTGGAGCGTGAGGCTTCTGCTGGTGGGAGAGGAACAGGCAGCCTTGGAGCCAGACAGGTGGAGGCCACTGGAAACACGGCATTCACCGGCAGCGCAGCTGGGGTGGCAAATGTCCCCTGAGCCCCCTCTCCCAGGACAATTTATGCAGAGTAATACACATTACCAGAAGCATTATCAGCAATTTTTATAGAGCAATAAATATTAACCAAAGCACTACTTTTCAGAGTTTCTTTTTCTGTGTGGAAGTTCTGCCTGGCTGGATAGTCTAGGAGGACTGCTGGTTTGTTTGCAATTCCTGAGATGCAACCACTGCAGAGCTACTTACTGAAGAGTACTCCAAACTGTTTCAAAACCCCAGTATCGGACACGCCAACAGCACTTGCTTGGCACTTAAAGTAAGCCTGATGCTCCAAGGAAGCTTCAAGCACACACAGACACACTCCGTACTGTCAGTACTACACACAGCAAGTCGGACACGCCTTGGCAGCAGTAGCCTAGACAGTGCACACAGTGCTCTGGAAAATCCCAGCTAGCAACACGGCAGCAGAGACCATGGTCCATCCGACACACACACCTGCGCCTTTCCACATTTCCACCGTCCCCTTGAGCACCAGTCTTTTCTTCTTCTCTGGAAATGTATTCCCTGGTGTGCAGGTAAGGCTGGGGCCAACACCCCTGCCCAGCAGTCACCCAAGTGACTCCAACAAAAGGTTTTACTTTGCAATTTATTTATCACTTTTTCCCAAACAGAATGAAACATCAAATTTTTTAACCAACAATTTGTTAATTATAAGCCCTTGGTGTCACTGAAATCAGGAATAAGAAACCTCCTTAACACCAACGTAGCACTGAGAAGCAGGCATTCCTTCACTGCAGCGCTGGATGCACAGGGGATCGTTCCACCTAACGTGCATGCCGTGTGTTACATTTAGGCAAGGTTATATAGACCATACATATGTTTATGCATTACATTTCTCGGAAGAGTCATACATATTCATTCATTTCCCAAGAACAGGTGGTACTGTGTTAATTAAGCATCGTGCACACTCCTTACAGGTATTTTAAGAAAATTCCTGGGGGTCTCAAACAACAGTCGACCCTCTAGTTACAGTTGACCGAGAAGTGAACCTCAGTTACCTTTCCCTCTATGGACTTGTTTTGACCACAGTTCAACTCCTTTTGGCAAGTTTGGTTTCAAATCCGGCTTTGCAAGAAGATCTTTTGTTTAAGTTCCTTCTTGGAATTATTAATTAACCTTCCCTTAACAACATAATGTTGCACAACTGCTGTTTGATGGCAATTATCCATTACACTGAAACGAACAGTAAGTATGTGGTGACATTGGTTTCACGCACCGTTTGTCAGTTTGCACATCAGCAAGAACACCCTCCACTCCAAACAGGTGTCACTAATATCCTTCACTCAGTTTTGCAATATAAATGACGGAGACAGTATCCCTGGAAAATGTCCAGAACTACCACCAAAGTACAAAGCCGGGAGCTGTTACTCAAAGGCACCCCCCAATTTCCTACACACAGCCTGGGCTCTCCAGAGCGTAACGTGATGCTGCGCCAGGCAATGGTCACAGCAATGACGCACAGTTACTCCTTAAAGTCCTACCCCAACTTGCAGAAAAAGAGTTGTTATCAGTGAGGTGGGGGAATGCGGGAATACAGGAAAATTAAACACGATACAGTTTCCAATTAAGCAAGCATTATCCATTCAGCATGCGTGATACCTAGAAAAAATAATGCATTACAGCTCAACGTTAATGTAAAACAAGGGGAGTAATTAAGGGTGCACAGGCAACGCTTAACCTGGCGTTTCTTAATTTGGGTTCCGACCTCCACAGCCCTAACCTGGCTTCACCATCTCCCTTTCCCACGAAGGCACAGGCTCACCAACTTCTCTGTGTCCCTGGCAACCAGCTGTCTCGGCACCTGCAGGACCCCAAGCCCTCAGAGCTCCACGGGTAAGAACCCGTATGCAACTTTCAAGGAATGAACCAAAGAACTGAAGATATTCTGCACTTGCACAACCCAAGCTAGCTTCTTGAAATCAATATAAGGATCTTTAGATCAGGCTGATGCATCACCTTAGAGGACACACCAAATATTGAACTTATCAAATGTAGATTCTAAAACACAGGAATAATTTTTTTGGCCGTTTACTGTAAAATTTACTGTATTTCTTATGGTAAGTCAGCAAGAGAAATCCTAAGCAGAAAATGTGATGAAATAATTCTAAAGGACACTGTTTTCATTTCTCTTACACAACCAGAAAACCAGCATAGACACTATTTTTAATTTCCTTTTACTAGAAGAGTCTGCTATTCATTGCTGGTTTAGAGACAACTATGTTGTTTCTTTGTAACTGGAAGAAGAAACACTCTCTTTTTTTTCCTCCCAATAACTGCAGAATTCTCTGTTTATAATGTCATTCCTGTTTGACAGTCCCTAAAACTCCATTTTCATATACTTCTAAATAACCACATTGCATAGGAAATATATATATATATATAAAAGGCATATAGTTCCCTAGGTTCTACCTGGCTGGAAAACCATTAAACCAAATAATTAAAATCATTTTTCCACAGAAAACCAAATAGTATCAGTTAATCTTCACAGTAAATAAATAATTCTAGCAGTGTTTTGTCTTCCACTCTATCACAGCTTCACAAAAATAACAGCACTGTAGAAATTGCAAATTATTTTAGCAATCTGTAAATAAAGTACAAAATATTCAAACAACTTTTAACCCAGAGAATGGTACTACTTTTGGTCAGTCATGTTTAAAAGAAGGATTTATACCATCTTGGTTCTTCAAAGTAGATGATCTCTACTACATGTGAACGGTTTGCAAGAAAATGCCACTATTGAATCACCCACATTCCCCAGAATATAAACTTGGAAAAATCTGCAGAGTTAAATGAAAGATCTTATTCAATAATGGAGATTCTGTGTAAATCAGTGGTAAAACTTCAGTTGGCTTTAGGACTGCAGGATCAGGCCCTAGCTGTTTGTAACATTTACGTCACTAAAAGCAAATGCTACTGTACTTTTTCAATATGTAGTAGAAATCTGAGTGCATATTGGCTATTCTTTGCTTTCAATTATATGACGTTTCTTGGTAAAACATTCAAGTAACAACACTCGCTATAAAAGTGTTGAGTGTTAAACCAGAAAACCCAACAAAATAAATGGAAAGTTGAAGGTTTACAGCCATAGTGAAGTGATTTAATAAGCCGAATAAACTCAATTTTATTTTTGAGCCCTTTGAACAATGAACAGTCTTGTAAGATATAATTGCCGCTGGATGACATAACTGCAAAAAAAGATAACATACTTTGGATTGTCTGACAGGTTTGGAAGATTATCTTTTCTAATATAAACCTCCAGTCAAATCTCAGCAAAAGGAAATCTAATAAACTACTAAGACCTTTAACTCTTTCTTTTGCCTTTGCTTGACTTTAAAATATGGGTGGTTTTTTTAAGTTTCCATGTATTTCTTCAAAATACATTTTAATTTTACAATCCCTGGGTAATTTCCAGGGATTTATTTATTATTCATTAGTACAATGCATGCTAACCAACATTCCTACCTCAAACTGATGGAGAATAATATGCAATTTCAAAGGAACGCAAGCAGCACTGACATTCCAGTAAGCGGGGTAAATAACCTGCTCTTGCAGCGGTGCTGGAACAGTACGTAGGTTTGAACATCACTATTAACTGCAACTCCTCAGAATTCTCCCAGTAATTCCCACACAGGGCTAAGAATATTCTTACCACGATCACACTGAATTGTTCAACTTCTCTGCAAAACCTGCCTCCTTAAGAGTTAATGAAGGTTAAATACGTCCATTTACAGTTGAAACGGATTACCAGAGTTATACAAAAACATTATCTACGAAGCTGTTTGCACACACACAGACACTGACAGGGCAGATTTTTATGTCTATGTAGGAATGTATTTATAAGACTCCAGCAAGAGAAACATACCTATTTTAATAACCCTTACCTCGCCCTCTGTACCTCCAGCTGGCTTGTCCACCTCCTCCTCCTGTGCTTTCTGCTTTCCACAAGAAGAACTAAGCAAAAGATTAATAAAAGGAGTTTTGCAAAATAAGGCATCTTGCTGGAAATAGCAGTCGGGCACTCTGTACTCCAGTAAGCTCCTGTCGTATAAGTCCCCCTGGGTTTAAACATTGAATCAATTCAAATTCCAGCGTCGAGTGTCCATGGGCGATGAGTGGTAGAACCGCCGCTTTCCTGACGTGGTGTTTTCCACAGGCTTTCAGAGGCTTCTCACTCAGAGCTTCTCCCTCATCACCGCTAAATGATTGGCCATGGCTCGTGAAGTTTGCCTCACCAAACATTTCCACTGGGTCCTAAAGGATATTTACTAAAGCCGTTATGTAAAACCCCGCAATTCTGCATGCCAGCTTTTTGCTCAGTCCCCTAATCTCAGCACAGTGCTACTCTCCTGCCAGACCGTGTAAAACCAGGCTGTCCCTTTTCATTAGGTTTTCTGTTCCTTCACACAGCATCTTTTTTCAGCTGGAAACTGCCTGTGCCACGTTTCAGACATGCGTATCGTTGCAAAATGTATGTGCTTTGATGGGTTTATAGCAGCTGAGATTTTATCTTCTGATCTAGTCTCACTCTTGATGCTGTTAAAAATAAAAGGTGAGCTATTTCCTCTGAAAACGATGACTTTATTTACCGTTAACTTTTAAAGGAAACTTAAAACATACTAATGCCCAAAGTACCTATACATGCAATTGACTCCTTACATAAAACAAGCTCCCATTATTTTATTTTTAAATAGGTATTTGCACAACCAGGCATTTTAGATTTTATTAATGAAGATTGAAATAAAAGTGAAAAGCAGCTATTTCCTTAATTGCAAAAGGCTGTTTTCAGAAACCCTTTGAAGCTTATTTTCTCCCAGCTCATTCCGAGGGCAATGCAGAATGCCTCTTTGCAGAAGGCTTCCCTGCTTTACTAACAGCCAGCACGTGGCACAGGTACGAGAGCACAAGTTTGCTTGGCATAGCAGTGAGTCTCCAGGAGAGGAAAAGCACATTCAGAGCGAAGTTTCTAGAGGAGTAAGCAAGTCAAAAGCCAGCAAAACCATCTTCTGGGTCAGACCTCTTCCAGAACTCTCCTGTGAGCCCAAGCTTGCAAGACTTGAATATTTAGGGTATTCAAGCAACACACCAACTAGGAAACAAAACTTCCTCTCAAAGATTCTTAGAGGCTACAGGACGTGGAGAGGTTTGGGGGGGATTTGGTGGGGGTTTCAAGGGTTTTGTATGGTATTTTTTAATTTCTAATGAAATAAATGTACAGATGATTTAGAAATACATCAATATATTGCCATCAAATTGTTCTGCAGCAGAATGTAACTGCTGAACTGGCTGAACAAACTACATACTTCTGTCTGAACCTCTGAAGAAAACTGTTTTGATCTTTGTTCCATTGTACCTGCAAATTAGATTTTCAATAACCCACAAGAAATGTTAAAAAACCCCGCGGGTTTTGGTTTTGTTTGTTTTGGTGTTTTTTTTTTTTTAATTTCCATGTTTAATTTTAATTTCCTTATTTTAGGAGTTGTTATAGCTACCTTAACGTTTCAAAACACTAACACATCCTATATTTAACAAAATTTAGGAAAACTGCAGACAGCTTGGTAAGTAGTTGCTGAGAAACAGGATGAGAATCTCACTTAAGTCAGTGCTATCATGTTTGACAGCAACAAAACAAAAGTTAGCTAAATTTCACTGTCTTTGAAATAAACATGCTAGAATACATTTAAATCTGAACAGTAATACCAGATGAAAATTATTCCACTGGTTGCTTTCTTTTCGTTCCCTGCAGTACTTAAAACATTCACAGACAAAACCACTCAAAACCCTAACAACTGTTGGTCTATTGCTTGTATATGTGATCTCACAGCATTCAAGAATATTACCAGTTGTTCGGGTTTTTTTTAATAAACTAATCAGTAAGAAAGCCTCTGGGTCCAATACTGATTTTAGGTTAAAGAACCCCACTGTAACAACAACAAAAAAGCCCCAACATAACCAAACCCACAAACAAAAAACCAAAAGGCCATGTGACACTTGAAACATAACTGAAGATTGGCTTTAAACTGTTTATTACTACCCAGGTTTTAATAAATATTTCTCTTAAGCGTGTTCATACATATGAGAGTTTAAGTTTTAAATTTTCTTTAGTAAATAAAACCACATATGAAATATCCAGTTCAACACATTATGTATATTTCTGGTATAATTAAAAGACAATAGCTCTGGGTAAATAATTATATTACATATTTATAACTATTGCAAGAATAGACATGTTTTATATAATCTTCAAATTTAAAAAAACCAAGATATACAATTGAGAGTATTAGAAGAGGACATTCAAATCTTGCAAAAGATTATCCAATCTTTCTTCAAAAAAATAAAAATCAAAATAATGCAAGCAGTTTTCTGGCCCCTTCTTTCCTCCCGTACTCCTTTCCCCCTTTCACACACACAAAGCAGCATCATAACCAATTCGTATGTGTTCCCCCTCTAGAAATGTGTCATGGTAAATAAAAGTGGTTACTAAACTGTATCCCCTCTAAATTAGGAGTTCACTGGACACAAACACATAGCAGTGTTACATTTTATAATTCCTTCTCCAATATCAAATCTTATACTAACTGAGATGGGGTGATTAATTGCATTTACATTCCACAAAAGAAGTGAATGAACCGCTTTTTTTCAGTTGTCTTTTTCTAGTTGATAAATTACTCAGATTGATTTCCCTACCACATGCCTTAATGTTACTCTTCCACTGCACTTTCTCTTGTGGGCGCTCAATTAATACTTGTTGTAGTTAAATAGCCGACTTCGCTTTTCTTACAAGTAATGTATCTGTAGGTACATTAGCATTCATAAGGATTTAAGCGTGAATACAAAAGGTAATCTTTGTAAACAGTTCTCATGTCATACCCAACACAGAATGTTCAATGAAGCATTCAGGTCACTGCTGTCACAACGAACAACCTTAAAACTCAAATATATACTCGTTAGCCAAACATATTCTACGAAATATAAGAGCTGCCAATGCAAAAGTCAGAAGGACGATCAGAACAGTTGATCCAGTGTGGTTCATGTTGACTCTTGGTTGCTGCACCCGATTAAAGTCAGTTGAAGACGGAGCCCGTCTCTGACTCTGCTGCTGGGCACGGCGCTGCCGAGGACTTAGAGATGTGTTAGTGGACACCGGCGGAGTCTGCTCTTGACTGGCCGTGGCACTGCTATTCTGAGTTCCACAGTAAAAAGGAATCATGGAGAATTGTGAGGCAAGACAGTGCATAAGATTAGCAAGAAATAAAATCATTAGGACTAAAATGTACTCTTCAGATAACTGTCAATACTGGAAACACGGTAACACATGTCACTAGTAATGACAAGATTGTTAAAGCCATCATTTCTGCCCACACACTATCCTGAGAAGTCTATTTCAAGCTTGCAAATCAGCAGTTCTAAGGACAACGTAAGTCTGGGGAAACTCTGTCAAAACAGTATTTGAATTCTAGACCGGTTCCAAATCAAGAGATTTCAAATATCTTTGTCTAGGATTTTCTTAAGTCTTTGCAGTTGAAGAAATCTTTAATAGTCCTCCAGATAGTTAAATCTCCGAGGATTTGTACTGTCACCTACACTGAAGGGGAAACAAGTTGGGGAGGGCAAGAAAAGGAGAGAAGTCGAGGGAACTGTAATTCAGCAATGCTGCAGTGCATCCTGCGGACAGCTGGGTCCAAAAGCCTGTTCTCATCCCCAACAACACTGGAAAAAAACAGAACAGAAGTGCTGAACACAGAACGGCCCAGCGATTCCAGCAGGGATCGCCGAGCACCGTGTGTGCCGGCACGCACCTATTGCCCTCTACTGGTCAAACGGCGCACTGCCACTACACGCAACCGATGTTCAGCTCGGAAGAGAACTATCCTGAAGAAAATTTTCCAGTTTGTAAGATCGAAACCATGGATTCAGAGAGTCCACCAGCCTAATCCTGCTTGCAATAGCAAAAGCCTCAAGCTTCCAACGTTTTAATATTAATAACAGTGACACAGCACAATTGTTGGAAAAAAAAAAAAACACCCAACATTTTACAAGGTTCAGTTTTAAAGTGTTTTAAAAAAAAGCAGCTCTGACAAAAAGTTGTGGGTTGGTTGGGTTTATTTCCAAGTCTTCTTTTCACTTCTCAGAACAGTTTGCAGGTATTCCCACTTACAGCAACCGCTATTTTCCAGAGTCAGCTTTCTCTGAACCCTCCCTTCTTCTAAGAGACCAATTAGCATTATTGCAGATAAAACTAGAATTCTGGACAATTTATACGTACTTCCGAGGAAAAGCCTTTTGATGGACATAATATCTACAACCCTAAGCACTGCTTCGGCCAGCTACTATATCCATAAAAGATATTCCTTCCACATGGCCAAACCGGGAGTATCCTCAATGGTGTATTGGGTTTGATGATCCACAAGACAGAAATTAGCCCTTGGTCCCGTGACTCTTTGGCCATATATCTGCATGCAGGAAAATAATTCCAAATTTTCACCTAGTCAGTGATTTCACTAGCCCAGGGAAGAGACCTTACCTTCCTTTCCTACCTCCTCATCATTAGGATTTCCTACTATTTATTATCAGCAAGGAAATACTGGTGTAATTACTTGCCACATTTCACAGCTTGCCTGTTTACACAGGTTTCTTGCCTAAGCTAGCTAGCAGCTTGGGTAGCTTCAAAAGAAAAATATTTTTACAAGATTTATTTTATCAGCAAAGACAGCCAAGAACACCACAAGCAGCTTGCCACAATTTCCACTACACTGCAGAAGAAAGTCATTCTGCTTCATATTGAACCCACTTGAAAGCTCCTCATGCCAAGGAAAATGAAGACTTAAGGAAGCTGAACCTTCGTAAAATGAAGCTCCTAGATTCACCTACACTCTCATCTTTCAGAAGAGAAGAGGGTGAGAAATTAAATCAGGAAGCAAGAACTGCAAATTCAGCAGGCAAAGCGTCACTCTTCTTAAAGTAGCTTTTAAAAAAGGAACTAAAAAAAAGTTCCAGAAATATTCCTGATACTTCATACTCACTAACAAAAGTAACTAGTGCTGGCTGTCACCCACCTGGGTTTCTTCAAAACTGCAAAGTTTTAACTTAAAAGTAAAACAGAAGGGCACTGTTCTGAATGAGACAAGCTGCTGTACACTAACATCAGTGGAGCTGTGATTCAAGAGAAACTTCACGTACAACCGCAAGGCTTTAAATTATTTTTTGGAGGACATTATATAGATGCATCAGGGCAGCGGCAGACCGACTGCTTCACGCAAAGCTCAGCTAACCCACTGCCTGGGAATTCCCAACATAATCAAGGACCAACTATTAGCAGACATACAGAAGCAACTTAGGTAAGAAAGGAGTGATTGTTACCCAATATAAATCTGGGACCAGATGCTACTGTATCTTAAATAATACATACATCTAGATAAAGATTTTTTTGTTTGAAGACTTTAATTGTTAAGAATCCCCAAAATGGCAGATGTCTTCACTTACAGTAAGTTTTTAAATCCTTCTCAAGCAAAAACGTCAAGATTTTTAGACTAATGCAACACCTCACATGGCACAATTTCCACCCAATTTTAAGTCATTTTCTGCCAACCCATGCTGGGAATGTTGGGGATGAGGGCTTAACAGACTGAAAATACAAAATATTTAATAAGAGCTACACTGTAGCCACCTTTAGCATCAGATCTTTACAGTCACTGAATATGTACTTTGTGTGCTATATTATTTCTGAAGCTTCTGAAGAAACTGCTAGGACTAGCCAAAAACTTAGCTCCAAGAACATCCAAGTCGGATGAATAAGGCTAGTTCAGTAACATATATTACATATATACACTACATACATTAGAATTAGCAAGAAGTTCTATCATATAACAAGATGCAAGTAAGGGAATTTACACTATGTTCAGTCTACTGAAGAATAGTAGCATTCACTGCATCATTTATGTTTCCAGGCCACTATTTGAAAAAAAAAAAATAAAAAAAAATCATCAGAATGCTGGAAGTACTCAATAATCATCTTAGAAAAGAGTTTTAAAATATAGCAAGCTCTAGGAACTCAGAGCCATATAAATCCTCTGGGTTACTGAAGCCTCTCAGTTATACTCATGATCTCATTTTTTTATACTCATGAAAGATACAGGAATAAGAAGATACAAGGACCACTGAAATAATTGTTTGCCCATATAACTTCCAACTGAAGAACAGCCAAAGTTTGACACAGCATGGCTTAATAGCTAATAAGAAAAATGTCTATTTTTCAACAAATCAAAGCTGGGCAAGTACTCCTGATTGCTCAGGCATTTTAAATTGTTGCTCTAGTACTACAAAACTTCAGACAACACTTAATACTGATAAAAGGAAACCCTTTTTAACAATATATCATTCAGAAAGTATGATTAAAGGTAAGGGTTTCTATAAATCTCATGCATCAGAACATAGCCTCATTTTCTCACAGAAACCTCCATCAGTTCAAGATTAGTTGACTTCAGTTACACTGCTTATTTCATCTCCCCTCATCACAAGGCTTCACCCAGCCAGTATAGTAGCGCAGGGCACTACTTACTACAGTGGTTAGTAACAGGTGCACTGAGGTTTAATGTATTCCCAGGTTTAATCAGAGTTTTTAGCTTGTCACCTTATAAGTCGTATCAAGTATCAATTTTATTCATCAACTATAAGCACCAAGGTGGGACATCATACCACATCAACACACTAAATGTAGGTTGCTACAGGTGTGGTAGCTACGAGTTCAGGCTCCCATCATATTCCACATGGATTTAGTCATTGCAATCAGGGGTACAGACAGAGCAACGTAGCCTACCAACCTCTGCTTCTCAGTAAGCTGCAGTTCTCTCTAGCCTAGTCTAACTAGTCCTGCAGACTGTGATGAGAATATGGTATCAACATTTAGGAGACCTTTGGCATAGTAGGTGACTTAATCTGGACCCGAGTTCAACATGAGTATCTGCAATATACTCATTCAAAAACATTCTTTTGCTCAAATGTGGAAGGACCTCATTTTCTTAATGTTAAGGTGAATTACTCTTACCGAGCCCACTTCCAGTAGTACCTTGCTTGCCATTTGAATACTCAAACAGGAACAACGTACCATTACTTTGCCCTGAGCAGACATCAACAGCTACTACTACTAATGCTTTAGGTAGCCATTTGTTTTAGCCTTAATAATGCTTAAAGCCTGTTATTTGCAGCTCTGTATCCTTTTACCCAAGCTGCTGTGGCAGCATTTTCCAGAGCCTCCATGGCAGCATCGTTCCTTTTATTGTTCTCATTGCCTTGCACCAACAAACCTCAATAACGTTATGGCAAGTTCTCCTGGGAAGCAACTATCGCTGGTGTGAGAATCATCCCCTTTCCCTCCTTGTTCTTTATTCAAATAAAGTAATTTAAGTACTTGATAAATATTCTCTAAGAATATAGGTGCACAAAATTTTAACCACCAACGTGCAACATCTGCACTAGCGTTGCACACTTCAGTCATTGCTAGCAAGGCCATGGATGGGAACAACCAACAAGTGGGTTTGATGAAAAGCACATAGTACCAGGGGAAAAACATGGCAAAAAACCCCTTCATCATCAAGTGCTGCACTGAAGAGACAACTTCTATCCTTCTGTCTGCTTTTTAAATGGCAGGAACTAAGGAAATACATACACAGCACTGCACTGGGAAGGTATTTAGTCCTCTGCTAGAGAGCAGACTGAAGCGGACACTGTAGTAATTTTAACTGTGGCATCAAGATACTAGCTGCTGGTCTGGCAAAATGACAAGAGAAGGTGGGGAGGGAGGGCTGTGACCTAGAAGATGAGGTCAGGCAGGGAGAGCACAGAAATCAAGAGCACTGAGTGCACCTCTCCAACAGCACAAACACACCCACACGACAATTACATCACACAGTAAGTCTCTTCACAGGCAAAAATCTGTAAGACTAAAAAGTAATAAATAACACAACAGCTCACACTATGATAGCATTGCTGTTGATATAACAATTGCCATT
This sequence comes from Falco peregrinus, assembly GCF_023634155.1. Taxonomy (NCBI): domain Eukaryota; kingdom Metazoa; phylum Chordata; class Aves; order Falconiformes; family Falconidae; genus Falco; species Falco peregrinus. Next base: position 86,880,341 of record NC_073727.1, read on the forward strand.
ACTAACACAAACTATTTCAATTTGAGTTTTGAATTCTGAAAAAACAAGTATCATTAACTGAAATACTGTAAGTCTTAGGGCTTCTTTAGTCAGTGAGGCTATATCCCTTTAAGTGAAAGGTGACAGAAGGGAAAGCTAATTCAAAATATCTTTTCTTCTAATGAAATGAAAAATTCTCTCTTCAGGAATAAGGCCGTGTGTGGAACAGTGAGAATGGAGTAAAAGTGATGCCGTGCCAGAGACACATGGCATTGTGCTTTTCACACAAGAATTCAGTTAAACGTATGCCGGAAAGGGCAACACTGTGCTCACAAATACCTCGTCATTAATTCATTGCAAAATCTCTGTCCTTTCAAGCAGCTTAAAAGGTAAAAAACACGGAAGAGACGATTGGTGCTGGAAGAACAAACTCGCCCATGATGCAGCCTGTAGATTGCTTCTCCCATAGTGATAACATAGCCTACAGATTCTCTCCTCTTCACCTATTTACCATCATGTTTTCAACGAAGACTGGTTACATTTTAACTTCGTTACATTAAATGAAGAGGGGTAAACATTTTATCCAAAAGAAAAAGAAAATTGATCTGATGTTGCCCACACCTAACACTTACAACTTAGTAAGGTAGAATTAAGTCTTCATACAAGAACTAAGACAATAAATTGATTTTACACATGCAAGAAGCCCAGTTGAGCAGAAAGGATCCAACTTTGCACGGATACTCTTTCAGATCAAGGCCTCCGGCCCCCTACTTTGGGAAGATTTCTGTCAACTTCCACATTAATATGAACACAAAAATAGCAAGCTCAAATTCTTTAAGTAATCCTTCCTGTTACACATTTCTGTCTTCCATTGTGTGGCTGTACATTTTCACTCCCCAATGGCTCCAGAAAATTTCTAACACTCGAAATGGGGCAGCCCAGAAACAGGGGTATTGCTTCAAACTCAAACTAACAATCATGACTGTGATCCCTTAAAATATGAATCCACTTTTCATCGTTTACAGTTTATAACATGTAAGTATTTTTACCTACATTTATATATTTAAAGGTCTCATTTCACATGGGACTGTTCTGCTGAACATTAAGTTAATCATTACTTATTAATCCGCATAACTTATTAAAATAAAATCTCTTAGAAATGGGATTAATAAAGAAAAAACAGTCTTTTTCCCCAGGAAAATGCTAGCAATGCCTTGGTATTTTGGCTAGTACTACTATATTAGGCAGGATTTGCAATAAGAAGAATAAAATAAAATGGTTTATTAAATCCTGAACAATCTGGAAAAATCCTTATTGTGGAAAAAAGTATGCTATTAGCATGTTTATATTTCTACATAGCTTGAAAATATGTTGCAAACACACAACAGATGGTCTGACGTTATTTGACGTGTTTTAGGTTTTTTAACCGATCTGCAGCCCCATCTCTCTAAAAAAGACAGCTTAGCTGGGATTTGCCTGCAATTTATCAGTGAATTTAGATTGCATTTGCCACAGTCATAACAGCAGCTGCCTTGGCCCACCACCAGGCCTCGGTCACTTCCAAAACCATTATGTAAGTCCTACACCTAGTAGTATTAAAACGTAAGTGTCATACTTCAAATGGTAAGAATATTTCAGTCAGACTTACTTGAGAGCTTATAAAAGCTAGGAAGATCTATTTAATCAATATTAAATTAAATTATTTATATTATATATATAATTTGCATTAATTTATATCTATTATTTATATTAAATTATTTATTAAATTAATTATTAGTTAAGCTATAAATTATCACAAACATTTTGCCTCTGGCTAAGAATTCTGTTGCAAAAGTCTGTGCTACATTATGCAGACAGTAAACTGTAGTACTTCAGACACTGCAACTTTTTAATGAACTGTTAACCCATATATTAAAGAAAACTACTAGGAACAAGAATTGCTAAAATAACATTGTTTATAATTTTTAAAAGGAGGAAGTGAAAGCAAAGTGATCACTATATCTAAAAGTGATTCAGCATACTATTTGCTCATTTTACACATAGATTTTTTTATAAAAGTATGCAGTTTTAGAAGAAACGTATTAACTACATACTCTTAATGAAACCTCGGATCAGCTTAATGGTACTGATTTCACGTTCAGACTATGTCTGTACTTGCACTGATAAAGCTCAGAGACAGACCATACCATTGCGCTTGCTGGGTCCTGGAGCACTCTAGCTGTACCATCCTGCTGGGGCTCACATGAAGCGGCAGAGTGGTTCAGTCCCGATGTGTTTGACGGTCCAGCATCAGACTTCCTAGATGAATTTACTTCTGCCTACAAGGAGTACATATGTACACTTCAGAGGCAAGATTCAAATCGCTCCAAAAAGATTTGGCTTATTTTCAAATATGTATTTTAATGTATGGAGAATATGAGACATACTGAAATGTAATAATCAAGTACACCAACTGCATTTCAACTACACACCAACAGGTTTAAGAAATTCTCATTCTTTAGAAATGAGACTATAGATGTGCAAGCATCAGTCTAAAAAAAATTCTAAGTTCCTTTGCACATAACAACATGTATAACATTAAAAAAATGCACATATGTATAAAGCAAAAAAGAAAATTCTTTATACGATCCAGGACAAAATAATGCCACAAATGACACCATTTTTTAAAACTTCTGTTTCTCATGTCCTTAAGACAATGCTGACTACCGTTGTTACAAATAAACTAATATAACCTGTTTCTCAGCAGGGCTAACTAGCCTCTGCTAAATGCTAGTTTAATGTGGTTATACTTCTAGTACCAACGTTGCCTCACAACCAGAGTGGGCATAAACACATGGCACTACACTGTCAGGCACACATTCCACAGTTTACAGTATTTAAATTTCAGCACAAGCAAAGCAAAATAAAAATAAAAGTTTTATAATACTGTTTTTGTATGCATTTATAAAATGCCTAACAAGCATAAATTCCCAGAATTTAGATTTCATGCATTTGGAAATTTGAGACAAGAGATCAGTAGTGACATAGAAGTTCATGTTTAAAACAGTATATATGCCTGCAATAATCCTTTGGGAATGGAAAGGAACATAGCATCAGAGTCCTGAACTGAAACACTTTAAAATTTATACATTTAATCTATTTAAGAAAAAATAAATTAATGATCAGATCAATTTTTATCAGCAAGCATGTCTCCTTCCAAGTCATGTATCTAGATCTCAATTTATTACACAAATGACAATTCCAAATCTAATACCTGTTTGCAAATGCAGATGTAAGTAGTGGTAGTAATAGTAAGAAATACAAACAGTGTATTAGAAACCAACCAGTTATGGTGATAACAAGCTGATAAGATCAAAAGATAATGATATTCTTTCAGGATACTATTTTGTGTGAGAAATTAAAATTCCCTGTTTCTTCATGTGTATTATCTCAGGAGAATCCAAAAAAATGTCACTGAAACAACCTGAAGATGAATTTAAACTTAACAACACTTAATCTGACAACACTGCTCTCCTTTTGCACTTCACTACTATGAACTGTAATAATATTAGATAGGACAAGTTCTGACTCAAATATGGACCAGCAACAAAGCATCACAGGATTATGAATAATTTAGGCTGGAATGGACCTCTGGATGACACCAGGTCCAACTCCCTCCTCAAAGCAGAGTCACATTAAGTCAAGTTGTGAGCATCCCCGAAGATTCTACAGCCTCTCGGAGCAGTCTGCTCCAGCATTTGACAACCTGCAAAGTGAATTTTCCTTTCCCATATCCAGTTCTAAGTTCCTTCCCTGGAACCTGTGACCACTGCTTTTCATACTTCTGCTTCTTCCAATACAGCCTTCATTTCATCTTTACTGTTAATCTCTATAAAGCACATACACTACAAAATGTGCATTTGATTTATTTTAGTTTAGGAAAGTACTAAGTCTAGTATGCTAGACTGAAGTCAGACTAACATTCAAATAAATAACCACCTGAAAGTTCCCAAAACTGAAGTATCTTTTTTGTCACATAGTCTCATTTTTCTGCAGCCCTTACCTCTGCTTCCAGAAAAGTTGGAGAACACAGACAACAAGGAAAGAAAATCAACATATGTAAATGAAATAATGAGGGTGAGAATTAGTTTTACTGCACAATATGCCTTGTGATGGCAATATGTAGATAAACTATAGTGTTTTACAGTCATGTGTATGCTATAAGTCATCTTTCTTTTTTTCTTTGAAGTGGAATGGAATTTATGGTATATAGCACCTAAAATGCAGAAAACAATCTGCAAGTCAAAGTAAAACTAATAAAAAAATATGCAGTTTTCTATTAAAACAGACAGGAACAAAGGTGAAGGCTCACAGAAGCAGAAAAACTAACAAGAAAACGTGGTTTATTTTTCCTCCTGAATTTCATATTCCTTTCTCAACACCTCATATGGTTTGTTTTTTCAAAAATTACCATTTTGCTTAAGGCTGGTATGAAATGATTTCTCATAATCCCAGGATCATCTAGAAAAAGATAGGAAATCTCTTCTTTAAGGATCAAGATAATGCAGAGATTGCTAGTATGTTTGCTAGTAGAGAGGCTCTCTCCAATTGTACACTCAATCAGCAATCTGATGTTAAATCTTACTCCCTAAGTTGACACGGACTATATCCAAACTACTAAAAAGCTTTTTGTGTTCTCTGCTAGTAATTCATAGTATTAGTTTACTAAAAAAAAAATTAATCAAATGCCTCAGCCTAACATCAATCAAACAAACAATAACAAAGTCAAGGAAAGCAGAGAAGCAGGAAGCTTAAAAAAACCCAATCCCAAAAATTTTATTTGAGAAAGGGAGGGAAGGCACAACCAGAGGACAGAACTGATTTACCTTGTAAAAAAAGCACAAAGGATACTAAAAGGCTCTAGAAACCTGAGGCTTTTGAAGCACAATGGATACTTAAAGGCTCTAGAAACCTGAGGCTTTTGTTCATTCTTCCCTTGCTGAGTGCTTGTTCTTAGCAGGTGGCGTTAAGTACGTGGACACATGAAATGCACCAATATTCTTTAAAGGTCGATGTCCCCAAGTCTTTCATTTTAAAACTGAAAAAGGTATGAAATGAAGTTGAGAGTTCTTTCTTTAAAAAAAAAAAAATCATACTCCAATATTTCTAGAATTTCTTGGATGAGGATTAGCAGTTCTCAAGTAAAAATTAATCATATGTATTTTAACCCTCATATATTGTAAAAAAGCCAGGAGGCAGGCAGTCCATTGCTCCTCCAAGTAGTTCCTTTTAAAATTCTGTCCCTGTATCTCCTCACCTTTGTAAAATATTTTGAGATGGTTTTATCATATTATTACACACAGACCGAACCATGTCAACATGTCTAGATGCGAGATCACACAGGAATACACAGGTCCTGCAAAACTGGAGTAATGCTCAGTAGAAGGCAATCTCACTCTCATGGCACACACACAAAAAAAACGTAGTCTTAAGGACAGTGTTAGGAGAACACTGTTGATACAAGGGGACATACCAGAGTCCCCAGCCTCAGTGAGGATGCATTCTGCACCAATGCCATATTGTCATAATATATTTCATTGTAGTTCCCCGCCCTCATGCACATCAGTCTTCCTTAGTGGCCGATTTAAAAGTTTAGTGGAAAACCCAGTGAAAAACAAGACTGTGCATGCAAGACATGCAGTTTTCTAAGGCACGTATTTGGCTAAACAAATCTTACTTTCACTGAAACACAAGCTAGAGAACACCTTTTTGGGTAACAGCAACTTCCATACCAGAGTTCAACTTTCAGTATCTTCAGCTGCAGGGTAGTTCAAAAGAATTTGCAACCATTTTTCAGTAGGAATATGTTTTATTCCTTCCATAAGCCAAAAGGAGGAAGAACAAAAAAAAGAAAAAAAAAAATCACAAAGGAAAAAAATTTAGGTTAGCTTTGGCCGAACTTTGCTAACACACTTACAGTAAGACTAATTCTGGAGAATTTAATCAAGTTACTAGTGACCAAAAACATGGAAGTAAAAGCAACATAGTTAGGGAGTTCTTACCACAGTGCTCACCACTGAAATCAAAACTAATCAATTGGTGCTTGAGATGCACAACTTATTAATCGGCACATTTCAAGAGATCCACTCCTGTATTTCTCTTTCAGACTGTCCTAAAAAAGCAGGTTTCCACACAGAGATTGATGAAGGTTTATGAAATGAAGCCTTCTGCAATTTACAAGTGTTTCCTCAATATTATTTTTTTTAAATTCTATACAACAGAAGTTTAAACAGTGACATCACCTTGAAGCTAATTTGTCTGGCAAGTTCTTTAGCTTCCTTGTCTGCCTGGCTTGACACGCTTCCGGATGTCAGTGGTAAGAGAGCCGTCTTCATAGATGTGCCACACATTTCACAACAGAAGTCTTGTGACCTGGCCACAAATGACACAGCTCAGAATAGCATGTTCTCATGATGGTCTTGTGCGCTTGTTTAAATAAACTAGTTGCAAAACAACCCACAGAAAGACAAGTGATGTCAAGACCAGTAGCTTAAAAGTACTTCCCACCGCCCCAAATCACACTACTCTGAAAAAATGTTGAGAATAATCTATACTACAATGACATATTCTCTTATGTCATTTAGGAAAGTATTAACAAGTGACTTACATATTGCTATTATCTATCCTTTATTAATAATTTGTTACATTTTAAAACTTCTTATCTGCAGCAAACTAAAATTGTAAATTATAAAGATCTAACTATTATTACAAATATTAAATTGGAGCCAGGAGCTCACACCTCAAATCTAGGAATTTCAGCTTCTGCAAAAGCATTACTTTTCCTCTCTTGCACACAAAATTTATCTACAGGGCACACTGCAGGCAGCTCTCCAAGCCAATGAGAAACCACACAACCTTGATAGCACAGTATCAAAACCAACCCACTAAACCCTGCCTCTCACCAGGGCTTATTAGCTTTGACCCAGTGCCATGCTAACAGGAAAGCTGCAGCTTCCGATTGGCTCAGAGTACGGGCAGAATAAGCTCTCACCTGCCTGCAAAATAAGTTACTAGTTACAATTTAGAATACAGTAACTTTGCTTATAAATAGGGATACAGTCTTTCAAGTACCTTCTACTTCCCAGATGAGGAAGGGAGAAAGACCAAAAAGAAGGCAAAGGTGTAAGACTTCACTTAAGGACTATCACAGAGTAATTGAGCTTGAGAGACACCTCTGGAGATCATTTAGTCCAGTCTCCTTGCTCAAAGCAGAGTCAAGCAGAACATGTTGCTCAGGTCTGTTTCCAGTCACATTTTTAATACCTCCAAGGACAGAGATTCCACCACCCCTCTGGGCAACCTGTGCTAGCGCTCTGACCATCTCCACAGCAATAAAAAAAAAAAGAAAAAAAAAGAAAAAAAAGTGTTTTCTTGCATCCAGATCTTGTAGGTTTCAGTTTGTGCCCATTGCCTCTTGCCCTGGCACTGGGTGCCACTGAGAAGAGACTGGCTCTGCCTTCTTTACACCTTCCATTCAGATATTTGTACACGAGTAAGATCCCCTGAGCCTTCTCTTCTCCAGACTGAACACTCCCAGCTCTCCTTATACGAAACATGTTCCAGTCCCCTGCATCACCTTTGTGGCACTGCACTGGATTCATTCCAGGAAGTCCCTATCTTTCCTGTACCTTGACCTGGACCCAGACTCCAGATGCCTCCCCAGCGCTGACTGGATCTGTCGGCAACGCTCTTCCTAATGCAGCCCAGGACACCATTAGCCTTCTTTGCTGCAAGGGCACATTGATGCCTCATTAATAGCTTGGTGTCCACCAGGTCCCCCACTTCCAAGCTCCTTTCCAGCTGGTTGGCTGGTGTTACTCCTCTGCAGGAGTAGAACTTTGCTTTTCTTTGTTGAACCTAAGGAGGTTCCTCCAGCCCCTTGAGGTCTGGTGTATCAGCCACCTCTCCCTGATCTGTATCTTCTGCAAGCTTGCTGAGGGTGTACTCTGCCCCATCGTCCAGGCCATTAATGACACAGAATTGCACTGGTCCCACTGTGGACCTCTGAAGTACACCAGCAGTGACCAGCCTGCAGGTGACTTTGTGTTGCTTACCACACCCCTCTGAACCAGGCAGCTCAGCCAGTTCTTAATCCACCTTACTGTCCCCACTTGCCTTGGCTGTACTTCAGAGCCTCTGTATGAGGATGGTAAGGAAGACAGCACCAAAAGCCTTGCTAAAGTCAACAATAAACAACATCCACTGATTTCCCCTTGTCCACTAAGCTAATCACTTCATCAAGTCACAAATTCAATTAATTTCTTAAAAATCATTCACAAGCAGTTGTTTCAGATTTTTTTGCCATTGTTTCATTATTAAGGGAAATGATACATCATTGTTTTGGTTGTTTTCTCCCCCACCAACACTGACTATCAATTCCATCACACTGATTTTCCCTCCACACTGCAATTACTACTGTATCACAACACTAATTACATCTCTAAGCCTGAATTTCAGACAAACCTCTGAACTGACCACACAGTGCTGGAAGGAATACAGCCCTCTCAAATTATTTTGTTTAACCCTAAGTTCCAAGTTTGCACAATATTCCGGAAAAAAAAAAAAATATATATACCCACAAGGCACAGACCTTTCTGTTATAATTGGAATAAATGCAAGAGAACAGACTGAGGCAACATATATTTGTACTTACAGTAACAAACAGTGCTTACTTTTTAGCAAGAGCTCTTCTTTCTTCAGGTGTATAATCTAGAGATCCTATTGCTCCTTCACCTTTGGTTGGCATAAATCCAATAATGGCTAGTAAAGCTGTTCTTACTAAAATGGGAAAACAAATACAAACAAGGTTGCAGAAACAACTGCTATGTTATCTCACTCTACACTCAGCATAGAAAAGCTGCAGTTCTGCCTGAGAAACTTCATTTTGGCTAAAGGAGTAGTCTGAATTTCATACAAGCAGCACAGGGTTTTTTGCTACACAGCAAGGCTTTCTTAAATTTTTAATAGTTATAATTATAAACTTCACATTATAAATGAAAGGTAAGGCCTCACTATTCCATCAGTCAACACAGAGAAGAAAAGCTAAGTTGTTACAAAAATGTTGCATCAATATCAAAGTTACAGTTCAAGACTTTAAAAATGGGTTCTGAAGTAAAAAAAAGTAAGGTAGAATTAACATAAAGGGGGAGGGGGGAAGAAGAGGATTCATAACATCGTCTTCTTTCTGTGCATGCTTTCTATTAGACACAAATTCTGCAATCTAGTGCACACAATCTCAGAGGTTTTCTTTTATGTAGAATTTGCTCCTTTTATGTCATCATGTTGGGGAAGAAGCTCACTTAAACACTATAACAGCAAATAACAGAATTGCCATCTAAAACATTATTTTAGACAATATCTACCCTTCAATTTTGTTTTACATGGTCATGAAATTTAAGAATTCAAGACACTTTGCTAGTAGATTTGGTATATAAATATCACATGAAGATAACTACCACAAAATAGAGATAGGATATTTACACCTCCTACTCAGAAGACAGTATTTTCTACTCAAAAAAACCAAGACACTACCAAAGTTGAAGTGGTCTGTTATAACACTCCTAAGATCTTAAGTACATATTTTATATCTGCAACTGATATTGAAAGAGATAATTGTTGCACTGTACTCAGCAAAACTAAAATTATAAAAACACAGAAATATTGCCTTAGATTGTCTGTGGCAACTCTCAATTTTTGCGATAATGAAACTTTAAAAAAACCTGTAGAAAACATTCAGTTATTGTGAACTTGGACTACTTGGACCAAGTCTTTCCTCTTGAGTGTTCAGAAGTACAGCATCACAATTAAAAGCTGATCGCACTCCCCTCTATCAATATTCAAGCTGGTTTTAATTATACAAAAACAGGGTAAAGTAACAGGATTTAAAGTATTTTCATAAGAACAATTTTTAAAAAAAAACACAAAAACAAAGAATATTTTAAGTAGTCTGCAAATTCTTAATGCTTGTGCATCCACTAAGAGCCTACCATCAGCCCTCAGTTTCTCAACCATTTCACCCAGTATTTATTTACTTATTCTCAAATCTTCCTATGTCGTTCTTTCATAACTTTACATTTCTCAAGTTCTCCTATACTTTTACTCCCTCTGTCTCCTTTTTCACTATAAATATTCCTTGTGAGATTATTTTCTTTTCAGTTTAAAGACTTAGTTGCTTGATGGGGGGAACATTTTCCAAATAACTGTTACTTACTACTCCATGAAGGCTGCCATGTTTCAGGATGATGGCCCGAGATGCTTAAACAAATTTTCTTCCCCACTTCAAACCTGCCATTGGCCTTCAAAGGAAGAAGAAAGGTATAGTAAAACATGCTGGAAGTTAACTCTTGGGTTTTAGTAAAAGTTGTAAAAAATCATGATCAAACAAATCTATATGCAAACAACACTTGATAATTACATTACTGCCAACCTCACAAAATTGGCATTCAGCTTTCTGAAAAAAAAGAATCATAGAATGGCTTGGGTTGGAAGGGAGATTAAAGATCCTCTAGTTTTAACTCCCTTGCCACGCGCAGGGACACCTTCCACCAGACCAGGTTGCCCAAAGCCCATCCAGCCTGGCCTTGAGCACTCCCAGGGATGGGGCAGCCACAGCTGCTCTGGGCAGCCTGTGCCAGTGTCTCACCACCCTCGTAGTGAAGAATTCCTTCCTAGTATCCAACCTAAAGCCACCCTCTTTCAGTTTAAAGCCATTACCCCTTGTCCCACCACTACATGCCCTTGTAAAAAGTCCCCCCCCAGCTTTCTCGGAGACCCCCTTTAGGTACTGGAAGGCTGCTACGAGGTCTCCCTGGAGCCTTCTTTTCTCCAGGCTGAACAACCCCAACTCTCTCAGCTTGTCTTCACAGGAGAGGTGCTCCAGCCCTCTGATCATCTTCGTGGCCCTCCTCTGGACTCACTCCAACAGGTCCATGTCCTTCTTACGTTGGGAGCTCCACAGCTGAATGCAATATTTTAGGTGGAGTCTCACAAGAGTGGAGTAGAGGAAGAGTCCCTCAGCCATCTGCCTCTATTCATGCATGAAGAAACCCTTAATTGATATCTCACATGTTCCAGTGTGACACAGTGGCTTGCCTGTTGCTCCTGTAACCCACACACCACATATAGAGAGCCTGAAAAGCTATAGCTCTATGAAACTATGCACAAATGTGTGCCTTTGCCCCAAACCATAGGTCTGCCTTCCGACATGTGACCAATGTCTCCAACAGAAACCAAGAGAGCCCATGGAGAGAAGGTTAAGCAATCATATCAGCAATGTGATGACTCCTAGAGTAAAATTTCATATATTAGGTGCAAAGCTTCATGTAATTACAGAATACCAAAGTCACTTCTGGTCTTAAATCAGCAGCAGTAACTGTACTATGCCACCTCTCTTACCAAAATTATAATAATTTAAATGCCAAGAATATTTCTCAGACATCTACATTTCAAGTGATGATGTAAAAAGGAAAAAAACTGGTAAACATGCTTACCGTCAGCAAAATAATGCTGGGTGGTTTCATGGGATATTCAGGTGGTAGTACTATTCGCCCGTGATAAATCCCTCCATCGAAATCTGAATCTGGAGGGCCTCTAACAGTAAAATGCCATTCAAAAAGATTATCCTAAAATGCCCCCATCAAAGGGAGATTAAAAAAAAAAAGGGAAAAGTGCGTCAAAGTAGTAAACAACTAAAAACAATTTTCTTGACCAAGGACAGTCCACAGCAGAAATTTTAAGAAGTCAAAATCAAATGAAAATTAAGATAACCAACACAGCACTAAGATTCTGGTTAAAAGGATAAAATATTATAGCTTTCCGGTATTTTTCTTACACAACAGCTTTTTTTGAAACCCTCAAATTCATTATGCAAAACTCTTGTCATAACTGATACAACTAGATACCCAACTAGATACAACTTAATACCCAACACATGGAAAACTGTCTTTGCGCCAGTGAATCATTTCTGGAGAACCAAAGGGAGACCCAGCCCAAAAAAGAATATTAATGACAGCATCCTCAAAGCCCCTTCCATGATCAAGTCAACACAGGGACTTGACACACACCCCAGAGAAATCCCATCCTCTTTTGCTCCTCCATAAACAATTTTTAAACAGCTACTGTGCCTTACTGCACAACAGGTACACTTTCCAATTTGGAAAACTATTTTCAATGGACATCTACATAACTTCTCTTCAAGCATTATTTCTTCAGGGTTCTGCATTTGGCTTTGTGTATCAGATCTCACAGTGCCCACAACTCCCTGAATATTTACAAGCAGAACAACTCCTACTATTAATACAGGAGTCCAAATGAGGTTTGCTGTCAGTAAACAAGATCTCTCAACTAACGCTGAACACTGGTACCAGAGGGCTGTGACAACCTAGTTACGATTTTTTCAAGGATGGGAGGTAACTGGCAACACTTCCAGCATTTCTGTTCATTTGCCACTGTTCTCTTCCCGGCAAGTCACTGTTCTAACCCAGAAATAAGATCTTCATGTAAGTTACAAGTAATAGCATGAATTAATCCTTACATTTCACCACAGGAAGGGGAAACACAAGGTACAGATGACAACTAGTTGGTAATAACATGTATTTCATAGTACCTAGGAACACACTATTTTCTGTATGTTAGGTGCACTACGTATTTCTGTGAACAGCTAAATCAACCCCCTAAACAGAATACCACAGAACATTGCCTTTTTTACTATTCCAGTGAAATCAGAAGGTGTTTCTGTTTAAGCTTCTAACCACCAGAACTTCACTGCCCTATTAGCCCAAAAACTTCATTGGGCATTTAGAAGACCTCAAGAAGCTACTATTCAAGCAAAATCTAAGCATTCTCTCTTACAACGCACCCAGAATTGCACCCATTTATATTTTTTACAGGTTGGTTTGTATGCAAAGTAGTGAACCCTAATAGATCACCTAGGCTTAAGAATTTTGTTGAACAACTCGGCAACTGAGCCAGATGTCAGGTTTGGGTGTTGTCTTAGTTTCCGCTGGGATTGAGTTAATTTTCTTCTTAGTAGCTAGTACAATGTTGTGGTTTGATGTACACCAGGACAGGTGTAAAAAGCTTAACTTAAACATAATGCATTTATGTAGTCTCAGGAAGCAGGACTGGGGGAATAAACATACTATATCTGTGCAACAAAATTACTCCGGTCCAACGTAAAACGGGTATTAATGTATTTTCACTAACAACCTGGAACTACAATACCATTAAAGTGGAATTCTGCTGTTGATTTCCATCATAGGAAAAAAAGAACTGAATCAATTTTAAATGTTCTGCTATCATCTAAATAGGTACGTTTTAAATATATATGCACATAGAGAACTTAGAAAGCGTGTATATATAACACAGCCTAATTACAAGTTCTTGCAAACATACAGAGAAACAAACCTCCAAAGGCTGTGCGTGATAATGATCTGTAGGATCCTTCAGTTCTGCAGCCTCTTTCATCAAACGTTTGACAGCTGAAAAAGAGAAAGTGTAAGACATGAAAATAAAGAAAAAAAATTCATACACATCACATACAAAAATAGATAAATATTTCTTGAACAGCTCCTTTCAGCTAATGTTTTTCAGCACACCCCAGCTTCTTCACTGGAGTTAATAATCCAAGACACAATATAAATTACTCATGCTGAATAAACCTTAAATGACTTATACAAGCACAAAGTTATGAAAAATATGTTGCATGGCCACAGACTTTCTCAACACTGTACAATGGGACTAAAGTAGTTTTACATTAATAATTGCACCAAACACATAAGGAAAAACATAGGTGCCATTAACAGAGTTTCAGACTTTAAATACAAGATGTACAAGACTTACAACCTCAACACCTTTATCATAAAGGACATCACGTGCATCTTTTAACAACTGCTGAAAAGCTTTACCCTGACACCTCCCATGACTGTTACATGACTACTCCCTTAACTATTCCAAAGAAGGTCACAGTAAAGTTTGGGAGAAATCAACATAGCAATAATACAAGGAGATAAAAGTTTTATACTAGATCTGAAAAAAACATATGCCCAGCCAGAAAAATTCACCCAGGGCCTTTGCAGTTTGAACCTGCTACTGAGTGTAGACACACAGGTATTTTCCTATCTTAAATTCAGGATAGACATTAGTTACCCTCTCCAATCTTCTACTTCGGAACCACCAGCACAATCTGTATTTTCTGCGCCTCCCTTTTCCTTCCCCTCCAATAAGTTCTGACACACCACTTGTCCTGTCAGGTGCCCTCATGTGCATCATGCATAAATGCCTAACAAAGAACTCAGCCAAACCAAAGAGCAGACCTAAACATAAAAAGTAAGAACTACAGACAAGAAATTCAAGAATGCCATCTCATTAATAAGGTTAGGTAGGAAGTTCTTACTCCCTCCTTACTTACTGGAAAAAGTTCAAATACCAGTTACCTCTTTAAGTAATTACATAGGAGCAGGATCCCATAATCCACCCTCCACATTCAGTTCAAACCACAGAAGTCCCTCCCACTCATGTAATTATCTAAAGGAGAAACACTACCCAAATCCCCTTACATGTAAGCATAAAGACATGGTGAAAGTGAACTGTAGTTCCTTGATTTACAAAGCCTGACATCACCACCTGACTGTAGGCTGTGTAGAACACTCAGACTCCAGGGCTTTACTCACTCTCATGACACTGTGAGGGAAGCTACTCTAACCTTCCTGCAGAGGAATTTTGATTTCAATCTACTGTGAAAAGTTCTTTTCCTCCTTCACGCTTCTTGACAGCTATAAACAACAGCTCAAAGTTTGAGAATGTCACTTCTTACAACGGAAAAAGCAAACAGACTGTGGAAATTTGCTGTTGCCTGTTGTCCCAATTCTGCTGCTGCCAGGGGGAGGTGTCAGCATCCCGCCTCTGCTGAAAAAGTTTGTCTCTTTCATCTGCATTAAGGTTTACCGGTTCATTAACGAGGAATAATAAGAAAACCAGCCTGGACCAGAAAAATCTTCAGACCCAGCACTGCTCCATAGCCAACAAGCCTGGATTCTTGCCTTCAGAAGAGTGGCATGCACCAGGATGAGCTAATTCAGGAGCAAACACCTCACAAAGCAGAAGGGTAACTATAACAAAACTGAGAACATATATAATGAAACCTAACAAAGACAGAATAGTCACGGACGAGGCAGACAACTCTGTTACCAGGATTTCCCAGATGAGGGATCAACAGAAAAGAAATACAGTCCCCCTATATCAGCATTACATGCAATTACTCATATTAACTGAGGGAAAGCTAACCATTAGAGAGGGAAAAAAAATTTCAAGACCATTCTATGTAAGTCTGCTGACACTCAGAGAAAGGCCTGTACCCAGCGTACCAGCCTAAAACTGGGAGTGGAATCACTGGTAAAGCACACTTGCACCTTGGATTTGTCCCAGAAGGAACAGCCTTTTACAGCTTCAGCTCCACGGCTGTAACCTGGGTGCTGGCATGCAGGAACAGAGAAACCACAGGTTTGTACTGAGAAGTAACAGAGACAGCAGCCAGGTGGGGAAAGCAAGCAGGTGGGCTCCTGTTAAGTAGAATTTGAAACAGAAGCAAATTAAAGCATGGGGGTTTAACATATTTTTGTATTTAATTAACAGTGACAGTGATGCTGTATGTATTTTCTCATAGCATTATTTTTCTATCAAGGAGCCAGAATATAGATATTTTAAGAAGCCAGCATAAAATACACTGAAAGAATATGAAATTTTGTTCCACTCAGAGCATAAAATACAGCAAAATATACAACTTCACTTTTGTATACCATAGTGATAATTTGCTTATAATAAGTTTTCAGTATTAAGCAACCTAGGTTACCTTAAGAAAAAGCAGCACAAGTATATGAAGAAAGGCTGAGAAAAAGCAGCACATTATGAAGAAGGGCTGAGAGTTGGGGCTGTTCAGCCTGAAGAAATGAAGGTTCTGAGGAGACCTGTTGTGGCCTTTCAATACTTACAATGGGCTTATAAGACAGACCAAGACAGACGTTTTACCACAGTCTGTAGTGATAGGACAAGGGTCATTTTTTTTATTTTTTTTTTTTTAACTGAAAGAATAGGTTTACATTGGACATAAAGAAGAAATTCCTTATGATGAGCATAGTAAAACACTGGAACAGGTTTCCCATAGAAGCTGTGGATGCCCCATCCCTGGAAGTGTTCACAGGTAGGTTGGGCAGGCCTCAGAGCAACCTGGTGTAGTGGAAGGTGTCCTTGCCCATGGCAGGAAGGTCGGACTAACTAAGCTTTAAAGGTCCCTTCCAGCTGTCCTGGTTTTGGCTGAGATTGAGTTAACTTTCTTTTTAGTAGCTGGTACAGTGCTGTGTTTTGGATTTGGTGCGAAAATAATGTTGATAACATACTAATGTTTTTAGTTGTTACCAAGTAAAGTTTATACTAAGCCAAGGACTCTTCAGTTCCCTACGCCCTACCAGCAAGAAATCTGGATGGACACAAGAAATTGGGAGGGGACAGAGTCAGGACAGCTGACACAAACTAGCCAAAGGGATACTCCATACCATACAATATCACGTTCAGTATATAAAGCTGGGGGAAGAAGGACGGGGAAGACATTTGGGGTTACAGTGTTTGTCTTCCCAGTAATGCAGAGAGAGCCCTGCTTTCCTGGAGATGGCTGAACACCTGCCTGCCGAGGGGAAGTGGTCAATGTATTCCTTGTTTTGCTTTGCTTGTGTGCACAGCTTCTGGCCTACCTATTAAACTGCCTTTATCTCAACCCATGAGTTTTCTCACTTTTCCGATTCTCTCCCCCATCCTGACGTGGCAGGGAAGGGAGTGAGCGCGCGGCTGTGCGGGGCTTAGTTGCTGGCCAGGGTTAAACCACGACACCAACCCAAACCATTCTGTGCTTCTATTTCCACATTGCTGAAAAATGCCAACTGACAGACCGCAAAGAACAGCCTGGACTGATAAAGGTTCGTTCTGAGAATGTGTGATCCAGCAGCAAAAACATGAAACTGTTTCTTCTTTAAGCACAGCTGCAGTATTCACAAAAACAGCCACTCCTTTGGCTACCGAAAAACACGACAAAAGAAACAAACGTAATTCACAGTCTGCCTGCAACAAGTACAGGACATTCTTATCCAAACTTCATTACAAAGAGTTTTGATGCAAAATATGGTATTTCAACCCACTTAAAATCACACTGAGTCATCTGAGTAAATGTCTGGCTATGGCGCTTTTGAAAAATGAGAACAGTTGGGGCCATTCAAAATAAAGAATTGCAAACTGTCAATAAAGTCAAAATGTACCACAAATTCAACCAAAAAAAAAAAAAAAAAGAAAACAACAACAAAAAAAAAGACACATTCAGTTTGTTGAAGACAAGTTTTAGATACAAAATAATGAAGGTATTTTTTAACATGGCATGACTGTCAGCATGAAAAACAACAATGCTTTCACAGGTATACTCTGCAACAATTTATCATAATGTTCACTGAAATTAAATACTGAGGAAATTAAGTTTCTGGACTAACTCTAGAGAGCAAAGGAGAGTTCCCACCCTGGCAGGAGGCGCAGGAGCTCTCCACTGCTCTGGGGAGGAAAGGAAAGAGAGGGTGCTATGGGCCAGAGGCTCTGCCTGACAATTGCCTCCTGTATTGCACCAAACTCATAGAATTTTTCTGAAAAGCAAAACCACAGATGTTAAAAACCTGAGAATCAAATTGAAAGCTTGCTTTAGAATTGAGCAGCAGCGGAATAACACAATAAGCAAAATTTGTATAATCTATGCATATAAGATTTGTAGATTCACTTCTGTCAAAAACCATCCTGGTCAAATCCTACTTTTATTAACATTTATGTTAAGCTATCCTGAACTTTCTGTTCAACCCAACTGCTTGTCTTGGATACACCTTGAAGTCACATTCCAGTACTCCTGCTATCACACCCAACTAGACTAGTCTGCACCTGGTGACTGGAAAATCCTTCTGTACACAGAAAATACAAGTGATCAGTCTTCATAAATGTCAATATTACTGCTTAAAGAGACGAGATTTGAACATCGGTGGTGTTCTTTTACTAAAATATTACACCTTTGTTTAAAAAAAAAGCAAATCACTTATTGTGAAAATAAAAATAGTCTTAAAATAAAGCAATTGTATTTAGCCTTACAGAGCTCTGTTAGTAGTCTTCTGAATTTAATAAGGAATAACTTCAGTTCATTTTTACATTATCAGTGAACAGTAAATGTTGCAATCAAATGAGCTGATCAAGGCTACATTAACGTTAACATAACACACAACATTGCAACAGGATTTATTCCAGCATAATGAAGTTGTGTACTTTTGCTCACTGGAAGTTCTGAAAATCTGATACAAGTTCCAGCTCTCTCCAACACTCAAAACCCCAAACCCCAGAAACCATTACAAGCCTCCTAAAGATCTGCTGCAACTTATCTACAAAATGCAATGGTACTCGGGTACAAGAGCTCAACAGGAGAAACAGACCCAGGGGAGACCAGCAGTAGTGGTGAGGTGGGTGACATTGTAATCAAAATCACATTTGGAAGCACGGGGAGGGCGAGGTCACAGTCAGCAAGGCTCAGCCCCTTGTACTTTCTCACATGAAGAGACAGCATTTTCTGCACGTAAAGATGATTGCGGCATCACCAGTGAAACAAATTCATATTTAAGTGATACGGGATGTGCATGACAGTATCTTCCTCAAATGGATAGCAACCATTTCATTCTACCAAATTTCAGTTCTTCTGTTTGAGAAAAAGAAAGCACATTAAAAAAAACCACAACCAAACAACTCACAAACAACCAAAGGAACCCAAAACAGCTGGTATAAAGCTAGAGATCCCTAATTTTTCAAGTTGACTTACCTGATCTGGAAAAAAAAAGGAATAAAACAACCTGATAGCTTTTACTGCTTTAGCAAATGCTTGCTGCTTTTGGGGTTTTTTTAATGGCTTCTATTTTTTTTCCCCTTCATTTTAAGTAAGATTAAGAGGTCCACTCAGAAGAAATACAGAAAAAGTAATACTTTTTTCCCATGGCTCTGCTGACCAAGGCAGCATAAGTAAGGATGCAATTTATTTATTGAATCCAGTTTTTCCAATGGATTAGTAAAACTCTTCTAAAGTTTCTCTGGGATGAAGGGGTTTATAACTACTCAACCCACTTCAGCTATTAGCAAAATACAAGACATCTTTGTTACATGTTTGTCCGCTAATGATGCTATCTACAACTAGGAAAAATATTAGACACTAATACTAGAAAAATTAAAAAATTGAAATCACATAATCAATTTTAGACAAGCATCAAGGCCCTTCAATTAGATGATGCATATGTCATGGATGACATTTTGGGAAACTTTTATTAAATCAAGCTGGCTTTGGTTTTTGCCCCTCCACTTAATACCTGACCACTGAGCCAAGAGTGCCTGACCCATGGCTGGCGTAACCACCAAGTGCACAGTGTCACCTGCTGAGCCACCACCACCAGGCCTCACTGCAGCCCAAAGCACCCAGGTATCCATTCACTCAAACTGCCTGTATTTGTATTTGAAAGAAAATTCCATTTACTTTTAAATTTCACATAAGGGAATGAAAAAAACAGTGAATCACAGTCAGTCAGTAGTTCAACTGCACAAAGACAGGATCATGCAATTAAAAAAAAAGTCAGGATTACATTTACGTGTAAAGTAAGACTTCTTGTAAAATGACAACACTCAATGAGCTTTGACATTTTAAGTAAAAAAAAAAATCGTGTTAAATGTGGTCACTAAAGCATGCAAGAAAACATTTAAACCAAAAAGTCATAGCAGACTGGAGACTTATGAAATACTTTTACTACAGCTCTTTGATATGGAGAATGGTATTTTTTTAATTAGTGTTGTACTCTAGAGAATGGTTTATTAAATCTAAACATACAGAGACTCTAACAGGCTCACAGCAACCTGCACCAGTGTCACTGGGTAATTGTGTGTCACCTACTCCATTGTGGATGTGTTTTTCCTGGACAGCTGAGAACCTGTGAATGATATATGACCATTAGAGAATTAAAAGCAATAACAGGGGAGGGAAAGCGGGCTTGACACAAAAGTGCCCTGAAATATAAATTACAATCCTTTTGCAGAACAGCGTGTCAAATAGTATCTACTTTAGAAATAAACCCACATTACCACTTTCAAGTGCCCTCCACATTACTAATGCTTATCTCCTGTACCATGCCATGACTTTATTGGTTTTGCCCCCCCCTTCTTAACCCTTGTGAGTCCACTTCTGTCTTTAAACAGACTTTTCAGTTCCTGTATATATTTTTGTATGTAATTTCACAAAAATGTGACTATGTCAGAAAAATTTGCGTAGCAGTTTACAGTCACTTAATTTTTAATCAAGATCACATTTAAGTTTTATTAGGACAGAGATACCTGATCTTTCTTCATTTAAAAAAAAAAAAAAGGACACACATCTCAGTTGCATCCACACAGAATAAAATCCCTGGAAGACAGATGAGACTTCCAGTTGGGCAAGCCCTTAAAGCACTAATGAGGAGAACATACTACATACCCTGCTTCTTTAAAGCTCTTTTCCAAAGTGTTCCCTACTGCCTCTGTCTATGATGGGAAGTGGACTACACAAGCCTTAGCTCTGACAACTCAGCAACAGAAGTATGTACAAACAGGCATACCAGCAACACACCATGCAAAGACTTTGATTTTTAGAACTAGAAAACCAGCAGTGGAAGCAACCATAACACTGACGATTCCTTCCATACTACCAGTGGAAGTATGGAAGTATGGAAGTGAAAAAACTACAAAACCACCTTATCAAACCTACACCTCCAGAGCTAGAGGAACGGGCATAATGAAGAGTCGTCAAAACTTCAAACTCAGGTGAACAGCACCACCATTTTAAAGTTGTCTCCACCAAAATCTACTGTAGTTTCAACATTATTCTAAACATCATCATCTGTGGAACACTGTTTCTCCGTACTATAGAATCACATTTCTTTGTCTAAGTAAAAGCAAATGAAGATAACGAGGTTGCTCACCATTCACTGCCTCGGTGATGTTCTTCACTAGTCAAGTTCCAATTTTATGCAGATCTCAAGTAACAAGACAAAACAATTGTTCTTACAAAACTGAAATGTGCCATTGCAGAAATGTAACAACTGTCTGGGGCAGCCATATGTTCCCACACTGCTTTTCTTTTAGAATTTGGTTTGGCAGTTCCTTTGACTTCTGGTACAAAACAAATGGAAACACCACTTATCAAGAGACAGGCCAGCTGCTTTCCATCTTCAGGGTCCCAGATACATCCTTTTCCATGACCCACAAGCCTCCTGAATAGCTGCTTTACATCTTCACAGCCTCACATATATCCTTTTGCAAGACCCACAAGCCTCTTATGCTCACATAAAGTATTGACAACTGTAAAAAAAGAATACTTTTAATTAGTCTAGTCTCTCTTTCCGTTCACCCTCAGAAAGGACAGACCTTTAGTCCTCATTTCCCTCAGAGCAGCAGGAAGTACAGTACTCTTCCCGAAAGTATAATTCAAGACAACTGTTCAGTCAACACAAAGGGAGATAAAACTTATCAAATTAAGGTCCTTGTTGAATGTACTAAGATCAAACACTGTCTTCAGCCTTAATAAATCCGTTAACATCCATTCAACTTTTTAGTTTTAAAACATTCTATCTTTATTTCATACATGGAAGGTACTAAGCAGCACAATACCTACTGGCCATTTTCTACTAACTGGTTTTAATTAACAAAGAACTGATGCGTGTTTGTTGACAAGGAACACTTCTTACTTGTAAAAAGTGGAGAAAAAAGTATAGTTTGTAGGAAAAGCAGTAAATGTGTTGAAGATGACAGCTAAGAAGATCACTATCTCAGCACGTTATGTTCCTTGTGCGTCCAAGATCCAAAAGCCCTGTCTCTGGGCAGCAAATGCAGGACACGCACCATGCCTCCCTCCGCCTGCTCTCCCCAGTCATCCAGGGCCCTCACTAGCCAATTCTAGATGAGGCGGCCTGCTGAAAACAAACAAAAAGCTGCCCAAAACGAGTACTATTGTTTGTGGGCCATATGCAAGTCACTGTAAGTAGCCGTTCACAATTCTTCAAGTGTGTCTGTGCTAAATACCTGCTCAGAAGACTGGTAACATCCTACATGAAAGAGGGAGACCGTCACTACAAAAACAGTGACTGCAAGATCTGGTGTCTGATCTTGCAGCGGGCTAAGGGTCACAGCTCTTGGAAAAAAAGTAAAGAGATTATTCCAAGTAGCTGTGTTATAAATTTCAGAAAATAGGGATGTTCCCGCAGCATGAAGAGGATGAAATCTGTGCTTTAGTCAGCTGAGCTTTAATATTGATGGGAGAGGTTTATCAGCCATATGGTAGCAGGCTGATATACAGTGACTAATCCATTTTGAAATCCTAAGACAGAAAATAGCTTGCCCTTTTACAGGTGCCAAAAATAGACATAAAATGTGAAGCAACATCTTAAAAGGCTTTGCTTTATTGAAGTAATACAAAGAAGCCTGAAGTGTGGAGCGTGAAATTTCTTCCCTTCCAAAATTAATGGTCTTTTGAGAAAGGAAAAGAAATAATGTTCAAAGATGGCGTGAGGAGACAGCTTCAGGTGAACGCCTCCATACCTCTGTGCCCTTATAGAGGGTAACTGACAGGAGCCAGCAGCAGCTCAGCACACCACCCTCACCAAGTCCAGACCTTGGTGTACCTGTGGTAAACAGAGACCTGCCAAAGCACCAGCTGCACTGCTTCTCATCAACAGAGACACTATTCCCCTGCATACTACTTGTTTCACGTGGAGGGGAGTTACCATCTTTCAGCGACGTTGGGATGAATTAACATTAGCTAGAGAAACTGGGAAAAGGAAGAAGATTAATATATTGACTAGGAACAATTAGCAGCAGCACAAAGTTGTGTAGCAATATAGCTCTTCATGCAGTCTATTTTAAAGCACACAAAAAGAAAGGCACTAAGAGCCTAATCAATCCTCATTCATTAATCTGGCCTAGCACACCTACTCACAGAAGGACGATTCCATGTAGCCATGTATAACCACAGAAGAACTTCGGTTCCTGTCCTACCTCTACAGCAGAATTAATTAAAAGGCTTAAAAGGAAGATCAAAGCACAGGTTTCTTGAACAAAATTTTCCTACTTCAAATGTGTTTTCCTCTACAATATTTCAGATAAAGCCTACTATAATCATTAAAATAACTTACACTAAAACTGTAAGCAGTATTTACCTTCTTTAAAACTACTGAGAAGACAGATGTCACCATCTGCAATCAAGAGTTTGCTCAAGTCCAAAACCAGATTTGATAGAAACATAGAATTAAGTTGGAAAAGACCTTTAAGATCATCAAGTCCAATTGCTAACCTAACACTGCCAAGGCCACCACTAAACCATGGCCCTAACCACATCTATGCATTTTTTTAAACACTTCCAAGGATGGCGATTCCACCACTTCCCCGGGCAGCCTGTTCCAATGTTTCAACACCCTTTCAGTGAAGACATTTTCCATAATATCCTATCTAAAACTCTCCTAGCACAACTTGAGGCCATTTCCTCTTGTCCTATCATTTGTTATCTGGGAGAAGAGACCGACCCCACCTGCCTACAGCCTCCTTTCAGGCAGCTGTAGAGAGCGATAAGGTCTCCCCTCAGCCTCCTTCCCTCCAGGCTAAACAGCCCCAGTTCCCTCAGCTGCTGCTCATCAGACTTGTGCTCCAGCCCCTTCCCCAGCTCCGCTGCCCTGCTCTGGACACGCTCCAGCACCTCAGCATCTTTCTTACAGCAAGGGGCCCAAAACTGAACACAGTATTTGAGGTGCTGCCAGGAGACTTCAACAGGAGAAGCCTCTTCCGCAGGCACAAAACGATTACTTTTTTCACTCTCTCAAGATAGCACATTCCAAATCCCTAAAGCTGACCCGGACTTAAAGGTTAGCAGCTTGGTTCTTCCTCTATTCAAGTCAGAGCAACAAGAACAGGCACAAGGACATCTACTGGTTCTAAAGCCTTAGAGGGCTCAGTCACCAAAATAAACACTTCAGTCCACAGATGATAAACCATCTGAAACAGGAAACACGATGGATTTGATTTTATGTCGTTCAGTGCATTCACGTCAATTAAAACCACTGCAATATGAGAACGCTCTACATGTCCGTCTTAAGCCTTCAGCTGAATGGCAAGTGTAAGGTACCATCGTTAAACTGCACATGCAACTGTAACAAGATAGGAATTGTAAAACTTACACAAAAATATTAAATAATCACATATGCTTATCTACCCGATTAGCAAGAGAAGTGCCAGACTAAAGATAACGGCTATACACAATTACAGCCAACTAAATCTAATGGACAACAACTGTTGAAGAAACAGTATTTTTTTTTTATTTATTCAATAGCTTTTCATCCATCTTTTTTAAACAGAGATGTCACATATATTAAGCGGCTATTGAAATGAGTGGTTTAAATCATCTTACAGAGATTTTTAAAGTGATTTAAATCATTTATAGACTTTCAGCATCCATATGGAAAGAAATAATTTATTACATTAATATGCTATAGAGCAAGTTTAATTTGGGAAAGCAATATTGACCCACTGTATGAACAAGTTTAATTTGGGAAAGCAATATTGACCCACTGTATGAACTGTTCATCTTTGCCAAGTAAGGTTCATTTTACTATGGAACAGCACAGGTACTAAAAATCAGTTCCTGTAAAGGAACTTGTTTTCTCTTGAAAACAAGGGGGACTAGTAACAACAGAGGGGAAGAACATTTCTAATTAAGCCACAAGTATTTGCCCTCCACACCCAGATCCCAGGAGGCTGTCATAAAGCACACCACCACTATTTCCAATGACGTGGCAAACCATAACTAGTGAGCACATTTGTGTGACTTTGTAAATTCACATACGTAACACATCTGGCATATCTCAGAAAAAAAAAAAAAAAAGGTCCTCCTTCCTGATACTTCAAACTATAACAAGTACTTCATTTGCTTTGTGATCCTTCTTACATTTCAGTTATGCGACTTTGGTGTGAGGGCGAGGGATATAATTTAGCAATAGATTCATCATCCACATGAGGCATGTTTTGCAAATAAACCTGTCATTTACATTTGTAAGGTACAAGTCATCATAACACTCAGTTTCTCCCCACCTCCCAGGCTGGTAATAGGACAGTATGATTAAAGAATAAAGCCACTATTCATCATAATAATAGGAAGCTAACAATACCTATTTCCCAAAACCTGATTAGAGGAAAGATGGGGCAGAATAGCAACCAACACACAAACCCAACTGGCCCTTGCAACTTGGGGAAGAGGTTTTTGGCTCAGCAGCAGCGGCAGGCCTCCAGCTGCACGCGCAGCTCCCAGGTGAAGCCCAGCTCAGCCAGCGAGGGGCCGCTGCTCCAGCACAGCCGGACAGGAAGGTCCCCACCTGTCTCCAGTTTCCCTTCCTAGGAAGCAAGACCTTCCCTTCCAGCGCTGCTTCTCGAGATATCTCCAACATCTCGAGGCACCTCTCTCACAAAGATTTACAAGAAAGTCTAGGAGGTAAAAGGCATGAATTTTAACACAGAATCCCACGAACACATGTAAATACAGCGCATACGGTAACACTTCTATAAAACAAACTTTTAGGCCACCCAAACTAAGCTATGGTTGTCCCCTCACACGCACCTACTTGGAAAGGAGGCGATACCCAGGGGAACAGGGCTCAGCCACCTGGAGAAAAAGGTACGCTTCGACGAACCAGCAAAAAAGCATGGGCACACACACACACACCCCCGGGCAGCCGGGGCGTTCCCAGCGTTGCGAACCGACTTCAGCTCCGAGGGAGTCCTCAACGCCACCGCGCTGCGGGCAGCGGGGACCCGGCCCGCCTCCGCCCCGGCGCGCAGCCGACCCGCACCCGTGGGCGTCGCCGCGGCCCCGGGCCGCCATCCCGCCTCCCCTCCGCGGCCTCGGCCCGGCCGCTGCACCTGTCCCGCCGCACCCCGGGAGGCGACAGCCGGCACCGGCCCCCGAACCCTCCGCGAACCGCGGCGGCCCCGGGGCGGGCACAGCCGCCCGCCCACCTTGGCAAGCGGCGGCCTGGGCAGCCTGAGGCACGGCCGCGCCCCCCCGCCCGGCCCAGCCGCCCCCCCCTGCCCGGCCCAGCCGCCCCCCGCCCGGCCGCGGCCTGCAGGCGAGGCCGGCGACCGCCTCCCTGGCGCCCAGCGGGGCCTACCGCGCCACCTACCCGGGCTCTTGAGGTTGTACCGGGCCTCCATGGCAGCCGGCACCGCTCGCTCTCTCCCTCCGCAGCGTCTCCGGCAGCGGGGGCCGGGGCCGGAGGAGGAGAAAGGCCGGGCCCAGCCCAGCCCGCCTCCCCTCGCCTCGGGAAACTCCCCTGACGTGGCAGCGGCGGCAGCAGCCCCGCCGTGACCGCGGAGGGAGGCACCTGCCGCGCCGGCACCGCCCCCGGGGCCTCGTCGTCCCCGCCCCGCGGCCCGGCCCCGCGGGGTGGCCGGCGGCAGGGCCCGCCCAAGCCGGGCAGCGCCGGAGCAGGGAGCAGGCCGCGCAGCCGGGGCGGGCGGCGGGGGCGCGGCAGGGCCGGCCGGCGGGCGGGCAGTCCGTACGGCTGCGCTGCACAAGTGGGAATTCCCAGGCCGCCCTTCCTTCCCTGTGGCAGCGTGGGGGAAGCAGCTGGTCTCCAGCAGCGATGGCTGACGCCGGGCCCCGCAGCAGAGCGGCGGCTCCGGGCGCAGGGGCTGCGAGGCGATGCCGCAGTCTTTAGGCCGCGGCTCTGCCGTGGTGGCTGCGGCCGTGACGCTGCCCCCGCGCCCCCTCTCCCCTCAGGCTCCAACCGCAGCTGCCATGGGGTGAGGTGCCCCAAGAC
Organism: Falco peregrinus; assembly: GCF_023634155.1. Classification (NCBI taxonomy): domain Eukaryota; kingdom Metazoa; phylum Chordata; class Aves; order Falconiformes; family Falconidae; genus Falco; species Falco peregrinus. The sequence continues at coordinate 86,907,286 of NC_073727.1, forward strand.
CTCTTGGCAAGAGCCGATTGTTTCGTAAACTGGGGGCTTAGACAAGGGGCTTCCGGGACCCCACAGATCCACCGACACCCCCCTAACCCCCCCCCCCGAAAGACTTAACCATCCTCTCAAGACTTAGCAGCATCTTGTTTGTTGGTTTTCAGGATCGCAAAAGACTGAAATGGTGTCATGACACCAACGATCGATCGTTAATTTAGGCAAGAATTAACTAGCAGGAGCTTGACTTGATGAGGAAATCACTCCATGCCGCAATGCCAGAGGAGTATTTGTTTGCACCTACAACTTTGGTTTCTCTCCCACCTGGTTACAGCCACAGTACACTTGGGATAGCACTTTTAAAAATTTATATTTAAGGAAATACATAAATTAAAGTGGTTATAATCTCTGCAGTCACTTTCCCTTTAATTCAGTACAAGCTGTAAAACAGAAACATCTCAGCTTTTATGTGCTTGTCTTCAATAGCATAAGCTTGAAACTCATGGCTCTAGTTCATGATTTGTCCTTAATTTCACCCATGTTTCTCTAACATTCTTTTAAATCATCTTTACAAAAATAGTTTTTTCATGTTTTGATGTCTTAGTTGTCTTTTCTTTGAACAGCAATGGAGTGCAGTTGTAAACAAAAACATTTGAGTTTTTCACCTCCTCATGTTCTCAGAATTGCAAAACAAGGTGTTACTCTTCGCTTACCTGTTCTGTTGCACAGTAATGCGGGGGTAACAGCAATAAATCAATAAAGCAACTTTACTCCACCCTAACAAGTAGCTGAATTTTCGAAGGGGCAAAGTGATGTTCCTTTTTACAGGACAAAGCACTACAAATAATGTAAAGTACAGATAATTATATATAGCAGAAAGGAAGGGATAGCATCAGACCTTGGGGTTCCCTCTTACACCAAAAGCACCCCAGGGCACATTTGATGGCCAGAAACTCTTGAGGACATCTCAGCATTTCTGGCTAAAAATGGCTGATCTGACTGCTGGAGATGGTGAGCTGCAGGCACTGGTTGTCGTGCTTACAAACTGTTTTGGTTGTTCTTAGCAGGTATGTCCCACCTTTCCTCATTTGCCAGAGCCATCTTGCTGTGTGGTAGGAGAAGGCCTCTGGGACCATCTGTGACTACACCTTGCCTTTCCCCAACGTAGGACAGCAGTATTTTGCATTTGAAAATCTGAATTTCCATGTAAAAAGTTCTGAGATCTATTTTGATCAAAGATAATTTTTTAAATGGTATTATAATATGAATAATGGCATGAATCAAGAAGTGATAGTTATCATGAACTACTTAAGAGTAATGCGGAGTTTGGCTTTCCCTTCTGGGCTCTGGCTTTTGACCCTGACCACACTTACAAGGTCATTTTATATAGTTCAAGGAGGAAGCACCTGCTGTTAACATGCAACTTGGGCTTTTAGCTAAAAAGAGAAATACACAGGCACTGTAACTACATGACAGCTAAGCACTATTGAAAATAAGCTGAATAGACCTAAATTTTAAGTAACAGAAATTCACTGATAGGATGTATACATTGTCCCTATTTAAGCAAGCTACGTTGTGGCCTGGCTGGGTGCTGGGGCAATCGCCACGTGAAATTGTGCAGAGCTAGCAATACAAGACCGCTTTCATTTTGAGATGTATTATTAGTTAAAAATCAGAGCTGCAGGAGGTGAATGCTGCCAGATGAAACTGCTGATTCCTGTGAGGTAGTCAGCATATGAGGAGAAATCTGGGGATTAATTCCCAGCCCCTCATGGCAGCAGCTGCTTGGGGCAGACAAGGAGCAGGGACAGCACCGATCTTGCACAGTCAGCGTTACACGTCCCCACCAGCAGCCTCCCTCCTCTTCCTGCCTCTGATCAAAAATGCCCTTTGGATTTGTGTTTTCATCTGCCTTTTGTTTAGACTTTTGCACAGAGAAGCCATTTTGTGCTAGAACTTGTGAGTTTTTTACAATTAACAGCCAAATATAGTAGCAAAATTGCATTCAAATCCTACATGCTGGCAGCACTTCAGGTAGCTTGTGTATCCTGTCATATGATCTAACTTGCTGAAAAAATAAACATGCTCAGCTGAATCATATAGAAACTGAAAGTTTGCCTGAACACTGCTGCAACAAAGATTTTATTTAATACCATGCTGAATTCTTGCAGAAAGATTTCATGCAACTTCACCAAATTGGTTGTAGAACAGCAAGAATCAGTTTTGACAGCTCAAAATACTAAAAAATTGAGTGGCTTTAGTAAATGTTTTACATTGAAGTAAGGCTTCAGTTTGACAAAAAAAAAAAAATCTGCAATAATTTCTAACTATTTTTATTTGATTTTTGGTTTCCAGGAAGATGGTTTTGCTCATGTTTGTATAGTTTGGTGAAGCTGTGGTATACTGAATTTTATTTTTTATTTTTTTATGAAAACAGAGGCTCCAATACAGCCACCTAGCTTCAAGCTGATGAAGCATATAGGCCCCTCTGTTGCAAAAAAATATTACATCTTAATTAATGACAATCATAAGGTTTGATAAAATGAATAATTCTTCAATTGCAGCCATTTCTACTGGGCAAAAAAGGCCAAATCAGAGTAAGCATATGGGCAGAATTCCACTGGACAATTGCAAACTAGGGGTACATATTTCTGAGCTGATTACCAGAGGCTCACTTTATAGCTAATGGAGAAAACCAGGAGCATTTACAGCAGAGTTCATCTTGCCTCAAATAGATGTTAGCTGTAGATCCAACAAATCATACTTTCAAAGTTCCTGGATTTCTCCATTAGTTGCAAATGGAGATTAGGCTAAGTCATCTCTGTTCAAGACCATCCTAGTTAGGTATTTTCATATGTGTGTACGTACAGCTGCATCTGATATATATAGCTATCTATAACTGATACAAATGTATAGTGCATTTCCCCTCACTTGGAAAGAATTACAAACATTTCACTCGATAGACCCTCTTATTTTTAACAGTAGGACTCTACTCTTGATGAACTGACTTTAAAAGTCTGAGAGGAGAGCTCAGCAGGTAGGAATGGGAATCATGGAGTTCAGCATGCGGAGCTGGGGGGATGGACACCAAGAAGCCCCTAGCAGAAGCCCCCGAAGAGGGAGTTACTCCTGAAACCTCCCCTTTCTCTGGGCAGCAGGACACCTGTGTGACACAGGCGTTCGGGTTTTGTACTTGGGTCTGATGTATCAGTGCATATTCTTGCAGATCTCAGGGGTTTAGGCTATGTGATCTGACGCTGAACTATTGTTCATTTCTCTGTGCAGGTCATATAATTGTGTGAGGTAAGGTACGTTTCAGCAGTGTATACTGTATGTTAAGTGCTCACCTAAAGTCAGTTCATTGGGGTTTGTATGCTTTGTAGGCTGTCTCGTCAACTGAGTTACAAATTATTTCTTCTAGAGTTTTGAGATCACACAAGCTTACGAAAATACAATAATTATTTGCACAAAGCATCCACACCCTGCTTTCATAATTCACAAAATGTAGAGCAGTTTGCTTCATTTATAATGCTATTCTGTCAATACAGTTGACTGCAGAATTAAACTCTAATGGAATTAAAGAATCTAATATTAATATACCTATATTATGAGTGGGAACAGATATGACTCATTTGGAAGAGAAATCATTATTGCGCTCATTGGTGACTAATACAGTCTCAGCTTTTAAAATCCTTTATGTGAATTCAGACCTGGTAAATCTGGATTCAACAAGTGCACCTCCTCCTCACCGATAAAAACAAGCACGGCATTGTGTAACCAATGCCCTGTAGCAATTGCACAGATGCATGGTGCTTCTCAGGAAAGTGATTATTGTCTTTTCTTCAAGCTTAGTTCTAAAGCAACCATCTCACAAAACAGGCAGCTTTGCCAGCTGACTTTTAATTAGCATTATTTCAGAAACAGAAGAGAGAATGAAAGAAGTTACCAGATTGGTGTAACTGCCCAAGCAAGCAAGTGCCTGATCTGGAACATCAGTGCAGTTTCTGGAACATCTTGCAGTAGTCCACACTGTGTGAAGTCAAAATAAAGGCACTTATTTATCACCCCATATTTATCACCTTTTTTTTCCCCCCTGAAGAATGGGAAGAGTCATGCCAGTCACTTGACTCACACCCTTCTGGCCTCATTGTTGTAATAGTTCAGATGGTTTCTAGTTCAGAAGAAACATGCAAAGAAAGGCACAAATCAAAGTTGCTGTTCATGACTCTGGTTCCCTGATCTAGTTACTCTGTGTTAGTAACTACAGATAACGACAGAAACTTTCTCTGATGCATATTCTTTACCATGCAAACTGCAGAGAGCACTAGATGGTTGGCGAGTAGCTGTGAACTCCTCATTAAAAATTATTTTGCTCCTGTGCCACTATTCTGGGAGAAAATACCAGGCATAGACTTTGACTCATGCAGCCAGTTTTTCATGATCCTCACTCTCCAGAGCTTCAGGCCCCAGATTTTCTTCATGTCACTTTTTCCTTATGCGAGTTGCTCCTCATGCCCCTTCACTTTAACTTACTCCCATAAGCTTCCTTCTGGGAAGGTAGCATCTGTCTTCACAATTACACAGCAGCTAGAGGGAATGCCTTCAGGATTACATCTGTTGGACTGCCATCAAGCAGTCTTTCCACCCCATCCATTCCGAAAACATTACTCACAACTTTAATGTGAACTTGTGGGTACCTGCTTGATACAGCTCCTACTGACTCAGCAATGGGAATAAAGGATTTATGAGCAGGCTTTTAGTTTAAAGCTCCTCAAAAAGTGTTTTACAATCCGTGTAAGGATGATTACAGATTACTGTGTCATTAATCAAGACATACTGAGTTATCAGGTGTCTCCACCAGCCTCCTGCAGATATCTGGGACACCCAGGAGTTTCTCAGATGGTTGGTGGAAAACTAGGGCTTGACTCAACTGCACACATATAAGCATCTGATGCCATATGAGGTATCCTAAGGTACGCCAGATACCCATACAGAGCAGAAGGGTATGATACGGGATACTGGTGCCATTCCGAACAAAGCAGTAGGTGAAGGGCACGTGGAGTGCCTAGAGCACCTTCAACGACACGAGGGACCCATGGGGGCAACTGGACTAAGCCCCTAATCACAGGTCAGGGGAGCCCAGAGAGTGGCTCTGATGACCACTGTACCCACCCTCTGGCAAACTGCACTGCTCTCTGGGCTCCAGCCACCTGTATTAACCCAACCTCCACTGCCTGGCAGCAAGTCACCACCTCTGCAGTTTCAGCTGCTTGAGCTCCACAGCCCAGCCCCGCAGCCTGGGTTCGGCACTCTCAAGGGATCGCTACGCCATGAGGAAGGGCTGCACAGCAGAGCCAGGCAAGATAAGGCAGAACTAGAGATGGAGGTAGGGTTGTTGAGATGCGGTCCAGGAGAAATAGACCAATGTGCAAAGGTGTAAAATGCTGGAAGGAAAAAGCAGAGTCAAGAAAATGGCAGTTTGGTGACACTGGCCAGTCAAGACTCATCTGGTGTCTTGCAGAGGGATGTGAGCATGTTAACGCTAAGTCTAGTAGCCTACTAGTCATAGCTACCTGTATTAACCAATGAATTACTTTACAGTCCTAAATTGTGTGTACCTGCTTGCAGGCTTTTTTGCAGGTGGTGAAAGGTGTCTAGCAAAGTGACTCACAGCGGTGCAGACTGGCAGGGGACGCAGGCTGCAGAGGAATTTTGTTATTCTGAAAGATAGGTAACAAAAGCTGAAAGCCATTGTGCAATCTGGTGTTAAGTATTCAAATCAGAAACTTACAGCTTGAATTTTATGGGGACTATTAATGGTAGCAATATAAAGAGGGGAGAGAAGTGAATGAATGTCTTCCATCCTGAAGAACTTTTAAGGATGCGGTCAGTTCATGGAGCAGGAAGCTTTCATGGGAGAGGGTGCACTGAGAAAAGCAGGAAAGGCATCTAAAATCCATCAAGAGAACACTCCATTTAAAACCAGTACTTAAGCTTCTGCATAACGGGCTTTATGAAGAATTGCAGAACTTGGAATGACAACTGCTGCTTTATAGATAGAAAATGTGGGATTGAAATATGAAATGAAACTGCTGAAGGAACAGGACTGGAAACAGTGCTGAGCAAGGGGAACAGCACTGGTGGGAGCGAGTTGATTCGTGTGCCTCTGCTGCAGAGCTTGCATTCAGCATTTAGGATGTGAGACCAGACAGCACAATGAATGGTGTAACAGCAGCGAAAAGGAGTTCAAGCAGCTGCAAAGGGAGTATTGAAAGAGAAGCAATTTGTGGATCAGATCATTTGGCTCACCAGACTCAGTCTTTGGGAAGGGCACTGCAGAAAAGCAGAATATGGTTCCCCTTCTCAGTGCAGGTTTTAGAGACAAAGATGTTGGCCCCTGGGACCTTTTGATTTGGCTCCACTGGATTTCCCAGAAGGCACACCCCTCTTCTCTCGGTATACTGCTCTGCGAAGGCAGTTGAAATAGATTGTTTCCCACAGCTCAGATGGCTCTGGCCATTATCAAAGTAGCCCCCAAACTGATATGGATACACATGAACAATAAGAAAATTCAATCAATATTCAATCAAATTCTGACTTAACCTCAGAACAAGTAGGAATTGTATCACAGGTGTCAGGTCCCTGGAATGATACCACTGCAAAATGGGTGGCGAGGCTTCTGGAAACCCTAGGAGTTCTGGTTAAAGATTTTAACTTTATTGCTAAGGATATCCACCACTCCATCCAATTAGGCAGCTTTACCAGCAGCATTAGAGGAACTCCAGCTGCAAAAAGGTACTTGCAGCATTGGGTGTGAAGGAATCTGAAAGCATTACTGGCTCCCCACCTGCTGGATGGTTGTTTTATCTGGAATAACAGAAAGCTGAGGACGGACGTGGGCAGCATTTAGCAAGGCAGCACACACTAAGTACAAGAGCCGGGGTTTGTATGGCAAGGAGCAAGGAGGCAGCTCCGTTAGGAGGACCAAGAACGTAAACTTGCAGCGATGAATGGATTGCTACTAGCTGAGCAGACACCTGCCTGACATACAAACACCTAAATGCAAACATGAGTTCATCTGGGTCAGAAACTCAAGAGTGTTGGTGAGAACATGAGCTAAGACCATAGCATTCCCTGATGCTAGCAATCTCCAGGAAGTGACATGATCACCACAACTTATACCCCTTTTTATCGACAAGCTGAGGTTCCTCTTGGACATAGTCAGGCTATTTGCTATCCCTGCACTCAGCAGAGGCTCCACAACATTGCTGCTCTCTTGCTTTAGAAATCCATTTCTGATTTCCAGTGTGAACACGTTCACGCCTGGTTTATACTTACATTTGTACTGACACTATCCTTTACTTCAGCAGAGTCCAGAATGGCTTTTAGTTCACACTGAGTGGGGGTAAAAACCTATATAAGAAGGGAAAATCCTGCTATAACAGTGAAGTCAGCTGATATTGTCCTGCAACTCCCTGCCTACTACATGGGCCTTTGAGGACCACACGGTGCAACCGATCTCATGCAGACCACCTCCACATGGTTCAATGTACATGCAATGCAGCCTGTTGTGATAAGTGCATCATCTTTTCCTGGCCTGCATTTTGTGAAAGAAGGCAGCTTCGAATGGACTGTCAAATGTTCTGGCCTGCACACTAGGCCACTGTGGGTTTTTTGTCTCTCACGTTTGCACTCATTTGTGAGGTGATTTGTGAGGATCCCAACCCTCCACAATTTAGGCTAATGCAGGTTTAGTTACTGGTTTGGTGTTTTGTTTGGGTTTTTTGTTGTTGCTGGTTGTTTTTTGGTTTTTGGATTTGGTTTTTGGGTTTTTTTCAGAAAGGATATCAATAGTTTTTTCTCTACCTTCTGGTACTCAGCAGTTCTGCAATAAATAATCATTCCTTCTCATCATGGCTTCTGGTATTATTAAGGAAAAGATTCAGTAGATCATATCCTCTGATAGTCTCCTGAAAATCTTTTACCTTATTAAAAATGTTAGTTTAGTCCAAGAGACATTATGACAGACTGCTGCATTAGATCTATTTTTTCCCTGGACATATCTATCCATATGAATGTTATCTTGTAAAATATGTTCCAGAGATGATGAAGAAATGTTTAGAATCTGACTGCCAGCATGAACTGTAACTTGAATATGAACATGTATTTTATGGTGTGCATACATACCAAGCTACAGCATAAATATGTTGAATAATTTTTAAGGATGTTAGTAGCATGTAATGGATTTTATACAATTCAGCTATTTTTGTACTTAGTATTTTTTCAGTAGCTTTTTTCCCCAAGACCTAGCCTGTAGCTCATAATGCCTATAAGCCAAAGAGAAAATAGACTGGCAGGAACCAAGGAAACTGGGTATCTGACCTGTTCATGACAAAACACCTACACAGAGACAGCAAAATGAGAAAGTTAACACAGAAGATACCAAGGCAAAAGCAAAATGAAAAGGAACAGTCTGTTAGATTCTTTTTAAAATGTAGCCATTAGAAGAGATGTACATGAGCTAATGTGCAGATATCAATACAGTGGGAAACCAAGTGGGATGTCAACCATATGCACCATATCAGAGGAGCCCAACAGTTTCCCAACCAAGCTTATTTCTCATTTTCCACACAGCTGAAGTGGGTGAAATTGAGGTGTTTGTTGGTAATTGAGTAAATTCATATGTGTCTATCAATAAATATTTAGAATCTGAATACGAAATTTTGGTGTTAATGATCAGATTTCCCCATTGAAAAGGACAAAAATAAAGCCGCGGCAACAAAGATCACTATGTAATAACATCGTGCACATCATTCTGCACAAAAATGGAAAAAGCTCAATGTTCAATTTAAGAAAAAAATATTCTGCAATGACTATTGCAAATGACAGGGACAGTAAACATGTCATTAAAGCAAACAGTTGCTACTGTATATAAAGACCTGTTTAGGGTGATTTTCTTTAATTCTTCAACTTAATCTGATGATACATATAAAAATGGCTGGAGTTTTTAGGTTCTTTAAAATTTATTTTAAAAATCACTGCAGTACTTTCACAGAATTAACTCCCTTAGTATAAAACTTTATCACAGGAGTGCAATTTCACATGCAAGAAAACCCAGAATTTTTCTTTTAATGAGAAAAAAATAATTGTTCCATCACAAAACATGCGGCTTCAAATGATCCATTTGAATTATACTTTATCAGAGTAGTTTGCTCCTATCAATCACACTTCCACGCTAACGCATAGCATGTCTGTAATCACAGAATTTTAGAAAGACATTCCAGCACTGTAACATTTTAATATCCATGTTCCAGTGCATGCTTAAGGATGCATTTTAACTCTTCAAAGAATCCATTAAGTACTCCAGGCCGCTGCCTACTGAATTGCTTACAAAGATTTCCTCAACTACAGCAAGTTGCTGGAACCAATCTTTTACAGTTACACAGCTCCTGACTTTAAAGTGTCTATGGGATGCTAAATTGATTTAGGTTTATTCTAAACCAGTGTTTTAAAGAGACATGGCTTGTTCAATAATGGTCCCTATTGTGTGTAGGCAACTCCAATGATACATAAAAATGGAGACTCACAGATCAGGCATTTTGGAAATACTGCACTATTTGGAAAGTGATTACTTCTTGCACAATTTCTAATTTTAAAAATGGTACCTCAACACTGCCTTGTCAGAAGTGGCTCTTGTAGCATATGGGGTATTACCCTTTAAAGTAAAGCCTAGGATCTCAATAAAATCTAAAAGAAAAAGAAAGAGATTTGAAATACAGAAACTTTGCATTTGCATTGAAACCACAACTGAATTTAGACTTGCTAACCACAGGCTAAACCCCTCCTTATTCAACACTGGGGGCTCTTAACTCACTGATAGACATGTAGCATTATGCCTTACCTTGGCTAAGGGAAAACTTTCACATTTCAATTTCCCATCTGTCTCCAGAACTATCTCAGCTAGGGGTAGATTAGTTATGAATGAGTGAGGTACCAGCTCCCCTTACCTGTCTCTGGTGTATGGCAAACTGCCTCTCATTCAGCTCGTGCTCTTCCCTCTCCCAAGAGCTGCCGACAACACTGCTGGACTGTGCATGCAATTGGTTTGTGGCAGGACTGGGGGAAAAAAAAACAGTTGCTCTTCGGACTAGAAACTGTAATTTTGTATCATTAATTAAACAAAACCAGTGGATACAGAACTCAGAAAATAAGCTTTACTTTTTTAGGTTTGAGAGTGCTCTGCTGTCCTGGCTGCTCCTGTGGTAAGTCTGCCCATGTTCAATATTAAAATAAAAATTAGTGATGTACGCTGATTACTACAACAGGTAAGGTTGACCAGTCCTCATTTTAATGGCCTCTTCTTGATTTCAATCACAGACATACCCCTGTTAGAGGGAACCAGAACACACTGCCAACACCTTTAGGACTTTCTATCAGTACATCAGAACACCAGGGTGGAAATACATAACACATTCTTCACTGTGCCAACTGTAGATGTGCAGGCTCTCAAATCAAACTTAGCAATTCAAACTTTCAGATACAACACCCTCCTCTGAAGCCTTATAAAAATACAAGTGCAACATAGAGCCATTTTACAAAACAATTTATCTTTATAGAAAGGTATTTTAGTGGTATATGCTGAGGTAAATAATAAAAACAGACCCAATAGAGGGCACAACCAGTGTTATGGAGAACTCCAGATGAAATCTGGCCAAAAGCCTGTTTTATAAAAGCTAATATTTACCTACCAGTTATGATCCCTGGAAAGGTGCTTATTGCTGTAATACTTCAAAATTATTCTTCAGTTTACAAATTGAAAAATATATGAAATTAGATCTGTATGAATGTTAGGTATTAGCTGTCACAAATTTTTAAAGGCATTGTACCAAGTTTTCTTAATTGTTTACTAACCAATTTGATTGTAGCAGGTAAATAAACTACAGCATACATTTTACCTGACACCATGCATCAAAATCACCATAAAAACTAAGTTTATCAAAGTCCAACTCCACAAGTAAAACATGAAAAAGTGCAAATTATGTACCCAGTATTTCTGTCACAGCTGTTTTTTCTTAATATGGCATGAAAAAGGTTTACAGCATATATTAAGAAAATTCTTACAAGTGTTCACCTCAATGCTTATATATACAACATTTTTGCTCAAAGTGCTCACTATATGAAAAAAAGATTGGATAAAAATATTTAAACAGTGCTTTCTGAACATTCAGGGCAAATTCATATAATACATCAGTCCCGTTTGTTTTTCTTTTCACTCAGTGCAATGAGATGCAGAAGTCACATCAACTTCAGGCAAACTTTGCTTGCCACACTGCCAGGAAACCTCAGTTACAGTGGCATTCTTGGTGTCCCATTGGGAGTGGGTCTTTTATTTTTTTGCATGTGGCTTTGATGTTTTCGAGATCTTACTACTTTCATTCTTACTTCAAATACTTCTTGTATGGCTTTTCGAAAACAATGGAAATTGTAGTCTATTAATCCTACAGAGACAGAAATATTCTCCATATTAATAAAAACATTTATATACATTAAGTAATGAAAAAATTGCTTATATTCTACATTTAGTGAAATACCACACTCTCTCTCTGGAGGTCATGATCAGTGAATTTTCCGGGCATTTTCTTCTGTGCTAAGCAAAAGCACGTTTAATTAATACACATAATTCACTGAGCATTACAGTTTCATACTACATCTGATACTAAACATACTTTCTAGTCTTAAGAGAAAACAAATAGAAGTTCACTGGCAGATAAAGCTTTAACTTAATAAAGAGCTTTGAAGAAGTGCTCATCACACTGCAAGAAAAAATATTTCAGAAGATATCGTGTCATTTTGTAAATCTGCTTCACAAAATAACTGTGATAAAAATAAGTAGCATCTAGTAATTAAAGAATTTTCATTTTTTGACAATGCGTAAGCTTTGAAACAGATACTTTATAGAAATATCACCAAATAAGAGCCAGCTATATTTCACCTTACATTGTAGCTGAAAAATAACACAATAGACATGCTGTTAGATTACATATATACATAATAGGCAGATAACATTACCATGTGAGTAGGCTGAATATGATCCCACAGAAAAGCTGTAAAGCCATATTGGTAGTCAATTGGAAGACACTGGGTGCTACGGTTGTATAATACTGGAATACAATTTTAGAATTATGGTACTGTGCGTATGACCTCATTCCAGGTTAATGCAGTAAGTTTTCTAAACTGAAATACTGCAGTGTTTTCCACTTCAATTTTGCTAAGAGGACATGGTATATATTTCAAGTGGTTTAAACTCTAACCATGTTACACTTTTAATTTTTTTCCAGGAATTTTTTTTCTCTCTCCCTATAGTTCAGACAAAATATTATGTGGAAGTCTCCAGGCACCAAAAGCTAATCTGCATTGTAATACCAGAACTGTACTGTTGAAGAGTACAGGCTACAGCACAAAGCGTCACAAACCATACAGACGCAACAACTTGACACAGTTGCGGACAAACCCTAAGAGCTGTTTACTCAATATGGTGTCTTTTCTGAAACAGTGTTGTTGTAGGTATGTAGAAGTAACACTCCTTATGCTTACAGCAGAAAAAGAAAGTGACCACATCGAACATTCATAGATAATAAAGGTGGTATGGGTATGAAAGAGAAATCTGACCAGTTGAAGTTCTATAAAATAAATGCTAAATAGCTGTCAACAGCTCAGCAGACATGGTAGGAGTACTGCATTCACAAACACACCAACACTGACTGGTGAATTAGTATCAAGATGGCTACACAAGCCCAAATGATGGCTCGTTCTTCCACTGCTCAGTTCTGGTCTCGGCATTTCACTAAGACAAGTAACTCAGTGAACATCATGCCAGCAAGGAGAGCAATTATGAACTAAGCTTTCAGTATTGACCTTGATCAGGGTCAGAGATAACCAAGAAATTTTATGCACTTTAAAACAGCAAAATATGAAAGCCACCTAGGTCCCAAATACGCAGCTTTTCAAAAGCCTCCTTTCAGAGATGAGAAAAGCAAGAACATATTTCTATCAGCCAGTTCCAGTAATTTTCCCGTGGTTATGGCACACAAGCTGTTCCAAATGCATATGCTGGCGCCAACAGGCACAAATCAATGTCAGCCAAGATAAACTGACACATTCTACTGTTGCAGATGGAAGCTTTACTGCTCTGGATGTAAACTTTCCTATGCTTTCATATCAGAAAGTTGTCAAATACATTTATGATTTCATTTTATCTTAATGCCAGCACAAATACTTCATGCCTTAAACATGTTACGTAAGCTCTATCAAGCTGTACTTACCTTTAGTATTTGTGATACACCTAAGAGACCGTTATCAGCTAATGACAACCACAGTTACTCATTAACTCACTAATACAAGGGAAAAGTAATGCTATACTAGAAAAGGGGAAAAATACCTTTTCTCTCAAAGCTTTCTTCTCTGACAAAACAAACAAGAGCAAGGAATTTTGTCACCTCTTTTAAATACAGGACAGTTGTATTGTTCAGTTTTATGATTGCCATTGATTCTTTGTCATAAGGAGTTCCAGTGCCATCATCTTTAAGCCTAAAGGGTAATATTCAAACAAACAAACAAACAAACAAGGAAAGATAAGCCACCAGACAAGCTAACAAAAGTACTCCCCCCATTGGTTCTTTCACCAGATGATCTCAAATTTTATGAAATTTACATTTTAGCCTTTCAGAGAGACTCTTCCTCAAACTACACTTTACGTAAACTAAGACGACATAGAGATTATATCTTTTATCCAATAACATATGAAATCTTAAGATTTGGGGCTAGAAATCAGATTGTTTGACTGCAAAGTACCTGAACTGAAGCTTTATTTTTTCCTCTGTTAGTTACCAACCTTTTAGCACAAGGCTGTATTTTCTTTTAATCAATGCACTGTATTATGACTTTATCTAAAACATGTGAACCAGTAAGTCTGTACTGATAATTCCAAATCCAGTAAACTTGCTTGAGCAGTGGCAGCTGGCTGATAGTTTAAGCCATCATGAGACTTGCCTCACGAGATGCTGACTTTTGCAACATCCCATCATGAAGAGATTTCTCTTTCACAGATGATGTGTCATGATGATCACTGTATTAGTTTTGTACCTTGCAATTTTGCCCTCGTTCCTGAATGCACACACAGATCTTGTTAAATGGGTAGTTATCACCAACCTCCCATAAAAATTAGTATCAATAACATATTAAGGTAGCAAGTTCCACAGACGCTTCAGGAACAGAGCACAAGAAATTAACTGTAGTATCATGCCTTTACTCTACAGCTAAAACATGGCAACCAGATTTCTGGTGATAAACGCTAAGTGGTTACACAAAGACAGTGGCAGTGTGACATTCTGTGAATAGTGTTCCACAAGTGGTGTTGTACAGGCAATAAGCACACGTATAGTCTTTTGAACTACGCAGCAGCAACTTTCTCTGTACAAAAAAAATGCCACAGAATCAGCATCCTTCATTGTGCACCTCTGTAAAACACAAGTTCTTCTACAGTTACTGAAGTGACTGACTCCAAAATCCGGAACACACAGTAGAATATACAAACCTAAGAATCTTTAGAAAGATATTCAAAATTTTCCTTTCAAAGTTCTAATGTTTATTGCACACCTGCACCAAGATTCTCCCTTATACCTTCTCCAACAGTGCAATACATCTGTCAGTGGGTAAAAATGGAAGGCCACCTAAGAATCCAACACTCTAAGCATGCTGTGATTTAGCCTCCAAGTCTTCTTAATGCACTGACTCTTAATGTGCCCCCATCTTTCCCAGGAATAGCTGGCATTACATTTGGCCAAGGGCCAAGGCATTTAAAACATAACTTGCAAGTAGATGTACATGCTACCACAGGAGATCTCCAGCTACCAATGTATAAGGAGGAGAAAATGAAAAAAAAACCCACAAAGGTCATGTAGGGAAAAAGAGGACAGACAATGAAGAACCGAATGAAGCAAGAGTGAAGCAGCTCACTAAGGCCAGTAGAGGCCACTAGCTATTAAACAAAACTAAATATGGCCCCAATTTTTTTTAACATGTGAGGCATCCTTCTGTTAAATTCGTCCCTGGGGAACAAAAAAACGTTGTTAATGTTTCCTTTTATTTTAGGTTGGTTACTTCCCACTCCTTTCTCCAAAAAAAACTTATTAGAAAAGAAGGTGTTCACAAAAGAGGCTAGGCTGGAAACAGTGCTTGTTGCTAGCAGGGGATCTGTAGCTCAGAGGCCTGCCGTTTCCTCCTTCTTACCTGTCCTGACAAATTACACATTCTCATTATTGTTTATACTGACATCATTCCAATTCTGAAGGCCATTCGGATTCCAGGTACACAGTTTTATGAATAACGTTAACAATTTACTTACCCATATATACAAGAAATGTCAATGACAACATCTATCATATCACAGCAGAGCTCGTAAGTTTGCATATCCACTGGAGTACTGTCCGTTGCAATATAGATCTTACTGACTACATCAAATAAAAATGCTTTTTCAATCCCAGAATTCTATTTAAGAAAAGAAGAAAGAAAAATAAAATGGAAGCCATGCCTTCAAATTAATAAGCTTTTTTGTTCCCCTACTTGTCCGTTACATAAAAAGCTAGGCTGAAGAAGTGGAAGTTAAACTGCAATCAAGCTCATTTTGGAAGAACTGTACCTACAGCACTCTCATATTTGTAGCAAACCTTGATGATTACAGACCTTCTGACACACTCTGCCTCTGAGCAGACATGATGCCAAGTTACACTCCCATACTCCCCCCTCTGGAAAACATCTGGAGAGATTACATTTATTTTCAGGGGGAAAAAGTCTTCCAAGATCAAGCTTTTGGGTTCTTGACTGTAACAATGGACATATAAAGACAGCTGTAATTTAAAGTTATTCTAGCTGGACATGCAAGAAGGTAGAAACAAGAAAAAGAAAAATTTAATGGACAAAGAATGCAGCAGTGCTTAAGCACTAATTTCTCAAGGGAACTGAGAAATTGTCTCTGGGGTTTGTAGATGTTTTAGTGTCTGGTTCCTTAGAACATCTTTCAGAACCACAGGAGAAAGAGCAGTATTTTGATGGTGCTCTTTCAGTTTTCATGTAGCATTGGTGGTTAAACCCATGTTTATAATGCTAAGGCTTGCTAATGTGATGACAGCTATGTTCCTGTCACCCTGCCAAGCTGATTACGACTCACTCCATACTGGAAATGTATTGTATTCATGGTTCTCAGAGGCTAGCCAGGAATGCTAGCTCATACTCTTTGTGTAGATAAGGTAAACTGCTATAAGCCTCTGCTTCCTGGACGAGGAAAAAATATGTACTGCTTAACTGAAAACAGTAGTTTGCTTGCTGATACCAAGGGATTATTGCACCTGAGCAGCTGTCCCAGCATGAACACAATGGGCAATTTCCCAGTACTGCTAAAACTCAAGCTACAAAATGTCCTTCAGAATTCACATATACAGGAAGAGAAGCAACTTTCTTCATCAAACCAAATTTTCTCCATATATGGGCTTCCCTTTTTAATATGGTTTGGGACTGCTGCCACAGCGGTTTTGTAGCTACCAAAACCACACTGAAAGCCCCTGACACACTTTAATAGCTTCAGCTTCCTTCATAGTTGCAGAATTTTTCCTTTTTTCTTCTTTCTTTTCCAAGTCAACTATTTAACAAAGAATTAAGAGATTAAAAAGTGACCCCCCACTTTCCAAATTTCTTGAAATAGGTAGAAAAATTTTAATGCTAGGTATGCTATTGAACAATGGCCAGCAATATTTTGGCCATTTTCTTCTTAAAGAGGCTTAATTCTTCCACCATCACGCACACAGCTGAGGCTGGGAACTTCCATCAATAATAAGAGCCCAGAGGTGAATTTCTTGCATTTCATTGTGGAAAAGACTCTGTGAGTGGCACATTTCAGTAAGTCATTAATAAGAAGCAATTTAAAATAAAGTATAAACTGTGGATACCTTAGGTGCATAGGCTGAAGCACACAATGTACAAGGATAGTCTCAAAAGAACTGGCTTTGTTCAGCCTGAAGAGAAGAAAGCTCATTGCTATCTACAAATACCTAATGTAAGGGTGCAGAGAAGACAGAGACGAAGTCTTCTCAGAGCTACCATGTTGGAGGACAAGAGGCAAAAGATGCAAGCTGAAATTCTAACTTGATACAAGAAAAAAAAAAAAAAGCAGGAGAGTGATGAAGCACTGGGACATGCTGACCTCAGAGTTTGTAGTTTCCACCCCTGAAGATACACAAAGCAGGGCTGGATCCAGCCATGAGCAACCTGCTCTAACTAGCCTGACTGAGCAGGAGCTGACCTCTAAAAGTCCTTTTCAGCCTACACACCTCTGTAAGTCTACATTCTTTGAGCACTAAGAACAAAAACGTATGCATGTTTATTTTGGTTATTCTGGCCACAAGTGATAATTCTGTAATTTTAATTTTTAAATAATAATTCCGACAGCACCTCACAAACTTCAACAGATGCTGTAAAATAAGATTTATCACAAGATTCACCTGTAACTATTATGTAAGTATATAGCCATAATTCATTGCCAGAATACGTATTTGAAAATAAGTCATTTTAGACAAAAGAAGTTGGAACTCAAGCCCTGTAGTGTCATTCATGAAGAATCAATTATGAACTTTTGCATTATATAGAGAGCTATAGTGACAATTTCAGCTGTACAGGTGAGACATTTTACATTATTGAGATGCAGTGACAATATAATAACATTTAACAATGAGAAGTGATTTTTCCATCTCAGAACTCCAGCTGCTGCAGCCTGCCTGCTGTACTCATAGTGACAGTTTAAAAGGTTTTTACCTGGAGACATCTGCCATGTCAGCAGTTATGCCTGATGGTAAGGGCTGAGCTTGGTGTCTTTACTTAAACCACGCTCATTGTCACTGAAATTAATACATCGTGGTAGGACTTACTGAGAAACTTTCTTTTCCAAGTCAACTATTTAACGAAGTTATTGACAGACTGCTTCTGTCAAACTTTGTATGATGACAGTAACCTCTGCAACAGGGTAGGATAGACTGCTGGGAGTAGTAACCACTGAATTGTGCCCACATGACTCCAAAGATTTTATTTGCCCTGGGTTTTAGTACCACTTTAAACGAAAAAGTAAAGGATTTGCCAGAATGTTTGAGAGGAAACTGCTCAAGGGAAAAAAAAATAATCACAAACAATAATTACAAGTCATAAAACAAATCAGGAAACAGTGAATAAAAAATACTATTCAAAGAGACATTACATCCTTAATGCTCAGTCAGGGAAAATGAAAATAAGAAATCAACTGTTTCTGTTACTTCAGCAGTAGGGTTCCTTATTACAGAAACAAAGGCCAACAGCTGCCTTACACAACTGAACAAAATGCTGCCGCTGATGTCAATGAGAGCAGGGTCAGAATAAGCACTAGTTATCTCTGACACAACCCTACAGTCTGGAAAGAAGATGTAATGTGTGCTAGAAGCTTTATCAAGCACTCTGAAGTGATGCAAGACTCTTCCATGGCTAATCTGAACCCAGAGAGTCACTATGAAAAATCTGCACAAATATATGAGATTTTATTTTAGATAGGTAAAAACCATGAGGTAGTTGAAATTCAAACCATGTTTCTCAGCTACACTTGGTATGATAAAGTAGAAGGCAGTTTCTATTCTTTAAATGGAACGGGTTCAATAAAACTGGCAGTATTACTCCAATTCCTAGGTTAGGTAAATAGGCTTATCTTTTTCCTTCTTGAAAGTATGAAGAATAAGCCAGAATTTGGCCCTAAAAAGTAATTTTTACAAGTCACTTACAGTTAGGAATGAACTTTGGACAATTATTTAGACAGGTCTTGCAGCAAACTGCAGATGTCCTGAATGAGTTTTAGCTTGAAATACTACATTTGAATTTACAAATTATAAAATTTAAATAATTAAACAAACAAAACAACTTATTTTTATCATGATAACTCATTGTTTGTTTTTTTAACATCTCTCAAAGAAATCCCAACAACGCTAAAATGAAAATCCACATTCCCATGTCACACAACTTGATTGCTTGGTAAGGTCACAGTAATTAAAAACCAGAAATCCATCTATATGCTGATAAGAGTTAGTCAGGTAAGGTTTACATGGGTTCTGAATGCCAAACCAACTGTTACTTCATGATTTACAAGCAGTTACATTAAAGAATGTAGAAGCAGTATTAACACACTGATGGTTCTTCAAACATACAAGCTAACACACTGTGGCACTACGAAGGTAGGCAAAAACCTGCTGTGAACTTAAGAGTGATCACAGATCTATTTTTGTAGTCATCAGCTTTTCATGTTGGAAGTCTTCATGGCATAAATGAAAGCACATCCTCATGAACGTTGCTGCAAAACTCAAACTAGAACACCAATACACCCACACTTGGATATCCAACACACTGGCTTCCTGAAGTAAGGCATGACCAAAATCCACATCAAGATTTGTTGTCACTAAAGTGCTAAAGTAAAGAGGCACCTGCTAACTAATTCTGTGCTGGAGAATGATGTTTAGTCTTCTTGTGGTTGCAAATAGTCATTCCAAGTCTCCTGTCTACAGATAGAAGACACTTGTAAAAACAGACAGTAAGCATGCTGAGGACATAGTGATACAGCTAAACCTTCCTCTAGGTCATTAACAAACCGAGTTTTGCTCTCTTTGGAGCTAAGAATCAGTTTGAGACTCTTTCTCATACTGAACAAAGGAACAAATCTTTTTTGGACTTCCCATATATTTGAAAGACTCATTCTTCCTTACAAATTACATCTGACATTCTAGATATTATTGGAGCTGCCTCCTGGGTGTTCTGGGTGCACAAGCAACTGTCGTCAGTCATTCAGGTAGCAGCTTGTGCTTGATTCATCTGGTGGTTTGGTACAAATTCTTCAGCACCTCCAAACAATGAGGAGACCCCATACAGAGATGTGACTCACAATATGAGTCACTGGGGTGACTCTGGCACAAGCTGGACTATCATTCAGACAGCTTTCTCTTTAAGACTGTGTGGCTTATTCAATATCCAATATCCAACTGCTCCAGAACTTCTGTCAATACTCTTCTGTCCTAAGTGCATTTTGACACTGGATGGCACCTGGTATACAGTCCATTCATTGTGAAACAGCATAACTTGCTACTTAACAGTAGGAGAGTATGTTTTGGAAAGACCTTCCTCTAACCCTAGCTTTCCCTTTCAGCAACACATCCAACTCTTCTCTCTCTCCATTTTCACACCCTACACTGAGAAACTGTGAAGTCTAATTTTATTTTACAGGCTGTTGAATGATATTAAATATTTCATTACATCAAAATCACAAAAAAGGAACAACAAAATGCCTTGCTTGGAAATTGAAGCCTGACAAATCAATGCTAGATGCAAGGTGCAAAATTAGAATATTGTGAGAAAGGGTGCAGTTTCAGGAGCTACTATGACCTGATTTAACGACCACCAAAACAGGGAGTTCCTCCTTTTTACAACCTACTCACTGTGTTCCCCTTTGCTCATGGCCACATGTTCCCATCTCTTGTCTTGTGCCAAAACAAGAGCATGTTGGACTCCTCCATGACCTGCTTTTAACTAAATTAAACAGCGCATTAGTGTGTGTCAGTGACTCCACGAGGGGACGCGTGAGTCTCAGAACCAGTATAAAGGAGAGAGACCACACATACAGGAACAGCGGAGCCTCCACAGTAGTAACAAGCCACTAGATATACAAAGATCCCTAACTGGCCTTCAGAGTAACTACAGAAGTGGTGAAAGTTGTGATGGACTCTATCTCTAAAAATTTCAAGATAAGAAGAGATTTTTTTTTTTGAAGTGGGGTAAACTTTGATACAATGTAGAATGAATTCTAGGAAGCACTATAGACAATTCTCCATAGGAGGTCAGACCAGATGATGTTCCTTTAAGAATTCATTTACAGAAGTTTTAAGTACTACTTAAATGCATGCAGCACAGACCTTTGCAACATTCAGATCAAGGTATGAGCAGAAAAGGGACAACTGCTAACCCACTTCATGTGATTCAGGAAATACTCTCAGCTGCGCAGCAACACTGTGTAATAGACAGGGAGGCGAGGCCAAGCTGCATGTGGGTACATTTCAGCTAAGTTCTGGTAATTTCTCTGAGAGTTCACATTGCTCATAATGTCTCAGAAGGCAGTGAACAGAGTATCTGAACATGCATGTTGGACAGAGCTGGATCTACAGACAAAGTATGTAACAAGTACTTACTGAAATAAAGATGTTAAGCAGGTTTTCCAGTGTTGGGAGCTGCGGAATCAGTTTCTGTACCACTTTGCTAAATGCTTCAAATATAGAATGATCATATATGCTTGTCAGATAAAAGCTGGAAAAAAACGTCACCACATTTTCCTTTTAGCCACATACTGTGAACATGATGTACCTTTCATAGTATGAGTGAAATGAAATATTGTCAAACAGCAAGTGCCTACATTTTATGCAATTACCCCTTGTGATCAAAAGTCATTTGTTATGATTGAAGCATAGGACTTCATCTCCATACAAAAAAAAAAAACTCTAGACACTGCAAACTAGGCCTTGATGTAGAACTTCATGATGCAACTCCCACCTTGGTATTCCTAAGAAAATATTTTTCAAATTGCAGGAGAGCAATATTACTGAGTACATCTGTTATGATCTATTTTTTGAAAGCTGTGGACCTATTTATCAATTCAATGATGC
The DNA here is from genome assembly GCF_023634155.1 of Falco peregrinus. Lineage (NCBI taxonomy): Eukaryota > Metazoa > Chordata > Aves > Falconiformes > Falconidae > Falco > Falco peregrinus. Next base: position 86,929,035 of record NC_073727.1, read on the forward strand.
AGTCAAGTAGTTAAGAGCTCTAAAGAGCTCTTAACTTGGAGCAGGTCTCTCTTTTTAATATATTTGTACTTGGCTTTTGAATATATTTGTACTTGGCTTAAGTGCTAAAAAAGCCATGACAACTTCATGTCCTCTAGTTCCCAGTCTGCAGAAGTCCACTATTTTCCATTATTTGTACAATAATCTGCTTTATCAGCAGACAACGCAAAGATACAGCACCTGTCTTCCCCAAGTGGCTCCAAGCAGGCTGCAGCAGTGAGGACTAGCGACTGGGAGGGGACTGTGAGGCAGAGAGATATCAAAGAAGGCAAAAGCAATGTAGGTGGCATATACAATCTACTGTCTGGAGCTCTACTGGTTGCTGCCACTGTCCAAGAAACTTATTTCAAGAGAGCAGCTGCAGCAAAAACTGGTAGGACTCTGTCGTATTTGTCATCTGTTTTTAAGCACATCTCCTCTCCAGCTTTCCCTCCAAGACAGCAATCAGAAATAAAATACTTTGTTTGGCTCAGGTCAAATGCAATGTCTCTGATTATCCTTTTCCTTCATATATCAAAAGCTCGTTGCCTGCTACTTCAAGAGAACAGAAAATGGTAACTTGTCAAATAAACTGCTCTCCTCTTTAGGATACTCTGCATAGCAGCTTTTCTCACCTGAGGTGAATCTTCTCCAATCCAGCATCTGCAAGGTCATCATTTGCCCTCTGGTGAATATCTCTTTGTGTTTCAATCTTGTGATCATCAGATAAACCATCCACTTTATGGATAAAGATTTCAAAGTTGATATCTGGATTCACTTTATAGGCTCTGGTCACAGTAAGATGCAGCCGAGCTAATGCTTCCATATAATCATCCTAATGAAGGAAAAAGAAAAGCTACAACTGTTGGAAAGTTCCTAAAATATATATACAAAATTTTGCAATACTTACTTTTAGATAATGCTACAGTTCAACAACAGCTTAATTTTTAAATTCCCTAGAAGCCTGAGTCTACATCCAGCATGTGCATCAATCTCATGCTGTCAGCACTTAGGAATCTGAGCAAGACCCTTGAGATGTTAAAGCAAATCAGGTAACTTTTGAACATACTGCAAAGAGAGCTTAAAAATAACCAAGCAGCTCTTCAAGTTTTAATGACTTTCTTTTAATGCATTTGTGATCTAAGTTAAGTACTTTATTTGCTCTGTAAAAAAATATCTATGCTTTCCAACCCATTTATTGCTGAAGGAAGAAAAGGAAAAGGTAGTTTAAAGCCCCCTTTTTTACCTGAGAATCAATAACAAATATCAGTGCTCCAGTGCCTCTGAAAATCATCTCATAGTCAAATGTAGGATCAAAGAAGTCAATTTGCCCAGGAAAATCCCATATCTGAAAGTTGACAAAGGAGCTGTTGGAAACATCCTCTCTGCAGATCTTGTTTGTGCTCTCCAAGAAGAGAGTTTCATTAGGTGACATTTTGTGAAAGACAACTTTCTGAATGGAAGACTTCCCACTTCTTCTCAATCCCATGAGCAGGATTCTTGGCTTAACTTCAGTACTGAAGGGATCATTGAAATCCAAAACTGAATAAAATCACACAAGAAGAAAAGTAATAATCTATGGCAATACAATCAGTAACTACCAAATAACATGCATTTATTTTCATGCCATGTTTACTTGGATTGATGCAAATGTTACCAATTTTTAAGCTTAGGGAGCAGTGCTACAGGCATCTTAACTTGAATTATTTGCCCCTTAGCCTATACTATCAGAAAACCCACTTTTCACCTGTAAGAGGCTGCAGAAGGCTAAACCAGAAAATTTTCTAGTCTGATCCAGTTATATTAGCATAAAGGTGGCTATGGGAGTAAACTATACTGTTATATCTGTGAGGACATGAATGTATAGCTATCCACACCTGTAAGGACATCAGCTTCAGTTTCAGGTATCTCTAATCAAAACAGCTACAACAGTCTAAATTGATGCATTTAGTTGGCCTATAACTTTTAAAGTCCTTTGGTACTGAGCTGAAAATTACACATAAATGGATAAAAGCTTCCAAACACCCCTGTGATACCCTGTCTGCACCATCAAACACAAGCAACACAAAAAACTGAGTTGTCAATGCTAAATCTGCAGAGTAAAGTTCACAGCACACAGTGGTCAGGTTTAAAACACTGATCAGACAACAGGCTAAACACACTAGCTGTCAGGCAGACCTTCTCCCACTCGCTGCAGTACAGACTATTCAACATAATTCATAGCACAACATGAATTGTATTTCTTTCTCTTTTTCTGCTGGGATAAATTTTGAATTGCAGAAAACTAACACATAATTGTTCATACACATCCTTCCTGAATATCCCCCCCCATACGTTAAGTGATCAAGTTTACTCCAAAAGTACAAAAATCCAAACCAAGAAACCTCAGCAACAAACTGAACCTGTTGATTTATTACATAGCCTTACAGGTTGAAAAACATGGAAAGCTTGAAGGAACCCTTTGCCTAGGTGCATGTTTCGCACCCAGGGGTGGCAATCACATCTGTCCTCTTGCGCTCCTCAAGCCTCACTTCCAAGTTTCAAACCAGAAGAGCAGGACGTGCCTTCAGAACCTCGTTCACGTCTGGTTTTGCCTCCTGAACTTCAGTTACAGAGAATGAGGGCTTCTCCACGGAAGGTCTCGCAGAGTTAGCATAAAAGCATCCCTCGGCACCATCTACTGGCTTGTCAGTGGTTACACCACTCAGTGGGGGCCCCTACATCCATTATCGGTGGGATCCTATCCATTTTAAACCCATTTGAAAGGCCTTGACAGGTATTAACACTTACTGTGCTCTTGCCAATTATCACGCATTAAACACTGCCAGGCTGGAGCAGTGAGCAGATGAAACTCCTTCAAGCAGAATAGTGACTGGTAACTCCTTAAGAACCTCATCCTCCTAATGCAGCAATGGCCAACTTCTGCTGACTCAGACAATAAATTTAGGAAGTAATAAACCACAGTCAACACGTTGCTCTACTCTTCCTGTCCACCAAGACAGTGATAGTACCCTCCTGCGGCTGCAAGAAACACGTGCCTACAACACTTCCCACCTATAGAAGAGTAATAAACATCTGCTCTAGGACAACGTAACAATATTTCATGTTTTGGGGGTACAGTCTTGTCAATAAAGGAAACCAAAGGTACAGGATTCAATGGCGTTTCCTCCACCCCACTCTCTTCTTTAACGCACAAAGTTTCCACAGCTGCCAAATGCAATTTCATTAATGTAATTCCATTAATGTGCATATATCCATATATCATGCAATTTGCATTTTGGTCATCAGAAGGAAAGAAAATTTATTCAAAGCTTTACAAGAACTTTATAAAGGCATGTAAAGAACACTCATCTGGTTGAGGCTTTATTGCATATTTCCGTAAGTTTAAAAAACTCCCACTTGCTCAGACCTTACACAACAGAACTTATGAAGCCTAATTTGCTATGGATTTGTACTTTGTGTCCCCTTCCTCTCCCCACCACAATAACCCCAACTTCTCCCTGCATGTCTTATGACATATCCTGCAAAAAACAGATATGACATGCTATGGCTGATCTGGAGCTCAACCCATGCTGGTTGGCTAAACTGTACACGTGTACACCAGTTTGCCAGCTGCTGCCACAGAGAGTGCACACAGCTGCTCCCCTGTCCCTCTCAGGACACTTTCATGTGGGTCTCTCCTCTCTTCTGAATGCCAGTTTTCGTCAAACTTGTGGGAACTTAATCATCCTTGAGATGTCTTTCATTCAAATTTGGTTGAAGGTAGACAGCAGTTTCCAAAGTTCTGACTGGTGATGAGACAACCAGAAGACAGGCTACCTATGTAACTCCCTTTTCTTTAAGAAACAGGCTAAAAACTCACATGTAGCTAAAAAAAAATATTTAAAATAACTTGGGGTTTAAAATTGTTGTTGTATTAAATTATCCCGTACTGTTAGATTTTTATGGACTGCAATACTAGAAAGAAATTGCTTTATATTAAAGCCATACTAAAAAAACCCCACAGCTGCAAGCACAGAGTTACCAATGAGAAGAAGGAACACCAGCTCTTCTGCTAGTAAGACTGTTATTTAACTTCTGAAATCCTGCCAGTTCAAAGACAGGGAAATGTAAATGAGTATCATCCAAACCTGATTAGATAGCAAGGCTGCTATAGCACTTTCCTCTGAAAGTTAAGAGATTACCTTATATGTAATGGAATTGGACGACGCGCTGCCTGCCCACATTCCTTTGCAGAGTACATGACAGCTCCTTTAATTTGCCACAGAAATGCCAGTAGATGTATCACTGCAGCTTCCCAGACTAGGTTACTGAGTGAGATCATAATATGCCTAAGAGAAACGGTAAACTCTTCCCCATTCTGTAATGGGAAAGATAACTTTCCCTATTGTGAGATGCAATGCATTTCTTGCTTCATTCACTTTTGCAAAGAGTAAATGTTATAAAATCCCAGTTGCCAATGCATATCAAAGTCCTTCATATTTCAACTTTTCTAAGCAGCCATAAAGAACTGAAGTAACGGAAGTCACAATGGTTAGAACTGGTATCCTTTGAAGTATTCACAAATTAAACTTAACAAAGCCAAAAGTACTTTCCCCACAGAGAAGCACTCAATTCCTTACAAAATTTCTGTAATTGCAGTTGCCCTGGTTTATGGAGTGGAATTTATGTGCATTGCAATACGCAGAAGAGCTGAGGAGTTAACTGAGAACTGCACGTAGTAGCCCTGACCTGTTCTCACCAGGATGCACAACTCATAATGAATACTTCAATATCTCCATGCTATTAGAGATATTAATTGATAATTAAAATAGTTTTTGAAGCCCATCCTGTATTCCACATCAATTGCAATTAATTGTCAGAGCAGATGACTATCAGTGCTTCACAGGCATACGTGATGGGGATGCCACGTCGGAAGGTGTATTTGTAGATCTCGCCAGTTTTCAAACATCCAAATAAAGCACTGCAGTTCATCTGCTCAAATGATGTCAAGTCAAAAGAAATTATTTTGCTTATGTTACTGTCCATAAGGTGACAAGCCTCTGAGTTTAGTTTTAAACTAATACAGATTATAATGATTTATTTTTTTTTGCTCACTAATGCAATTATGTCATTTTTAAGTTTTAACCTTTTTTGTGTAAAGGAGAATTAGGAGTCCCAAATTTTCCATTCATGTACCTTCAAGCCCACTGATCTCATAGCATTTCCAGTGCTACTATGACTGTGATATCTACAGCACTTTGGAGTGCTGTCAAAAGACAGTAGCCTTACAAAACACATACAATGAACATCTTCAATGCTAACAGATGGCCTGAGCCTAAACAATTAACAGAAAAAGCTTGTAAGTAATCAGGAGAGCTGTTCAGCTACTGTGGGTTTATAAACATTGCAGAAATACCTGGTGGAAGGAAATTCTTGTAGCTAAAGAAAAGACTCAGAACTAGAAGACCTCGTTCCACTCTGCCACAGATTCATCAATCTGCAACGATATGCCTTAAAGCTACTTCCCTGGGGACACTGCAGAGGGTTTCCCTGCTTCTAAATACTTTTTAATTGCATATATCAAAACTACGACTAGGCTTTATGTAAACTTAAGTGCTTTAAGGTCTCTGAATATGACCATACTTATAAAGTAAGAAGATTAAGAAGAGGAGAAAAGCATGGTTTCAGCATTCAGGCTGGAGACAAGAAACCAGTATGGGGTGAGAGATAACCAATATGAAGTTTTGAAATCTCTTGTATGCCTACAGGCACAAATTACGCTTTTACTTTTAAGCCTGGCTTCTCCCTTCACTTTCAACAGCAACTGATTGAAGCTGTTCTCCTTACACTGCCCTTCCATTCTTTCTGTGTAGATAAGTGGAGGGTATGACACTGAATTTTGGACCACTTACCGTACAGATCCAGGAAGACAGAGGACAGAAACTGGGAAAAGGAAAGTCCCTTGCCTTGCAGCCCAGTATTAAATACACAAAACACGGACCCAAACCGCAACCCCCTCCATTACAGATGCTCTGTGTCTCTCCAGAGAATTCAGAACGAAACAGAAAGCCAGGGGATCTGGATTGTTAAAATGGACCTTTGTTTTAATTCTGTGTAAAAAAGGTCCCTGCATGGACTGTCTTCTGCAATTCAGGATGTAAAGGTTCGTTTCTGTTAAGTACAATATTCTGGTGTTGCTACGGAAGAAGCAATTGAAATTTTTAACAGCCTAACAAAGTTCCTATTGAAAACCACCCAAATAAATTCCTCTGAGGACAGAATACAGATTACTTCTCTATGGAAAAAGCTAAGTTCGTTTAGCACTAAAGAAATATGCTAAAATATATTCTCTTTGTGTCAAAATAAAAGGAATTATTTAGCAGTTGCAAGTAAGATTTTAATTAGTCTCAGCTACAGCTCTTACATCCTAGCATTCCCATATTCTGTAGCCATGAAGGATTGTACTCAAAACACCCCCCTCCCCAAAATTTCATTAGTCAATGTGATACCTCCTAAAGCCCGCAGGACCGGGCCTTTAAGGAGAAGGTTCTGCATGCTAATAACCAGCGTAGGTTTAACAGATGTGGCCTTTCCTTATGCTATCATAAAAAGGTAGCTCTTTTTTCACTCGGAGATACTGAGCGTTCTCCAAGCTCCTTTGTGAAATACATCTCGGAAGAATGAATTCAGGCTCTGAATGAAAGCAACAGGCTCTGAGCTGGCATTGCCTTTTTTTACTGAATGAGACTGCTTTTCTTGGTAAGCCTGTCCTTCCCAGCATCACCATCCACACTGACACAGATACGCAGTGAATAACGTGGGTCCTCATATGCACAGACACATGGACAGCAGACATCTAGCGGAGCCTGCCACTGTGGGAACTGACATCCACAGCTGCAGAGCAGCCCTGCACACAGAGCTGCATGTCACCGCCACCTTTTATAGCCTGACACCCAACCCCCCCATCCCCCGCCTCCTTGGCACACTCAAGTCACATCAGGCTGTGGCCACCAGTAGCCAGCAACTCTCACCCCAGACATGGAAAATACTGAAAGGAGATTACACACACACACACACACTTTGCCTGCACTCCTTTTGCTTCCTCCCTTATCCCCAGTCCCTTCTGCTACCTGGCAGACCTTGCCCTGCTCCTGCCTCTGAGCTCCCCGCTCTCTCTGTCACGGCGGTAGCCCCCCAGGAGCGCCCTGTCCCCGTCCCCTCCCCCGGTCCCGTCGGCAGCATCCCCGCTCAGCCTGGCCTCTTACCACCCAGCCCGGTCCCTGCGAGGCCTGCCCTCTCCCCGGACGCCTCGGCTCCCTTCGTGCCTTGCTCACCCTCGCCGCGTCCCAGACGCCGCGGGAGGCCCGGCCTCCCCCCTGACCCGCATCCGCAGGCAGCCGGGCCCGACCCCCGCAGCCCAGCCGGGCCTCCCCGGCGGCGGCCCCGTCCCGCCCGCCACCGCCCCTGCCTCACCTCGGCCCCCGCCCGCCTCACCCGCACCTCCGCGCCCGCGGGGCCGGCCCTGCCCCGCACCGCCTCACCCCACACCCGCAGTCGCGGCCGGTCGCTGCCCCAACAGCCCCCCTCCGAGGCCGGCGCCCGCCCCCCCGGCTCTGCGGGGGCAGCCCCCGCGGCGGCCGCGACGCCGCTCCCCGCCGCCCTCGCTGCCGCGGCCGCTGCGGCCGCCCCGGGTGGCACTCACACGCCTCATCGCCGCCGCTCTCCGCGTCACCGTCCGAGGACTCGGCCCCGTCGGCGTAGCCCGCCAAGCCCACGATCTCCTCCTCCTCTTCCTCCTCCTCGTCCCCCTCTTCCTCCTCCGGCAGCTTCCTCGGCACCTGGCTCATGCCGGCCGCGGTCCCGCCGGGGCTCCGAGGGCCCCTCTGCCTCCGGGCGGCCTCGGGGCGCGCCTGGCCGCGGGCGCGGGGGGGCCCAGGTACCGCGCTGGCGCCGTGCCCCGCCGCCGCTCCCCGCCGCCGCCGCTCCCCTCCCCCGCACGGCGCTCGGCGGAGCGCGCGGCGCAGCCTGCCGGCGGGGCGCGCACCCAGCGGGCGGGGGAGGCGGCGTGACCCGCGTCACCTGACGCGGCCGGTCACGGGCCGGCGGGGCCTCCGCGCTCGCCCAGGCGCGGCACCGCCGCGGGCACCCGCCGCTGGCAGGCGGAGCCGGGCGCTGCGGTGCTCACGGGCGCGCCCCGGGGCCTGCCGGCCGCCGCCGCCTCCCGCCCCGGCCCTGCTGTCCCGCGGCGCCCTGCGCGGGCCTGGAGGCGCCCGTGGACGGCGCACAGGCGAGGCGCTGCCTCTGGTGTGCGGGGGGCCGAGCGGGGCGGCGGGCAGGTGTGCCAGCCTGCAGGTGTGCCAGCCTGCAGCACCGCAGTGACGGCTGGCGGTTTTGTTGCAGCCAGCCCTCCCGGGGGGCCTCCAAGTCAATCGGGTCCTTGTCCCGCGTGGAGCCCAGCCCCACGGCAGGCTCTCGAGGGTGGTCCCCTGCGTCACCCCCACGGGTGCCTCTGCCTTCGGCTTGTGGGAGACCCTGGGCCTCTGGCAGGACCCGCGTCTGCCCGGTGCTGCTCAGCCTGCGGATCCACTGTGCCCGCTCAGGGCCCAAATGGTGTTGGCGGCGCTGCCTGCGGCCGGCCTGATGGGCCTTCCATGGCGGCTGTGTCATCGTATGGCCAGGCCCAACACGTTAAGCCAGGCACTAATGGTGAGTGGTAACATCTGCAGTGTGGGTAAGAGAGATTATTTTGTTAATAATACCCTGGATGAAAGGAAGACTAAAGAAAGCCATGGCAGTGAAACCTTCTTGGAAGAGGAGGAGGTTTTTGAAGCCCCTGACAGACTGAGGTGCACTCATCTGCCTGCCATTGCTTCCTCCAGACCAGCACTGTGAGGACAGACCTTCTACCCCTCAGCAAGGCCCTTTCTCAGGTGTTTCCAGTGCTGCTCTTGTCTGAGCACCACAGCATGTGCGTTAGCCCCTGGCGGTCATCCCGCACTGCCTGCTGTAGTGACAGGCAGCTGAGTTCCCAACTCTGCGGCAGCACATTTTCCTCTGTTTCTCTCTTACTGCTTTTTCCTGTCTTGTCCTCCCTCCTTGCATTCAGTATAATGGTTTGACTTACGTTCGGAGTTTCCATATGTTCCCTGCAGCTCATTATTTTCCTACCTCTGTGCTGCGTGACAGTCTTCCCATAACCAGGCTGTTCAGGCTGCTGTAACCCACTTGAGATAATGGAGGCACACTTTTGTCCAGAAATGGGGGAAGAAATCCCCCTCTTTTGCTCCAGATCGTGACAAAGCTACCAATACACAAATGTATTGAAATGCCTTTCTTTATTCTCAATTTACCAACCTGCTTGGAAGTTTTGCTTGAACAGATTAACAATGTACCAAAAGATTATGGGAAACATTTCAAAGTTAAATCCCTTACGAGGAATTAGGACTTAAGTTTTAAGCAGGATTTTTTTAGCAGTCATCTTTTCAGCATTGTATCGTGGGACAGCCCTGGGAGGCATTAACCTGCTGAAAACTGATGGAAAGAGGAGGAGAGCTTCCAGGTCTGTAATGAATGAGTCTGTCTCATTCACCAGCTGACCACATCTGCGCAGAAAGGACTATGAGGTTTCAGGGCTGGTTATGGGAAGTGGGTCTTGCCCAGAAATCTGACTGTCTCTTACGTTTCTTTTATACTTACACAAAGAGCTATGAAACATCACCACTGAGAGAGAATAATCTGGAAATATTGAAATACTAAATCAAGGTGTAGAAGCTCAGGAATGAAAGGACTGGTTATGATGCAGCTCTTCCCACAACACTGATGTCAGTGACCTCCTGTTTGACCACAGCTTTGGGGTCAAAGCCACATAGACTCCAGGCCCATCGCTGGCTGGGTTTTTAGAGTAGGGCTGAAGCACTTCTGCCAGCCCCTTGGCAATATAATCTGTCATGGCCTCTGCATGAGCTTCAGGATTTGCTCCTCCTCTGTCCCTTTGCCACCAAGTTGTTTTCTGTCCCCTCTGCACCTGGCTTTTTTCTTTCCTTCTTTTTCTTTTGTCAGGTCATGTAACTGTGAAGCCTTTTGCACATAATGAAACAACGCCCAGCCTTCAGTCACAGGACTTGTAGTAAGGGCAGGTAGACAAGGCGTTGAGTCTTTGAATATACGATGTGTACAATATCAGATGTGACTGGGCTTTGTCTGCGGGGAGCTGCAGTTCATAGGCATGCCACACTTTCTGTTTCAGGCAACTGAGGGAATCCCTTATGAATTTCCTTTCCCGACAGAAAAAAGAATTCCAGAAGCAGACAAAATTGGATGTCTGGATTAAAAAAGGTTAACGATAATTAAACACAGGGAACGGTCCCGCTCACGTCCACACAGTCAAGGAAGCCCACCTGCATCGGGGTTTGCAGGATTGTGACAGCATCTCATCCTAACTCTGTTAAAGGGGGAGAACTCTCATTAAATGGATTGGTGACAGATCAGTGCCAAGAAAGCCTTTTTCTGCAATGTGCTAACATCTTGTTTCTCAATCATAATGATCAAACATAGCCAAAGTAGTCCTGCAAACATTTATATATATAGAACTTACATAACTTAATTGTTACTCGCATTAATACTTCCATTCCTACATCAGAATTATATACAATGTCAAGGAAAATAAAATTCCCACGAAGCAGGCCTATCCTGAATATGGGAACGGAATCACAATATATTTTTTTGTATTTTAGAGTAACATCCTAATTTCAGTGATGACACCAGACTTCAGTCTAGTACTGGAGTTTTGACAAAGCTACAAAGCTTTGCTGAGATCACAGAGGCATCAGAACACAAATTTTGGTCAGTAAATCTTTCCTGAGGAGCACCGAGGGTTTTGGTGCATACCTGTGGTGTGACTTGCCACAGAACAATGAATACCGTAGTAATTGTTTAGTGAAACATGCGTAAGTAGACACATCTGCAAAAGCATCCAGAAGAATACATCCATCACACAGCCGGGTAGTGGTTGTGTTACTTCAACGTTTAGTTTGCTTAGGGCATAGTCCTAAGAATGCCTTCGAGCCAGCGGGGTGGCCTTTGAAAGCGATGATGTGCCGGTGGGAGCGGGCACAGTACAGGGAACAGCTGCTTGCTTTCAAGTTTCCTCCTTCAGATCCCGCTTTTCTCCTTTTACTCAGCTTACTCACACCAACTCCTTCCTCCTGTACCGGTGCCTACAGACGCTCCTGGCTGACTCGCCGCCCCACCGGCCTGTGAGTTCCCGACGCACACTCGGGGCAGCCTGCGCTCCCAGCTGCCGGGGCTGAGGGGCCCGGGGCGCTACGGCAGCCGGGCTGGGCGAGGCGGCGGGCGGGCACAGCCCGCTCCGGGCACAGCCCCCGCTCGGCTCAGCCCGCTCCGGGCACAGCCCCCGCTCGGCTCAGCCCGCTCCCCACCGTCAGCCCGGAGTTCAAAGCCCGCTGGCCGGCTCCCGCCGGCGGGAAGGGCCGCTGCCTGCTACGGCGTTGGGCTTGTGCCAGTTCTGCTCCGACGCAAATTGTTACGGGCTCCCATAGTCGAGCTGCGAAGGAGCCGCCGCCCGCGAGCGCACCCGGCGCTCCCGGAGCCTCGCTCCGGCCGGCTCCCCGCCTTCCTGGCCAGCAGCGGGTACCTCGCCCCGCTGGAGGCCGGGCCGGTGGCCCCACGCCCGCGTTAGCCCGCCCAGCCCGCCGCTGGTCCCGCTGCCCGCGCCGGTGCCAGATGGGGGGGCCTGGCCCCGCACCTCCACGCCCGATCTGCCCCGTGTCCTCGGTAGGGAGCGGCTGTGAGGGGGCCGGGGCGCGGCCGGGGCGGCCTGTCCTGTCACGGCCCCTCGCCGCGGGGGAGGCGGCCCGGGCCGGCGGGGCGGGTTGGAGGGGCGCTGCCCGCCCGCCCGCCGCGGCCGCTGGGTGTCGCCCTCGCAGCGGGGACGGTGGCGGCGGTGGCGGCGCCACCTGCGGGGCAGCCCGGCCCGGCGGCGGAGGCGCCGCTGGAGGCGGTAGGGCTGTGCCCGGCCCCGCGCCCGCCGGAGAGCGTGTGCCGCGGGGGGGAGCGCAGGTGAGCGGGGCGCCGCCGTGGGGCAGGCGTGGGGCCCGGGGCGCGGAGCCGCGCCCGCCCGCCGGGGCTGCGTGCGGCTGTGGTGAGGCTGAGGGGCGCGCCGGGGCCGGGGCCGGGGCCGGGGCCGGGCGGGTGGGCGCGGGGCTGGCCGCGCTGCGGCGGGGCTGCGGCGGGGTCCCGGCCCTGCAGAACCCGCGCTCGGTGCCCGGGCGACTCAGGTGTGCTCTTGTTACGGCCCAGGAGTAGGGTCCGGGGGGGAGCCCCCCCTTCCGCCCACACGCGAACTCCGGGCAGCCGCACAGAGACAGGAGCCCGTGTCTGCGCAGGGGCTGAAGTGCAGGTTCAGGGGTACAAATGAGGAGCCTTAACGCTCTTGTTCCAACTTTTAAGGCCGTGTCTGATGAGAAATGGGAATCTGGCTCAAAGTCGTCCGCAGTTGCTGTTGTTGACATCACCTGAACGCTCCACTGAAAATATTTCCACTAGTTTACTGCAAACGTCGGCTTCCCCTGAGGTCTCAACACCTTGTGAGTATACGCAGGCTGCTGGTAGAGCTCTCTGATTTTAGAAATCCACGGCTACAGTGTGTAATTATTCTGCAGTGTTCATTTCATTGCAAGCATTAATAAAGGGCTTATCATGCCCTGGGGTGTTGTGTGCATTACGGTATAGGCTGTAGATAGTGCTCTGTTTTTTTAAAAGGCATAACCAATATCTTTGTATTTTTATAATTACGTGTGATTATTGGGGTATCTGGTATTTCTGCAATACATGTCTGCTACTGAATACCTTTAATTCACAGGGAAAACATTGAGGGGTAGAAAGTGGCTTACTGGCTGGTGGGTCACTGAATCTTCCCCCCATGAGTTGTTTAAATGAATTTTGAGTGTCCTACCAATGTTGAAGGAGCAATCTGTCAGGAAGGTCAGTTAATCTGTCTCTGTTCAATGACGGAAAAATATAACAAAAGCTAAATTCTTAGGCAGCACTAGTTAGGAATGGTCCAGATCTAGTAGGCCTGTTTGAGCGTATGGCTTCTGAGGAGGAGAATGTTATTTGCTTGCTTGCTTTCAACGTGATATGTCTGAGTGCGTAGCTAGTTTTATAACAACTTATTCTGGCAGGCTGAAGTTCCAAGTATTGTGTAATCTTCATTCTCCAGATACTTGGAAAACAAAGTGTTTCTGGAGATGTATGATTACGTGCAAGATCTGCAGTTGCCTTGCAAACCTCAGGACATGGAGTAATGACACTAATTGAGAACTTCATAATGATTTCTGAGCAGAAAATACCAGTTAGAGCTGCTGCGTGTACCAAAGCTGCTGTTGGCTGGCAACATAAAGTATTAGGCACCTGCCTGCAGATTTCAGTGAGAGGTTAAGGTGTATGCAAATCTTTATTTAGATGCCTGTATGTACAGGATGTATGCCTGTTTGTGTCAGTGAGGAGCTAATAGTCTGTGAGAGTGGATGGGAATTCTGTAACAGTAGTAATCTCATTGCTTCTTCTTGTTTGAAAAGAAACTGTAATAAAATTAAGAAGTGGCTTCGTGATAGTACTCAGTTGGGAAAGTGTTCGTTTTTCTCTACTTCTTGATATTTACCCTGACATTGCTATCAACCTCATGTAGGAGACTGTGTTTGAACACTAGAAATGAAATGATGAGTAAATGATTGGTAAAAATAAAGTGATCAAGCTCCTGATCATTCAGGTGCTTTTCTTCAAGCTTTTTGTAGAGTTCTTTTCTTTTGGGGGGAAGAGAAACTGTGGGAAGCTGGCTTCAGAAATGGTGCTCCAATGTTTGCTGACATAATCTAGTTGCAGCACTAGGCTGAGCATCCTGCCTTGTCAAAGGTGGCATGTTGTGGAGTTCGGCTTGTCAAACTTACGATGTTCTTAGACTTGATGAGATGAATGATATCTTAATAAATCAGGTGCTTGTAGGGTATGGTAATGAGCAATTGAGCTGCATTTCTCCATCTGTTTTCAGCTTCACCTCTGCTTGACTTTGCCAATGAGTCATTTTGTGATGTAAGAAAAAAACTTGCTGCCCCTTACTCTCTAAATCTCTATAATAGGACTAACAATGTTTATCTGTTTGGATGGGTGGCATGACAAATGTTTGTAAAGCACTTTTAGGTTCTTAAATTAATTATACCATCTGACAGCTTTATTTTATTTATTCTCATTAGTTTCAGATTCGGATTTTTCCCTCAACGGTTAGGACTTGGGGTGAACTTCCAGAGAACTCATAGTTGTATCTTTTCTTAGAGTTACATCAGTGCGACATGTCATCTGTGGAAGTATTTCATTTGAAATCACAAATGTGGTACCATGTTTCACTGGCAAGATTGGCCTAGAGTGGTATTTGTCAAAGACTTAAATGAATTGTAATTGCTTTGGGCAAATAAAAAATTGAAACAAGTCATTTTAGCTCCTTTTTTTTTACTAAGAAATTAAATCTGTGACTTCTTAAAAAATGATCCAGCCAAAAATAGAAGGTGTAAAGCTGCACTTTGGAAAGACCTCAGTCTGTAACAGTATAGCAAGGGCCTAATTTTCTTCCCTGCCTCCTGGACAGTTACTTTGGCCTCAAAAATCTTCAGAATAATTTCTGAATACAGTAACAGCAAATATTCTTGCATACCATCACTAGCTTGTGGACCCTTTAGGAAGAGCTTAGTTACTTCTCTCTTCACTACTCCCACTCCTTGTTAGCAGATGCTGCTGAAGAATAGTTACAGTATATTGATAGCAGTTGTGAGAGAGAAAAGTGAAATCCAAAAATCCCCCTGTGATCTTTCACTAAATTATGTGTAAAGGCTTCTTTCTAAACTTTCTCTTCTCCTCTTTCTGTATTTGGTTTATCTCATGCTGCCATTCAAAGGACTGTTGGGCTTTTGAAGGCAGATGTCCAAAAGTTAGAAAAAGCCAGAATAAATGTGTGAATTCCTGGCTTATTTGTTGCATGGCTTTCAAATGCATGCATGCCAGGATGTTCTCTGTGTATCGCCTCCCTGGAGGATGTGGTTGTACACGACAGACAGAGTGATGCTCTGTGTCCGAGGTGGTGCTAGTTCGGCCATAGAAGTATTTTTCTTGGTTTCTGGAAAACCCTTGAGGTCCAATTGCAGATGTGCAGGTCTTGATAGTGAAGCAGGGAAGGATACTGTCAGTGTGTGGTAGTTCAATACCAGGGTGAAGGATGCTGTCAAAAAACAGTAATGACATGAGTAAGTGTCAATTTAGAACACATTTTTGAGAAGTGTGTGATAAATAAAGTATTAAGGCTGCACAGGACTTTGAGGTTAAAAGAAACCTAGCACATTAACTATTAGTAGTAATCTGATTTATTGAAAGAGTAAGATGTCCTGTGAAAACAGTCCTGTTGTGATAAATGAATCCATGTTGGGTGGCTTAACCAACACAGTACAGCTTGAATTCCTGCATTATCTGGTTGTGGATGGGTCTTGGTAGCATCAGGGCTGTACTTCTGATGCAATACTGAGTACATAGCTAGCTCAGGATATGGTACAGGACTGTAGATTGCTGGCTTGTTCTTGCAGCATTTAACTTTTGATCCTTTGTCAGTGGTCCTGACATGTGTGGCATGAAATTCAAGGTTCTTGCAATCAACAGGAAGACTCTGTCTTATGTCTTACTGCCAGCACTCATGTCTTCCTGCCTGCTTCTCTGTGCTCCCTCCTTCCCATTCCCCAGACCCTGTACTGGTCCTCCAAATCCTAGGTGCATCTCAGCCAAGCCATGGCTGTGGCGGAAGCTGGCTGCGATTGGGGATGGGATTTAGGCACATCTGTGGGAAGCGGTGGATGGAAGTATCTGGTATGGATGCTAGGCAGAGGGTACTGGGGCTATGGGGTAGCTGGGGTGCGATGTGCTGAGTGTGGGCACCCTAGTGAGTTTGCCCTAATCTTGAAGAAAAATTTATTTCGCCCTATGTCAAAAAAGCCTAAGCTTTTTTATCTTATGCTGTGATCAAAAGCATATGTAGAGTACTCTTCAAATCATGAAATCTCACCTCCTTCGAATCCTGCTTTAAAACAAGCTGCTTCTATCCCTTACTTTTCCTTTCTCTCACACAACTTGCCTTCCTTCCCACCTGAACACCATCCGCTTTTGTGAAGTGATCCACTGAAGATAGTTTTTGGGTGCATGACCTGGCACGGTGTTGGATGAAAGCATTTGCGTTTGCATTATGCAAAATGCATTTGGATTTGATGGAAATTAATTCCATAAGGGTGTGTATCTTCATTGTGTCCACATTACAGTGGGATCAGTTTCTTTTCCAGTTTGAGATGCCGATTGCCGATTCCAGTCAGGTATATTTTCTGTTGGTTTTAACAGCATCTGCAATGTGACATCTTAGCAAGGCCTGATGCTAGTCTATTTATATTGTGCTGATACACTTCGGAGTCAAAATTCTCTAAATTGTCTTAGATGGGTCAGTCACTGAGGAAAGTGCCAGCTTTAAAAAATAAAAAAGCACCACCAATGCATGGTAGTCATGTATCAGCTCAGTATTTTTTTAATAGTGATCACAGTGAATCATTTTATGTATGTTTTACTTCTATTAAAAGTTTGATGTCTATGCAAGCAGTACAGTTGCAGAAACTGCAGTTGATTTGGAGTCTTGGGCAGGATGTGATCTTTTCACTTTATCACTACTGTCTCAGATAATTGCACGAATACCTGCAAAGCATACCCATTACTTAAGCCAGTTCATTAGTATATTGTAAAGCTCACATATGAGTAATTTTCCTTCATTTTCTTTTTGACCACCTTTGTGATTAGTCTGTGTCTGGCTGAAGTCTTTTGAGAAGATTTAGGGATGGGGGACGGGGGTTGTCTTTATTTTTCTGGCTGTAGAGCTATCTGCCTGCCATCTGCAGTCTTTCATTGATAATGTTGTTCAGATCTAGATTTTGAAAGTACAGCACTTTCTTATCATTTTGTCTTTTCTAGACTTTACAGCAGTTTCTGAATTGTTGCAAGTATGGGTTTTTTTGATAGCTTTTCACAGCTTCTGTTTAAAATCAGGCCATGCTCTGTCCCTGTGCTCTTTTTTTTTTTTCTCTAAGAAGTGGTACTGGTCTTAAATCTTTACATTCTTCCTCTTCTGTTACACTGTGATGTAACTTCAGCCTTTGACTAGCCCCCAAGATCTAAAATTTCCGTGTATGGAAGCACAAGAAGTACAGATAGATTTCTGTTGGCAACAGAACTGCAGAAGTATCTGTCTTCAATGGTGTGGTTTTTTCGTTGAAGAGTGCCAGATGATGGAGTTGCAGGCAGATGTCACAGCAGATGCTGACCAGCTTATTTTTTCATTTCAGAGTCTGAAGGTATTTAGAATAAGAATAAATGTTATGTTTTAACGTGTATCATGTTACCATTTTTGTGTGCTGTCATATGGTGCCCTACAGGTAAATGAGTCTTTGCCCAAAATTCTTGGTAGCATGGAAAAAGCTCAGAGGCTAGATGTAATTGGAAGTTGTTTTTCTTCCTGCCCCTGTGTCATGTTGCCTGCAATAACCATTTCTTTCATGTGTTTAGGTTCTCTTAGATGTGGTGAAATGCAGTCCCTGGATTTGTAGGGTTATGTCAGATGCTGCCCCCACCCTCCACCCCCCCAAAAAAAAAAGAAAAAAGACATTGTGGAGGATCACGTTCCCCTCCTTGAACGGATATAAATTTGCTTCAGCGGATATAAATTTGCTTCAGTGTGGGAGATTGTACTCTGATTCTAATGTGTGATGATTTCTTCCAGAGGTGTGCTAGTTTCCTCCAGAACAGCTGTTCAGTATGGTTGAATGCCCTGTATTAGTGAAGCTATGGTTGAAGTCTGTCAATATGAATGGGAGACTCTAGTGTGGAGTAAGCTGAAGTGTGAATTTACAGTATTTTATTAATGATCAGTCAGTTACCAAGTAGTTGGATGCTTTTGTTTCACTGTAAGGTTACACTTAATCAGTTTGGAGAAGCCTGGGTTTAAGAAATTGTGACTTGGCATGCACTGGGTGAGGCCATCATCCATTTCACTTTCTCTGGTGTCTTGATGGGCAAGTGGAGATGCCTCTGCAGATGGATAGCGTAGTTACCAGTATGCTTGGTAAAGCAGGACTGGATTTGGGGTGAATGACGACAGCTCAGTCAAGAGAGAGGTTGATGTTAGCTGTCTGAGTTGCTACTAGCTTCAAAATAAGCAAAAGCAAATGTAATTTATTTGAAGTTTAATAACATAAAGAGTTTTCAAAAACTTAGCAAGTGATATAGATGCTTCTGATGTACCTTGCAAAGACAGTGTGCCTAATGTCAGCTGCTTCTCTGTGTGACTGTCTTCATGAATCACATTATTTCAGTCACCTTGAAGGCACGGAGCGCTGCACATCTCTTGCTGGCTTGGACAGAACTGTCTGTCTGGGAAGATTTCTTTCAGTTCTTCCTGCATGGTGGCCAGTGGCTGAGCAAGTTGCCTGCCTACAGGTAAAATGAACCTGATTTAGAGGTATAGGTGAATGCTTTCATGGTCAGTGTGGCTAATTCTCACATCTGTTATGTTGGCTGCATTTCATTTGCAGGGAAAGAAAACATATATTCTCCTTAACGCCTTTTACTCTTTTAGGGCATCCATGTCAATGACCGTCTGAAGCTGAGGAGGAAACGTGAGTGAGTGGGAAATAGGCTAGGAAAACACAGCTTGAAAATTGCTTTATAATAAGAAGAGCCATTTCTTCTCACTTGTTTTGAGCCTGAGATCTGCTGATTTAATCTGATGCCCTCTAGTATTTCTCCAACCTGATTTTCCTCTGCTTAATCATGTCCTGCCTTTGGTTGTCTTATGTTCTTCCTTGAAACTTTTCTAGTTTTGCTAAACCTTTACTGAGAAGAGATGCCAGAGTTACAACTTTTGGGATGCAGTTGAACTTTTTAGACAGTTGAGTAAGGGTGGTTTTGCTTGTATTCTCTGCAGTAATAATTTTTAGCACTTTCCCTGCTTTCTAACTGTGCTGATACTTTCATAAGAACAATCCACTATAAATCCAAGGTCTCATTCCTGAATAATCCAGAGCCCATCTTTATGCATGGGAAGTTGAGGTTTTTCTTCCTGCCATGAATACCCATCTTCTTTTGAAATGGTATTGAATTCTGCCAGCCATTTTACTGGTTATTTGGTGTCATTAAGTCCTTCTGTATCTCTTTGCAGTCAGCACTTGCCTTTATCCTGAATAATGTTATCCGTGAGGTCTGTTATTTAACTGTTGTCATCTTTCCCTGTCCCGCTGTGATTCGTTAGTGGTATACTGGACACAGTATAACGCAGATGGCCATGGGGCTGCAGAGTTGGTCTCCCTCCACTATGAAGACTGACGGCTTTTTCCTTGTACCATTTATTTTCTGTCTAGCTGGTTCACTATACAGATGAGGAGTTTTCCTGTTATCCCATAGCGGCCTAGTTTTTATAATACTGAATTTTTTTTTTTTTGTAATTAAGCAGCCTTTCTTCCTTTGAGGGGAATCTTTGGGAATTGGACCCTTTTGACTAAGTTACCATGGCTTGAGGAATAACTTTACATCAGCGAAGCTGTGATAACAGGCTATGTGTAAACACAAATGTGAAGTAATTTAATTTAAACATCTTTCTTGGGTCCAAACAATCAGCATTCAGCTGTAATTAGTCCACATTACAATCACCTCCCAGATTGCTTCATAAAGTGTTAAGTTTCAGTATTCTTTTGGGGATTTAGTTTTGGTTGAGGAGTGCCCTGAGTGAATTTGTTAGGTAGGTCTCAAATAAAAACTGTTTAGAATAACTCACTTCTGCTTCTTATTCTCCCTACTTGTCAGACCAGGTTTACTATTTCTGCATGTAAGCCTCCCTTGCTTTTTCAGAAAGTATTCGGTCCTTTCTCAATGAGAATTTTACACTTCTCAATGAGAATTTATATGTCAGCAAGATGGGACCCAACGTGAAAAGTGAACTGCAGAATTAAGTGGTACGAATACTTCACCAAGTAGCATGCCACACCAACAAGTTGAAGCAGAATTTGTAGGTATAAGCTATAGTCCTTAGCAGAGTTTCTTAACTGAAAAAAAACTATTTTAAAAAATGATTCCCAGATTCATTCTGTGCCTACAGGAATAACTTAAGTAAACAAAGAAACAAACAAACCCCATTTTTTTTCTGCCTTCTCTCAGTTCCCTCTAGCCCTGCCCCTGCCCACCAGCATGTTTGCTTCATAAATTTAAAATCAAGCTTTTGGCTTCCACACTCCATTGTGCTTTCAGAGAATCTAGCCTTTCATGCCTATAGCTGTGCAGACATACAAATGAGGATGTTGCTGGTTCAGTTACTAGAATCATGGCGGGGTTTTCTTCTTTTTGTTTTTAATCCTCAAAGTGAAATACTTGGCATGGAAGCTAGAAGCATATTTTATTAAAAATCTAGCATGCAGAATTTGGATGCACATATTTCCAGCTTTTAAGAATAATTATTTTTGAAATATTATATTAATATGAATTTGCTTATGTATTGTATGTGGTTTTGTACATCCAGAAAGTGTCTGAATATAATTATGTGGGATGAGCTGGTTTTGCCAACACACAGGCAAACCAAGAAAACAGGTAGTGGTACATTCAGTAGAACTAAGCACAGCACTTAAACCTTTAATTTTTTAATTTATGGGTTTTTATTTATTCTCCATCTCATATTTGAAATTAAGAATCTCTCCATGACTAAGCTGAAGCAAGTGCTGAGTGACTCATTAGGCTGTGGTGTAAAGCCAGTTCTACCTGGAATCTGGTCTTAGTGTTTCCAGAGATGGAACAAAGAGTATCAGTGACATGGAGATCTTACTTGGTCCTTCCGTCCTCTGTAGCTCTCGTGACACACAGTTACTCTGCCTTGGTAGAAGACACACGAAGTGCACTTGTCAGGTGAGCTTAGCCAGGGAGGGTTAGCAGAGTAGAGTGATCCTGTGGTGGAGTGTCTCAGCACAGTATTAAATGTGTTCTACAGTGCGTCACATTAAGATGATGGATTTTCCTATCATATTAGAGAGCTGTATACCATCATCTTCCCCCAAAACACTAAGATTTTGAAATGCATTAACCATACAGGCAGTGTCTCAGCCTGATTGTTATTAATAAATTCACATTTTAAATTTTAATATAGCAGGCAAACATCTGTTGCTTGTCTGTACTTTTTACTTGATTGGTTCTCATGCCTCAGATTTGGAGTATTCGCTCTTCTGCTAACAGAAGTTTCTCATGGTTTGAATATCTTACACTTACAAGTTGTCCAAATATACATGCTCTTTCAAGAAAAACAGGATAGGGCAAAAGTGTCTGTAATGTAAAAGTTAGCAGATTTTACCAAGTACCATTAAAAAAAATCACATCTGTTATGCTCTTTCAATGGGATTTTCAGGCCTTGCTTAATTAAAGATCAAGAATAAAATTATACTAAAATAATTACCCTTCTTTTAACAAAATTATCTTGATTTATTTTTGAATTACAGTATTGCCCATAGAGAGGTAATTATCAACAACTTGTGGGTAGTAAAATTATAATTTGTTTACTGTATTAAATCTCAGAAGGGTAGCCTTGAAAAACAAAACCTTCAACTAATCTTTGCATTATTAGATAGGTTAAAGATGGATGCCTATTATCCTGGGCTTTTTTAAAATTAATTTTTATGCTGTGTTTTGTAACAGTAATGCCGGATCAAAGCCTGATCTCATTTAATTCAATCACTGTTTATGTGAATAAGACTCAAAGAATGTGGCTTTGTATGAAAAACATCCTCCCAGAGGGAGCTGTAGTAGGCTTACACTTAATATAAAAAAAACAAAAACCAGAAAAAGGAAACCAATGTTTGTGTTTCCTTGTGTCGTTGTATAATGATTTTTAGTGAAGTTTCATGTTATGTGAAATTAAATCTGTAGCCAAGGTGACATGATATTGGACAATTTTTATAATTCATCATGCAGGTCTGTGCTGTTGAAACAACAGGCTGAATGTTTTAAGGTGCAGACAGCCTGACTAAGGAGTGTTGCAAAAGAAGTTGTAGAGCGTTTTCAGCAGAGAACATGTTAACTGAGAGATACTTGTCAACTCTGCATGCTATGTTACAATCATGAGAGTAGTTAACAAGATAAAGAAAATCTCACTTTCCTTTCTGTTTACAAAACTGGCCTTTCTGGAAGGACTAGAAGACAAGAATACAAATACATAATATGCTTGCCTTCTTTTTCTTCCCCTCCTTTCTGCCTCCGTGTATTGAGCCACAAATAAATGGGAAGACCAACGGTAAGAAGGCAGCACTAGAGTAAGTCCTCCTCTTCCTTAGTTTTCTCTCTCTGTTTTATAGACTTGAGAGCTGATGGCTCCTGTGATAAGGCATGATTCATTCCTGTAGTGCCGACAGATCAAAACTATGCTGCAACTCTTCCTTAATCACATCGCAGTAGCCACAAGTCCAAGGATGGATCAGCATGGTTCAGGAGTGAAGTTTGATCTTGTCTGCACTGAAATGCCAGCATGCATTTTAGCCATATTAGGCCACTCATGTGGTTGTATGTGAATAATGAAAATGTCCTCAACCTTTTCTCCATTTAATTTTCCCATGCAAAATCTCTTCATCTTGTGCCACTTCCAAAAGCTTCTCTGTATTGTTCCTCACCTTTGTGTTCTTCCCTTTTTTGTCCTAGATTACTCTCACATCCTTGATCTGGGAATCATCTGGTTTTCTTTGATCTGTTCCTCATCCTTACAAATCTCCTGTTGTTTTTCTAACTGTGCTCCTGGCAGTGGTTAATGAGTGCTGAGTCACCACTTTGAACCCAGACAAGCTATGAATAGAGCAAAAGGTAGTTTAACAAACCTTTAAAAAAGAATTTGTGAGAAAGTGAAAAAGGATCCCTGTCCATCTCCCATGCTCTTCCAGGTGCTCTTTACCAGCTTGGTTGTTGTGACATGTCTTCTGAGGCTTTTTAAAAGCTCTACATTTGGGATTTTCTTCCTCATCCCCCCTTCTAGGCTTTACCTGTCTCAGTTTGCAATCTCATTTTTCTATGCTTTCACTTTAGTAAAGCTGGGGTCTTGGGGCATACTTTTCCATCTCTGACTTCTTTCAGCTCTGTCTACTCCAACATCAGCAGCTCGTGGGCTGTTCTGGTTGCTTTTCCAGCTTTGTTAGGTTAGGCTTCCAGTCCTTAGCAGTGCAATGGGTTTTTTGATATACTGGTCTACTGTGTTCCTTGGTAGGAGTGAGGGTGAAGGAATATATCTATTTCTGTCCTGTTGGACAAGAATTTCCACCTCCTTGAGATTTTTATTAGGTTTTTTTCTGTATGTTGTAAAATAAAGATGGGATCTCTCTGGAAAGAGTGTCCTGGAATATGAGAGGCACAGTGGTGCTGAGCTTCATGAAGGTAGGGAAGCAGAAGGCCAGGAGGAGGATCCTGCCTGGTTCTGGGAATGTGATGTCCCTGTAGCATGATCCTGCCCTTCTCTATTATTCCATCATCAGCTTTTTGTTTTGCATTTCCATTCAGGACCTGGGCAGCCTTTGTGGGCATGTGGGCAGATAGTGTCAATGTTCTCCCTGTGTTAACACTGTCTTGACAGGCTGGCCTCATGTGAAGTATGAAGGAGACTCAGATATGCTGAAATTTAAAAATATTTTTTAACTATAAAGCAGGTACACTGAACTGCATGATCCTTTTCATAAGGCTAAAGCATTTCTTCTTGGCTGTAGGCAAATTGGAAATATAAGGAGACCGAAAGGAGTGTGACAAATAGTGTCATCCTCCATGGTTCCTACCAGTGGCTGACCAAGGAGGTGCTTGCACGAAGGGATCCTGACTTTGCCAAGGTGCAGTAGCCTGGCCTGGTGTAGTAAGGCTTTTCCAGGCTGTGGGAATTCTCCACAAGCATTAAGAAGCTGAGTCTCTTTAAACTCAGCTTCAGTTCCCAGAGAGATGGCTTCCAGTGCAGGGTTGTTCCTTTGGGTTCCTGCAGGGTCCTCAAGCACATGGGAAGAGGTGGGGGAACAGGGAGCAGCAAGGGGGACTGGGGTCATTTGTGTTCCCTTTGCACTCTCAGCTCCCTGTACCTGACAGAAGTAGAAATGTTTCTGGGTCATGAGCCTGTGACTTCTTGTGTGTAGCCATTAGGGCAGAGTCTTCATCAGGAGCTCAGAGTCTGTCCTGTGAGAGGAGCAGCTTTCAAGAGATGCAGTGTTTATGGCATAGAGACTCTTTAATCACATAAAATTACATTAGTGGTGTTCCTTTTTATCTGTGCGAAGAGACTGCTGGTATGGGAAATTTTTATTTCACCTGGTTGGGTATTGCATTTTGATGCAGCAGATGGCATATGTCTGACAAGTGCCATTTGGTAAGAGAGTAAATGTAGCAAGAATACACCCCAGCCCATCGGTGTTTACTTAGTTTTTTTGTAACATCAAAGCACCCTTGTGCCATGCTCATTACAGTCACCTGATGCAAGATCCAAGGTTTTGTGATGCCTACTTTCTTCTGTTGTTCCTGTGTTTGTACAGCTGGCAAGATTCTCAGGAGATGTATGGAAGAGCAGTGTTATATTCAAGGTGAGTTGTGTTAATTGAGCTGTAGCCTGCACTGAGAGTGGTTACGTAAGATTTAACTTCAGTTACTTGGCCTGAAAGTACTTTGTGTCAATGCATAGGTTTTTAAAATTCATTAATTGAGATCCTACTTTGCAGTATAAGTAGAATACATCAGGCAGATAGGATTTTGTTTATTTTGAGTTTGATGTGGAGGCATTTCTCATGAGTCAGATGGTGAGCTGGAGGTGGCGGACTGTCGCCCTGCGTGGCCTTACCCTGCCAGAACAAATGAGGAAGAATGTTTCAGGACCTGGGCTGTTTGATGGACTGGAACAAAAAAGCCCTGGAATAGGGAACTGTAAGTCAGACTTCTGTTACCTGACTGAGATTCCCACCACTGGACTCTTGCATGGTGTGGGAAAGATTTTTTTCAGGTAGTAATTGTTAAGTTTATTAACATAGGATAACTCCCATGGTGGTATTCTGTCTCTGCAGGTTTAGTGATAAACTCCATTTCAGTTTTAATTCTTCTTCTTTGCATTAACTGTATTATCTTTTTGTTTCAGTAACAAAACCTTTAGGAATTACAAATCCAAATGTAACCCTGTTGTTCTTATGTTCATGGCACTCACTTTTAGGGCTGATGCATTAAAAACCTCACTGACAAAATGAATGTATAAGAGAAGCAAAATCATGGAGTTTTAGACTAGTGCCCCTGTTCTTGACTACCTGTGTTTAATTTACATCTTGTAAAGTACCAATGAGAACGTTGTGCAAGACAGATCCGAGCATCACAGCATTACATCCTTGGATATGAACGTTGATGAGGAAAATTTATTTTTCATCTTTTATTCATCTTGACATACTGAACTAAAAATCATAAATCTGTACTGCGATTTATTTTATATAAATATATTTTAGATGAATCACAAAATATATTTTATTTTTATATAATTTAATATTATATATTAAATATTTTATTGTTTATATTTTATATAAAAATTATATATTTTAGATGGATCACAAAATCACAGGGTGGTTGGGGTTGGAAGGGACCTCTGGAAGTCATCTGGGCCAACCCCCTGGACTGGTTGCCAGGGTTACTTAATTTCTTTGCAGTGTTTTGTATCAGTGTTAGATACCTAAATGTTTGCATGTTCTGTATCTTAAAAGGAATTCATGCAACTGTATCTTAAGGGTATTTTAACCTCTTTTTGATTGAAAAATCATTGCAAAAAACAGTGTTCCTTTAGGCAAGATCATGTGTCAATGTTGGTACTGTACAGTCCATAAAAACTGCAGATAATAGGTGCACAGATGGCTTGATTTAACAGACTGGTGCATGAGCATGGCTGAGAAGGATGGAGCTGGAGCGGAGTGGGGGAGGGATTTGCCTCAAGAAGTAATTCTACAGGCAATGGATGTTTTTTTGGTTTAAGATGTTACTTAATACTTGATATCTGAAGTATGTGAATGTGAAGGAGTTGGAAAGGACTGAGATCTTGGTGAACAAACTCAGTTTTGCTGATCCCATGCAGAAGGTGTAACAAGAGCAGGAATGGTGTGAGATGGGTCAGTGCAGCCGAAGGCCTTTTGCAGATAATTCTTCAAACCTCTGTCAGCAAGGTTATTCACTGATGCTGGGACTGTCTTCAGAAATAGGTGTGTATTGCATAAACTAAACTTATTCCTGGACTTTCAGGTTGTAACATCTGAGTCAGGAAAAGTATCCTACTAATATATTCAGCCCAGCACACTTGGATGAAGCAAAGATTTTGTACCAAAACCGTGCTGCTGTCATTGTTGTGCAGTCTGTCCCAGCATAGCCTTTTCTGAAGTGTAACCCCTCCTTCTTCCCCCAAAATCTGCAATTGTAAAGATCCTACTGGCATGTCAGCACAAGTCTTCAGAGAACCCGAGGGGTGTTTTTAATGAGCATAGCTTTAGAATTCCTGGCTTGATTTATGAGGAAAAGGAAAAGAAAAAAAACCATCACAGAACCAGTATCCTCTTACTTAGGTTTGCCTTCTACTTAATGGTGATATCAGCTTAACTTTTGCAGATTCAAATTGAATAACCAAATGTTTATTTACGTGTTTTCCACTTATAAGGATAGACTCTTTCTCTGCTAAAATGCAGTACAATTCCAGAGAGAGGGAAGTGGAAAGGTAAAGGCCTAGAGGTCTTTGTTCTAAATTATGGAAGAAATAAACATTCAGGACTTTAGTATTGGACATTTCCTGCAAAATTTTCCTGTAACCTGTCTGTGAGAAATAAAGTTCAGAATTGTTTTTATGAGTCTGCTGTACTGTTCTGAGATTTTTGTAACTTGGACAAAGTGAGAATAACAAGACAACAGGTCTTTGCTTTTAGTTCCCATTCATCATCCCAGCTATGTTAATGTAGGCATTTCAAATCTTTGTGTTTTGAGCAAGGATTTACGTTGCAGCCACAGAAATAAGGCAAATACAATCATTCTGCATTATTTATATTCATACATGTGTAATAATAATTCATATTCCTAATCATGTTCATGGGTACAGAAAACCACTGCAGCCCATTGTGCTGTAGCGTACGCACCAGTTAAAACAGGTGCCCTTGGTCTTACCTGCATCTACATTGGCTTTCAGAAAGTGCCAAACCTGTTCTCATTTATGCTGCACCCGCACAGTAGACATAATTTCTCACAGTTCAGTAATACCTCCCCCTCCTTCCCTTTCTTGGGGGGAAAAAAAAAAGCTTGACTCCCAACATTCCTCTCATGGCTTACAAATATTTCTGTAAGTCCTTGGCAAGAAGCTGAGTCTTCCTCAGCACTAGCCAGTCTGCTTCTGCTGCCTTGTATACCTATTTCTTCCAGCACTTACTCCTGTGGTTTAGGTACCAGAGAAGGTGTGTACTGTGACTTCAAACGCCCTGTATACAAGTCCTGTGGATCATTAGCATGGGCAAGTAGTATGAGAGAAAGTAGAGGCGTGGGATGCTGCTGGATATTTGGTCTTACATGGCTTTTACTTAAAAGAGGAATGAAACATGAAAAAATGTGAAAAAAGAATGCTGCGGTGTAAATCTTGAAGATGTCATCGTGTGTGTGTTACTGTGTGGGAGACGTGCCTTGTGTGGTGCACAGGACAAGCAGTGACTGGGCTGGGCTCAGGAGAGGTAAGAGTGTGCTTTTGTGTGGAAGCCGTGACCTGGAACCCAAGAGCAGGCTTGCACCATGGGGAACAACGGTTGACTAATTCTGGCAGTTCAGCCCTCTCTATGATTTGCTTTAGTATTACATTAACTCCTTCGGGGCAAACATGTTCCTTACGTTCCTTGTTCCACTTCCAAGCTGACACATTCATCAAAACCAGGATAATTTTCTGTACATCAATTTCTTTTATTGTATTCTGTTGCATGAATTTACACTGCATGTACACCAGGAAAAAAATGTGTTCCAGGATTTTTGGTTCCTTGTTTTAATACCTGTCGCTGTAGTACTATACCAAGGGGTTAGACCTCTGGGGAAATGTCTTACCATAGTAATGATGGTCAGTTTACATCAGTTTAAATCCAGGAAATGGAATAATAACTAGATTTTGTCCCTTGTCTGATCCTGAGCAGAACTGCCTCTAGAAGTGCAGAGAAAGGATTCTTTGAGAGAAGACTGGCGCTCTGTTGCAAAGGTTGCCCAGATGCCAGGTCCAATACTTGATTAACAAATTCCTTGCTCCTGTTGGTTCTGCAGCCTTTGTTTCACCCTCTTTTAATTGGTTTTTGTAAGCTTTGAATCAGAGTAAGCAAGAGCAATATTCTTCTCACAATAATGATGGTAAAACTTTTCCAAAGCAGATGAAAATGCACATCTTTAGGTCTCAGTGTCCAAATCTGGTTAATATAGACTCTCAAACGCCTTATAAGAGAACAGCTTCAAGTTTGTTGATGTAAAATTGCAAGTATTGTTCACTTCCGTAGTTTGTCAATATTACTGGAGGTACCAAAGTACAAAAAGTAGAAAAACCCCTGTGTTCACCGAGGGGGACAGTCCTGCTCTGCTTGATGGTTCTGGCAGAAACTTCCCTAGGACAGAAGCAGGATCAATTTCAGATTCTCCATTTCTTTAGCCTTTGCTGCTTCCTGCTGAACTGCTTTTTTTTTTTTTTTGTCTTTTTTTTTTTTCTGTAGCCTGAAACACATTCCAGAAATGTCTGTGTGAGGGAGAACAGTGAGAGTGCCAAGGCAGCTGATGAATAAGAGACTTTGTGATGAATCTTGTAAAATTGGACCTTTTCATTCAGAGAATGGTTCTCCATTACTGAGTCTTTTGTTGCATTCTTTTGAATTGTAGGACAGAGGAGGAGTTAAGTTAAGTTGTTAAGTGTTGTCCTGTGACACTTCCCTCTAGCCTACCTGAATTACCAGAGGGATGAATTTGCTTGGGGTGGGGAGGGGAATGGGAGAAAATGCAGAGGAAGTTGATTCACTCTCTTAAATCTGAAGATGCAGCAATGGTATTACTTCACTTCTAGAACTACCCAGTTTAGGAAAATTTAAATTTACATTGAAAGTTTGATTTTTGAACTATATTGTTCTAGGCTCAGAGAGTATAGTGAAAACTTTCAGTTTTAAAATCACTGTTTTTTTAAACAGACATTCAGATCTTGTTGACTGTCAGTCCCTTGGAATAAATCTCTTGAAGCTGAGTGTTTTTTTCAGTTCTAAACTATTTTGCATCTGTTGTAATTTTAAGATTTGTTTTGTTAAACATCAGCTTGGAGCTTCCTACAAGGTGAATTTGGATTGCATGTATATTTTATCCAGGCTGTGTCAGAATCCCAAACATACAATTTTTCCTTGCTGAACATACCACATTTCTTAACAGTTTCCCTGGTAACAACAGCTGGAGAAAAACTGTGGCAGTTTCTAACTTAATTAGGTGACATGTAGTGTGTGGTCAGGGCTGCAGCAACTGTGTTCCAGGAGTACACCTTGGTAAAATTATCCATTGCACCTCAGATGATAGTATCTGATTACTAATAGGTAATAATTAATACGGAAACATAGACGTGTGAGCTGTTACTTCAGGAAGGGGCACTTGATGCAGTGGAGGAACTGTATGAAGGAGCTGCATGTAGCTTGGCATGTTTAGGAGTCCTTGCTTGTGAAGATTGCAGTTAGCAGAATTGAATCTCATAAACTTGTCTTTAAACCTTACTTAGTCATTAGTTATGACAGGGATTCATGCAAAGGTCTTTGGAATTAATCCATTATTTGAAACTCCTGTGGTGTTTGTTCACTTGAACATCTTGACAGAGAGAGAGAAGTGCCTTTTAATAGTTCAGTACTTTTGCCCCTTCAATTATTGCAATAGCTCCTATTGTGTCCATTTGAGATGTTTCCTTTCTCCAGGTTGGAGTGTGCAGCTCTGTTGCAGCAAGTGCTGCAGCATCTGACTGACCAGAGCCGTCAGTCTCTAGCTTCAAGGGAGCTGCCCTGTCTCCACAGATTGCTTCCAGCTTTTTGTGTTGGCTGCTGGTGCATTGGCTTGGCAGTTGCTCTCATCTGGGAGAGCTTTTTAGAAGACTAACCCTTATTTCATAAAAAAATCTTCTGGACAAAATTTTTAACTTGGCGAATTAAGCTGCTGCTTTCCACACTGCATTCAAATTCTGTGTTTGACTTCTTTATAATGTATGAGGCGTCTGGCTGGAAGACTGTGCTCCCTCTCTGTGCTGTTGTCCTTCTGAACAGCTGCAGCAGTTGACATCCCTTCAGATCTCAGGAGGAGACCTCGTAACGCAGTGGCAACCATCTAAATCTTTTCAGTGATGGGGTAACTGGTCCTGGCAGGATGCTTGTTGGGTAGTGTAGGAAGATACGTGGCTAGACGGGACCTCCTTCCCTCCTTTTCCCTCTCTCCCCAAGCAAGAAAGGAGAGAAACAAGAAGTGGGTGCAAAAAGATTCAAAGGACAGGCAGCTTCTTCTCCCCATACCTGTGAGGGTAGCAACCCTGACAGTCCATGCCACCGGCTACACCTGATGCAGAGGTACACTGACGCTTCTTCCCTTTTCCCTGCAGACCAAAGATGTCAGATGCAGGCTGTGCCCTCCCTGATGGTTTTGTTGTGGCAGAGCATCCCAGAAACATAGTCCCTCTGAAGAGCTCTCCACATTTATGGGGATGGTGCAGGTGTGCCAGGCTCATACCCCACAGATATGTAAGCTCCTGATTTCTAGCCTGATGGGTTTCTTTGTGAAACCTTGGAGACTGATGGGGGGTGGGGGTGGGGCGGGGAGACAAGCACATTCCTCTTTTCAGAATGCTTTTTGTGACTAGTTCTGTTCTTCACACTGCAAAGGCTGATACTACAGGCATAAAGCATTTTTAAGGGAATGAATAACCTGTCATAAACCAGCATTGCTTCTTTTGCTCATTTGAGAGAACTCATTATGAAGTCTATTTTTCTAGCTGGGGAGCACAGCGCTGGCTTCTTGGGAGGCAGATAGCAGATCACTGCAGAAAACAGCTGTAGACACATGGTTCCCTGCAAGGGTGCTGAGATACCCTTTTCTCTTGTGCTAGCAGGTGATGATCTTCCTTCCCAGTGAAGGGCCTCCTTCAGTCTTAAATCTTTAACATTACTATAGAAGTGAATCTCTGTTCTTAAGGCAGGACGGACAAGCTGGTATCCTCAGTTCTTTTCAGACTTTTCCTTGTTTTGTTATGGGATCATAGAAAGTATTGCTTCAAGTCAGAAAATACTGAATATTGTGAAAATTGCAGTGTGCACCTGCACAAAAAAACATTATAGCTGTATATTGCACTTCCTGCAGAGTGTTGTGGAAAGGAGGAATTTTCTGCCCGGTCTAAAGGTTTGGGTCTGAGTTTTCTTTTTTTTTTTTTTCCAAAGGATTGGGCTGTTGCCTGGTGTTACTGTTACAGCTCTCCAAGACCTAGCGTCCAGGATGGAACACGTTTTGCAGGCTTCTCTGCTCTCTCATCGCTGCCCTCCTCCCCCTAACCCCAGCTTGCCACTTCCTTATCCATTTAATGAAGACAGAGGGCTCTTTATTGTATGATACTCAAAATGTAATATGATAGTGTTGCAGGAGAGCTAGTGGAGTGGTCATTACCAGGTGTTCGGCGTTTTCTATTTCAGGGAGATCTGTAGCTATAACAACGGCTTCGGTCTTACTCAGTTTCTGTACAGGAAAGGAAGGCAGGTTGGGATGTCTTGTTGTGTGGCACCATCTGTGCAGCCACAGGCTGCAAGTAGATGTGGATGGTGTTGTGAATTAGGTCCCTCTTAACCACCTGAGCAGGAACAACACCTACTGTTCGATCAGAGGCGAATGTGGAGCTGGGTCTCACAACACGTGGAAACCTCTGAGTTCACAAACCAAAGAGATGTGAAATCACATACAGAATCTCCAAAAGATCCGATTTTGAGCCATGCTTTTTCATGAGGGAAGTACAAGCAGATCTGGCATCAGGATCAATTTTTCTCTGGCCGCTCGGGAAGGAAGAAGCTAAGGTTTTAATTTAGGATGTGCTTTTAGTTTGCTGGTCAGATCATCTGCTGTAGATATTCCTGCTGTTTCTGTTTCACCTTCTGTTTTACTCCAAGCGAGCTTGCACTGATCACAGTGTTGTCTTTTCTGGCAGGCAGACAACAGATAAAGCAGGACTGATCCAATTGTTGTTTCATAACTGCTTCTTGGAAGACACATATATCATTCTGTGGACAAGCTCACTAACCAGAACATGTTTTCTTAGCGTTTGAAAATGTGGCTCATTGAAACATGTGTTCTTTGGAAGTGAAGTGCATTTTAATGCACAGTAAAAGTCTCTGACAAAGAGAACATGCATAGCCTACAGGGAAAAGTAGCTTAATTCCCCTGTCTTTAAAGATTAGTTTCATTTTGGAGCTTTTCTCCCAACAATATGATTAAAATAAGACATTGTCAGTGGTTGTCTTGGACAGTTGAGTCATTAAGATGGTCAAGGTTCGCAAGGCTTTCTCAAAATGAACTAATAGCAGTAGCAGCCTACCGTTCTCTCAGAGAAAGGCATATGTGGATTTTCTTCTTTTATCAAATTGTATATAGGTATTTAGAAAAGGGTTATTGTAAATATTCTCTTGCTGAAGGAGAATTCAGCCATCATTGGAAGTAATTCTATTCCCATATGAAACCATCCTTTGGCCCGTTAGTATCTTGTATTTCTTCTGGCAAGTAGAATACATGCAGCATAAGCCTTAGAACTGGATTCTTACTACAGTCATTGTACAAATGAATTTATTTTTAAAATGACAATGTCTTTTCATATTCTACCAGTATATAGGCTTATTAATATTCTCTAACCTCATTCGTATCACATAATAGTTGAGCCTGGGAGGGACCTCTGGAGATCTGTGGAAGCAGCACACTTCAGGTATTTAAAGTGCTCTTCTAATACCTGAAGGGAACTAAATCCTTATATACTATGCTATTGTGATTGAAGATGAAACCACTTTGGGCTCAGAAGCTTTCACATATATTGCTATCTCCCAATAGTAGCACACGGCTATTGATTTACTCTCTAGTAATCATTTCAGAGTTCCCCTTACATCATTGCCATGGTTTTTGTCCTTCACCCTTGACTGAGGTTTTGAGCAGTGAGCATCCCGTTGAAGGTAATGACAGTCATGGAAAAAAAAAAAACATTCAGGAAAAGGCAGTGAGGATTTTTGCACCAAAAGGTTTACACTGGGCATTCAGCTTCCTAGGTGAAGCAGTTGGATGTCATCAGGAGGTCAGTCGTTCCGAGAGTGATTGGACAGTCACTAGGACACTGCAAGGTTTGTGCTAACATTATGAAGAGAGGTCATGCCGATCAAAATTTCAAGGTTGTAAGTAGTAATTTCTTGATTTTTGTTTTAAAAAGGTGTCAGTATCTCCTGCTGCCATGAAGCTAGCCTCCAAAAAGTGAGCCTGTCCTCCACCTTTTCTGCCATTACTAGATGATGACTTGTCAGTTGACTACACTGATGATTCTGCTCTTGCCCCTCTTTTCTCCATGGCAAACCTACAGCCTGTGTGTACTTGAAACTGTGTGTAGGTCTCGGGTCTCTACAGGCATTCATTCCTCTCTTGCCTTAGCTGCTTTGCTGTCTGTCAAATCACTAATGGTCAGCCATTTAAGGGACGAGTACTTGATGGATTTTAAGGGCTTAGAGCATCCCCACTGAGGTATAGTTCAGGGTACAGTGTCAGACACCAGACCAATAGCTTATTTCTAAGTAATGACGCAGTAGCAAATACAGATCAGTACTACAATTGCCCAGGTTGAAATGACAGCAAATCCAGTAATACACCAGTTCTGGACTAAGCTTAATATCCAGGTGCACAAAGATTTACATGACCGTGGTGACCAGACAGGCCAGCAGAAAGAGCCAGGTATGGATCTTCTCCAGATGAGGAGCAACTTGGAGTAGCAGAGGGGCTCAGGGAAGGCCGAATTCCACAATCTGGTGGTGTTTTTTTACTGCTGAGCAGCAGAAGCAGTGCCTGGACTTGTTTACTAATGACCACGTCCCGCATCTCTTCCCCCACTGTGCCAGTTCAGTCCTTGGTGTGCACAGGCACGGAAATACTGCATAAGGCAATACTAGCCCCATGCTTATGCCTCTGTCGACATGGCTTGTCAGTTGGGAACTGGTTATTCTGATTTTGGAAGGTATGTGTGGTGGTGTTGGAGGCAGATGATTCCCTGGTGTCAGAGGTGGGTTCTGCTCCCAGGCAGCTGGCCATTGTAATGGATGACCTTTGTCTTTACCATTAATGGAGAAGAGATTTATTTTATCTAAGTGTGCTCAGTTTCCTCACTTTCCATTCTTACTTTGGAAGGCAGGCAGAACTTCATTTCCTAATATTTTTAAGGAAAAAATAAGTGGGTTAGTGAAGTGGGCCATTTAGTCAGTCATGGAAATTTAGGGACAGGAGTAGGGTGGCCAAGGGTGCTTTTTACTGTGCTCATATGTTTTGTTTCATGAGTTTTTAATGTTAGCGTCCTGAAGGCTAGGATATGAGTTTAAAACATATTTCAACTCCCTCAAGCTGTAAGGGGGTCAAATTTGGGATTTCTGTTCTCCTTACTTGCCCCTTACAGGAAATGGTTGATGTATTTGTAGCCTTCCAAAATGGGCAAGGAGAGGGTGGTACCTACTCACGAGGGTTACTGTTACTTTATTACTGATTTTACAGCCAGTCCCGTGTATCTTTTTACCTACTGTATGCTGAGTTCATTTGGATACAGCTGTTACTGAAATAAAAGGCTGTTTTGCTGTCTGTGTTCACCTACCTAAAAAGCTACGATGAGCAGAGGAGAAAATAGAGAAATACTTTGAATCCGTTGAACAAGTTAGGAGGGCTATAATCATCACTATGGGCACGTGAGAACTGAGATAATAATTGTAGTGGTCTAGTTTTTTTGTAGCCCCTCAAGGCAAGTGCTTTTGATTATTTGCTGTTAGATACAAATAAGAAGCAGTATGTTCATTAGGATTTGGGAACTGTCACATTAGCCTTGTGTAAGAGGGGAAAAAGAGCCCTGGTAAATTCCGTAGTGCTAAGGGAAATTCTTGCAATATCCCTTATCTGCAGCATAGATGTCACGAGCCATTTGAAATCTATACTTCTTAAAAACAAATTGCTGGATACCCATATTTAGTCGGTTGATCAGAAAGGCATTACTCTCTTCTACAGCTTTTGCTTCAGTATCCTGATAGTGCTTTGTCCTGCATAGTCACTCTGCCGGGCAGCGGAAGGTGTGGGAGGAAGGAGGGTCACTGCATGCTGTGAAACCTCTCCTCCAGCCCTGCATTACCAGGCTGCTTGTTTCTGGTCTGTGTAATACCCGTTAGCTGCCCCTCGTGGCATGTTTGCACAAGGATCATTCATGGAGTGCACTTGGCCCCAGTTAGTACTGCAGCTGGATTTGATCAACCCAAACGTGTATGCAATTATTTCCCTGGTTAAACTGACCTTGGGAGTAAACCCATTCCCTGGGAGTATGTCTGTTTTTATATATGTGCTAGGTCAAAGTATTAACTGTTAGCCAAAGTTGCTTGCTAGTTCATGGTTTATTAAAAATAAAGCGGACAAGCTAACACTGAATTGACTGTCTAAAGCTGTGCTAGCATTCTGCTTGCCACCCCCCGTGGGGGCCTAACCTCTTTCCTCTTACCAGTGGTTTTGTATACAAGAAGCTTAACTTGTCTTTATTATCTCACTTGTCAGTAAAAACAGCTGTGAGATGAAATACAAAAGCCCATCTCACCTGTTAAAGAAAATTAATCTTTTACCCTGTTACACAGAACATAACAGGACAATATAGAAGTGCAACCCATCTGCCTATAGAAATGAGTAGGTTGACTCAGAAACTCTAATATTAAGGGTCAGTAAACAACATCTGGCTTTTCTCATCTCAGCATGTCCCCTAGACAGTCTGGGAGCTGCCCAGTGTGTTAAAGGACAGCATGGGACCTAAGATGCTGTGTGATCCCAGGCAGTGCAGCCACCATTTGTGGATGTGGTCGGAGCTGTGCTCCAGCAGATTCTGACACTGGATCCTGAGCATCTACAGCTGTGAGTTACTTCTAGCCTTGCCTCTTCCCTCCTGTTTGGAAGTGATGGTACTGTCTCGTCTATGAGAGAGACGATGGGTTGGGAGGATTCCTTTCAGAGGTTGCATCTGCTCTGTAACTCCTTCTCTACCCAGAACAGCACAACATTTTGGGACTGCTGTGGTCCGCTTTTATCACAGCAGTCTTTGCTATGCCAAAAAACATCCAAATGAGACCTTCCACCCTTTTCTGTCTTCCTCAAGATACATGAATAGTGCCCTTGAGAGTAGTAATAAATACAAGTTTGAAACACTGGCTTTATATTGCTTTTTAACTTTTACGTTTCTTCCTCAGTGTTTCAATTAAGGTAAATTAAAAATTAATCACATAACGGGGTATATGATAAGGCCATGCAAGTTAGCAATATAAATTCATTGAGTATGATGAGAGCATAAAAGAAAATGAGAGGTTTCAGGAGGTCTTACAATGCTAATTTCATTAGCAGTGAGCAAAATACGAGACTGAGATCTGCTAGGCTCAGTGGGATCCCAGGATGAACTAACCATCCACAGGTCTGGATGTTTATCTGGGATCCCGGTGCACACTTTATTATCCATATTACATGACCATTTCCTTTCCATTGCAGAAAACCCACCACCAAAACGAAGACAAAATGCCATGTACGCTTCTATGTGTAAGAGTATCTGCATATCCTGTGCTTGTTTTAATTCAGGTGGTTGGTTTGCTGGCTGGAGATCTGTGGCTGGTTTCAGCCTCTGGAGGCTGGAATATTGGCACCACTGAATACCTCTTTGAACAGATAAAGTAAATGTGTTTGGGTTTTTTTGTTTGTTTGTTTGTTTGTTTTTTAATTTGAGGCAGTCGGCCATCTTAATAATAATGATAATGTATTTTTGTAGAGTATCTTATGTCATTTGCTAAAATCAAAGCACTGGGGCTTAAATAGCTGAGCTTCATTAAGGAAATGAATGAAGAGAGGCATCTGGCAGAAGAACGGAGGACAGTGTAAAAATAGAGGCATATGTTAGTTTGAGTAGCATTAGTCATTTCTGATATTATGTTGCCTATGAACCTGTGCCCCATTCAAAGCAGAAGACTGAGCCAACAAAGCCAATTTTCAGGACATTCACAGCGTGTTCTTTTCTTCCTGAAAACAAGCGGCTGAAGCTTAGGGAAATTGGAGGTGCCTTTGGCCAGCAGAAGCCTTTGCCACAAGGACAATTTGATAATGTATCCTAAATAAATCTTAAAAAACCAAACCGGCAATTTTTGTACTGTCCTTCATTTATTTAA
This sequence comes from Falco peregrinus, assembly GCF_023634155.1. NCBI lineage: Eukaryota > Metazoa > Chordata > Aves > Falconiformes > Falconidae > Falco > Falco peregrinus. The sequence continues at coordinate 86,966,630 of NC_073727.1, forward strand.
TTCTTGTTTTAGTAAGCTGTTTTCCTAGAGCATGTCCTGATTCATTGTGATCCGTCAATACTGGAGAATATAACTTAAATAAACACACCTCTTTCTTTTACATGATTATTTGTATAGCTTGTATGAAGAGGGTAGCTTGCTTTGTGCTGGGTTGCAGAGTTTTTGTCTTAGGCTGTAGTAACATGGCTAAATGGAAAACTGTATTTCAGAAGCATTAATGATTTTTCACACTTTTAATCCTGAGTTAGAGTCAGTTTCAAACTTTTGCCGCAAATTTCTTGTTTCATTTTTTTGTTGTGTTCCTTTCATTTTGTCCTTTTCCTCCCTTGCACTTACCTACTCTCTATTTTCATCTTTTTTGTTCCTTCTAAGAACCATAGCTTGGTGCAAACACTAGTGCATTACTTTTTGCAGTACCACTGTATGTCACAGTAAATCTGGAATCAGCATCTCTCTTGCTTGTAAATCAGAAATGTAGAGAAATTAAATGACACTCTCAACAGCACTGAGACAATTGCTGTCAAACCTGGGACTGGCATATAGGTGTTCTGGTCACATCACTGGACCCCACTACCTCTGTGTCTAATTGCTGCTTTATTTGTCTGTCCTACCTTTTCAGCTTTTTGTTCTCATTGTTTTCCTTATTTGAGCTCATCTTTTCTGGTCTAGGTTGCTTCAGGCCTGGCCACCCTGGAACTGATTTGGTATACACGTTCACTTGGCTCTCTGTAACGCTTTGCATCATGGTAGTAATGTAGGCGTGAGGTTTCTTCTGATAGTATAAATATGCCCAATAATAATATGATGGTATATGGATATAATACTTATTAAGAAAGACTACAGAAAATACATCTGTTGTTACCTATGGAGAACAGGGACTTCAGGATTATTTCTGGTTAATATAATCGTGTGCATCATTATATTTAGAGAATGAATGTTTCCTGAAATAGAGGAAGCATTTTTGGCAGTTTGTTGAAAATCCCCTCATGTCACTGACTGTATTGTAGAAATAACGTGGTGTAGTGAGCAGGGAGTTATGTTTAAATAGGATTTACTTTGCTTTAAAAGTCAAAGTGCAAAAGCAGTGCACTGTAATAAGGGATGGCAGGTGCCAGTTTGCTAAGGGAGTTTTTCGTATGTAAAGATTTTAATAGTAAGAAATACAACAATCCTGTATGCTGAATGCTTCTAATTATGAAATAAAAGGTGCATCTAAACCAGTTTTCTTATGTAAAGAGGGACAAAATTTCTTTCTGAAATGAAGAAGCTGTTTAGCTCTGTAGAAGTGGTGAGACCTGGGCTGGTTTTGAGTAGACACAGGAGAGTTTCGGCGCTTGCCTCGGACTGTTTTGCTTCACTCCATTTCCAATAGGCAGCTGCAAATGCTCAGCTTTTCATGCGTATTATTGAAGTAATTTTTTTAGCAAAAATGGGATGATATAGAAGTTACTTCTCTCAGAGAGCAAATTCACTGGTGAGATTTAGTGTAGTTTAATACTGTCTAGTGGTCACATGTGAAATTATTTAAGTGAAAAATAAATGTATCAGTGTTCATGCTTCACTGTCCCTTGTTGAGGTGGATAAATCTAGAGGAACACAAGTAACTTGGATAAGTAGCCTAAGATTTCTTTATCAAGTTATGCTAAATTAATTAAACATGGGTTACTTTACAACAGCGTTGTATTTTTTGCATCGGTTTAAGTTGTTTTTAAATCACAGTCCTAAGTCACACTGGCATATCTTATTCACACAGATGAGCCTCTGCGTTTTTCTTCCCAGCCACTACTAACATGTCTCAGCCTGAGAGGTGTCTTTTATCCATCAGCATGATATTTTTGTTTACATGTAGTTTTTGATTCACTGTGTCTAACAGGTGGTTTCCTCCAGTACTGCTGCTTAGTCAGTTCGTTCCTATTTTTACATTTGTAGAGTTGATTATTTCTATGTAAATCTGGCACTTTGCACATTATTGATTGCATCCTCTTTATTCCAGACCATTTCTGCAATTTGAAATTACTTTGAAATGTGGATCCGATCTCTCTCTAAAGGCCTTGAAACTTTACCCATTCCGATGTCAGGCACAGATTTTACAAGTGTCATCTCTGTTCACTTGGTCACAAATGGGACTATTGAACAAAACTGGACCCAGAATAGACACATATGGGACCCTGTTAGAAATTGCTGGACAGTTTGATAAGGAAACATTGATGACTACTGAGTTACTGATTTTCTAAACTACTTGTGCACCTAGCTTGTACTCCTAGAATGTATTTCCTCAGTTCATGTGTCAGCGTCAAAAGCTTTACTGAAGTCAAGATGCATATGCTGCTTTTTCTTTTTGCCTACTGACAGGTTGCCCTGTCAAAGTGGAACGTTAGATCAGACATAATTTTTGATGACTTCTGTGCCGGTTGGGTTTTGTTAGCTCATTGCTCTTCCTGTATTCCCGTTGTGGCTGCTTAGTAAAGGCAGGATGGCAGTTTGTTTTTTTAGTTTTTCTTTTTTTCACTTTTTCAGTGACAGTCTTAACTTTCCTTTGTAAACTTTGTATTTTCTCTACCTCTGAGATTTAGAACCTCAGTGAGTTCCTAAATGTGAGCCTAAACAGGTTTATAGCCATTGGCTGAGGGTTTTATTTGAGGTTATTTTCCACAGCGTCCTGACCTCCCCCAAATTTTCTCATGTGGGCTCTCCTTGGTACAACAAGGTAAGACAGGAAAAATGAGTGGTTATACAGGCTCAACTAGATCAAAAGCTTCTCTTCCACCTTGCCTCATTGAGTGGCCAGAAGTGGATGGCTAGGGAAGAGAAAGGGAAAGAAAAGAAAAAACAGTGTGTTACGTCTTCCAAAGGCTCTCTAGGATACTATCAGCTCTGGGACTTTAAGAGCCAAGTGTGGTTTTGTGTATTTGTTGTGCCTCAGTAGATTTTTTTTTTTCTTTCTCCTGTGCATTTGCGTGCTCTCCCTTGACCTCGTATGTTCTTTCGGCATCTACAGCATCCTTTGACAAGGAGCTGCAGAGGTTGAAAGAAGAGTTGCTCTCCTCTTGCTTGTTCTTAAACTGGCTCCTCCCAGCTTCCTGTGATTTTCTTTTTTTTTTCTTCTTTTTTTTTTTTTTGTTAGAAAGGGCAATTAACAGTTCATCCATGTGCCACCTAAGTTGTGCTGCACTAGGTCACCTCTCAGCAAAGTTTCCTCTGTGCCTTTCTGAAGAGTTTTGGCTTGTGTTGACCATTCTTGTGTGGGAGCTGGTGTCTCCTTTGTGGGTGGGGAGGCCAGAACCTCATGCAAGATTTGAGATGTGGACTTTGGTTTATGAACTGTGTGTTTGTTCAGTGGTATTTTGAGGACTTCTTATATTTTTTCCCCTAGCTGTTTCTAATGCTTTTTGGCCCAGTTAATTTCCAAGGCTTTGACCATGGCTGGTTACGAGCCAATGTTTCACTAACCTTATTGTCATAATCCCAAGATCCCTGAATGTCAGTGATCAGCTCGCTCTCGTTTCATGTGTGATATCCAGCTCAGCAGTCCTGTGAGAGAAGGATCCCTCTGTTGCTGCATCAGAAGAGCATTCACATCCCACCTTGGCTTGGTGCCTGCTCAGTGAGTTGAACAAGCTCCCCCCTTGGGGTCCAGCAACAGGAGCATTGTGCATGGCAAAGAGTGTAAGTGTTCCCATTTCAGCAGGAATGTGCTGTTGAGTCATCTTAGCTGTGTCACTCACCTTCACACTTCGGATTTGCTTGCTGGGTTTGACTTTTACTTCACTGCAGATTTCCTGAAAGCCTCCTACCATGCTGACCAGAACAAAGTCTGAAATGGTAACTTTAACCCGCCCTGGGCAGCACGGGCTATTCCCAGCACACTGCCTCAGTGGGCTACTTGGAGCTTGCCCTTGGTGCCTTTTGCACAGTTTTCATGAGCTCTTTGGAGTCTGGAGACTGAGAAAGCACATGGCAGTTGAAATTGATGGGTGTCTGGCTGAACACATTTGCACCTCAAGGACCACCGCTGTCCAATGAGGCATTTCGTTATTAGATATAACTCCTCCATCCTCTGAACAAAGCCGGGGGGACATCCTCCTGCTCTCTCCACGCCCTCCTCACTCCCCATTTGCAGCTTCTCTTTGGGCACAGCCTTGCATCACACCAGTCCTCCTGGGACATAGGATCTTTGTATCCCACTGCCACTCCTCCAAATTTGTGCCTTTTTCTTTTTCTTTTTACTCCCAAGACCATACTGAAGAAGAAAATGCCACACTTCAGTTTCTAAATCTCTGTCTGTATCTTGACATCTGATGTATTTAGGTTTAAGGCAGTTGCTTATATAGATGAGGAGCCCTTGAAAGAGGGAACAAGGAACGAGGATCTCCGGCAGCAGATGCTTTGCAAACATGCCGTGTCATAAGGGCTTTGGTGTGTGTCTGCGAGTAGTGTAGATGCTGTGTTTGGCCTGGGCAAGGTAATGTAATACCACTGATTTTCCTCTATCCAGCAGCTACAGCTGCAGCACATGTATTCAGGGGGTGTGTGAAATACTTCTTTATCTGCTTTGGGAAGAACCACTGAAAAATTCAGACCTGAAGTTTTTTTGCTCTTCAAATTGTCGTCTGTAATGTGTTAGTAACAGACTTTCTCTGGATAACATGAGATTGGGTAACAATGACCCAAACTTGATTTCCTACATTTCATAAATGAATATTTGAGTTAATTTCTGAAGGTGAAACAGTTCTTTTGCTGCAGTGTAGTTGTTGCTGAATATTTCATCAGACTGTATTCACATAATAAATGTTTATGTCTTCCAGCAAACCTTTCTTGTAATTTCTCCTGGTATTACCCTACCACTGCTGTAGCTGCAGATAGGAGATTTTTATGATAAACTGTGGCATGGCTTTGGAAGGGTATCTGGCCTAGAGAGTTGAGGCGGATACGTATATATTGTATGAGAATTGAATGACTGCAACATTATTTTGGGAATATGAACATGACTGATAAAAGTTTTATGTAAAATGGCTAAGGATCATTGTATTGTAAATGAAAACAGGAGGCTGCTTTCGGGGAAGGGTGATGAAAGAAGAATGACAGAATGAGGTGGAGCAGTGGAAGGAGAGAAAAAAGCATGAGATACACGCTCAGTACAGCTGGGTGAACATACTGAAGTCAGGTGCTTTGAGCTAAGGAGTTGTAAATCTGTGTAGGTCTTAGAGATTAGCCTGCGAAATGTAAATGTCAGTGTTGCTTTTGTGTTACAAAGCTGATGATTGGGAAGGTTAGGCTGTGTGAAGTGCTCACCAGGTCTGGGAAACTTGCCAGTTTATTTGCTTGTAGTTCATCTGTGAAGGAAGGAAGAAAAATATATATTTTTTTTATTTCCATGATGCACACAGCAAGCCTGAAAGGGACTGCTGTTTCTCTTGACTGCTTCGCTTTCCACTGTAGCAGTGTTTCAAACACCAAAGTCTTTTTTGGCTGTGTTGGAGGTTTCCACGGAGGACCAGCATGGCTCAGCTCTAGGCTGCGAACTGGGATGATACTGGAAATACTTCAGCAATTGTGCCGAAGTGGTGCATCTTCCTGAACATAATCCAAAATCAAAGTAACAAGAAGGATTTTTCTTTTCCTTTGGCACTTTTGCAGTGATGCTTATTACTCTGACATGACATTTCCAGTCATTTGAGACATCCCAGAAGAGGCAAGACCTGAATTTCTAATATAAGTAATAAACAGTAGTGTTTCCCTGCTCACTTAAATATGTATTTTAATATGACAGAGGCACAGGGTAGGTTTTCTGTGTCAGGTAATTTTGAAGAGGCTTCCACACAATTTTTCAGCCAAAACACTTCACTGACTTAAATAATACTGTTACAGAGATAATTAGTAACTCAGAGAAAAATTAAGAAGCTCAGGCAATAAGGGAAAGACACATTTTCTCCTGGGGGGGGTTTGAAATGAGTTGGGAAGTAGATGAGGCAGGGAGGTGCATGAAGGCTCTTCCAGATGACATAAGCAGCATGGAGAAGAGTTTGGCACCAGCAGTGCCAGCATAACTTTGGATGGGCAAAGAAGTGTCCTGAGGTGCTTGAGCCAAGAGGCAGGAGCATGCATTAGGGAAGAGACGGAAGCAGGATGCCAGCGTGAGGGATGCAAAGGCTCAGCTGTGCCATGGAGCTGGGCAGGCTTGTGGTTTGCGTGCCCCCTGTCCTGCATGGGTACCACGGGTCACGCAGGTGCTGTAACAAAATGTGGCCTCCTCTGAGTTGCTTACAGATGAGGAACAAGTGCATTGACCTGGCATGTTGTTAGTCTGTTTAAATTTGTTAATGCATAACAATGTGAGAATTTAGCAAGAAATCCCCTTCCCTCTGCACTGAGGCTGCTGCCTGTATTGTTTCCTTTCTTCTTTTCCCTCTTTCTCTTGCAATACTCACCAGACATCTGGGATAATGGAGTTCTTCGCTTCTACAGCAAGTGCAGCACCTGCCATGTGAAATCTTTTTCTTTTCGCGTGAAAGCTTTAAGCAACACTTCTTCCAGACAGAGATTAAGGCCTCAGTATTGCTATCTGGGCTGGACATTTGATTAATACAGGGTCCCTTTATTGTCACTCTGCCTTTCTGCCCTTCCTCATTAGAAATCAGTGACTCTTCCCCAATTCATTCATGACAGGGAGAAAAGAATGCCTAATGATACACATAGATACAGACAATATACAGCATGCATTCCTAGTAAAATGAGCTATTTTCCCACGTGGAGAGGGGATTAAGCAGGGGGTGCATTTGCCTCCTGCAGCTGCTAGTAGAAGCCTCTGTCAGACAGCAGCACAATATATATGCATGTATGCACATACATACACATGCACGTAGAAGAAATGAGCACAGTTGCTGTTCACATATAAATTTGTTTTGTGTTTATGTTTCGGTGAAGTGACATTGTGGCCTGGAGCTGTTTGGTTGTTTTCTTTTCCCCTCTGAAAGTTGGAAATGGTTTTGCTCCTGTGAGGTACTGAGCGCTTCCGCTAGCATTTGACAGCACGGTGTCAGCTGTGAGAATATTTATTTGCTGGGGTTTGTCCAGGAAGGAACTGCAAGGAGGGGTGTGTGGGTGTGTTTTGGCCAGAGCACAGTGCCCTGGGGCCATAATCCTTCCTGTAATGAATTGCACAATGTACTGAGTTAGGAATGGGTACGTTGATAGTTTGCTGGAATCCTTTTAGCACTTACATCTAGGGTTTTCTCCACTTTTTAGTGATGTAGTCCCTCCAGACGCAGATGGCATGAATGTGTGCAGCAGTTCACCTGGGGTTAGGATTTGACAGCTGCGTTTCTGCTGTCCTTTCTCTGGTGTCTCCCAGCTGAGCTGCCGGTGGCCGTGCCAGGGCTGGCATTTGGGGCTTGCGGCAGTTCCCTTCAGCCTGGGTGGAAGCACAAGCCCAAGGGGTGCTGTGCAAAGCCCAAGCCAACAGCTCTCTTGGACATGTGCTGATCCTGAGCGTGGGGACTGCTAATGCGGAGTTGCGGGAGTAGCTCAGAGGAGAGACCACTCGTGTCCAGGCATTACCGAAGGGGGTTTGATGGGGAGCAGAGGCTTTCTTCTGTGTTGGTGAGATGGTTACGTGCTGTGTTTGTGGTGAGACCAGTGTGGCCAGGGCTTGACTCACCCCAGGGCAGAGAGGGCAGAGCTGCTGGAGCTTCAGGCTGCAGGGTTTGGAGCTGGCTAGAGTCTGGTTACAGTATGTGCCGGTGGTGTTGGGAGGCAGGGTTAGCAGGTCCAGCACGGTAGGTGGTGTTACAGAACAGAAGAAGGGAGACTCACCTTAGATGTTTATAAACATCTTGATAATGTAGAGTGTAAAAAGGAATGTGAACAAAACCATATATAAAAATATGTGTGCTTCTTTCTGAGTGAATTCAACTTTAGGAAAGATTTGAATGTTACACCGAGGTGGCAGTGAACTGGGAAGATCTTCCTAGCTCTAGGCAGCACAAGAGGCAGCAGGAAGGAGAGAGCTGTCAGAAAAGGGACAGAATTTTCCTTCTGTAAGTACTAAATAAACTTAGATGTCCGTGAGTCAGAAAAGAACACTAGTTCAGAGAAGGCATGTGGGGGCTAGTACTTTAGTGTGCCTGAAATAAAGTAGCTCAAGTTTGAGCCTTAGCAATCTTGTGCCAGTTGGGGGAATCTGTCTTCTGGTGTTCTACAGGGAATATAAACCCAGGCTTCGTGTAGTGCCAAGCGCTCGTATCAAGGCATTTTGTGATCATGTAGCTGCACTCTGGAAATATGTGAGGTTTTCTTCTTTGAGTCTGTTCCTGTAAACCAAACTATTCTTGGGAAACAGAATACAGAAATATTATAGGCTTACATGTACCTCACGCATCTATATGGATGTCAGGGAATTAACTGTTGAGAGTCTCAGGTAATGTGGTTGGGAGACTGCTGCTATTTAATGTCTATTCTGAGTATAAAGCAAGGCACTCTGCACACTGCTGTTCTGCATTTCCTTCATGCTCAACCTTGATGGTCTTGCACTTTTGTGAATCAGGTATCTGACAGACATAAGGATCAAAAAAAAAAAAACCCCACAAAACCACCCAGCTCTGGTTCAAGACCAGTTCAGGTGAAATGGAGAATGCAGATGGGGGAAAATGTACCTGAAGAACAGGTGCTGTGCGAGTACTTTCTCAATGAAAGATGCTTTTCTGTCTACTGCCTCGGCAGTGTACTGCCTCCAAAATGTAATGGATTCACCACAAATCATAAGGTGTCAGTGGTCATAAGTGCTGCCTTTATCTTTCAGTTGGTTTTAGTTCTGTTTTTAATGTTATAGCATAGCAAAGGTTTTATCATTGCAGCATCTCCCTGAAAAACTTACTCTTCTGCTCTATAAACTGACTTGGTTAATAATTCAGTTAATTATTTTTTATTTTAACGCACTAAGTTCTGTGGGTACATGAAACTGGCAGCTTTCTTTGGCCATGGTGCTATGGATCAAAAAGCCCTAAAAGTCAGACCTCATAAAGAGGGTGTTTTCACAAGCACCTGTTCACTTTGTTTATGGAGGTATGTCTCCAGCACAGGATGAAGCTCATTCTTGCAGCTCTGGCATATGAGCTGTGACAAGCTCTCACTGATGCTGCTGCTGCAAGTAATAAGCTAGAGGTTACTTTTCTGGATGAAATACATTTAAATGGCAATGAAGGAGAGGCTTGTGATTTATTTTGATTGTTTTCCCCCATGATATTTGCATACTGCAGTATGTAATGTGAGCAGCTATATATAATGATATTTTTTTCCTCCATATGACACCATAAATCAAGAGAGAGGTTAAAAAATAAATTGTACTTAGTGACATTGCCTTTGCCTTTGCAAAACTCAGAAGGAGCTTAGATCTGGGTGGTTGAAATGAACATGCTGTTGTATTTGTGTTGAATATAGCACTATATTTTTGTGTTGGGTAATGTATCTGTGAGGCAGATATCATCACCTGAATATGATAAACATTTAGAATCAGCCTTCATTGTTTTCATTCTCATTCCCAGCTCAGTGTTAAAGAAATAGTTAAAACTATTCATCAGGGGTTTTGATAAACATTCTTCTATAGTTGTCAGAGTGATTAAGATGTAATAACTTGTTTGAGATAGGCTTGACTAAAAAGCACTTAATAACATAGCACTGTACTAGCTGTTACAGAACAGCTGTATTTTTTTTCTCCTTATCAAAGAGGTTATAGATTAGGATGGTTTACTCTGCAAAGTCAGACCTCTTTCTTACATTTGGCTTCATTTAAATTGACAAGAACATGAAAATAAATATGACAAAAATAGGTATAATCACTCAGAATTCTGCATTAAGAGTGTATGAGTGTGAATTGAGGGTACAGAGTACATCCGAAGAAGGAAAACGTAAATTTAGTCTGTACTCTGTGTGTAACAGCTTCAAATGATATCAGTTTAAAAAGTATGAGAACCTTGGAAGGAACTTAGGCAGCAATAGAAGAATTTTACTTTCTCGCTTGCTAGCTTGTTCACACATGCGTGCACGTCTGCTTGTGTTTCAGACGATTGGGCCAGCATGGTAACAGTTCTTGTTTGGCACAACAGCGCTTCAGTCTGCTGAGACTGTGATGCTTGTTTCGCCCCAGCATCTGGTGAGATTAAGTATTAGTGCTGCTGTTTAATGAACAGTTTGCGGATGTATATGAGTATTTGGGGTTGTTTTTTTTTCCTCTGGTTTGTAGCCAACAAAGCCTTCGGGATGAACAAAGCCTTCTGGACTGCCTACTACATAGATTAATTTACAGCTGCCAGTTTATATTAGTTGTTCTATTTATTCTGCTTGGGTGCTTTTTTGAGGAAAGGAGTATTTCTTAGTCAATTGTCTTGTAAAGAGAAAGGAATTCAAGAAATGTGAAGCAAACAAATTCCCGCTAATTAGGCAAGCTTTTGGCAGCTGAGTTGTTTGCTCCCTTTTCTTATGTTTTTATGTTACACAAAAGGGCTGAAGTTCTAAAACAGAATTTCAGATGGGGTGCGAACTTTGTCTTTACCCTCCTGCACTCTACGCTGGTGATGCCAGGGCTCGGTGAATAGCAACTATAACTGCATTTTTTGCCTGCCTTCTTGAAAGCCTGGCTCTTCTGAAGGTTTTGACAAACAGAGCAGCGTATGCCTCTTGCCTCCACAGCTCCTAAGATGCCGTAGGTTTGTCGGGAACCCTCTAATGCTTCCTATTTTTGTGATGTTTCTCTGTAATTCTTCTTTCTGTCGCTGTTTGTGCCGAGTCCTGGCTCCGTGTGTTGGCTGCCTGACGCAGCCAGGTACTGCTGGCTCGTCCTGCTGGGGAGGTCCAAACCTGTGCACGACTCGGCGCCCCCTGAGAGGTGACTCTGCACTGGGTGGTTACGAGTGAGGGCATGAAGGAAGTACCTGAGTTTATCCAACAGCCTTATGGATATGTCTGGATATGGATAATACAGACTGGCTGATGTCTTTGTCTGTCTTCTAAAATAATTGCTTTGGGGGACTCAAGTAGTTCAGAAGGGGATTAGTTACTTTGCTTATGGCAGGATCAGGCACAACAGGAGATGCACCCTTCTTCCCCACCCCCAGCGGAGCCAGAGCCCTTTGTTGCTCAAATTACTGAGAATGGGATCAAACTGGGCTAAACATCTTAAACAATCCCACACAGAGGGTTCCTTCTCCCTCTCCCCTCCCCCGGGTTGCAGGGTGGGGGTAATGCATTGGGCCTGTTTGGAAACCAAGTGGAAGGTAGCGAGACGTGAAACATCCCCGATGTTCCGAAGAAACCTTGCAGGGACAGGAGCAACTGCTCTCAGGACCCTGCAGTGTCGGGGCAGCCCACTCTCTGCTGAGCCCTTCCTGCTGAACTGCCAGCTCGGAGGCGATGCAGGGAAGTAAAGTCTCTTTGGCTTTTGGAAATATTTTCCCTCCTGCTTGTTGTAATGAATGGTCCCTTGTGTAGTTCACTCATAAACCTTGGCAGGTAGCAGTTACAGTATCTTGTGCATTTTGATGCAGGTGTCTAATGAGTGATATATCATACATAGATACATAGGTGCATATATATGAACATTGGCGTTTTTTCCTTTTTTTTTTTCTCTGGTGAGAAGTAGGTGCTTTCTTGCTCCATAGTAGGTGATTAGAGGGCATGATATCCGTGCTGTGATCTCTGCTTTCTCCTGACTTGGTTGGACTTCGGCTTTGAAGCTTGCAGGTGTCTGACTGTGGCAATGGTGCAGGTGTTTGCTATGCAATCTGCAGCTTCATTTGAGAAATACTTTCTTCTCCCGTTTTATTCTTTATTTGAAGGTATTTAATTGATTTGGAAAAATCCATTTAATTAATGTTGTTTTTTAACTGTTTCATATCAGATGTTAGAAGTATATGTGTGTTCCATTTAATAGGAATTTTATTTGTTGAGTGTGTCAAAAGTTACTTGAGATGTACTATGTGGAAGGTTTCAAAAGCTTATTAGCTACTCTTGTGTTTCTGAGATCGTGTGACAGAATGGAGCTGGTGCTGGGTTTCTTCAAAGTATACTTTGACATACAGTGGGGTACAGTTTAAAACAAAAAAACATCCCTCCCAAGTGCACCAAACCCCAAAACAAACAGTCAGCAATCTATCAAAAAGAAAAACCCCTTTTTTTTTTGTCTATTGTATGTGGTTTTTTTGTCTATTATAACCAGTCTTTAAGGTGGTCTTGGAATAATGAATGGAACTATTTAAACGCACTGGTTTTCATCATTGTAGTTGAAGTGTCATTTCCCCCTAAAATATGCAATACTGAAAACTAGTAATTGTGTTGTATCAAAAATACACCCAACAATTCACTCTTTTCTAATACTTTTCTTTGTACTGAGTAGATATTTATTAAAATGTAGTATTTCCTTGGTTAAAAAACAGAATTGTCAAATTGTACTATCAAGTTTGTATTTTGTTGCAAATTATTGTGCCCTTTTATCATCACTAGAGATACTCAACTTTCACATTTCTTAAATCACATGTAAAATTGGTTCTTTACATTAAATCAGTTCCTCCCAATGCCTGATGAGTCTGCTGCTCAAGAAACTCTAAGGAATCTTCTTTTTGGATGTAAAAGCCCAGGGTATGTTGGGCTGTCTTTGGAAGGTGTAAAGCTGAGTGAGGTGTAGTTTTTTCTGTTGCAGTTGTGGGAGCTCTTGTTCCTGGGGCTAAGTGCCAAAACTTCAGTCCAGCCTCATGGCCCGTTAGCTGGCTGGTAGTGATGAGATGTTCGAAATGATTTGCTCTGTGGTTGGGATGGTTTTGCAAGTGTGTTGCTTCGCCTTGGTCACATCCAGTTCCTCTGCCATGAGCTAGAGCTGTAGACAGGCTGGGTACCCAAAGGCCTGCTAGCTGCTGCACCTCTTCCCTCTTACTGAGATGGTAGGGCAGATATAGGATAATCTTGTAAAATACTTCAAGTTAATATTTTTTCTTTTTTTTTTTTTTTTTTTTTTTTTTTTTTTTAGTACAAACAAGATGACCAGTCAAATGGTTTTTGCCTTTAGTTTGTGAAAAATATATGGACATCTAAATCCTCTTAGTGCCTTTTTTGCCTGTTATTAAATAACTGTTTTTGGTTTATGGGGTCACTTTTAGAAATTCCCAATGGTTATCTTTTGTCAAGGAAATTCCAATTGTTACTAAATATCTTACGCATTGCTTTGTTACAGCTGAATAAAGAATCAAATTTGTTCATTAACTACTACATGCCCATGCAGCAATTGGAAAACCTTAGGACCTGAGTAGATGTGAGAGAACTAAAGTACTTCTCAGTACCTGACTTCTTTATTTCATGTAGGTTTTTTTCTGTGCTTTATTTTTGTGTGCGTCTAAAATAATTCTGGTGTTTTTGATTGTTATCAGTAAATTGAAAAGTCTTACAAACAACTGCAGGCTACTTAATTTCCTTCTTTCTCTTTCATTCGGCAAAAATACCTATCTATCACTATCTATTGCACCATCTAAGTCAATAGAGGCTTAATCCTTGTCTGCATGGGAAAGGGAAATTGCCCTGCCCTGCAGATGGACAGAGCATAGGAATCGGTCAGTATCTGTGTTAAGCTTCCTTAAACATTTTTTAAGAGTAAAACCTTTGACAGATTTTGTAGTTGAAGACCTTCCTCTCAAATGGTGGTATGGGTTTCCTGATTTTCTTTCATGTGCACAAATGACTTAACCAAAATAATGACTGTTGACTATATTATAGAAATATATGTTCAGAGCATGCATAACTAATAAGACCTTGTAAAGTAATCGATGTGCAATAAAAACCCACAAAAAGACTTGAATTTTTTTTTTCTTTTGAATGTTTTCTTTTCAGTTCCTGACTTTTCCATTGCTGCTTCTGGTGTTTTTATTAGAGCTGATGACAATGTTGTTTTAAAAAGCAAACCTTTTTATTCACTATTTTCATCATCACAGATACTCTTTTTAGCAAGATCTGATGGGCTTATCTCAAAATTGTGTGCTTATTGGTTACTCTCAGGAGAACAAATAAAGCAGAAAAATCTTTGGGATATTTTTGGTTTTGTTTTGCAAACATTCCAGTTGTAGCTATCCACTTGTGTTACCTGATTTCGAACTTTTTTCTCTTTTTTATTCCTGCCACAGATGGGAAGCAGGCAGTGCGCCGAGCAGGTACGTACTTGCAAGCACAGTGCTTGTACTTTCAGGCAGACCTGCCTGCCTCTCCAGATCCACCCGTGCACCTGCTCCGAGCTGGATCTCTTAGGGAAGGACTTGAAATGAGGCAGTAGTGGCAGGACAGCAGGAACCACCACTGAGGCTGAATCCTGTATTTGGGTCTCAGTATCCAAAACAGAAATGGGAATAATCTCGTGCCCTCACATACCTATATGAAAAGTATGCGCTTCTGTTTATATTAGATGAGGAAAAATAGTTCCTGTATTTGCTAATGTATTTCAAACGTGATGATTTAGAATGGATGCAAGAAAGATAAGCGGGTCATTTTGTGAAGTCTTTCAGGTGTTACTGAAACATCAGGCTAGTCAAATTTGGACACTTTCAAGCCAGTCTACCCTGGTACTCTCTTCTAGTGAATGAAAAGTATTTTCTCCAGAGGGATGTTCAAAATCCCCAAATTAAGTGCCTAGTCTGGATTGCCTTCTGTCTCTGTCTCCATACGCGTGCTCTGCAGTCAGCAAAGAGGATGAGTCTGGGATATCTGTGTGTATGCTTCCCCTGTCCCTTGTCTGTCCGTAGGGTGGTGGTTTGGGTGCCAGTATGGTGGTGAGGGAGAGAGGTGGGGCAGTGCAGACATCAGGTCCTTCAGTTGCAGAATGTAGTTCAGGGGAGGAAATTTGACAACTTTTTCATTTGTTTGAATTAATTCCTCTACATGGTGCTCCTGAAACTCCCGGTATTTTAGAGAAAGCTGAATGAGCGACAATCTGTAGGCTAGCTGTTCTGTTGTTCATCTAAAGAGCTCTTCTGTTTTCATGTGAGGGCACCTCATTCCCACGGTCATACTGCTCCACAGCCCTTTGTTTGTCTTTGCCTCTCTTTTTGCCCCTTTTGGATGGAAGGGCATAAATCTCTGAAACATCCAGCTAAAATGTCAGGGTACTTAATCAAACAGTGATGCAGCTAGTTACATACATCTTGAAGAATTTAAACAGAGAAGAATAAACTAAGGCAGCGAGTTCATATGTATAAAGGTAACGTTTTCCTGCAAGAACTGTAATGGTTCTGTGGTGTCTGTGCATTGTAGACCCTTACAGTATCAGGTTTTAATGTGTGTGCCTTACAGTAACTGTGCAGTTAGCTGAATTAGCGGCTGAATTAGCGTGTTCCTTTGGCAGCCGGAACTTTGAACTGACTAAATTTTATGCACTTAAACTTCCCCTTTAGCATTTCTCCCTTTTCTCGTTTGATTTCCTTCTGAAAAGCAGTAGAGAAACTAGCAAAAGAGAGGGAAGGAGGACACGATGGAGAAATGCCATAATTCAGTTGAATACATGTCTGAATTGAAGAACTATTCTTTTTAAAATTCATGTTTTGGAGTTGTATTGCAGGCTGGCAATCCTGTTCGCTTTGAAGAACATACCTGTATTTTAAACAGCTGACATTACATCCAGCGGAAAGAGGGAGAAGATCCACAGGTTAAATGTTATGAGATCCAAAAAAGATCTTATATTCAGAGATCCAAAAAAATATCCTGAAGATTTAAATTCATTTGCAAATATGATCAATAACAAGCCTTACAGCTCTCTGGGTATCAGGAGCTGGGGCGAAATCCAAACCCCATCAAAGTTAACAGCAAATTCCCTGTGACTTAATAGGGTCAAGGATCATACTTACTTTCTACTTAAGGTTTTGCATGTGTAAGATTAGATATACTGGAGGTGGCACAAGGAATGCCTTTGCTGTTTAAAGATGCTAAATGGTAGATAAATGAACAGTGGTTAAAAGGTGCTGGGAATCCTGTAGGCTGAAGAGGGGAGCTCAGAGCTATAATTACAGTTTAGAAGGCAGTTCATAACCAATTTCTAGCTCTTTCTTTTGGAAGATGGAAGCTTTGACATAGCAAAATACTTTATTTAATGGATGGCCAGTTCCTCGTTATGTATGGGGTTCACAGCGTCTAAGTAGAGGTGCTTGAAAATTAGAGCTGAGCTCCCTTTGTGGTCAGACGAAGAGGCCAGAAAGAACCTGGGACACGCATCCTGTGGCTGTATTACAGCCGTTTCTCTATCTCCATTGGCTGTAGAAGGAAATTAAACTAGTCTAAACCCAATCTTGTATAAGGTTTAAGTTAGGCGAGGTGTATCAGCATGATGGCTATTGCAGGGCTTTGAGAGGAGCATGTATGCCTAGTCATTGACCTCCAGTTAAGTGAAAGAATTCGAGGGAATGCAGAGAATTGGCTGAAGTCTCCAAGTTGTGTCATTTACCACCCTCCTTGCTCCTGGATGGATCAGTAGAAGGGGAGAGCAGTTATGTAGTGGTTTTTTTGCCCATCACTGTATGATGTTAGTTTGATACACACAATTTACTTTAAAAAGTTTAAGTAGCCTTAATAATAGAAAGCCCCAGCAGAGCGGACACTAATGGTCTCCTCAGTTGTCAGTCTCAATAGAGAGATTAAGAATTGAATGAATAAAGGGACCAAATTACCATCTCCCCCCTCTGGGTGTTGCCTCATGAAAGCAGGTATGAGCCATGACCGGGGGTGGTTGAGCAGACTGGCTCTCCACCATGCCCTGGTGCGAGACAGGACTTTGCCTGTGTTCTCGGTTCAGCACCGTTCCTGAGGGCTGCTGCAGCGTCACTCAGTTGAGCTTTTTTACACAAATGGTCGAGTCCAGTCATCTTGAAAGAAATGCAGTATATCATGCACTGATACTATATATTATTGAATACTTTTCAGATGCTAACCATCTGATACGCTGCGTTAAACCTAGCTCAGCTAGGCCTACTATTTTTTCTACCCAGTTTTGCACAGGCAAATCATCTTTTCTTGGCCAAAGCTCTCAGTGAGGTGTAACAGCGCAGCTCTGCGGGGTGTGCACCCAGAGGTGGATATGTCTCCAGTGTATTGGGTTGAACTTGCAAAAATGTCTCAAGGAAAATAAAGCATCTGTTCCTGATTTCATCTGGAGCTTGGAGAGCCTTAGTTAATAGTATAAGCACTGTCTATAAATACCTAAACACTTTACTTTCTGAATACTATTCCTTGAATATATTATAAAGTACAGCGCCAGCATTCCTTTGCCTCCCTTCTATAGGACAGGTTTGTACAATCAGTCCAACGTTCAGGTAAAAAAAAAATTGCTGCTGCATGTGCTATGTATTTTCGGTCTGTTTTTTGTGTCCACTGCGTGGAAGACTTTAGTTGCAACTCGCTTCTCAGTGAGACTGTTTGGCCTTTTTTTGGGAGTGTTGCTCATTTTTTTTTTTTCTGTAGCATGTCAAACCGAAAATTTCTGACCATTAGCAAGTAAAACAAAAGTGTTTCAAGAGGGTTTTAGGTGGGCTTTACCAACATGGGATTTGATCTGTGATGATGACTGACTGTGATAAGTTGACTTTTTACCTTATTCAGTCTCAGTACTGAGAAAAAGCAGATCACCTTTCTGTGAACAGCTGATTTTCTAAGATACTGTTGTGTTGACAGATCAGTTGTTAAACATAAACCAAACGTTCGTCCCCTGGGTTTAGGAGATTAAAAATATAAGAGTTACAGCATCAGTGTCAACATTATCTAACCTTATCAGACTTGGCATTATTACTCATTGTATTTTCCAACATCACTTATGATACTTTGCCAGGTACACCATGTGAATAGTGGAGTTGAACATATTTATATTTCAGAGGTAGTAAAATAGATGTTTTGCATTTCATTAACTGAATGTATATGAAAATATTTAATTGATGGTTCTATAGAGGAACAATCCTGCTCTTATACAATATAAGAACTGATGATTTTTTTTTGCTAAAAATATATTTAAGATGCATAACAAGTAATATTTTTGGCTAAAAATGGATTTGCATAGCTTTGTATGTTTTCTTATGTGCATATGGCGTATAAATGAGCTCTGAGTACATTGGATTCATGCGATATTTAATCTCAAGTGAAATGCTTGACACTTGTAGCAGCAGTTGAGATGAGGATGGCTTTATTGGTGTTTTAGGGTCACACTTTCTTAAGTTCAAATTTTTGTCATACTGTGGTAAATTAAAGTTTTGTTATTGATCTCCAGCTATTAGAATTTTCTCCCTTATATATCACAGTGTTGTTTTTTAATTGATTAGTGCGTGCATTAAAAAAAAGGGGCGGGGGGGGAAATGTTATTAAACTTCTTCAACGCGGACTTGCATGACTGATACAAAAAACAGGAGGATGTTAATCTTCTCCTTCCTACAGAAAATTAGAAATATCTCCTCCTCCTAAATGGACTGCCATGCATTTTGGGAAATACCTATGTGTTTCTTGAATCACATGCACTAAGCAAATCTGACATTTTATAAAGATGTAGTAATTTGTTATAAGTATTTAAGTATGGCCTGGATTGTTTTCAGAAGGCAAATGCAGTGATCTTGAGACTGAAACAATTTTATGTGACACTTCCAGGAAACGTGCTGCTGTATCTTTTGTCTTGTCTGACTGACTGTTGCCTTGTCTAACTTTTCCAAGGAAGAAAAATCAATGTAAATATAAGCAAAACTTTTATGAAGCAGAAAAGCAATTTGGTTGCTCTGTAAAGGAGGAATTTTTTTTTTCTTTCTCTCCGAGGAGAGCACATGGTAGACTTGCTAGATATTTTTCTGTGAACTAAACTTATTAATTTTTAATATCTGAAAATTTTTCAATAATCACTGTTTTTAAAAGTTTTCTGGTATATCTCTTACTAATTCTTAGAGATACTCTAGTTTTTAAAGCAGTGAATGTGGGGAAAATGGAAAGTGTCTGAACAGTGCATCTAATAGGGCAGTCTGCCAAATTTTTCCTGCATCTTTTAGCTCTTATTAAGTTGGATAAATCTTTGTTGAGTGAAATGTTCAGGTTTCCCAGAAGGCTTTAACAAGGCAGAAACTTAAAAATTTCTTAACAACTTGGGAACAATGCTGTGCAGACATCAAAATAACATAACCCCAATGTGTCAATTATATAAAATACATTTGCTCCTTTATTGCATACCAAGTGTAATTCCAGCATTCATTTAAGGATATTTAAAGGTACGTATTTTCTTCTGATGCATCTTCCATCTCGTTGGAATAATACAAGAATCTGCTCTGACATCCCCCCTGTGAGGTGCTTCTGGGCTGGCTCTGTGCTGGTGGGGCGCTCAGTGCCGGGCTGGTTTCCCATGGTTCTGCTAGGCTGGTAGCCCTGCGGTCCCTTCAGCTTAACAGCAGTCCCTCTCCACAGCCCCAGTGAGGTTTTTGCCAGCTTGGGCTTGTCCCTGCCGGGCTTCCTTTTTTTCTCCCTCCAATTCTCTGGGTGGGAACTCAGCAATTGCTTTGAAGAGAAGACTGGCAAGAGAAGCTTTTTTACTGCTTATGCTCTCTTCTCCCTTCTTACAAGCCCTCTGTTCTCCGGCAAAGGCAGTTCTTTGCCTGCCCTCTTTTGCGAAGCCCCCCACTAGCCCTGCTGGTCATGCACCACCTGAATAATTACACTGCTTTTCCATCTCTTCTCTTAGTATCCACCCTCACCTCATGTTCCTCTGGTTTTGCTAGCAACATAAGCTCATTTGAATCTCTTCCAGCTTGAAAAAAAGGCCAGACCTTCTAGGTACCCTCTGCAACTCTCTCCTCCCTCTCAGTCCTCAACATGCTATCAGTAGCTGTTGGTGGAGTGTCTTTCTCCAATGCACCTTTTCCAGTCCAGCTTCGTACATTTAGTTCTGGGCAGCATCTTTACTAACCTCTTCCTCATCAAACTTTATAATGTGCACTGCCTCCTCAGCCTCACTTGAGCTGTCAGCTGTCTGCAGTCCCCAGTGTTGTTTTTTAAATCTTGCCTATGCTTTTGTTCTCTGGTCACGTCCTCTTCAGGTTCTTCTGCCATGTCAGCAATATGCTTGGAGGATTCTTTCCCATCCTGCTTTTTGGTAATTCTTCTCTGTGGTTATGCCCTTGGTCATTTTGTCTTTGGTTTCTGTGCCTTGTGGATGAGATCACCTTCAGATAAACACCAGCTCAACTTCTGTGTTCATGCTGAAGACTTCTCTTGGTTGCTGTGCACCCAGCTTACCTTCTGTATGGGCCAGAAAAACCTGTCTGTCTTTTCAGCATAGTCTTGTGGGCATGGAGATGCCAGCTGACATTTTTCTATCCCATAACCTCCAGGTTTTTTCCCCTTTTCCAAACTGTCACCAGCAATTCTGTATTTTTGATCATTTGGACAATACAGTCATCCTTCTTGACACTCAGATTCCTAATAAGAAGATCTTTAATTCAGGATTCCTCTAGGTGATTGTGACCACTCTGTGCCTAAAACTTGCCGAATTCTTCTGCATCCATCTCTTTTGTATACTCCTGTACTGATAAATCTGTCCAGAATTTATGTCTCATAATTTGTGCATCTGTTCCTATAACATGCCTCAGTGATGTGTGAAGATTTTACCCTGCTGTTCTGGCATACCTCTGCAGAGGTTGTTTCCTTAATCTTAGAGGTTTGACCAAAGCACCTTCCTCCTCATGACCATCCTTTTCTCTACCATGGTGAGCTTGAGGTGGTTGCCATTTTTTGCTGGGGGGAGCCTGTGGTGACTTTTCATCTTTCATTCAGTGTTAAAAGCTCAGCTGCTTCCCTGGCTGATTCAGAATGTCACCTTCTGTTCCCTCCTTGGCCCATTTTGACACAAACACTTATGCCCAGGGAGAACTACGCAAGAACATCCGTGGTGCTGCCTTGGAAGCCTCACTCAGTGCCTCCTCCTTGTTTTACTGTGATGCCTGAAAAAAAAAATAATGGTAACCAAGGTGCTGCTAGCATGCCTGGGCTCTTAAATTGTTGACAGCATTGTTGCTGAATCCCTCCTACATCATATACCTGCCTGTCCAGTTGCTGCCTCTTGGTTTTTCTTTCAAATTTAGAGCAGGGATCATTGATTTCACCTTCCAGACCCTTTTCTTTGAACCAAGTTTCAGATTGTAAGTAGTCTTTAACAAATAATGTGTAAATTATCAGCATGTTGTGGTAATTTCATAAATTGCAGTCTGCATTCTAGACATTAATTGCCAGAAATCTACAGATTTCTGTAGAGGTAAATTTACTTCTGTTAGTATATAGTTTTCAAGGAGTATAGGCAAGAGATAAGATACTCAAGTGAAATCACACCAGCTGTATTCCTGCTGAACCTGGTGAGGTGAACAGAATGATACAGCTAATCAAAATTAAATTGAATTAGGCTTAATTAGGTTTACAGCACTAATGTTTTGGTCTGTGTTTTTTTAAAAAAGGAACCCACTATTTTTCCAGTTCCCTAATGCAGTTGTAAGAGCACATAACCTTTGTTCCTTGTATACCCTCTGTGGCATGTTTGGGAACCTGTTTTCAGGGTACACCATTTCTTCCTAAGTAGTGTATAAGTTTGTCCAAACTGTAACAAGGCATTAGATGAGCTCTGGAGATCTCTCTCTGATTTCCATTTCTGCAATTAACTTTAGGCTGCGTCTTTTTGCATGACATCTCGAACATGGCTATTAATAGCCTACCTGTAGTTTAGATGCAGTTTATTTATTTGGTTCTTTTTATTTCAAATTATATTCCTAATAAAAATGAAACAGAAAGGTGTGTTTGCAAGACAGTGACATTGTCATTGACAACAGTCAGCAAAACAGTACCGAAAGGTCCAGTCAGACATAACTAGCAGTTAGATTTCCAGTGCCCTTCTGTATTATCAGATTTTTTTGTACATAAGCACATCTGCTGATCTGCATGCATTAGAAGAAAGGATAGGAAAAGCAGCTGAGTTATGTGGAGATGTTAATTAGTAGGAAAGAGGGACGGTAAGGTCTTCCTGCAGCATTTTCTAATTGGTCACTGAACTGGCATTTCAGCGATGATTTCTGCTTCAGAGATCAAGAGAGATTATTTATTCTTAGCAGTTTTCTGTCTGCAGCTCTCAAGAGTTCAAGCAGGCCAAGAAACTTGCATCGTTTGTGAACACCGTTGAACAAGCCGTGACATTGCACTGAGGCCAGAGGGTTCATTTCCAGCCTGTGGAGCCAGGCACTCCCAGTGCAATGTCAGCATGTTTGGGCTCCTCTCTGACTGTAAGGGGAGGAGATGACCGTTACTCCAGTTTTGTTTAATGAAAAGGCATCACTCTTTCAAAAGAAAAAAAAAAAAAAAAGGGGCGGGTGGAAGACCACCCTGTATAGATACTAACTTTTAATAAGATGTATGTGAGTTTAGTGAAGCACATGCTTATATGGTCTTTTGCAGCCTTTCTGTCACCTGTACATGAGAGTGAAGAAGTGTGGCTGGACCACAAGTCCATCTCCCAGCACTTGCCTGAAGCAGATACCTAATGAAGCATGCAAGAAGCAGGCAAGCATGGAGTAATGCTATGCTAGAGTACTCCCCCCATTTGCTAGCCATGTTCATATGAAATACTCCCTATCTTTGCTGAGTGTAAGCCGTGGGGCAGGGGAAGCTTCTTGTAGCTAAACTGTTTCTGTAGTGTGTCAGTGGTCTTAAGGGAGTCACCTTTTTCCCGAGCGTGGTCATTGCTGTTTAGAGGTGATAGCACATCGTTTACTTTATGGCTTGCTGTGGTTTACCAGCAGCCCAGTCTCTGGCAGATCGTTTGCTTCTGCCTCAGGGATCTGAGGAGGAGAGTAGAAGTCCATTTCCTCCTTGTTAAAGTGGCAGCTGCTCGCTCTGCCTGTGTGCCCTGGGGAAGCTTCTGCAACTTGCTTCTCTACAGATGTACCAACCTGCCATTCCACCTTTGGAAAGGAAACCACCGTGATCCCCTGGCCCCTCCACCTGTGTGTACCACAAGGGTTGAATTTATGACCCGGGAATAGTAGAGACCTGCTTGTTTTGGCAGTGTAGGCCTGTAACTCATCTCATCTGCTCATGAATACTGCTAACATAGTAGTCTTTCTGGAGTTTTGAGGGGATACGCTGGCTTCAGAAAGGATGTAATGACAGATACGGCAACAAATAAACCTCGAAAAGCAGCAAGAAAGAGGAGCTGGTAGGAGTATTTGTGTAAAGAGAAGAACAAGAGAGGGGTCACAAGCTGAGAACGGAAACCTTAGTGAATACATCTAGTAAGTTCCTATTGCCAGAGAAAAATCAGCTTACTCTCATCACCTAGGTGCCATGGCTGAAATGGGATACCTGGGCTGAGGTGACAGCGAGATGTGACGGGGAAGGCACTAGAGAGAGAGAAGTAGAACAAGTCCTTTTCCTGATTTTATTGATTTATTGCATGATTTCTGGGAAGATATGAAGGTCTCTGCCTTTTGTATAATTGTGGAGCTGCCACTGCTTTGCATTTTCAGAGATCAGTTAGTGGGAGCCAAACTGGAAAGCCATGATTTGAACTTGTTTTGTTTGTAGTGGCAAGCAGGTGTATGAAAACCTCAGGAGGAGATAGCTGGGTTTGCCCAGGTGTATTCAGGCAGCTGAACGCTGCGGAAAGCACTGGTGTTAAAGTTCTGTATTCCTTGGTCTGCTTTGACAATCCATTTACGATGTGTTTCTCCTCATGCAGGAGCAGCCTACCATACTGTGTGTGGTACAGATACTCTCTGTTGCTGTCAGCACTGGAAAAGACTGAAGCTGGCATCTCTGCTGTCCTTACCCAGAGGTTGCTCTGCAAGACACAGCTGTAAAATGTTCATCAGAAAAAACTGAACAATAGATCCTTAAGAGTGAGTAAAAAGCAAATCTAACTTTTAAAATTTTTTTGGGTCTTAAATGTATAAAAATAATGCCATGCAGAAATGCATTTGGAAATGCATTGAAGTTCCTGAGTAAATAGGGATTGAGAAGAGCTCAGAGTTTTTCCCGTGGTGCTGGGTTATGATATTTATGTCGCACTGCTGTGTTCTTTGGAGTATGTAGTTCCTAGTCTCCTCTGCTGTCCGTGTTACACCCCTGCTGAACTGCATTTCTAAGGACTGGTGGCTCAAGGCTAGTGAAGAAGAGTGTCAAGCGTCTTATTGAAATGGGATTTCCCTAAGCAAGAGGCTGGCTCCCTGGAAGGAGAGCTGCTCTGTCAGGGAAAAGATCACCTGGGAGGGATCAGCTCCTTGGGACTGATATGAAGGCTGCATGGGAAAATACCTGGACAGCTGTATCAGGAAAGGAGTTGTCCTGTTTCGTGGGCCATGTTCACCTGCTCAAGCAGGGAAGTTGTGCAGGAATGAAGAGGATAGTGTCCTGATCTGCCTTCTCCAGGACACAGGTGGACAGCAACAGTTTCCAATGGCAGAGAGAGACACAGAACATCTTAAGGATGTTTTCTCAGTGGTTTTCAATTGCCCTTTACTTTTGAATTCTGAATGATTGTGTTCCAAAGAAACCCACTGCAAAGTGCTTTCTTAGGTGTTTTGTAGGCTGTAGCTCTAGACTTTTAAGACATGAACTTGTAGACCCAAAGGATCGCATACTCGGTGGGATGCTGCAGAGTATGGGGCAGCAGCTGGGGAGGCTGGAGGGAGGTGGCTCCGGTGTCCAGGCCTTGCCCTGGTGTTTGAACCCAGGTACCGCTCCTGCCTTCCCACAGCTGGAAGAGGTCTGCAGAGCCCATCCTTTGAGACGCATCACCTGTGCTCTGCCCAGACCTAGCTGGGAGAAAATGCTTGTGATTCAGTGACTGATTTCCCTCAGAGTAGTCTGAGGAGTTTCCTTTCCTGGAACGTTTGACCAGCTGGGATATTTGTCTAAGGTATATATAGTATCAGTTAGTAACTTTTTAGGCGTGGTACAGCAATGCTGTTTCGTGAACCTTGAGTGAAAGCCAGCTGTTTTCAGCTGCACCTGCTGGAATAAGGTTTGTGATGATGATGGTGTTTTTCAAAAGAAAGTCAGAGACTGTTCCCGTGGAAATCTCCCTCCTCTGCACAAGGAGGGGCTTTCTTTGTGCTAATCCGTTTCATTGTTTCTGGGAAATAAGGCAGTCTTGATGCTGGAGGATGAGCCAGGCCTGTGGGATCATCGCCAGAAGCAGCTTAGGGCTTAGAAAATAAAACCAAAGAGCATGGCATGATTTCTAAAGTCCATGCAGAAGACAAGTCATTACTGAGATTTGCTGATACTTTCTGCACCAGTTGTTTTTTTCATTTCTGTTCCAGTCTGAGTGTTTTAATTCTTAATAAATCACAGTGATTTACCATTGACAGGAGATGTCATGGTGAAGTCAGGCAGATAAAAGTCCTCTAGCAAACTGCAGAAAGCTTAGTGTTTCTCACAGATACTGTGGATAGGATTCATTTAATCTAACTTTGGGTATTTATAGTGCAGTATCTGAGATGATGCTTAATGAGGTAAGTAATTTTAGACTGTCATTCATCTGACAGTTGAAATGTGCTTTAGGATGACATGATTCATGTCCTTTGTTGACCATAAAGGGAGTCTAGCTGAGTAAGTCAGTGGCAGATGTCTGCACTGCCCAGTGAATCTTTTTCTTTACATCTGGTGTCACAGTGCTGTCCGGAGAGCCTCTGAGTTTGGAGAGTCCTGAAAATTTGCATTCAGTCATCTGTGATCAGTGCAGACACAGCAGAGGTGGTGCCAAACACTTCCTTGCAATTGTTTTCGTGTTTGATTTTTTTTTTTTTTTCCTTTTACTCTCATGAATCTGAGATTTGGCTTTAGTCATCAATTACTGTTTTGGGAGGAACATCATGTGATACAATGGAAAGGATAATTTTTTAATTGTTACCGTGAATCATAGCTCTATGGTAAAACTTGCATGAGAGCTTGTGTCTGGAAGTGTAGTCCATGCCATACAACCTCTACAATAAGAATTTATAAAAATACAGCTCTTTTTTTTTCCTGGTGGATGACAGAGGAATCCCAATGTTTCTGGCTTTTAATCCTTTGTGAATTTTTTTTCAAATTTCACTGAAGTTGGAGTGAACCTGGTTGTCGCTTACATTTATTTGGAAAAACCTTCCTGTGTAGAAGAGGCAGGGAAAGGAACATATGAGAGTGATCCAAATGGGCAGCAGACAGGGCTGAACACAAACTGGCCACGTGGGTGGTAGGCATGGTCTGGATATTGTTTTGGAGCTCTGTGCATGAATGAAGAAGCTACCAAGGAGACAGTAGACAAAAACGCCAGTAGTGCTGAGAAAAAGCATGAGTGTGCTCCAGGGTGGTGTACTGCAGGAGCATGCTTGCACTAGGGATGCTGTCCTGCTAGTTGAGTCCCACTGGTGAAAACCTCTAGCTTTCCTAATCTCATTTCAAGAGAAACCATTTAGATGGCAAGTGTAAAGAATTAATGTTTGCTGTGCAGATTATTCTGTCGCTAGTGCATACCCTGCTGTTTTATAGACTTTCCTGTTTTCTGGATGAAGAAGTAATTTCCTCTTCTTGTGCTGTAAACCTTCACCCAATGAGCATGTGTGCAATTTTAAACACATGGTTCATTTCAGTGGCTTTAGGTGACTGTAGCTTAATAAATTTTCCAGCAAAGAGCCTCGCAGGAACTGGAACATCTCTCTTATGAGCAAAGGCTGAGATAGTTGGGACTGGTTAGCTTGGATAAGACAAAGCTCAGGAGGATCTCATCAATGTACAGAAATACCTGAAGGGAGGGTGCAAAGAGGATGGAGCCAGGCTCTTTTCAGTGGTGCCCAGGGGAAGGACCAGAGGCAGGGGGCACAACATGAAACACAGGAGATTGCCTCTGAACATCAGGAGGCACCCACTGCGAGGTGAAAATACACAAAGTACCTCGGCCTCCTTCATTGACAGAGGGAGATTTTCTCTGGTAAGTTAGAGAGCTTGCTTCAGGTGGTAGTTCAGGAGAGGGTGGTACCTGACAGTGAGCAGTATGTGCGCAGGGACCCGGACTGGAAGCCTTGCGCCTCAGGGGGTTACTGCAGTATGGGGAGCAGACTACCTAGTTACACTCTGGTGCCTTGCGAACTATGGAGGTGGATGGGAAGCAGTGAGCTGGGAAGGTGCAGGTTAAAAGGGGTTGTGGAAGCCAGTCAATACATGTTTTACCTATGGAAGATGCACCTTTGTAACTTGTAAGAAAGCATCCCTTGAGGACTGTCCTCAGCTTCCATAATGGAGACCTCTGATCCAAAGCCTGCGTGTGAGTTACTGGGGAAGAAATATTAACTGGCAGTGTCTAAGGAGGGTCTTTTTCCCTGCAAAGCCTCCCTTACTAATGTGCTCCCACCAGTGCAACTTCTGGTCTTGCCAGAGATTTTCCATTGGGAAAATCCCTGCACAACTGTCTCCTATTTCCCTTGCAAGCTGACATGGAAACAAGATCAGCCATGCCATCAGCATTAAAAGGTCTTAGGGTTAATAGCACCATACACTAAAGCAGGACGGGGAGGCGGGGAAACTGTTGTGATGCATATAACCCTTTCCAAAACGCATTTTTTAATTAGTTTTTTAAAAAGTTATTTTTATCACCCAGACTTCTTTTTCACAAGGATTTGACTTATCTAGATACTTTGGATTGATTAAGCAGTTGTGGGGTACTACTAATGAAAGTAATTACTTTAGTCCTGAGAGGACTGCAGCATGTTATAAAATAGGTTGTAACACTCATTTAACACAATAAAAAAGGGTTTCCAAGTAGATACTCTCTGTTGCTGCTTGAAATGTTTGTGGGTTTTGGCTTTGAAAGCTATTACTGCTTCTGTCCCTCCTGTTTGTGTAACTACACATAAATGGGCATTAAAATAGGCCTGTTGGGCTCCTCACGCTCACTTAAATGTGCTTTTCTTGGTGCCCCTAGTTTCTGAAAAATAGAAACAGCGTTTAACCACCACAAATGGGGTGGTGGGACAGAAAGGGCCCGTAAACTCTGCAGGAGGATGGAGTGGGGAGGAGATGCAGGAACTTCAGAAGGAGAGCAAATCCATGGGGATTTGGCTCCACTGAGACCAAAATCAAGAGGATTGAACTCTGCAGAGGTGACTGCCAAGCACTATACTTGCCTGTCTGTAGGAATGGATCCCGGCTTCCTACAGGGCAGGGCACGACTGATTAGGCTGCAGAAACAGTCTAAGGTTTGGAGTGGGATGGGAAGTGAATTTGATCTGATGCACTTGCAATGAAAGGCAAGACTGGCTCTGGGGCTCTGGGATGCAGAAATTGAGCTGTGGAAGAAGTCAGAGAGAATTATTAACTGGGGAGTTGTCACAACCTGAAGGGTTACCTGGCCTGCAGGAGTGAGGAGATCATGACTGGCATTCTGTAATACACAAGGACATGGAGGCTTCATCCTCTGAACTTCTCTGCTTTATTAAGCTTACCAAAAATAACACAAAATTCACCACTAAAAAATAACACAAAGTTCACCTGTGATCAACACAGCGAATATATATATATCAATATCTCAAGCTATTACAAGTTATTAGCAGCAATCAATAATAGCAGTAATCAATAATAACAGCAACAAGCACATATATAATATTGCAGGTTACTACAAACTTATCCCTAGTCGACTTACTGATATATAACAGCAGATATGATAGATTCCTTACGTATATATGCATATATATGCATGTTCATCATATTACTGATACCAAGTGCATCAAACCAGTCCCAGAAGGGGGCCAAAGCATCCCAGAAGTGGGAGGACAAACCGAACTGACCCCAGAAGTGGGCTGGGGTAGACTAATAAAGCAACAGGCAGAGTCCCACTTCAAAGATGATCCTTGTCATGGAGTTGGGAGTCAGCCAGACATCCCTGGCGAGGATCCAAGAGCTTGCCTAAAAGATCTTGTAGTAGGCTCATGTAGGGAGCTCAGCCTGTTTAGGCAAAGGAAAACATGTGCAGCACAGGAAATTCTGAAAGGGAAAACCTCAATTTTGGGTAAAAATTAAGTCCTTTCTATAGCACAGAGATGTAAGAGGGTGTAGGATACCACCCCTTCAAGGAGCTAATAGGTGCTGTTAATTTCTGGGTTTTTACCTGGCAGAGCCAGTAGATGAGGATGATGATTTCTGTTCTCTCAGACCAACTTTTTTTATTTTCCAGACTGTTTTCCTGTTCTTACGGTTAGAACAGCCAGTGGCAGTTACTGGTCCTTACTCTCTCAGGATGTTTCCCCCATTTTCCAGACTATTTTTCACCTTTTCAGATGATAAGTTGCTGTTACAGTCCTTTGGTTTTGCATCTACTGATGGCATCTCAGTATGCCTCCGGTTTCTAGGCACCCAGCTGCACTTCGAAGATGCTGGCTGGTTTCTCAAGGATGCTGCAGGTTCCCAGGCTGGCAGTTCCCAGGCTCACAGTCCAGCAGGCATTTTCTCTGTTGGTATTTCAGCAGGTATCTTCTGCTCAGTATTTGTCCCCTTGCAGCCAGGTCAGCTTTAGGGCTGCTCACATCTGGAGTCCTCTGGAAGTACTCTGGTTTTGAGTACCAAGCATCAAAAGAAGTACAGCAGAGGATGAACAAGTAGAGAGCTAGGAAGTGATCTAGAGGAAAGGGGTAAAAAAGCCTTCAGTGTGTTTTACCTGAAATAGAAAGCAATGGAGGAAATGAAAGAAGGGAGGGGGACAGGAATCCCCATCCATGGGCAGTGATTTTCCATGCTTCATCATATTTGTTAATATATCAGAAAAAGATGAGGGATCATTTTGATAAAATGGCTTATATAGTGGGGGAAAGAAGCAAGTGTAGTAATTGTCTGGGGTACAGCACTGACAGTATTGAAATGTCAGTTTATTGTCCTCGTTTCTTTATCATTATATGCCTCCACGTGTAAGAAATGATGTGGAAGTCCAGTCTGTTTGCTGAGACTGTGAACAAATGTATCCTTTAATATGCATTGCAAATTTTTTTTGTCATTTCTGAACATCTTTGCGCTAGAGTTAGAGACCTTCAGTGGGTGTCGGGTAGGATCCTGCACAGCCATGAAACAGCAGCTTTGGTAGCTGATCTAATGGTGCAGAATTGAGCCTGTGGTGTGAAGAGAAAGCTTTGTCCCCTTCACCTGCTGCTGTGTAACCTGTAACAGTGAGAAATTACATGAGAAGTGTGCAGCATAGAGGCTTCGTGCACAACATCAGAGATTCTTTGCTACCTTTCTCACAGATAGGATAAAGTTCCTAAACGCACACCTTTTCAGCAGGCTTTGTGGTCTCTGAACGATGGGCTCTCTTCTTACTAGGATTTCCTCAGAGATGCTTTTAAGTTGCATCCCAGCATTTGGAGACCATTTTCAGGGCTCTTCTGAAGTCTGCTGAGGCCAGAGAGAACTCTCTGGTAGGCTCAGCAGGTCTGGGACCTTCCCTAAAGCGGTTCCCTGTGTGAATCAGGTGCAGCTAGTTTTAGCCCATCAATAATGTTTTTTCTTAGGTGTTACAGCCAGCTTCTTGACAGCAGCACTGGGGGATCAGTGCACGCGTTTAGGAAGTGAGAATTACTGTCCCGGCTGTGCTGGCTGCTGGGGTGGTGCCATGCCCCATGCAGTGGAATGTGACCTCCACATTCGCTTCCCCACTGCACTTGTTTTCTCTTGCTTGCCTGTTTTCCAGGGTATGCTGAGTCCCTGAGTATTTGTGCTTCCTTTTTGTGTTGCAGTACCTTGTGGTAGGAAGCAACAGGAAAAAATTACCTTGTCTGGACAGTAGCAGTGTGCACCATAACCAGGGTACACGCTGCTCTATGGGTTACAGTGGACATACTCAGCATTTCCACCCACGTTTCTCTGCATATGTGTCTCTCCCACCCTGGCCGCTCCATCCCCAGGGTTTCATCCACTGACTTGCAGCTTGAGCCTCATTAAGCTTTTAATTGACACACTGCTTGCCAGACTCGTGCACTTATGCCAGATGCCTAGCAATACTGAGGACTGTTGTGTTAATACTGTAACCTCTCGGGTACTCGCGATGTCTTTGTGATTCAATGCTGAACTGGGGGGGCACCAGTCCAGTGACCTCACTGCATCTCCCAGTGCTCTCCCAAGACGTCAGCTGTGACAGTACAGGAGATACTGTGTCATCACTGCTGGCAGCTCACAAGTCATGCTTTTCTTGAAGAGGAAGAACATCTCCAATGTTCTTTTGCCAGCTGGAAAATGCTTTGAAGCTGGTAAATGTGTGTTTTCTTCTTCCCTGCTCTGTCAGTCAGAGCATTTTCTGGTCACTGCCTGGCTGCACATTTTTACTTGTGTTTATAAAACATAGGATCTATCTCAAATAGAAGTTTGTGGCTTGGTGCTGGCTGGCATTAGATTATAGTAGTGGGTTTTTCTGGCCTTGAAAAATACCTATAAAGGTAGGGACAGATTTTTTTCTTTAAATTCTGCAGCATGCCTTTTGCAGAGTTTACCTGAGTTGCAATAATGTCCTGGCTGGGAGAGTCTGGCATTGCTTGTGCTAGTAGGGAGGAGGGTTCTGATCAAATGTGGGGAAGAGACCTCTGCACCACCACACTGACATGGGGGCAGTGAGGTCCCCAAACTGAATGGCAGATACTGCCCGTGCTATAAGTAATTTGAAAAGCAATGTCTCTAAAACCATCTTTCTTGTATGGAGGTGGAGCAGGGAGGTTGGAAAGCTTTTTCTGGCAGCAGAAGATGTACCTTGGAATTAAGAAAGGAGGTAAAGCATCAGAGGAGGAGAAAGAGTTTGTTATGGAGAGGATTTTGGCACCTGCTCCCAGTGAGGTGCTGCAGTCAGCTTGCATAGGATCTATGTGGTGTTTTAATTGATTGGCAGGTGGCTTCTGCACAGAAGATGATGGTGAGGGACAGTTCTCCCATCCAGAAGCCCCACTGTGTGTGAGTGTAACCTAAAACCCTACTCTCCCACGAGTGCAGCCATGTGCCTGCTTAGTTCCCAAGGTTGGGCTCAGCACTTCTGTTAAGTAGCAGTGAGCTGGAAAGACCTCCTAACTGGTTTTATGCAAATGAGTGTGAGGTATCTCATGCGTTTGTGTTTGCACACAAGCACTGTTCCCTATCAAACAATAGATACTGTTTTGTCATGTAAATAGTGCTCAACTGATGAGGGCTTGCTGAGGTCTGAGCTCCTTGCACTGAATGGTTTTGACATGTGCATGCAGGTGTTGAAAGAGAGGGTGGGGAGAGTTGGGAAACTTCAATGAGATAAGCCAAATAAAAAAAACCAAATCATGTTACATGGGAAGTGGTGAGTATATAACCTGCTTATTTGATAAGGGGGGGGTCAGGGCTACATGGCAAAGAGATAAGTAGGAGGGGAAGAAAAACAGTTGTCTTCATACAAGGAGATTAGTGATGTCTAACCGATGACTTGAAGCTGGCTCTGATCTTCATCGTTGGTCTCCGTGTGTCCGTATCTCTCTCCAAAAGCATTCTGCTTGGCAGGTGCAGCTTTGGAGGTTGGTTTTGGTGGTAACAAGGCATCGCCCAAGAGCTGCCAGGCAGCTGAATATTTACATTCAGTGAAGCTGACGGTGGAGGCTGGGCAACGAAGACGTACTTGACAAAGCAATTGGGGAAGCTGTGGTCGCTGTCTCCCCATGTTTGTTGCCGTGTGGGGTTGGCTGTTGGTCTGGCTGCTGGCAGCCACCAGCTGCAGTGGAGCAGTGACATCAATCAGTCTGATCTGGTTGCGGTGGGAAGCATGATGAGCAGCTGTCATGCAGATGCTCCCTGGGAGGCTGCTAAATAGTCATTGTTGAAGTAATTAATAACAACAAGGGAAGGGGGAAAAAGGGAGCGCAAAAAAAAAAGTTTTAAGATGTTCCAGACTGTGCTGATACTTAGGGTGATGAATTGCACAACTGCCCATATGAAAACTGAATAATTTTACTTGGTGTGATAAGATATGCAATGGAAACAACAGTAAAAAAAACAGAGACCCACACATAAGCTACCAGACTTTTATGTAGGTGTCCAGTTTAAGATGTTGATTGGTATAAAATCTAACTCAAAAAGTAGTATTGATGTTCTTGTAAAGAACAGTATGAATCAAAAGCATATTGTTCTTGACTTGGTGGGGTTTTGCTGTTTTTCCAGATGCAGCTGCTGCAGTTGTGGTTTTAATAATGATGCCTTTGACTGTTTTTTTACTCTCTTTTGGGGCAGGAAGGGGGGAGAGGCAGAGTCCTCCCTCCCTTTAGCAAAATACATACATTTTTCCTGAGTAGTTTATACTGGATCCATGACGGAATTGAAGAAAAAAAATCACTTAAAGGAAAGCAGTGCTGCAGGTCTTGGAAAAACTCTCTTAAAGTCAGTTTAGAGAAATGGTAGATATATCTGCATCCTTCAGTAAATGATAAAATGAGTTCCAGAAAACTCACTTCATAGTGCAATAATTGACTCTGTTGAAAAGTGCTGCTATTCTAAAGTGAGTACAATCTCTGTGTTTATGCCACATTTTAGATATGACAAACTCCTTTGCAAAGAGGCTGGACAAGAAAAGAGAATTTTATAGATTTTAGTATGCTGTTACGTACTAATAAGCAAAACAACCCCATTTTGCTCTGAGAGCTGAGCAAAGAAGAGATGGGCAGTATTTAGACATAGGAAGTTTTCTTAGAAATACTTTTATTATTATGACATAGTAGCTATTCTGTACCCTCCTATAAGAAAATGGTCTGAGTCCATATCTTAACACTGGGGCTATTCTAAAATAATTTAGAATAATTTTATTTCATTCTTTATGTTGCATAAAATGAAGTTACCAGGTGCTGAAAGTTTTTCCTGGACTGTTCAGCATAATTTCTGGTGGTAAACTAGGAAAGAGAATTTGGGGTCCCTTGCAGGGTTTCTCTTTCTTTTCATACTGCCACCCCCACCCCCCCCACCCCCACCCCCACCCCCAAGTACCTTGGTACACACCAGAACTTTGTTAGGTATGTAAGCATTCTTTTATGAGGTTACTAATTTAACTTTGTGATTGTACTGAGAGTGACCTGTCCTCTGGCATTGCATCTTTTCCACTTAGTGCAGGGGACTTTATAATGTTCGTTAGCTCATGGCTCTTAAATCTTTCATAGTTTTCAGCTTTTTTGTCTTCCCTCACAGAAGCAGCTGGGCTTTTTTAATCCTTTCTGTGAAATTAGGAGAGGCAATCGCCTAGCCTTTCAGTGTCTGTGATGTTTGATATGTCCTGGACTTTCCTTTGGCTTGCAGAAATCATCATTCCTGTACTTTATTACTGACGTGTAGGCAATACGGCCGCTGAAGCAGCCTGCCAGCAGTTTGGAGGGGAGGGAGCTGGGGAGGGGGAAGGTGCATCGAGTGTTTTTCGCCTGCTCTGCCAGTTGCACGGCAGCGAGGCAGGAGCTGCGAGCGTTACGACCCTGAGAAGCCGGCTGCCCACCCGCACCGTGCTGTGCCATCCCAGCCAAACATCTCCTGGAGCATCCATAGGGCAGCGTGACGCACGGAGCCGCAGGCATCGGCTGGGGGGATGCGGCTGGACCTCGGCGCCTGGGGACGGTGCCTCGCTGCTGCCAGTCGGGAATACTGATCCGTGGTCAAGCTGTCCTTCTCCACGCTCTGCTGGTGGGGTGAGCAGGTTATCCTCGGGGGTGAACAGGTTATCTTCAGGAGGAATTGCCCCGTGGCAGAGCAACTGAACCTTTGGGCATCACACCTGGCCAGCTTCCCTGGACAGGCTCGGGAAGTAGGTGTTGCTTTCCCAGCCTGCCCCAGGTAAGTAATCTGATCTTAAACAAAGAAACACAGAGATGGGTATTTCTTATTTAAAAATACGTTAAAGCAAAATCCTTTGTTTTTGTTTTAAAGGCAGAAGGTGTGAATGTTCCCGTGCTCTGTGCTTCGGGAGAAGTCCCAGATTTGGGGGATGATAATGAGGGATTTAATTCTGGGCAGCAGGTGCTGGCAGCAGGGATGCGATGCAGCGCCTGTAATCATGTTGTCGGGATCATTTTGCACCATCTGGGTGTAAAAGGGGCGGTCGAGCTTTTAATTGTAGTCCTTGGGCATCTGGTACCTTCCTCCTCCTGCTGCGGGTGCAGACATGTTCCAGGAAAGGTGGTCTGTGTGCCTGAGGTGTGTAGAGACTTAGAGCTGGTGGGGAGCGATGCCACTGCCCCTGAGCCCCTGCGCTGGGGAAGGGTCCTTTGGTGGGAGGGGAATGAGAAGGTTGTTCCCCTTCCTGCTCCCGCCGGTCACCCATCGCCTTTTCCTACCAGCTCAGGAAAAAAACAAAGTTGGGTTTACAGTTGTGTGGGCATCCTATCCCAATCGGACACGCTTTTCTGAGTTGCAAATAATCCCAGCTGAGGAGGTGTAAAGCAGCTGGCACGGGAACGTGACCTGTTGTGCGAGCGCCTGTCTGTGAAACAGCCCAGAGCAGGAGCCAGGCTTCGGGTGTGACTGCCTCCGGGAAGGGGCACCAACAGCTGCTGCAGACTTGGGCAACGTGGGAGACATCCGTAAAAGACTGATAGCTGAATCAACTCCGTGCTATGCTTTTATGCACGATCCAAGTGGTGGAAGAGGCAAGAAGGCAAACTACACGGTAACAGTGATGCCATCGCAGTCTGTCACTCCGGTGTGGCAGGCTGAGGAGGCTCGTGATCTCCAGGGGGAATGTACTGCAGTAATGAGAAGGCAGTGAGAGAGAGGGAGAAAAATCGAGCCAGGGAGTACAATTTCCAGCATTTGCCTTGCATAGGTAGGTACCTGTTAACCAGACTTTTCCCTGGCAGCACTAAACGTTGCGCTGTTGCGAGTCAGTTGAGGTGTTAGTGTGTTTCTAGTGGTGTGGCTAAGATGTAACAAACATCTACAGTTTCTGTGAATTTGCTCAGAAATGTCAGGGTGTCAGGAAAATGTTTCCACTGAGATTTTTGCAGTGATTATGGGAATCTCTCAGTAACAATGATGTTACTGCTTTTTTCAATTTAAGGGGTAAGAAAACCAAGCAAGGTCTGACCACAGATGTTTTTAAGAGGCGCAGAGGTGTCAGTGTATCGTACATGACTCCATCCAAAGTACAGGCAGCCAGCTTAAGCGTAAGGATGGGGACACACGAGTGGTAGTACAGTTCATCTGGAAACCACCGCTGCACAGGCATGGGCTGGCAGAGAAACAAACCACCCCAGTGCCTGAAGAGCTCATGGAGAAAGATCCCAGCTGTCCGGCTCGCCCTGCCCTGTGCGTGGGAGGGAAGGAGTGGGAAGCACCCCTGGGCTGAGGTGCTGCTTTGAGATGTGATGGGAATGTCAAGGGTGTGTTGGGAGCAGGGAGGCTGGGCTCAGGGAGTTCAGCTTGCTTCAGTAGCACGAGTCGCTGGAACACAGATACTTAGGGAGGTGAGATTGAAACTTGTGTTGCTTTTTACAGATAAAATTACTAAGTGTGGGTAATCTGTATTTCTTTGGGTTTTTTTGTGGTTTGTACTCTACCGTGCACATCCCTGCCAGAAGAGCAGAGTATGATGTGTGCAGTGCTGGTGAGGGACACAAGGGGTTTTTCTTGTCTTCCATCTTTTTCATGTTACTAGGGTGTCCAAACTGTGTCCATCACATTGAGGGTGTGGGTGAGATTGGTCCAGCAGCACAGGCTACAGCACCGCTTCTCTGTTGTCCCTTGTGCTGCGTTTTGGGCCCAGAAAGTTTCTCTGAATAAATGCACAGCTATTTCCATGTCGCTCCAAACATGTTTGCATTCAGAAGGCAAGAGAAAGGTGAGGAAAAACTAACCTGAATCTTTTACCTGGAAATAGTTACCTAATGCTTATACCTAGAGATCGAGTCAGTTATCTGGCGTTATTTCCTGGCTTTGATGTAACTTTTCTATTAACCTTGGAGGAACCAGTAACTTTCCTGTGCCTTCAAGGTTTTTTTTTCTAAAATGCAAGTAATGTTCTTGAGCATATTATTCACCTCAAAGGGTGTTATAAGAACTAATGCTCATAAAGCGTTTTAGAATTTATTAATACAAATTACCATAGGAGTGCAAATTCTGCTAGTATCACCTACTAATACAAATTAACATGGTTTTAATATACATGATCAAAAATGTTTAGTGTATATCGGTGATCCTGCAGGGTCCAGGGACTTTCTGTACTGCTTTGGTGACACTGAGGATCTCAGTACCCTATTAACCATTCAATTAAACAGGACTGCAGCATCTTTTTGTTGCAGAGGTGTACTGGTGGATATGATTTTGTAACACTGGAGTGATGTTCATTAAAAGGTCTCACCCCCAGCATTCAGGAGACGGGGAATTCATGCGCTACAGGCACCTATACATTCTCTCCTTGCTGCTGTGAGTGTCTTCCTGATGTGAGGATTGAAATGAAATCTTTCTGCTGTTCTGGTAATGATCTCCCTGCTGAAGCTGTTAGCAAAAACGTCAGTACTCTGAGTAGTGGGATTATCATGAGGAGGGGTTTGTACTATCAGCTAAACTGAAACAAACAAATAAATTTAGGGAGGCAGAGATGCATTCAAAAGGATAATGTGATGATCAAAGACATTGTATTCCACTATCAATCTCCAAGATTATCTAGTGATACTTTGAGAGAGAGAGAAAGGTAAATCACCTATATACACACTGGCAATCTTAAAGGTGTTTTTCCTGTACTGAAACAATTAAATACCAATATGAAAAGCACAGGTAAAGCTGAAATCCTCCCAAACTGGGCAGGTTCTGCATCCTACAGCTGGAAGTGATCTGTGGATACACTTTCTGGAATTGTGTCAGAAATCTCTTTTCAGCTGTGATGGCTCATTGAACAGGTCAGTCGAGCCTGGGAAGAACACGCTCACAAGTTTGCACGACAAGTACTAAATCTGATTTGTTTCTGGGGTCAGTGGGGTGTGATGTCAGCACTGTGGGGGGAACATCATTTATCGCTGACAGCAAAGGTGAGCGTTTCCCAGTTGCACATTGTGATCCCTCCCAAAGGTGTCCTTGGGATGGTTCAGGGGAGGCTGTGAAGCATTTTATACTCATAAGGGAGCAGTCAGCTGCCTTTAATTGCTGACTGCACTCAGTCCTTCCAGGGCAGAGGATTGTATATTTATATCAGGAGCCAGTAACTATAACCTATTCTTGTTCCCTTGGCCAACACAGGCTGAGCAGTGGAGCTAGTTAACCTGTCCTTGGCCAATTAAAGTCTGTGAAACCTAGAGGGAAGCAGAGAATGAAAGGGGACCACACAAATACAGGTTAGGCCAAAAGAGAGTTAAGCTCTCAGAAAGTTAAGGATATTTGTCCCAAACTAGGGGGACTGAGGGCACGTTGAAGATGTGCTACTGTCTACATGCCTCTGCATTGCAACAGAAGTGCAACGTCTTCAGGAGGCTCTGAGGGTTTTTTGCAGCCCCCTCCCAAAGCAGTGTGAAGACAACACTCTGGGAGGAGCTGCTGCAGCGCTTCCATCTCTGAAACCCTGCTGACAGCAGCCTTGTTTTCTGATCCACAGGTCCAGAGGATGGCATAGCAATAACGGCGCTGTCCAGGGAGCTGCGGTCCTTCCTTGCCTGCCTGCATGCTGCTTGAACCAATCCCAAGCTTTTGTTTTTGGACTGAAGAAACCTGAAAACCTTTATCTCCTAATTCATGAGCCAGCAGGATGTGGTCGCCGTGCTTTCAGAACGCCTGCTCGTAGCCGCCTACAAAGGCCAAGTGGAGAATGTGGTGCAGCTTATCAACAAGGGTGCCAAGGTAGCGGTTACCAAGGTAACAAGAGAAAAACGCTTTGCAAAATCCCTGGGAACTAACATAACTCCTAGACCATTGTCTGTGAAAATGCCCTCGTAGCTTTAGCAGTCTGAATGTGACTGAGGTTAGTGTTTAGATTTCCTTAAATTTTATACTTAATAACTCATGTGAATTTAGAATATAGGGCATGTTTTGTATTTATACACTTCCCAGTGGATGCGGCTGTGGTGAACACAGAGTCCTTAGAAACGTAGTGTGTCGATGGAGGGGCAGCAACATTTTTCAAAGCATGCATTGACTTTTGAACACCGTGTGAACTGATGAATGGAGCGATTCATCACTGTCGAGGGAAAGTTGTTCAGAGTGCCCATCTTTCTTGGTGAGAGGATGGGGAAAAGCCACCTGTTGCGGCAGGGTAAAGGTACACAGAAAGTGTTCCTTGCCACTGAAGTCTCTCGGTACAACGGCCTTGCTTATACCTGACATCTTCATTGATTCGTGCTGTGTAGTTCCCGGTCAGTTCCATACTTGGGGGTTGCAAACGGTGTTCCCTGTACCTTCGATATAAGGTCAGCATCCAAGGATTTCTGCTTAGATATTAAGAGAGTTCAAACCGATACTCACATATTCCTAACTCTCAACATGTTATAAATAATACTAGGATATAAAAGATGAGATAGAATTGGCTGTTGCAGAGAAAGTTCAGCAAAAACCCTTAAAAATAATTTAGGTAAGTTAGATCTTTATAGCTGTAACATGAAATTTGGGACGTCCTGGTTTTAGGAACTATTGTCCCCCATTGTATCTAGTTTTATTTGTATTTCCATATTGCTTTGAACATTTTGTATGTAGAGGAGCTATTATTTACAGATAGAAAGCAAATGTGAGTGTATTTGATAAGTAATTTACCTTTTCCTCTTTTTATCTGTCAGTGACAGTTGTTTTCAATTCCTTTGCAGTGTTTGAGTTGTAGATAGTATTTATTTTGAAAGCTGGAGTGATCCAAGGACACCTGGTGTTCGTAAGTTTTGTTTGCCGAGACTAAGTGGCCTCTCTTTGATAGATACAAAGTGTTGGTGTTTCTGTTGGAAAGTTGAGCTCCCTGGTGATGTCTGAGACCGTCCCTGTGGCTAACCGGGTACTACAGGATTGTAACTATTCTTTCCTCGAGGTTGTGGGTCATCCCCATGGAGCCCAGGGAGGGGGGATGACAAAAGCTGTCCCTCTTGTCATCCCAGCACATCATCAGATGGCACAGACGAGGTACTTGGGTAGCCTGGTGACAAGCCCTGCTCAGAAGAAATGAAGTCAGGTCAGCAAGACTGTGGAGAAGTGCTCGGAGGAGTGGAGAGGTTCTCAGAGGAGCAACCGAGTTTATGTGCATGTGGTATTTTGGAGACAAACACTTACACCTCCCATGCTGTGAGCCAGATAGAGGTGAACTCAATGTGAACCACGAGGCATGAGACCAAGCTGCTGCCCTCATCGAAGCCCATCAGTTCAGGCTCAGGAATGTCCTATCCAGTTTGCGTCTGGCTCTCACCCAGCCATCTAGCTGCATAGGGAGAGCATGTGCATATTTGCCTGTGAAAAGCTGTATAATCATACCCTGGAAGAGCTGGGTTTGCTAATCTGGTGACACACAAAGGCTGGAAGGAGAAAGAGACATTTAAAGTCAAGGACAAGGTTGTCACAGGAGCAAGCATGTGTAAACTAGCCTCAAGTATATTTAAACTGGAAATTTGAAGGGATTTTTTAGCTATCATAGAGCCAGGTTTTTGTGCAGTCTTTCAAGAAGCAGAACAGGTACAAAATAAGAACTTCTTTCAGGTTAGGCGTTAATTTTAGGATGGAAATTAGATGGCAGGCTTGTAGCAGAGAACTATTGATCAAGCTTTCAGATAAATTGAAACTCAGAGCCTTCTTCCCTCCCCAAGATAAAACCTGTTGCAAAATTAGGCATAGAAAGAAATGTATGCACATGCATGCCTTAGTTCTCTTCTACCTGTATATCTTCTGCTTTTATTCAT
Source organism: Falco peregrinus (assembly GCF_023634155.1). NCBI lineage: Eukaryota > Metazoa > Chordata > Aves > Falconiformes > Falconidae > Falco > Falco peregrinus. The sequence goes on from NC_073727.1 coordinate 87,007,480, forward strand.
AATTTTCAGTTTGTTCTGTCAAATTAATTTTAAATTCTAGGGATTTGCTTGAAAATTTTTTTTAAAAAGGGGTGTTTTTTACTTGTCAGCCAAAATTCCTGCTGAATTCTATCATTATGAGTTTTATTGGAAGAAGACATGCAGAGACAAAGCTCTTTGGAGAGAGAGAAAGTTTCCACATCACTTTAGGCTTTAAAATATATTTCTGATATGCATCTGTAAGTGCGGAGCAGTTCTTGTGGAAAACACTACACAGAGATCTAGAGCTAAATGCTAGAGAGTTCTTTATTCAAACAGAATTAATTGATCATAGCTTAAGAAACATAAAGGATATTTTCTGTAACAAACCAAGTACTATTAAATGCTGGATAGCTGGCAAGCTGATCCAGTTCTGTTTTTATCATATATATGGAAGGTCATATGATGTCATTAATTGCTGCTTCAGTAAACGACTGTTCAGCTGCAAAATAGTACTTCATTTCTGTCACCTCTAAGTAGATGATTTTAGAAGAAGAATACAAAAGAAACAAAACTCAATGGAGAATCCGTGTGTCCACGTGCTCACTTACACATTTCCTCAGGCACGCACTTGTTTTGTTTTGACAGTGTTACTAGCAAGGCAGCTGTGCTGGTGAGGTCAGTATGGAAGTGTGCACCTTCCCCGACTCCAGCGAGGACACTGGGGCTCGTTCCAGATTTGAGTCTTTTTAAATATGTGAAGAAGAGCTGGTGGTCACTAGATCACACCGCTGTTGACGATCTGACATCAGGGAGCCCAGAGCAGGAGAGTGCTGGTGGCACCGCGTTGAACATGCATCGAGCACTTGTCCTGGTGCTGGGATCTCTGCCACCAGCCGTGAGGGGTTGTGGCCGAGAGATGGTATGGTGCTCAGCAGAGGCTTCATGGCTCCGCTCTTCTCAAAGGGCACCTTCTCAACCAGGGTGCTCTGTTGCTGCTCTGCCTGGTAGGACAAAATGATAATTTCAGGTTTCATGCCTTTTTGTCTGACTTCCTTCACGGGTGTGAAGTTTATGGCTGTTTTCTTTATGAAAAGGGCAAAAAATACCCTATACAACTGATCATACAAATTGGCTGATCCAATAACCAGGTGCCTTTATAAAGTATTTTGGTGAATATGCTGTAGAAGCTGGAAAATTAAGAACTAAGCCTAGGATAAATCTTTTCTTCCAACCAAGAAAGCTGGTCCCTTCTTTCAGTCCTTTTTGTAGTAGAGCTTGCTTCCTGTAGTTACTGACAGCTGCGTTTTTGTCATGAAAGCACTGGGACTTCTGCTGAGCTGCTTTGCCTTGCTGTCCTCCCAGGATGTTGTTTTCCTTTTCCTGGCTTACTTTTATTTTTATTTTATGAGTCGAGATAGATTAGGGAGAGGGCTGTGGACCACTAGGAGTGGCACAGGAGGAGTGGTGGTAGTGACATCTTGGATCAGGTTGGCTCTTCTCTCAATCCTGTCCCCAGAATGGTGCCTGGAGGATGAAGAGAAGCGGCATTTCACCTCCCAGGCATCAGCCTCTGGTGTATCCCAAGGATGTCTGGCTGAAGCAAGGTACTTCGAGGTGAATGGAAGCTCTGTGCCTGGAGATGAAATTTCCAGGTCTGAACCTCTGCACTACAGCTCAGAAAAACAAAAGCGTTACTGGGCACTGGGTTTCACTGGGGTGTTGCAATATGGGGCGTAGCGTTCAACAGCGAGAACTAGCAGTGCCAGAAAAAGCTGCGCATTAGCAAGCACACCCAGAGGAGTGTGCCACTTCTTTGTTAAACGTGGAAAAGATTGCCAGAGGAAGTCATAAAGGTAGTACGGGCAGTTTTAATGTAATTTGTGTAGTGCTGTGGGGTTTATGATTATTTTTTCAAGGGAAGCAGAATATAGCTTTTCTTATGGAGCATAGCATTAAGATCATAGCTATAAAATTGAATTCTGTGGAAAAGGGATGGAAAAAACCTTAGAAATGCAAAAGGTAGTGCTTCTTGTTTGATTTGGTAATTTTTGTTTGTTTGACTTATTTTTTGAACTAGTCATGTTGTGAACCTGCCATATGGCAACACTTTTGTAATGCTGGGGTACTTCTCTTCTCATCAAGATTTCAACTTCAGAGCATGTGGAGTTCTTTAAAAAGAAATTCTCTTTGTTTTCTTACTTTTTAAGTTCAGAAACAAAAAAAATAACTCTGTGACAAGACTTAGTTTTTGTTTTCAAGCTTTCAAATAAAACGTGGATAGACGTGTTTTTGTCTAAGTGCAGGATGGATGAATAAATAACAGTCCTTGTGCAGCACAAGAGCAGGGTGAGATGGAGAACTGAATCTACTTTCATAAAAGTATCTACAAATACATTAAACACAAGGAAAAATCACGTGGCTCATGGTGCTAAGGCTCCCCTGTATGGGTTTGGTTGCAGAGTGCATACATTGGCAGCTGCTCTAAAAAAATTCTGCTTTTAAATGGTATGTATCGACAGCTACCTGTCAATGTCTGGCAGTTAGAATACAGATTAAATACAAACAAACACGGTAACCTTGCATTTTACTGCTGAAATTCATGTGGCTGTTTACTGTGCTTGGCTGCAACCTGATATGCCCCATAGCTACAGCAGCGGGTCACAGTTGTTGGAAGTTGCAGTTTTAGTGTAATAGGTCCCATTTATTTTGTCAATAAGCCTGTGACATGAGAGCATTTGTATGATTTGTTGCCTGCTGAAGCAATTATTTACATTTGAATAGAAGTCCAAATTGCATATTTTTTATATGAATGACTGCTTTATTGGTTCATTAATCCCAAGTTGTAGCAGTCTCTCAATTGTATTTCTGTAATGACCCCCAAACCATTACAGGTCATATTTGGAAATGCTCACAAGCTTTTAAGTTGGTAATCTGCATGTTAAGCAGTGCCTGGCTTTAATGTTGTCTCCTTGCAGTGAGCATCTAGGAGGCTCTTCGTATATATTTCCTTTCCCGCTCGGACCTGTGCGTGCATTCAGATAAGCCCCCTCTTTGGTGCTGCAGTGGTGAGTGTGAAATGTCTTTATGGAGAAGACGCACAGAGGTAAATTTGTCTGTCATCTGCCTTCATCTCTTCTCCCCCTAGATATTTTAGGTAGGATGCATTGCTGTGAGAGAAAAACTTTGTGGGCTGTTGGTTTGACTTACAGATGTGAAGGCAAGAGCAGCTCTGACTGTTGCTGCTGGGGCTGGCAGCTGTGGCGTGGACCCTTTGAACATTTCTCTCCAAAGCCGGTTGTGCGCGAAGTTTGTCATCACAGTGTAAGGGGCAGACAGATTGCCCTGCGTCTCCCTCCTGGTCTGTTCTGGACTGGTGTGTGCAGGCCAGTGTCTACGTATGTTTGTGTGGGGAGGTGGGTGGGAGTGTTTTTCCAGGGTTTGTGTTGCCTGCACTGGAACACTGTCTAGCTGTACCGCTCACCTTTGCTCTCATTTTGATGTTACTGGGAAGAAAAAGAAAATCTGGCATTGCCAGTTCTTGCATGCTTATGATTAATCTTGAGGTGATCAGTGCTCTTCCGAGAGCTGGAGCCTTTAATCAGTGTAATGTGCTGGAGCTGATCCTCCTCCTCGTTCTCCCATCCTCGGTAGGGTCATGGTTTTCATTTATAGTGTCCCTTTGTAGGGGAGGAGCTCAAGGACTGCGTGTATGCAGTAGCTCTGGTCTCTGAAGGTCTGTTTCTAGGGGTCTCTGATAGGTGGGATACCTCAACCTATGCTTTTGGGTAGAGAATCTCAAAACACACAAGCGCTCTGGAATAAAAATAATCCTCTAGTCTTCTGTTTCAATAACTCAGTTTTTAGTTTTTCTTTTTAAACCTGAGTTTTGGGGTTCTGGCTGAAGTTTTTGAATGTTTGGAGATGATGATAGGGGAAATGCAGTTAACATGCATCTCTGTTGGCTGAGTGACAGGAACAGCCAGGCAACCCTTGCTGGAAGCTCTCCCTGGCCCCATGGTGGTCTCCACCAGCAAGTGCCCTCGTTTTCTCCAGCATCCGTCTCCTGTGGCTGGCCATGCGCTTGGGAGGCTGTCCAGCTATGGAGAGCTGGAGGCTGGTCCCACTGAAGGGAGAACTTTGTGCTCCCTGGGGCGAGGGCAGCCTCCTCCAGGAAAGCCTGTGCCCCAGGGCAGCTTTATTTTAAGGTAAGGCACCGAAAGGCAAGGCGGGTGAAGGCCACGTGATCTGGATCTTCTGCGGTTTTGCAGCCTTTTCTTGGGCTTGTACTCTGCCACCTGGCACGCTCTGTGTGGCAGTCGCCTGGGAGGTTGTTGGGTGTGGAAAACATATCCCTCACATTGAAATAGCCTCATACTCTACTTTCTTAATTTACTTTTAACACAGTACCTGTGGCTGCACATCTGCTTTTTTTCAGTGGTTAGAGGTAGTTATCTTACCAGAAAGTTTCCCTGCTGGGATATATTCATAGTTGACATTGTTTTCCTTTTAAAGTACATGAGCTGGCTTCAGTTGGGTTTGTTTGGGATTTTTTCTGCTCTATGCACAGATTGCAATAAATTGTCTTCATAATATATTAGTAACCTGTGGAGAAGTGAAATGCCCAGATTAGGTCATTTACTTATTTCCATTAAGTAATAGAAAAAGTCAGAACCCATAAGCCTAAATGTGCTGGAGCACATATTCATAGTCCAAACATATTGTTCATAGGCGGGAATGATTTGTCCATCTGGCTATCTGGCTTCCTTTTTCTTTTCCCCTTCTTTGTTTTTCATCTTTTCCCCTTCTTTTTCTCTTCCCACCCACCCCCTTGCTTTCCTCTCTCTTTTTTTTTTCTTTTTGCCCTCTTTCCCCATTCCCCCCCCCCCCCCCCCCCCGTCCCTTCTTTTTTCCTTTTTTTTTTTTTTCTCCCCACGTTACTTGGGAACATTTAATGTCTCCTGCTATTGAGTTACCTGGAACAGCGACATAGCCCCCGCTCTCCTCCAGGCTGATGGAGAAGGAAGAGTGCTCAGTGCATCTCGGTGCCTCTCACCGTAGGGGCAGGTGTTTAGGGACCTGTGGCCGGGTTGAGCGAGAAGCGCCCAGGCAGCAGGCTGGATGGCACCCGGGGGCAGTGGTGACGGCCAAAAGCAAGCCCTTCCCACACCTTCTGCAGGGCAGGAACGGAGGTTTCCCACGTGGGTATGAGCTGCTGCCACTAGCAGGAGACAACATTTGGTTTTTGCAAGATCTGCGTGTCAAGAATGAGTGAGGACTTTTCCCTTAGGTCTGGCCCTTCAGATCAATAGTGTAGGACAATTAATCAACGTTTAACTCTTTAGGAGCGTGGCACAACTAGTCAGTAGTGAGACATTTTGTCCCCAGCCATTCTGTGGATTTCAACACTGGTTTTCCTTCTTGCTCTGAAGAGGCTGAATTCCTGTGGCTTTACCAGCTATGCGGATATGGCATTTGTTATGTGAACACAATCCTGTCTTGAGCTTGGTTTTTTTATTTACTTGGAAGTTGCTTTCCCAACAGAGAAGTTGCTTAAAACCTCAGAGAGCTGATGGTTGCCTTCTGCTTACCTCAGGCCACTAGTATTCAGACAGCTCTTGAGGTGTTGGCTCCTTCTCTGGGTGACATATTAAGTCTGTTTATCTTCTTTGCAGGGTAAATCATTGGGTGGAAAAATACACAATGGCAGCGGTAATGAAGAAATAGATATATAATAGATAGAGGAGTGATGTAACTCTCCTTTATCACATAAAATGCCTAGTGGAGAAAACTGGATTCTTTGTGAAGCTACTCTGTGATTTTAGCAATGGCTGGAATCCTTTTTTCTTAGTTGTGATGAAATAAAATTTGCAATGAACAGTTTTAAGAGTCTTCCTGTTTAGCAGTTCTTAAGGTGCTTCACTCACTTTTCATGTTGATGCTTTGAGATTTTATAAATATGTGTATGTATTTTTATATGTTTATGTATGTATCTATAAATTTCCTAGAGCAAGAGTAAATTTTTGATTTTCTCTTATGAGCTTGCTTTTTCAGGTTGTGTGGTTAAATGTTTAGGGATTCGCTTGTTGCAGCTCTTCTCTGTTGTCCAGACTGCCTCTTACAATCTCTTCCCTCTTTGAGCCTCTTTTCACGTGGATTCTTATGCTTCTTTTAGAAGCAGCAGTTTATTCTGCTTTTCCTGAGATGTTTAATTTTAAATTCTGTCAAAGGATGATCAAATGGGACTCAGTTACAAGTAACTATAGTATTCCTCTTGTAATTTCACTTAGATTTTTGGAACCCATTTGTTGGGGAGGTGCCTTTTTTAAAAAAAAACCAACCTAATTTTACTGTAAGATTTCAATTTTTTTGGTTTTTTTCCCCTCCTAAAACCATACATCATGTATCCATCTCACTAATATGCCTTTTCTGTCCTTCTGTTATTAGGGAACTGTCCTTGATTACACCACGGATCGAATTTCCTCTGAATATTTATACTATTTCTTTCATGTGGGTTAGAACTTGGTAATGTTTGTTTAAAAATCAGCATTATCTAAAAAACCTGACAGATCTTTGGCAAAAAATGAGGTTGGTTGTTGTACACGTGAAGTCACTTGGAGTGACTACAAGCCTTCCATTTCTTTTAAGGGGAGCATACATCATACGCAACAGTCCAGTAATTTTTATTTCTATTGCAAAGATGGTACCCATTACAATATATGTATTAGCCTGCTCCTGCAACTTTGTCATACGGAGCGAAGTTGAAATCAGTTGACAATTCTGTGCTCCAGAGAGACAGAAACAAAAGGGACGTGAATTCTTTTTGGACACAAAGCCAGATCCAAGCTTGTAAGGAAGAATATAATGTCCCTTTTGTAGAGTGTCATCGAGATAAACTGAAATGTTGCAGAAGGGGGAGGAGGAGTTTTCAGCATACAAAAAACTAAGGTAAAGCGTTTGGCACACTAATATGTGTCAGTTGCTGCTATTGCAGGTTTCAGAGGGCAAGGTATGAACAGAAGAAAGAGGAAAATCAGATAAAATTCTGGTCAACTACCATGCATAAAAATTCATCTTAAGTTATTATTATTTTCTTCTCATTCATAGCATGGCCGGACCCCCCTGCACCTTGCTGCCCACAAGGGTCATCTCCACGTTGTCCAGGTTTTGTTGAAGGCAGGTTGTGACCTGGATATTCAGGATGATGTAAGTAGATACAACCTTCTTGCTTGGGGTGGAGGAGAAAAGGTAATTTGCAAATAACAGTAGGCTTTCACTTATTTGAAGTAGGATTAGATGAAAACAAAACCCGTCTCTCTATTTTCTAATTCAGAGATGTAAGCTATAATTTGGAGATGCAAAACTATATGGGAGACAATGTAAAATATGTTGTTTCAATGAATAGTTTGGTCCTCTTGCTCAAGCTGCAGAGCTTTATAAGAGCTGGTTGCATCAGGCGGGTATGAGTAAGAGTTACTGTATGCCACTTGGTGCAGAAATGAAATAAGAGTTCATTGTATTCTGTGGAAAACCACTGGAGGATGTCAGGTGGGGGACACAATCTGTTGTGATGTTTGCCTGAAGTGGGAGATGCTTTTTGTGTAGGCACATGCCACAGCGTGTAGAGCATTGAGCAGCTGCCCAGAGCACTGTGCAGCGTTGCAGGGAAATCGCCCTGCTGGCAGCCACACTCCATGTGGGGCCGGTTGCATCTGTGAGGCTGTCTTGTGGTGAAGCATACGCACACTGAAACCAGGTTTGAATTTAGCAAATGGTAGTTTGTTTTCATTTGGTAAAATATGCGAGTTGCTGGAATTTCTTGGTTTTCCGTAAGTAGTTCTAAAGACCAGGCTTTAAGGCACATTGGAGTGACTGGTAACGTGGTTTTAGTTACCTCACTCTGACGAACAAAGATGTAAACTTAAATGTGCAGCAGCAGTTGAATAACCATGACTTTTTCAGATGTGTTGCTAACTTCTGATAGCAAGCTGGAACAAATTTGAGGAAGGGTTGCTTTTATTCCCCCTGCAATAAATATGGTGAAGATTCTTCAAAGGACCTAGAAGTCCAAAGGCGGTTAGTAGAGGCACCTGTATGACTGTTAAAAGGACACTGGGAATGTCTAGGTGCCTTTTGAAAATCCCCTTAGGTGTTCGTTTGCATCTAGAGAGTCTTAAATACCTGTAGAAATTGGAAAACTGGTTTCCTTCTCTTCATGAGTAGCTGTTACCCTGTGAGATGTGAGCAGTCTGTCTGACAAGTTTAGAACTGGGGTACCAGTGCAGCCAGCTTTCGACTAAACTTGTTTTTCTAGAAAGAAACTTTGCTTCCTGTGCTCTTTATTCTTTCCCTGTGCCCATCTGTGAAATGGAGCAGATTTGCAAGCATAATGGGAGTATCAGTTTATTCAGATGTATCCTGAGTATGTTGTTTGACTTCTCCCAGCAAAAATGATTCATCAGGTATTTAAGACAAAATTGCAGGTACTTTACAAGTACAGTCAGTTTTCCTGAGAAAACCAAGTTACTGCTTTAAGAATGCAAGAGCTTCTACTGATCTGGTCAAATTGGGTTTGTGTGAAATCTGGGTTTTGAATAAGTCTGGGGTTTTTTTTAATTCTCTAGGAATAAAAACTAGGCTGTTTATACGTAAACGTGGTAGCCATAGTGGAAAAACAGTAAATCAGTGTTTGGCATCATTTCACTTTAGCAATGAGTCTTGCACTGTAGAAATATTCAGCTTGTAGAAGACCTACTTCACTTGCCTTGCAAGCTTCTGAGGGGCTTTGTTCATGACAATGGGATACTGCTTCTAAATGTGGTGACTAATCTGAACAGAGTAGATGCATGCTTGATTCACAGATACTGTTTCTTTAGAATGTATTTTGATTTTTAGCTCTGTATTTAGTACTAGTAATTTGGCTGGGGTTGAGGAGAGCCTCAGGAGATGCAGAGTCTCAGAGGGTGTGTTTGGATTTGTCTCAGAGGAGGAGGAAGGCTAAAACTCCAGTTGAAGATTTTTGCTTATGAAAGGTATTAACTAAAATATTTCTGCTTTCCTTTTACATAGGTCTTCAAAAAAGGTTCTCTATTTATGGTTTCTCCTTGTATAATTCATTTTTACACCTTATTTATGCCGCACAGAATATGTTTGTATTCTCTTTTAGTTGCAATCTATTGATTATGCCTTCGGTTACCTTTTTACTGTGCGCTTATTTGGCAGGGAAGGCGTCTTAGTTTCAAGCGTTGATTAACATCTGTACATTTCAGTGCTGTTTTTCAGGAATACAAATTTAGGTTCAGAGATTAAATTGTTCATGAGATTGGGGACTATCATATTTAATCGAACAGTAAATTACTTAGTTGATTTGTCTGTGGCATTGTTGTAATAAGACAAAAAACCCTCCAGGTTCTGAAAAGATGACCTATATTTTATTTTTCTAAATAACAGGAGAAACGTAAACATACTTTATTTTGGAGCTGACTCTCTTTAGCTAATCAACGAATGCAAGACTAACTTTTCATCTGCCACACGATAAGCAGAAACTTTAAAGTTGCTAGATGTCGTAGAGAGATTAAACCACTCGCTTCATGTTCTGCAGATACATTCTTTAAAACACAGTAAGAGCCGTAAGGATTAGTTGAAGAATGACCTCCAGTGGCCTGGAGTGGGATTATTATGAATTTCAACCAGTGGAGTCCAGCTCTGTAGAGTACGCCACCCCGGGAGCTAACTCTTTCCTTCTCCCTGCCAATCCTGAAAACTCTTACTGGGATGCCAGTGCCATCTCTGAATGGTCCATGAGTATCCATACAGCACACACCTCAGAAATAGTCAAGGAGAAAGTTGTCCCGGTGAAGGAAATCAAGGACGAAAAAGATAAGAGAAACCAGAAGAGAAGGGCTAGGAAGGAACCTAGAAGATCAGAAAGAGAGAAGGAGGTTAGAAATCTTGTTCATCAACCCTGCCTTGAGCTTGACATCTCCCCTGGCTGCATGCTGCGAAACATTGGTGTGGTGGTCTGGCATGACCGAGCTCTTCTGCGGTGCATGACTGCATGGCCGGCTGCGTGCTGGGCGCTCTGCGTCACCTTTCCTGCCCCCTGTGCACTTTCTGGGAATCTAACTGGGAAAACAAGCTGATTTAAAACAAAGGCCTGAGGCCCCAAAACTCCCTTTCTGGAAACTCCTGTTTAAGAAGCAGAAAATTAATTTCAAATGGAATTGAACCCGGAGTTCACAGTCATTTGTAGCTGAATGTAAATATGAAAAGTGATTTATTCCTGTACCCCCATTTCAGTCTCATTTAAACTGTCATTTGTTTCGTTTGTGATTATTTTGTCATGCCTTGATCACTTCTGCTGGTCGTGCATCGTCATTTATCTTTCAGAGTGAAGTTGTTCTTACTGTGTATCGTGGTGATTGCCCTTTTTTAGCAGAGGAGGAGGAGAGCAGCACAGAGCCATTGAGAAACACTGGGGCACGTTTGGTTGCCTTTGTTACAGCTGCTCCAGGATATCCACCTATGCTTGTATGCCCCTGCGAGTATTTAGCACTTGGAGATATTTTAACTTTAAAACATTTTGAACTTTATACCGTGGATTTAATGGTTTGATTTCATAGGGTAAGACTTTGCAAGTGTTTTTTGATACTTTGTGTCAGGATTGAAGGCATGAGGTTTTTGCTAGTTATTTTGGTGCAATTCTCCTGTAGCAAGACAGTTTGGTGATTTCTGCAAACATGGAGAGCCAGTGAGGAGGCAAAGTGTGACACTGGAGAGGGGCTTTAAAGGAGACTGTACAACTGATGGACGCTCTGGAGAATAGGAGCGTGCAGGAAAACAAGATATGGTGGTTCTAGTATTTTCTTTTTTAATCAGAGAAAGGAAAAAGCAACATGTATTACAAACTAATGTCAACCAAATCTCGTTAAATTTGGGCAGTGGAGTCTGTAACAGAGACCCCAATAACCCAGGACAGCAGGCAGGAGTACTAACACCTACCTGAAACCCTTTTGTAAGTTCCTTGTGTGTTTCCTTTCCCTTGGGGTGAAAGATGTAAAATAGATGCCTATCCAGTTCCCAGGGGCCTGGTCCCAGTGGTTGCATCCATGCTTTAAGTTTGTCAGCAAAGGAGGAGACTCCGGGAGGTAATTGCAAACACCCGGCGCCACCAGCCTAGCCAACACAGAAGCGCTAAAGGAAAAGGTAATGCCCAAATCCGTGGAGAAAGTCAAGATTTAGTTGTCTGCCTTTCTTCAGGACTCCCAGCCCGAAACCTTCTCCTGAAAGCAGGTGTTTAAGCTCTCTGTAAAAAACGTGGTTTCACCCTTCGGAAGCGTACCTGCTGGTGCTGGGCGTTGCTGTGCAGTAGCCTTGTTACAGGCAGAGCTCCCAGGGTGTGCAGTCCTGCGTCCTCTGCGCGGCGTGATGCAGTCTCCCATCCCAGTCTCCCATCATCTCCCGCTCTCTAGCCCAGTGAATACCAAGATTTTTCTTAAAACTTTCAACACGGCTGTGCTCTCACGGCAAGACAGGCCAGGTGAGTTCCATAACCTTTCGGCTGCTGAAGAAAAGCCAGTGGCCACCTCCTTCACCGGTCTCATTTCAAAGTTGCGCACCTGCAACTTGTGTGGAGCTTCTTCCTGCAAGCATGTGATGAGGGTGCTCACAGGGCAAGAGGGAGGAGGGGAGACGCCTGTGTCGGGAGGGGGTGTGCTACACGACAGCCTCCGCGGTGCCACCGTGTCTGTGGTGCCCTGTAGCAGCGTGCAAGCCGAGGTGCCTGGGGCGTTGGGGTGGGAACACCCGAGTTTGAGTTGCTTTCGTGGCTAAGCAGCAGCTGAGCATGGGGATTTGAGATGCATCGGTATAGACTTAAGTGCCTTAATTCTACCAAGCCTCACTTAAGCACCTAGGTGTCTTTTTGGCTTCAGGCCCACATCTGCACTCAGGCAGACTGTTGTTGCTGTCAAGGTCACGTTTGCATGGCACGGCACCGGAGTTATCTCTCTTCATTGCTGCTGAACTGCAGTGTGTTCCTAAGGCACAAATCACTTACAAATAAGATCATAAATTGTGCCCAACATAATAGTCTGGGCAGTTAATGTGCATTTACCAGTGTAATTGCTCTCTGAGCCTCTGGAACAGCCCCCTAATGCCTTGCTAAAGGCAGAACTCCGATGAGCGCTTTCAGAGACACTTATTTTAGCAATTAATAAAGATACATGAGTCAGTGATTACACTGTCTGAAAATTCACATTGTGAAAAAATAATAACTCATCTGTGTTCTCTGACTCCATAAGAGGCAAGAGAGGGGTTTGCTCCCCTGCTGATGGGGGGGCAGGACAGGCTGGAAGCGCAGGGGTGCAGGCAGTGTGGTCTGTAGGTGGGCTGCACCACCTGTGGCTGGGTTGCTCAGTGACTGACATGCAGAGGCCGTCACAGTCAGGTGGTTCAGCTTCCACAGCACCTCTAAGCAGTTGAAGGTTAATGTGTGTGCTGAGGTCCGAGGGGACAGTCAACCCGGTCCTGCCCTGCTGGCTGAGGGGGCCCTAGGGGTGGTAGGGACCTTCACCAGGACATTGATACCTGCCATCTCTTCACTGGGAGGTGCCTCAGTCCAGGTGAGGCAGGGTTTGAGAGATCCTTTGACACTCCCTGATACATGGATGAGGTATTTATTCACCCGGTCAAGGTGCTGGTTGGACCTTACTCTTAGATCCTTGGCTCTCCCTGTACTTGTGTAGGGAAGATGTCAGCACCAAAGCCCACACCTTGGGCAGGAGGCACCTGAGCCTGCCACCTGCGGGACCCGTGTCCCTTCATCTACCCAGGCTTCTGTTTTAGGGACCAGAATACAGTATGGGACAGAGCCCAGGCAAGGCTGAAGCTGTCCCAGTGCCGCCCTGCAGCCACAGTGAATGGCCCCCCAGCACATGGGCTGTGCTCCCGAGGAGACCTGCTCCTGCAGCAGTGAGGTGTGCTTCCTGCTTTCCAAATATGTGTTTGGTTTTAATTTAACTGAAATGCCATTAGAAGTAGCTGTCATACCGTCAGACCCCAAAACGTTGAATGGCCTTTGACCTCACCGCAATTACTGTGGTGGGATTGGGCTTATGACAAGAATAACCTTGATTTAAACTGGCCCAGCAAAAAGATTTTTAAGTATAAACTAAATCAAATAGAATCCATTCCTGCCCCCAGTTTGGTCTTCTGCACGATCAATTTTCTGGGCTGTTAAAAAGCAGCAACCATTGATCAAGCTTCATCTGTCGCAATGGCAGATGTCATCTTTTTTTAGTCTTTATTATAATAAAATCTTCTGTAGTTTTGCTGGTGCGGCAGTACCAGTTGGCAGGGATAGGTTGGCAGATTATCTTCCACTTCATGGGAGTCAGAATGACCTTTGCACTGTCCACACAACCCACTGCTGCAGCAGCAGTAGCTTGCCCGTCATCAGTACCGTGCGTTACCCAAAGAGGGTGTTAAAGTTTTGCCCAGCTTCTTGGCAAGCAGATTTCTTTATAGTGATAGTTACTGGAATCTGTCTGACACTTGCACTTGTGGGATGGTATAGTTTGGACATTTGCTGTAGTATTTTGGTTATCTTTAACTTTGCAAGAAATACAGAAATTTAGAGACATTGCAGTGCTGTCAGCTTTCCAAGACTGTTTTTCTAAAAGTCCCAGTTTCTGGAACCACTACTGTCTTTGTTCAAAATCTCTTAAAATACATTTCCAGTCTTGATAAGGACAAGAACAAAAGTAAGAGTATGTAACCTCTGGAGACAAAACATAGAAAGCAATTTTTTTTTTAAAAAAAAGCCTTCAACACAATTTTTTTAAATCAACTTCATGATTATAAGTCAACTTAATTATTTAGTGGTGGTAGGCATTACAGGGGTTACTGAAAGGTTGTGGTTGACAGTGCTTATTGTGCTCTTGTTTTTATAATAACTATTAATCAATTAGTAACAATTTTGGTGTCGTTGGCACAAAAGAACCCCACCAAGAGCAACTTTAAGTGAGTTGCTAATTGCCTTTGAGAACAAACTATTCAAATGATCCAGTTATCTAAAGACTTGTAGACTGCAGGACAGAAAATACAGAATTTCCTCTAGTTTTAGTATTTAATATAATCTCGTATTCTCTGATAAATATTTGTAGTAGAAAAATTTCCGATCTGTTTAGGACTAGCTTTCCTGCAAGCTTTTTTCCCTGAGGGTACAGCGCAGATGCCTGCCCTGCACGTGCTTTTGATGACCATTATCTAGATAAGCAGAAGTAGATTGGATTCTCAGTCTGTTTATTCATCCCCAAAAAAGGCTGCGCGCAGCTTTGAACTGTCTTTGTGCCTGGACCCAGGCTGTGCTTCAGCACTGCAGGTTCAAAGCAACTTCAAAGGAAAGCCAAGACAGGTTGTTGTGGCAGCAGTGAAGCGACTGCAACTCGTATTCCCGTCGGTCAGCGTCTCACATCCCTTACGTGCTGCTGCATAAATCCTCCTATTCCCCCTCTTTTATCCGGGTCTCACCAACATGCACATAAAAGTGTATAGATAACCCTGGATGGGCAGGGCCAGTAGTTTGTGTCTCTCTAGCTTTCAGTTTGTGGAAGGCTTGTAGAAAATTAATCTTGGGCTCTCTAGCTAAGCAAATGTGTCCAACAGTTGTTAGAGGGGAGATGGGTGGGCAGTCAGACAAGATGACCGCATCAGCATCATTTGAAAAGTTGGCCATGAAGGAAATAAACTGATGTAAGAAATTTGCTTGGTGCTGCTACATGGCAGGTCAATGAGCAACGTAAGTTGTTTGGACGTCAGGATCGCACAGTCGCTTGGATGAAATAAGTTGATGGTCTTGCAGTTGTGCTCCTCATCATAAGATTGCCTCCACTCTAGTCCTAATTGGTAAATTCATCAGAGGTGCTGAAGAGACCGATCTCATCTCATGCTCCTTATCCTAAGTAGGGCTGATGGAGCAATCAGAGCCAAAACGGGAGAGCCTCATCCAGTTAGTCTAAGTACTGGAGGATCATTATGATGAATTACGACAGCCTGTGATTCCCTTTAGTTCCCTACAGATACTGCTGATTGTTGGACATGTAGTGCCAAATCGTGTTACATTCACTGCCCCCTAATACTGCCGTATTTTTAGAACGCTTCAGCGCTGTGTATGGGGTTGTGATGACTTGCAAACTTCTGTAAACAGTTGGTTTGTAGCTCTCTGATACTTTCAATAACTTCATAAATCTTAGAAACTTTAATGATAGTTGTTTACGGGGACTGTTTTCAAACGCAGTTTGGATCTGAGCGGTACGTGTGTTGAAGGTGCAGGCCCCTGCGTGTGTCGTATGCGTTTGCGTTGAGTCAAAATGAGGTGGGAGTGGTACTGATGGCAAATCTGCTTCTTTTCGCAGGGGGATCAGACAGCATTGCACCGGGCTGCTGTCGTAGGGAACACCGATGTTATAGCAACTCTGATTCAAGAGGGGTGTGCTTTGGACAGACAAGACAAGGTAACAGGCGAAAGCAAAGCCCTGTGGGGTGGCAGCTTTGCCAGCCAGTAACGTTAAGGTCTCAGAGAGGAAGTTGTGGTTTATCCTCCTGAGTAAGTACTGGATGCTTTGAAAGTAATTTGAACAGTTACATTGAAAACAAAGCTGTACCATATCCTTAATATAAATGACTGTTACAGTTATTTCTTATATCAGGCTGGTAGTTTTTGGTTTAAGAGTGTCTTCTCAGCTCATTAACGGGGGAATTAAAGAAATTTACAATCTTGCTATGCTCTATGCAGAACACTGCAGTTTCTCTTGATTATCCCAGAAACTGAGAATGCTGGGCTGTAAATTTAGTTTGGGAGTAAATATAACTTAATTCCAAGTTCCAAACAAAAGGAATAACAATATTTTTACGCTCTTCTAAAAATAAAATAAAAAATAAGCTAGTAGGAAAGGAAAATGTTTTATTTTTCAAGTGAGCAGGTGGGGTATGCAGCTGCTGCGTTCTGATATGTAATACTACCGCGCGTGTGGACACAGCGCACTAACCCTCTCTTGTGTGTGTGCTCTCCAGGATGGGAACACCGCTCTTCATGAAGCGTGTTGGCATGGATTCAGTCAGTCTGCCAAAGTGCTCGTTAAAGCAGGAGCCAATGTTCTTGCCAAGAACAAGGTGAGACCCATGCAGGAGGAGCTTTCAGTTCCAGTGTAAGGTGGCAGATTCTCAGCACTGGAGATTTCTGGCCATGGCACTTCTCAGCGGGTGGGGAACCAGCTCTTAGTGGGATATTTTTTTTCTCTTCCTTTTCTGCATTTACTGCGCCTGGATGCTTCCGCCACAGGCATTAGGAAATTCATATTTTGATAGCTGACGCAGGAGGAACTCAATAGCACGTTGACGATACATTAATTACGGCTGAGGTGTGCTGCAATTCTTGTGGAAATCCCATGGTGCTTTAATTTATACCAAGCGGATTCATTGTGATTGGTGTGATTTAAAATGAAAACTAATTGTACTAATAGGAAAATGGCATTCAGAATCTTTTTTTTTTTTTTAAAAAAAAAAAAATTAAACAACCAAAGGAACGTAAGCCACAGAGGGGAAATAATAGTGTATCTTTTGTTACTAAGTTCTTCCTAATATACATTAGTGTAGGCTTTTACCAAAATCTTGTAATGAACCTGGATTATGTTCCTCTTGGTATTTATAATACCTTGAGAGCAGTTTAGAGGAGAGGATAACAAAGCAGGGAGTTTTAGTTCCACTCTAATTGTAATACCTGTGGGAAACTTCAATTCACTAATTCAAGAGTTAATGGAATAGTCTGGGAAATGGCAGTAGCAGCCTGTGGTGCGAGCTGAGTCCGGGTTTGGACCGATGGGTCAGCCAGATCGCACAGTTGGCACCGTGCCCTTTGTTAGAGGTGAGAGGGCTTTGGGATGGCTTTATGGGATCTCTGAGCGTTTTTTGGTAAACATGTCTCTAAAACTACAGCTGAAAGGGGCTAGTGAAGAAAAGGAAGAAAGGAGACAGCTGGCCAAGGACTAAGATTTTGAGTAAAAAGGCACGGTGCCTGGGCATAGTGTTTTGTATGTGCACGTGTATATGTGCAGTATATATACATATGTTTATACAAGCATGGTCACTTTGTGGTCTGTAATTGCATCATCTTTGATATTATTTTATTTGTCTTCCTTCTTTTATATTGTTCCAACTTCCAGGTTTTATTTTTGTAATGGTTTTTGCTGTAATGTTTACCTAGATTGGTATCAAAGGGACTTGGGCAACTTCCCATGCTTGACTTTATAGTCTTGTGAACCATGGTACTGCTATCCCTGGCTAGGCTTGCTATGCCTGTACGTGTACTGCTGTACAAAGGTGCGGGCTTAAGATGCAAGTGTGGTTATCCTGCATGCTTGGATGCCTCAGGGTATTAGAAGATTTAGCTTACAATACAGCGTATGTCAACAGGAGACAGCCTCTCTTGGAAAGCATGTGCACAGAATAGCTCAGCGGGGTTGACGTCTGAAACATGAGTGGCAGACTTTAATACTGCGTGAGCAGCTCCTGCGCTGCTCTTTGATGTCTTACCCACACAATCCTCTCCCTTTGCATTTCACTGTTTGGGTGTTTTTTAAGACAGGATCTTTTCTCAGGAGCTGCTGGAAAATGTGGGAATTGTGCCTGCTTGCACACACGCATGGGCTTTTACCCCTTTTGATTTCAAGAAAAATGAAGAGCCTAAGTCTGCTTAATCCCAAAATGGTTTCTCTGGTCTCTCAACATTTTATGTTACTCATGAAAAGGCATAATCTTTCTGACAGCTTTCCAGGCAGCCAGGGCTGAGTGCCATGTGCAGGAGCACCCTATGGGCTGTTGACTTACGCCTGGGCATCATGCAGTTTTGGCTGGATGGGACAGATACAGCCTGCTAGATTTGCCATATCCTGCTAAGCAGAAGAAGACGGGAGGGATTTGGCTCTATTTGCTGTAACTCCTGATTAATATCGCCTGAAACTGCTTGGGGAACGCTTGTATGGATGCACTTCTTGCAGCACAGCACCCCGAGAACAGTATAAAAAAGAGCAATGCAATTGAAGACAGCTTCTATATTAAGTGAAATGCAGAGGACAGATAGGAGACCTGGGATTTTAAAGGCAAGTCAGGCAGGCATTTGAAGAATGGGACAACACGTGGGTAAACCACCGGGGTAGCAGTATTCCTCCTGTGCAGCAATCACACTGGAATAGATCATTCCGTGAGATCGGTTGTGGCCGCCTTTTAGATCCTCCATCAGTCTGTACATTTCAGTGGAGGTTCAGTAGACCAGGGAGGACCCCCACATCAGTACAGCTCGGACCCGCTCTCCCTCTCACAGAAGGTGGTGAGAGATTTGTCGCCCCTTGGGAGATGAGCCAGATGAGCCTGATTTGCGAGCCCTGACCCTAGGCACCGGCTCCGTGACTTCTTCCACCACTGAGGTCCTCACCTCACAGCACCTCACCCGTCACCTGCTGCACAGGACCTCTCTGCCTTCCCACCAGGGCTGACCTTCCAAACAGCAAATGATAAAGACATTGCAGAGGCTTTTCTGGATAAACCCAGGAGGGAAAAAATTGATGCTTAAAGTGCAATTTAGCTGAGAAAGAAAATCATGTCTGCCGTAGCCACTGTAGCTGCCACAGTAAGCCCCAGCTACATTCAGGCCTGAAAGAGCCTGTAATGTGGAAATGCAGACCAAAGACCACACCAAGAGTTGGCCTTTTGTAATTCAAACCCTGCAGCTTTGATCGGTGTGTTGAAAGCACAGGGAACAAAGTAAAGGACATAATGAAGGTGAACTGGCAGCCTAGTAAATGCGGAAACCCGTTTTACTTGAGCTGGTTTAATTTCTAGCTCCCAATAGCCAAAACCCCCAAACATTTTCAGGCCAACAGAAGCCAAATGCTGCCAGAAAAACTCGTCAGACCAATAAAATCATTCAGTGTTAGAAAGACAATACACAAACAAACTCTTCTTTGATTTCTGTCTGTAAAAACTGTAAGTTTACTTCTTTCAGGAACCTTAGCGTGTGGTTCTTTGGGGTTTGGGTTGCTTTTTTTGCCTCTTCTCATCTTGGCTGGAGACTGGCCTGCTTTCTCAACATTGAAGCTTCCCGATAGCTTAAAATCTGCATCCTGCCCTGTGAAAGCACCTACAGACCCAGCCAGACTTGGAGCTGGTTCGTGTTAGAGCTGTAAGGAAACAGACGTTACTGTGACCCCGTCTGCCTAACACCTTGCAGCAGTCACGGCTGGCTTTACTTGAGATCAGAGATGCTGTGCCATGGCAGCATGATTCTTTGTGTGTGTGCACGGGGGAAACCCGAAACACAGGAGTTATTTCTTTAAATGAAATATTTGATAGTGCTGTTTGATATTAAGGAACAAGGCAGTTTCTAGAGTCTTTGCTTCCTGCAAACAGATTTGACTAACACAGATATCGTTAGACTGTCCAGTTTCTCCCTTTACTATATCCCAGATAAATAATTTTAATGATGAAGAGGGTACTTCAGTCTCCACGTTCATTCAGCTCATATCTTTGGGAAAATAACAGCGACAGTTTCCCACTCCTGGGTGGATCTTCTAGCGGGAAGACCTGTGAGGCTTTATTTTTTAACGCTTATGTCCAATTTCTAAATACAGCTTTTATATTTTACTGTATTCCTCTAAGGCAGGTAACACACCTCTTCACCTGGCTTGCCAGAACAGCCATTCCCAGAGTACTCGTGTTTTGTTGCTTGGAGGATCTCGAGCAGACCTCAAAAATAATGTGAGTTTTGAAAAGAACGTGTTATTTTTTTTCTGGGCCTTTGTTTTAGTTATATTGCTTCAAGTTGTAGAAATACTCAGAAATGCTTTACGCTGTGGTTTTTATTATATATGCTATTGAAGAAGCCCACTAACGAGCCGTTGTATACATCATGTACAGGAATGCTTTTGATAGGACTGAGCGATGCACTACTTGTACCCATCTCTTAAGCAGGGATGGAAGAAGCCAAAGAGGGTTTTGCTGTTGCACAGACTGAGGCAGCTGGTCCTTTCCTGCTTTTTGGGGTCCTGATGGCCCGACCCATACGCTGTCGTGCAATTCTGCAAAAGGGCTTCTCTCTCAAAAAGGTGGAAAGCTTAAAGGGGTTTTATGCCAGAGTGGTGAAAGTCCCTGTGCTCGCTGAGACGGATAATACATACTGTGCACTGGTCTGTCAAATTAGGTAGATTCAAGGTGACTTCAATTTCAGACAGCTTTCTTCCTATTGTATAATGATTCCGGCATGACAAAGGAAAAAAAAATATCTACAAAAGGAAGCCAGATGTTTTTGTCCCTGCTCGACAACAAGGTGGGCAGAGGCACACAGAAATGGAAACCCGTGGGGCTCTGCTCCCAGCTGCCAGTCCCAGCTGCGCATGTGCCACCCCTGGTGGGGACGCTGCTCTGGCCCACACTCCTCATGTTTGCTTCATTATGTGCAACACCGAGTTGAGTTTCCAAATCACACTGGTTTGTGGTTCAGAACAGATTTAACAGAAAAATGTAAATCAGGTTTTGTAGTGCAGTAAACCAGCATTTTTTAATTCCAGTATTTCCTGTCAGTGGTTAAAGAATTCGTACCCCCACCTTGCCTGACCCCAGCTCTTGCTGCACCTTCCCACCCGTGACAGTAGATTCTGTACTGCAGAGAAGACAGCGTTGCTGTTCAGTGGGGGGGTGTGGCAGTTACTGCCCTTTTTGGTTTAATGGGGTTATTTCATCCCTGAACACCATGACAAGCACAAGCTTTCTTACTGCGATTCAATGCTCAGAGCTTTGTTTCTGTTTGCAGGCAGGAGATACCTGTCTGCATGTTGCTGCTCGTTATAATCACTTGCCCATCATTAGGGTGCTGCTCAGTGCTTTCTGTTCTGTCCATGAAAAGAACCAGGTCAGTGCATGAACCTCATTGCGACTCTGTGCCCTTTGCATACAGCTAGTTGTTGGGAAGAGGGATTCCTACCAAAGTAATCCCGCTTCACTCTGTGTCACTGTACCGCCATATGCCTAAGCTTTTAGGAATAGCCTTAAAGTAACCGCATATGAGGGCGTTTATTATTTTGCCATCGCATTTGCATCATTTCTTTAGAGCATTGCCTTTTTGTGAGGTTCTGCAATGGTGTGTTGGTGTAAAGGGGGGTTTGGAACGGGGGTGGTAGCATAGGGTTAGGAGTTGGTGCTCCTGGGTCGTTACCAGTTCTGTGCAGAATGAGACTGGGCGAGAGACCCGTTTTATGGGGGCCCATTTTCTCCACCGTAACAAGGATTTAATGATCCTACAGCCATTACAGAGACATTGTGAAGCAGAACTCACTCATGTTCAGGTGCTACAAAAGCGCAGATTCCTCTGGAATACTTTACTTTGCTGCATTTTGCAGTAGGGGGAATTGAAAGGATGTAAGTGAAGAAAAAGTATGCTTTAAATTCAAAGCAATGATTAGTCTAACCTAGCATTAATCATCCATAGCTGTTTTATAGAGAAGTAATTGATTGCTGTATCTATAGCGTAGCCTAATTGGGTGGTAGAAGGGAATGGATTTAGTACAGTAAAGTGTGTTAAATCTGCTAAATAAACAGATTATGTGGTGCTTAACCACATTGTCTCGTATTCCTGGGAAATTTTCCACATGTAGTTGAGGATCATAAAGATGTTTTCTGATCTGTGCATTTAATCTTTTGTCTTAGATATGAGATACTACAACAAACAAAATGGGTTTCAGCATGTTAAATTTACTATGTAATTTTATTTGGAAATGAGTTTTTTAACTTACAAAATGAGCTACTGAATATTAAGATTAACTGGTGTGAATCTGGCCCAGAGAGACATTCCACTCCTTCACTCCCCAGCACTACCCTGAGTTGTTCCATATTTGCACATATAATGATTTTATTTATGAATATGCCTCATCCAAGTTCGCAACGAGCAATAGATACTCACTAGTCTCAAGGAGATCTAATTTTCTGAAGGCAAAGGGGACAGGAGGGCGTTATATACACGTGTCCAGTCTCCCTCGAGCAGCTGCTGGCTCTGTTACCAGTGCCTAAATCTGATCACAGCTGTCTTCACCACACTGCACCGGGACAAGGACAGAACACTGTGTTAGTGCTGGACCTGGATTGTCTCCTGGCTTTGGTCCAAAACTTGTTTTTCTTGAGGAATCTCACGAAGAGAACACCAGCCATCTCGCTGCTGGTACTTACCTGGTTCTTTCCGAGTAATGCGATACGTGACCACCTGTGCACCAAATAATCAAACCTGCAAAAACAAAAAAAAAAAAAAAAAAAAAAAAAAGAAAAAAAAAAAGAAAGGAGGTTTTGGTGGGAAAACTGATTCTGCCCTCAGATGTCGTACCCATTTGCTGGTGTTAGAGCTGAGCTGTCTCTAATAAGCGGCATTGTGTGTCACTTGGTTTAGTTAAACCAGGTCACCAGAACCCCAGCTGCATTTCTCAAAACAAGGCTGAAGTAGGTCCTTGCCCCCTCCTGTCCCCATCTTTCCTCCCAGCTCTGCGTTTTTTTAATTGACCAGGCCTTATTCAAGCTTAGCTGTTGCATCAGTGTTGGTCTTTTGACCTCTTGAGTATCTTCTAGGAAGGCGTGTTTTCTGCAGGGTGAGGCCCAAGGACTTGTGTTACACGGTTGTTTTCTGCTTTCTGACTTGCAGGCAGGGGATACTGCGCTCCATGTAGCTGCTGCTCTGAATCACAGGAAGGTGGTTAAGCTGCTGCTGGAGGCAGGGGCTGATGCATCCGTTGTCAACAATGTAAGCAGGACGTGGAGTTTCTCTGGTATCTGGTATTAACGCAGGCCCCCTTCAACGCTCTTCATATCGTTGGTAGGAAATATTTGGGTGTTAGAGTTGAATTAAATCTGGGTAAATGAGAGCAGCTGGTCACTTTACTCTTGTGCACAGAGCATGTACTAACCTTGGGTGGAGAAATTCCACTTTTCTAGTAGCTTGTGTTTTGAAGGAAATGGTGTTTTCTTTTTGCTCTCAGGCAGGTCAGACCCCTCTAGAGGTTGCCAGACAGCACAATAACCCTGAGGTTGCGCTTCTCCTGACTAAAGCGTCACAGGTATCTTACAAACCCCTCCCCAACACACACATACCCATGGAGCTGAGGCCAGTCAACCTCGGGAGGCTACATCCCCTGGTCCTTAATCTTCTGCTGTGGAAGGTGCCTACATTTCTGCTGGCGTTGTGTGCTGGCCTCAGGTCTGTGGATGTGGAGCCTTTCACCCCCACGCCTAGCACGGTGTCTGGATTAAGCCCCAGCATTAAGCAGGCGCTGTGAGTGGTGCCGCTGTCCTGACCAGCAGAGGATGGAGTGGCCAGAGGCACTTGTTCCCTGCAGTGATTAGAAAGCTGCCTTGTACCCAGAATGTTCCTGGGTTGTGTCACTCTGGTACCTGCCTCAGACACATCCCATCCCCGGGATGGTTGCTCCCACTGGAAGATGCTTTGCAATGGGGACAAAACGTCCTGTTTATATTCTGCTGCTGTGTGTGAAATGCTGTAAATGCTCTTCAGCCCAGAAGGCACGTGGGAGGGCTCTGTATCGGGGTGTGATCCCTGGCCTGTTCCTCTTGGTCACCTCTGTGTGAGAGGGGCTGGGCTGGGCTTGGCAACCAGCCTGAGGACACAGGAGGAGGCGCTCACCCTCCCAGGGTGCAGCAGAGTGCCCCGGCAGGCTCAGCTCGGTGGCGGTGGTGTGTTTTCGTGGCTATAAACACCCACGTTGTGCTTGGCCCATCAGCCTCCATCTGGCAGCACGCCCTCCTTTATCCATTGCCATGGAGGTGAAAAAGGTCTGCCCTGTTACTTGGCTTCTGTGGTAGGAAGAGTGTGACATCGCTGCGTAACAGTGTGGTCTGCCTTCAGGTCTCGCGTTTTAACCGTGGAAGAAGCCTGAGGAAGAGGAGAGAGAGACTGAAGGAGGAAAGGCGAGCTCAGTCAGTACCACGGGATGAAGTGGTACAGAGCAAGGTACAACCCAGCGTTACCAGCCGCGTCTGCTGCGGGGAGGGAGCGCAAATAAAACCCATTGGGACCGTATCTTTGGAGCCATCACTTGTGCATGACCACGGCAGCTGTCTGAGGCAATCTGTCATGCTTTGCTGGTACAGAGTTGCCCACTCACATGTGCACAGCAGCTTAAAAAAACTGGGGAAGTGAAGAAAAGGTGCCTTTTCCCCATCTCTGCCACTGCTCTGACCTCCCTGTCTTTGCTTCAAGCAGGGCAGCGTCTCAGCTGCTGATGACACACTGAGCAGCGACCAGCCACCGCAGAGGAAGAGCGATCTGAAGGATGAACCGCGGTTGAACTCACCAGATCCCAAAGGAAAGAAGAGCAAAAAGAAAAAGCCAAAGGAAAAGGTATATCAGTAGATTTAAAATGGTAAGAGAGAGAAGGATAGTTACTGAGCAATAGTACAGGTGTCCCTTCAGCGCATCGGCGAATCAGGGCAGCAGCCTCACCATGCCCATGGGGCAGAGCTAGTCTTCAGGCAGAACCCATTGCTGGTGGGGAAATTCTGCTGCAGAGGGTCACGTGAACCAGAATTGTACAGAAATTGCATTATTGTGCAGACAGACACCAAGCTTGTGGCCAGCCACTGCAGCTGGACTGCTGTTTTAATCAGCTTTTTGCTGTAATTGTCACGATGGATGTCCCGTTCCCCTCAGGAACAGTTTACCAAGAGGCTCACAAATAGGGGGAAATGTTGTATTTTGTGCAGGTTTCAGCACTCTCGGACCCCATCTCCCCAGCCGATCAGCAGCCGCTCCCTCGGCCTCAGCAAAATGTGCCCAAGCGCAGAAGTAAACATCACTGCTCCTCTCCCCCCCCGCCCCACGAGGTCCGAGCCTACCAGCTGTACACACTGTACCGAGGGAAGGACGGGAAGGTGATGCAGGTGAGCGGGAAGGCGATGCAGGTGAGCGGGAAGGCGATGCAGGTGAGCGGGAAGGCGATGCAGGTGAGCGGGAAGGTGATGCAGGTGAGCGGGAAGGCGATGCAGGTGAGCGGGAAGGCGATGCAGGTGAGCGGGAAGGCGATGCAGGTGAGCTGCCCCCGGGCAGGGTTGCCCCGGGGATAGAAAGTCCGTTTGATTAACTCACTCTGGGTGGTATGAAGTGATGGCTGCGGGTTTGTTTTCCTGGTTTGGGCTTCAGCTGCATTTTGGCCTGAAGTCTGATGAACAGTAGGCTGGTTTTGTGGATGTTAAACGTGACATGCTTAACTAGTTTTGATCTACAAATGATTTCCTGTTTGGATGTAAGGTGGGAACTGCGATTGGAAATGACACTGGAATGTTTATGATACGCTTTGAAACATTAAGATTTGTGACAGGAAATTCAAAGCGCTTTTCTAAGGAGAAAAAGTGAAAGCAGCGTGGCAGCACTGAAGCTTGCTACCTAAGCCAAGAGCTTGAGTACACTCAATAGGTTTTGTTTCAATTCTTTCTGTTTATTGCAACATGTCCTTGGGGATTCAAGGAGGCAGGAGCTGTACAGAAACTTGGAGTTGGCAGCTGGTGTACATTTATTCCAGTTTAGAGGCTGGTATTTTAGTCATTTCATTCTGCAAGTATTTACCAGTACACATTTATAAAAAGCATAAAACCGGTCAGCAAGTTACCCTGTAGACATTATAAATGTCTGTATTGTTGTTTTCTGAATACTGCCCTCCTGTACCTCTGGGAGGTCAGTCCTTTCATTTCCTTAGCTTCTCACATGCATCTACCCGCTCTCCTCAGCCCCTCGCTGTCAGGAAAATCCAGATGATTATAAAATAAAATAGTAGAAATTCAGCAGATGCTGAAGATCACTCAAGTCAGACTTCAGAGATTTTACTGGCCGTATTTTCCAGCATCTCCCTGTACAACACTTGGGAAATTTCCAGACAGGGGCACTGTGGCATTATCCTAACAGCAGACACCAGAAAGGATGGAGGAGCTTTCATATGTTAAAAGGAGTATCTCCCTGCCCCTAGGATCCGATGGTAGGAGCTTGGGCCAGGGGGAAGGACTTGGGGAGCAGGAAGAAGGTGCAGAGAGCAGACAGGATTTGTATACAAACCTAACCTATTCGCGAGGATTAGCGTAATAGAGCTAGACTCTCGTTCCTCCCCTTCTTTTTTCCTCTCTTTCTTCTTTGATGCCCTCAGGCCCTGAATAGCAAACAGAATTTAAGTACCTGTATTTCTGAAGCTTTCTTTAGTGCTTAGCAAACCACCTGCCTTGCCCTGCCATGGGAATAACATAACCCCCAATTTGTCAGGGCCTAAAGAGAGAGGGAGGCTCCTCTGCAGCCAGATTCAGAGCAGCCCCTGCGGGTTCCTGACTCACCCCCTGAAGGAGCCAGCCTTGCCTGTGGGCAGCAGTGGAAGCCGATGAGGGTTAGCTGTCCTTGCTCAAGGGAGCCTTTGGTGACCACCTCCCTGAGAGATTTAAACGTGGTCGGTGCGGCTCCCCTTGCAGAGGAGCCTGGACACGGTGTCATGCCAGTCCAAGGATGGCAGCGGTGTGCACAGAAGACAAGGGGCAGCTGAAGGCCAGCAGGAGCTGTGGGACCTTGACATAGAGTACAAAATAATAAAAAAAAAGCGCTAATTATTGGCATTAGGTTAAAATACAACCGCCCCCAAACCCACCCAGATACACGTCAGGGATTTTTTGTACAATTCAGAATGACAGCGGGGGGGGTATAGGCCTGTAACACGGTACCCTCACACGCACACAGTGCCACCGCGTACGTGATCTGAGCGCACCGCTGGTGGCCGCAGTGGAACCGGCACTCCGTGCGTTAGGATGCATCCATATAAATCAGATCAATCCTTTTCTAGTCTCGCTGCTTTTCCAACTAAGCGCCTGTTTACTGAGCTACGGTAAGACGTTATCAGGAGGGTGAGATACAGTACATGGTACAGAGGAGCCCAAGACTGACTCAAGAAAGCTGTGATAATGTTCCAGGTGTGCTAAGGGAACAGTGGGATGTAGCAAGTAAATGTATTACTCCTTTCAGGCACCGATAAATGGATGTCGTTGTGAGCCCCTGATAAATAAACTGGAGAATCAGCTGGAGGCAACGGTGGAAGAGATAAAAGCTGAATTTGGGACAGTACAAGACAAGATGAATGTTAAGCTGGGCCAGATGGAAAGCAAAACTCAGCATCAAGTAAGAATATGACCCTGAGGTCTGCTTGTCCGTATGACTACAAGAAACATACTGTAAGCTTAATGAATGTTTCCATTGCCATGATTCGTTTATTGGTTCTTGTGTTGTAAAAATGAACCTGAGAGCTAATACTCAAGACCAGGGAACTGTGACATTCCACAGGGATCTAATGTTGCAAACTAGAGTTTTGCAAAAAACACTTTATAAAGTGTTAGGGCCTCAAGCAGTTTAGATTTATTGTCTAAAGAAGCACTGGAAGCCACTTAAGAGGGAAACTTAAAAGTCAGAAGGCAGTTCTGCAGCTGGTTGGTTCATAATTGTAAAAATCCCTCTTGCTGAATTCTGTTTGCACTGAGATCCAAAATAGTCTAAATTATTTTTTAATTGTTGTTCATTGATAATTTTGTGACTGAACCTTTTTGCAAACTACACCTAGTTGTAGTTGGCAGCATTCCTAGAAATGAAGACTGAAAAACAGCCTGTACTTGTGACTTACCAGGTTCACAGGTGGGGGGTTTATTTGCTGTTTAACATGATCATCTCAGCTAAATTGTTTTTTGGTTTTTTTTTTTTTTTTTTCTTTTTTCCCCCACAGCTCCGTGTTTTAGACAAGCTTATGGCTGAGCGGCTGTCCGCAGAGAGAACAGAGTGCCTTCACCGCCTGCAACAGCACACTGAGCTGGAAAAAAATGAGGGGGAGAAACGGCAGGTAGGGCTTGAAAGAGCTACTCCCTGTTAGCTCCGATGGATCACCTCACGAGTTTCATTCCAGCAGGCAGAGAGAATATTGGAGATTTATCTCATCTGTTGAAACAGGCAAAAGAGTTTCAAAACCCACATTATTCCTATCCACCACCTTAATATCTAAACCAAATTTATACAGCTTTTACATTAGAAATGGGGAATGTGAAATCCAGTCCCACTGTCATAGTTTAATTTGGTGGGTCTGAAGCAAGACCTGTAACATAGGTATTTTTTTCGTATAACATAGTGCTTTGCAAAACTTCCTACTACTAAATTTTTAACAGTTGTACTTTCAGCTTTTGCTTCATTAAAGGACGTCTGCAGGAACATCTGCAAACAGTAACAAAGGCCAAGATCTGTGGTGTTCCTTTTAGTTCTCATCCATGTGACCGTGTGCCCTGGGAATCTCTCCCTTCTGTGTTTGATCTTTTTTCCCCTCATGCATTAAGAGGCTTCAGTTCTTCCCTCTGACTTTGGCAACAGCGCACTACCTCCAAGTTGTGTGTTACTGCAAATAGGCAAGTTCTTTTTGTATGCTTGTTTAACCAGCACTACAAGAATAACTGTTCCTGTAGAGATCCAGCTCTTGCCCTTCTAGCTTCTGCAAAAACTTACCACTAAAACATACAAGAAACTTGTGTTTCTGCACTCACACAGGTAAATATAAAACACAATTATTTTTCTCATTATTGGTATTCTTCTAAGAGTTGAGAAATACACTTTGTGCTAGTAAAATGTCACTACTTTTTAAAAGACCATTCCAAATCTTGTGTTAAATTGGCAGCTGTGATAATCCTAGCATAAACTACCAATCAAGATACTTCAGTCTGCCATCTGCAAAACACTTCGCTCCAAAAGGAAGTACTTACCAAACTAAGGCAGCGTTAGTTTTTATTTCATAATAGGAGACAGTATTGTATTGGCTTCTGAACGCCTAGGCTTGTGCTCCATCTCCTTGTAATCTCTGTTTAAGAAATGAGATACTGGAGTGACAGGTCAGGTGAACTGCTGAAATTTCATTAAGTGCTATCAGCTGTTCCTGTTGTGTCGTGTCTAATTGAAGCTACTGGAAAACCCGAGCTGGGCCTTACTAAATGCACGGACTAAGCGTCCATGGGCATAGGAGGGCCTGACCTGAATTCGTGATGCTGTATGAGTAAGAGGGTAAAAGAGCTACTCATATTTTAAATGGTTACTGGTAAATGCCTCCGCAGCTGACACTTACTAAGCACCTTTGTAATTTGAAAGTGGTTAGTAATTTGTCATTTGGCGTGGGACTCATCTTTGTCGCTGAATGACCAGAGAAGCAGAGGTTGGCAATGGTATAAAGCTGTACCCCAGAAGTGTTTAATTTGACTCTTAAAAAATGGCAGTTTTGGCCACATGTGATGTTCCTTGCACTTAGAAAGTACCACTGACTGTACGATCGAACAAGTCATCCCTGATCCAGATGACTTACGGTCGCACCTTCAAACTAAGAGGTGGTAGCTTGGACTAAAGAAGGTGCCTTTCGCTAGCTAGTTCTTCATCTTTCCTAGTTTGCAGTCCTTTAAATATTCCCAATGGCAGCACACATATCTGTACAGGGAGTCTAAGCCCACAGACAACCTGGCTTGCTTCTCCTTGTCCCTACCACACGTCCTCAGCAGCTCGGAACCAATCACAGGACCATCTAATTTACAGTCTTTTTCTCATAGATTTCCTTGGTTGATGAGCTGAAGACGTGGTGCATGTTGAAGATTCAGAATCTGGAGCTCAAGCTTTCTGGAGATTCCAGGTCATCGAGACCAAAGTCAACTTTGTCCACTTGTGAGTCTCTCACTGAGACCCTGGATACCGAGAACCACCCCCAGAGTGGCAAGGACTGCAAAGCCAGCCAGTCCGTGCTGCAGTCAGAGGGCTCCCACCAGCACTCCTACACCACGCTTCCCAACAGCCTCTCGGAAGACGGGGGAAGGAGCAGAGTGCAGATGCCAGGACAGAGCTTTGGGCAACATTTTTGCAATCAACGCGATGATGGGTCAGGTACAACCTTGTTAGGTGCTTAGATGTCATAGTCATTCAATGGCAAGCTAATTAACTGAGGGATGCTTCTAGTAATACCATGGATGTTAATCCTGGCTGTGTGTTTTCCCTCATCCATATGCCTAATGTCTCGGGATTAGAATACACTTCAAGGCAGCCACTGGGAATATTTTAAGACATGGTTGGGTGGAATTCCACTGACTCTTCTGGGTGCTTCCATGTCACTGTGTCTTTGAAGCCAAATCCTTTGGTGCTCTGAATAACTCTGTTTTCTGAAATTTCTCCAACTTCCCACTCAGAATTGTTCCCACCCTGCTGTCTGTCAGGAAGGTGTGCAGATTATCAAAGTCTACTGAAGAAACTGTATTGCATTTAGTGATTTTCAGAAGCATGGAAGCTATAATGGCAGGGTGCAAGGATGTGAACCTAAAATACTAATTTACCGTGTTAATATTTGAAGTGCAAGGACGCAGAATAAACCTTCACTTTTTCCTTTTTTCCTGAACCAAAGTCTGTTTAATTATTAGTTCATTTGACAAGAACGAAAATAGCTGAGAGCATTCAATCCCATTCAGGGATCGAGGCCACCCAAAGATATGGTTCAAGCCACATCTCTCTCTGTGCTTGGTCAGGGAAGCTTTTGAGAGAAAAAAAAAAACAACAAACCCACCCAAAAACCCCAGGCAGAATGGCCAAGTCTCCACATCCAAGAATAATGCTATCAAAGCCCTGGACTTCTGTAAAAGACATTGTATATACCCCCAAAACGCCATGCAAAGTGAACAGCCATGGACAAGGAGACACCCTGTCAGGCTAGACAGGCAGAAGACCACACAGGAGATCTTGTGGTAGCGTGACTGTGAGTTATACTGCATTGAACGGTTCAGAAGCATCAGAACGTGTTACCTTTGCAAAATTATGGGCCTTCGAGTTTTGTAGCAGCAGGGTGTTCATAAACTAATCTGGCAGTCTAGCCTGATCTTTGTTCCACAGCCTTCTGATGAAGTCCTTTGATGGCTGTCGGTCTGTAGTCCCGCAGTCGCAAGGCAGTGCCTCTCTGCCTAAGCCAGCTTTTCTCTTTGAATGACTCTTTATCACCTGACTGGGAAGACGTGATAAACTAATACAGGCCTTTACAGTGTACACACAGCATCGTGTGTGGGAAACGGCATCATTCACTGAACAATGAGGATTTCCAAATGCTAAAATGCATGCCTGGGACTTTCATAACTATGTATGTCTGTATCTTATTCTGTAGGTACAGAGCAACAGTTAATTGTTGGCGGACCAGCTGCTTCTTCTGCCCCTGCTCAAGACGTCAGGCCAAAGGACAGAGGCGTTAGTGCCAGCACGTTTCACAGGTTCCAGCAGCAGCTGCCCTCCTCCGAGCCTCTGGGCTCCAAACTAAGACACGTTAAGGTTCAAGCTGCTTTGGAGCCCTTGACTGAGCCGGCAAAGACTGAACCACAGAGCGGCTACTTCATTGACAAAGGAACTCAGACAAAGAAGTCCAGCAAAAGCGGGCAGTCAAGGCACAAAGCTCTGCACCATGGCGGGGCACACCAGAGCCAGGAGCAGCAGCCCTCCACCCTGCCTGTGGGACAGCCACCTGCCCCTCCGCTCAGAGACACCTCCCAGGCCCTGGAGATAACACAGTACTTCTTTGAGGCCGTTTCCACGCAGATGGAGAAGTGGTATGAACGGAAGATAGAAGAAGCCCGGTGCCAAGCTAATCAGAAAGCACAGCAAGACAAAGCTGTGCTCAAGGAGCATATCAAAAGCTTAGAAGAAGAGCTCAGCAAATTAAGGACTAAGGTGCAGAAAGAGAGCTAGCATCTACCCAGCGCGTAAAGACAAGCAACAGGACTCATTCTGGAACCTGCTGTACAGGAATCTGGAATACTGATAGGTATATATATATATTTATATATATTTGTAGTGCCTGTTACATGCAAACAAAATGCTCTCTTTCAGGAGTAGAAATAACTTTGGGAACTCTAGAACTGAGAAGAATTCATATACTCATATGCAGACTGTACTGAAGACAATGATGCTGCAGGGTAGATCCATTTTTTGTTACTTCCAAGAGTCCGTTAAATATTACATTCTCAATTTCCAGGTGCTGCTTGAAAACAAATTGCATTACAAACCAAAACTACTTTCTGAAGAGGAAATTTCCTCATTTCCACATAGGTCACGTGTAGCTAGAGGGTTCCACTGTGTGCTACGTGTAAACATGTAGTGATACCAATCCTACAAGAAATCCAGGATGTTTAAGAGCTTTTAACAGAATTCAAATAGGGGTGAAGGGCTATTGGTACTATTTTAGATACTCCCCAGCGTGTGTCTCTATAGTCAGTGGAGAGAAGCTACAGAACCCACTCAAATTACAAGCCCATGTAAGTGACAGATGCAGGTTTCCAGCTGGGCTCTCATGGAGCGAGGTGCTAAGGTGAGTCATTGCATTGGGTACAGTGGTTTTAGTTGCTACTTTGCTTTTCTTTTGGTTTTACATTACTAAAACAAATTCTAAATTAATTTGTCTCTTTTTTTTTTTTTTAACGGTGTCCTGGTTGCAAAGCTCCTTGTACTGAGATGTTTTGTTTAGGGCATGGATGGCAAATATTTTACCATAACGATGCTCTATTTGTTAGGTATAATTTTTGTGTAACTCTCCTTCCCTTCAAGCAGCAAATGGCTGATTTCTCTACTACTGAAGAAGCTTGAAAAAGTCCTTTATCTAAAGAAGTGAAAGCTTGGTTCCCTGTACTCAAATGTTACTTTTTCTGCGGAGTCAGGATCCTCTCCTAGACACCTTATTCAGACTGTCTTCCTTTGTTCCTCTGAACGATTGATTCCGCTCTCTGTTTTCCCCCATGAATCTCTAAAAAGAGAGGCCAGGCCGTGGTGAGTCTGCGGGTCTCCATGAAACCAGTCCTCGCAGTCCCGCAACGTGGAACTTAACGCACGTTAAAGTTCTTATGGATGTGTTTCATTATAAAAATCAAAACTTACCCTGACCAAGGTTGTCCGAGCTGACAGACTCCAGGTAAACTAAAGGCACTGTAACTCGCTGCATCTGCACCCCTTTAGGGTTTCCTCCTTACACCTCTGAGAAGGCTCCATCAGATTCTGTTAGACGAGTAAGTTTACTTAACAGTTTGTGATAGAACAATAGTTCAAACACAGGATAGCACTGTTTCGCCAAGGGACGATTTTTGTTTCTGTACTGAGGAACCCTAAAATCAATACAAAATACTTTACAGTATTGAAGACAGCATTGACTAATTAGTAATTAAGCTTTTGTCTTCTTAGCAGATGTATAAAGCAAAGAAAACTGTATTATATATCAATATTTTTAAAGTTCCTATTAATGCACTATCAAGACAAGTATATCTGCAGTTATGGAAACACCAGTTTTACTGCTCTGACTTCCGTAGTCTAATATAGACACTTTTGTATGTTCACAGTTTTGTTTAAGCTACTGTAGGAACGCAGAAGCATGCTATTTAAGTTTTGTATCATCTGGATAAAGTGAATGTTTTGCCAAGCAATTAAAATAATTGTTGCTCACAAGTCTGTGGTGTAACATTTTCTAGCCAGAGAAAATGGACACGATCCCCTCACTTGACTTAGAAGGGGGAGCAGAAAATCAGACTTCAACTTCAAAACTTGGGTGTTTGTGGTTATAAGACGCGGAAACCAGGTCTGCCATCTGTCCCGAGGGAGGCTGCAGGGACCAACGGCCATTTGTTAGCTGATGCACGCACCCACCCTTTCAGAACTTTCTGGCACAGGGCTGACTTATGCAGCTGATCACACACGTGCTCCTGAGCTTGTACAAGGGCGAGGCTAGGGCTTTAGCTAATTTACCTTCCATACAAACTGCACTACCGAGTCAGGCGTTGGAGTAGTAATTTAAGACAGGAACTTAGCCTCAGAGTACTGATTTTAGAGGTTTTCTGAAGCCAAGAAGCATACTGTGAAATAAAGGCATTTTCTGCCAGTTCCTTTGTACTCCCCTCAGTAGCCCCCACTTCAAAACTGCTAGAGTTGAAGGACTTCTTCATAAAATACCTACATTACCTGCCTTTCTCTGCAGCACACACTTGGAGTAAATTTACCTACCCTAGCAGGCTATACCCGGACTCTGCAAGGCCTCCGGCGGGCAACTTTATCGGACAAGCCCAGAGAGCCACGGAGAGGACAGGCAGCAGCACTCATGAGATCAGCAGTTGTCCAGGGCGCTGCCGCTCCAGCCCTATTCCTGGATTACGTGGCCACAACCTAGAAAGTCCAAACTGCAGAGTCAAAGGAGTAATGCAGACGCAGGGCTCCGAATGGAAGGCGCGGTGACGAGGCAGCAGGGTAGAGTCTCCTGATGCAGGAGCCGAAATCCAATCACTGGCTGAAGGGAAAGGGAATGCTACCTGTGAGAGCTGATTACAGCTTTGTTTAGTCAAAATTCCTCTCTAAACTGCATTTTCTGGTAACGTGAAAAGTCAATCTCCAACACATTAATGTTCTGTCAGACCGTTCTACCAGCAAATGTTAAGAAAATTGAAATTTTAACAAAATATTTAGTCATACATATTTTTCACTGACCAATTAGAAGCTTAAAGGCTTCTGTCTACGCAAACCTGAACTCTTTTACAACCTCACTGGCTGCCTGAGCCACATCCTGAAATGTGAAGAAGTATCATAGGAAAGGATTCTGCAATGACTTTCAGAAAAACAATCAGAAATTAAAAAAAAAAAAGAGGCACTTTCTTGTTAAGCAGCAGCCTTTTGCAAACCAGCTTTGTTGAAGTACTTAGTAGTACGAAGACACTTTGTTTGGCTCCAGCAAGAAGCACACCCTTCAGGCTCCTGAGGGGAGTCTTTCTTCCCCCCTGGAGCCGGGAGAGGGAACACTGTCTGTCCCTTCCCCTGTGGCAGCAGTGGCACTTACCAGAGCTGCTGGGAGGCGATCCAGCTCGCCCACTCAGCAGAAAGCCCCCTTGGCCAGGGGAGGTGGCTCCTTAACAGCGGACTGGGAGAGGGAAGGGGTCCCGCATCCCTTGAAACAACAACTGAAGTCGCTCACAGCTCCTGGACGGTCAGGTGTTTATCTACTGTTGCCTGGCATTTGAAACTGATACGGGGAGGGGGGTGGGGAAAGCAACACTGCCCTTCACAGGAAGGTAAGAACAGGCGCAAGCAAGAAGGTAAGAAGGTTGCAAACAACCATAATATTTGCAGTTAGTATTTTCTATCTGTAATTTTGCTTTATATTGACTTTTAAGGTCACTAACTTCAAGGCACTTGCCGTTAAATTGGTAATAAGTGGTTCTGGGGCTGAAATTTCTAATTTTCATGAAGATCTCCCTTTTTAAGTTTTATTCAGCTATAACTGAAAATCAACATCTACGTACAAAACATTTTCTTAATGTTTTATTGTGTTTGTCTTGGGCCCATTTATTTATCCCAAATGCATTTTTTAATCTCAAGTTTTGGTACAAATCCTTGGCACAGTCCAGAAAGAGCTGTTACCACGATGAATGTTACCACTTAAGAGTTGCCACAATAGAAAACAGGTAAAATGATGTGGCTTACATTTATTTTCCATTTCCCTGGCACAACACCGCTGCTGTAATTTTTGGTGCTTTCTGCTTTTCTCACATCACATGCTACATCATCCATTCACTTTTTTGAAGTTCTTTGTCAGGGTGATTTCCACACAGGAGGGTAAGCAAACCAAGAAGAACAGGAAGGGGAAAAAACAAACTAAAACCCCACTGTGGCAGAGCCCACCTTCAAACATTACCAGGTTGTCAGCAAAAGCTGCTATTACAACCACATTCTGGAAAAAAATACTATGTTTGTTTGCAGCAGATGAAAATCCAGCTGTCAACAGAAATTAAGATCAGGATTTTGCCAGCTTAAGCGCTCTTTGAAGTTCCTGAAGTTGCATGTTCCCTTGAGTAATCATCATCCTGATCGCGTCCTGTAACACAAAATGGAATGTACTGAACCGAGCGTCTGGACACAGCACAGTTTTATACACGCATGCCGATTGTAACACATCAAGTACATACAAGTCGTACCAGCACTACTGTGATCTGTTTCTTTGTGTGAAGTAACACTGTAGTCACTGAGATGGTTACAAAACAGGTGGATAAACAAACTAATTTTCTCCAGTTCCTTAAATGATGGGTTTAGGGGCTGGTTACGGCTTTGCTTTAAAGCTCAGTTTTGAACTGGATTCAGGCTCCTAATAATGTTTTCTTTACGCCTCTGCATCTACCACCTTTGCAACTAAGTAGTGACAACTGCACGCTGGCATTATGAGGACAGGTGTTTTACTGAGGAAGTGGATGTTTCTCTCAGCATTTTTATCTAAGTACACTAACACATTGTCTGCAGAATTCAGCCACCAATTCCTTGAGCACCGACCAGAAAAAGGATCAAACCAGACACAAAACAGGAGACATACAAGAAACGCAAAGGTTTCTGCATTTCATACATGCTTCGTATCGACAACCATCCAATTTAATTGTGCTCAGCTTGAGTATTGTTGAAATTAAAGATTTAAAAAAAAAGCTATAGAAAGCTTGACCATTAATACATTTATGATATTTACCGTCTTATTCGATATAATTTTTCTGATTTGTGGTTTGAGTAAGCAGGATTTGTTTTGTTTTTAGCTTTCTAATTCCAGATTATTATCTGGAAATTAGAGAAACATTACTACCACCAACAGAGGGGATAATATTTAGAGATGCTGAATTGTTTCTTCATATAAATGCTTAAGAGAAAATAACAGGAGACTTCACAGCAGTCTAGAAGTGACACCTACGAAACAAACGTGACAAAGCACAGGACAGCTCACTGACCGTTCCCGAGGGCAGGCAGTCAGGGTTGCAGGTTCCCAATCCTCACCTCTTCTGTAGCATCCTTATTTCTCCTGAATTCTTCCCTGGCCCAGTCCTTTAAATAGTGACGATCTGCTTCTGCAGGGACCTCACGGATAGCCCGCAGGATCTTCCTGTACAACTGAAGAACCTGCTGTCGCCTCAGGAACTGGGGAAGGGAAAGTGAAATCTATCCACTGTCCCAGGACACTGCTGCGCGCTGTGCCCTCGGTGGCTTTGAGGGACGCTTGAAGAGCGACGCCCATCGCCTTTTCCATTCCAAAACGTGCAGTCTTGCTTCAGATCCCCGTCCGAGGAACTTAAGTTTCACAAAAAGGAACGTGCTGAATGGGAGTACCTCGCGGTGCCTAAGGCTACTGGCAGCACAGGATCATTTCGGTTTGAAAAGCCCTTCGAGATCACCAAGGCCAGCGCTGACCCAGCGCCGCGCAGGCCGCCGCTGCAGCACTGGCCCAGCACCACATCTAAACGCCTCCAGGGCCGGAGAAGCCACCGCCTCCCCGGGCAGCCCGTTCCCGTGCCCGACCACCCTTCTGGGGCAGCAGCCCCGCCCGCCGCCCCCGCCAGGCCTCCCCCGGCACGGCCCGAGGCTGGTGCCCCCCGCCCCGTCGCCGAGGCGCGCCGCCCGCCTCCCGCCGCCGCCGGGCGCCCAGGGACGGCCGGGCCTGGCGCTGCCGGGCCCGGCGCAGCCCGGAGAGCGCGGCCCCCGCCGGCAGGCCCGAGCCCCGTACCTGCCTCAGGGTGAGCGCTGCCGGTGGCAGGCGCCCGGCCGCCATGACGCGCAGCCCCGCCGCCGAGCGCGGCCCAGGGGCGGCCGTTCCCCGGGGCTGGGCCGCGGTGCGCGCCCGCTCTCCGGCAGCCGGGGCCGGCCGGGGGAAGGCGCCTCCCCCCGGGGCGGGCCGGCTGCTTGCGGCCGCTCGGAACCCCCGAAGCCGGCGAGCGTTCGCGTGCGGGTGGGAGCCGCCGCGCCCGGCAGCGCAGGGCCCCGGCCCGTCACCCCGCCGGGACGGCGCGGCCCGCTGGCAGCCGCCGCGGGGGGAGGGGCGGGGGCGGCGGCAGGGCGCGGGGCGCACGCGGCTGGGGCAGCGCACCGGCACTTCCAGCCCCTTTCTGGGCCGCGGCGGCACCACGCTCACGATGAGGCACCGTCGGGTCTCGTACACAAAGAAAATCTCCAACGAGAGTCCCGGGGCGTATAAACACTAACCTTCCTTCCGCTTGTCACCGAGAAATCAAAACACCTGGGCCCCTGATCAACCCCCGGTGCTGGCATTATCCTCACGGAGGACAGCTGCTGAAGTTTCATAAACCACAACACATCTTCGGATGAAAATTCCTATTTGTGCACTGCTAGAGAATGCCCAGCATTTCCAGGTAAAGTTGGTTAATTTATTCAAGCTTTGATCACCTGAAGGAACTGACATCATAATTACAAACAGCGGTAACTTCTTTTTATTAGTACAGACAATATAAGATGCATAGCTTCGGCAATGAAAAATCATGTCCATGCTCTAAGCCATCAGATTAATGACACTTCTCCTTAGCGCCTGCCGGGACAGAGGGGCAAACTTCACAGTGTAAACTGCTTCCACAGGGGTTATCGTACGGCGTGACTCATAAAACTCCCTGTTGATACTATCAGGCAAAAATTGGCGATAATTAAATAGGATGTGTTAAACCGCAGAATAGTTTCAAGTATTCAAGTACTTACTTTTTTGGTTGTTTAAAACCATCTGCTTCTCCTGCTCCCCCAGTCCTTCCCACAGAGGCACCAGCCACAAGGGTGAAGCTAAAGAATGATTTTTTTACAAGACACCTGAAGTTCTTCTAATGCAGAAATGCCTTCCCAGAAGCAAGACCGATTTTTCTTATTGCAGTAGACAGTGGCAGGAATAATTTTACCTCCGTGAACATTACAAATACTTTTTTGTCAAAGCAGTAAGTTGTTACAAGAGAAGTTGAACGAAGTTTTAAGTTTTACATTATCTGTGGGAATAGGCAACCAAAGACTGTGATAGTCTCTCACCATTGCATAATTGTCCTCTGACAATCGTGACAGAACGCACCTAAACCATCTTGGTCTTGTGCAGCCCTACTGCCAGAGGGCAGCTCCTGCACATTAATCCCAGTTAGAAAGATTTCTGTCCCATCAACTCTCCGATCAAACGCAGTTTCGTAACATTTCAGCAGTTTAGCAGCAGTCAGGTATTGACTTAGTCTAGAAAGTCTACAAAGAATCTGAGGCAGTCACCAGTTCAAACCACTGCCTGAGTGCATCACTGAGAGTTTCTGGAAGCGCATTCACATCTCTGAGGATCAGGTAGAACGGGAATGGGAATTCTTCCATGTAGGATCTGATTTCAGGCAATTCTCCAGGTCCTTTGAATATAGGTACTTTAATGTCCAAAATGGAATCCTGTAAAAAAGAATTTATGTTACTACTAAACCACGTGCATTTTTTACAGGCCTTTGATATCATTTATCCCATTTTTCAAGTACTTCTAATTCCTCCTCTGTTAAACTAAAAGTTAATAAAAGAGTTTTAAGATTAACAGCCTTAAGCGTCCAATGGTAAATCAAAGCAAAAGCTGAACACAAAGCAGTTAAGTACTTTTTCCCTTTTAAATAAAGTGCTCTAATCAACAAATCACAGACTAGAAGAGACTAAGCTTAAGCTTCTGCAATACCAAGTTCCATAATTAAATCCTGTCTTTCCTTCGTATTTTATGATTTGAGTTTACTGTAAGCACTCCAGTTTTACACATTTGATGCCTTCCCGACAGTCAGCTGTAAGCTCTCTAAGGTTGAGTTCAACTTGCATCTGTGCAGCGATCCAATACAAGATTCTTCAGCAAATTATTTTATAATATTTCAACAAATACTACCAACTCAAAAATCAGATTAAACTCCAGCTGTGCTTCTTGGAAAGTAATTTCTTAGTTTCCCAGTGTAGCAGCTCAGAAAATTAATAAAGCTTATGAAAAAAAAAATAATTTCACTGCCCAGAATTTTCACCTGACATTATGGGCAGGTTTCATCAGAACCTTACAATAGTTTGCCAGCAAGAGAACCGTTGGTTAATTTTTCAACAATAAATATAGCAGATGAGTTTTGTATGGAAAAATAAAGATACAGGAAGAAAATGTGAACAGCAAAATTAGTCTTTACCACATAATTCAAACCAAATGCAGTACCCAGCTTTGCAGGCACTAAATCTCGTATACTTCTTCCTGTGTAATCTCATATTGGCTCCAGCTGCCACATCAAATGGAGACCGCTGTCAGAAATGATCAATTTGAATCAAAAGTGAGACTCTCAAACTGTGAATCTGTGAACCTACCAGCTACTTCTCCAGTGGCCAAAATCTCCAATCATTACATTTGAATACAAGAGGTCTTACTTAGCTGTTCTGTGGCATGGAAGTCTTTTTTTTTTTTAAATACAAAAGAGGATAAGAATCATAGTAGGGAGAAATCATAGAAGATCTGACAGATGTTATGAAAACCTGAAATTAGGCTACAAAAGACAATGAAAAGATTCCTATCAATTTCTCATTCACTGCAGCAGAATACTTCTCCCTTGTTCACTTACTTACCCGGGAATTCGGATTGTCCAACACTACAAAAATAACGAAGATATTGGCATTCTGAGCTGCTTGAACTGCTGCTGTCACTCGCTCCTTGCCTTCCAAGAAAAGGCCTCTTCCATCAGATACAATCAAAAGCAGCTGTGCTGTTTCTGAGCACAAAGAACATTAAATATTCCAGTAAATTAGAGTAATCCATTTAAAAGACAAACAAAGACTATCTTGTTATTAGCCCTGTGGGTATAATGGAAAAAACAAGTATTCATAAGGAAATGAAGTCATTATCAAATAGAATTCTGTGACTTAAGTTGCAGTTACCAGGGCCAAGAAAAAGTTTCTCAGTGGTTTGTTAAACCCCTGAGAATAACTGGGGGAAAACACCCCAGTCCATCAGTCCCATAATCAAGGACGAAAGGCATGGAAAACACCAATGAAACTAGTTACGGCCTCGTCATTCATGCCAGGTTAGCGCCTAGGAGTTAAATATTGGCTGAATTACAGGGCTCCAGCCAGCAGATCATTACCACAGCAGAGCAGCAGCTGCTGCAACGTAAATAAAGAATCCACCTATGGGTGCACTTGTGTCAGCATTTCACCCTAGACTGTGACTAGGCTTTTGAAATGTGTCTCCCTGTTGTCCCCACTTTACTGGGCTTGGCAACCCCGGACTGCCCACGGTGGGTTACTTTTGGAGGAACTTAAAGCAGAAGATAGCTCCAGAGACAGTGTGAAGGCAGTCCAACCACTCCGGGGCGTTCAGTCCTCGGGACCAGGCAAAGCCACTGCGAAGTAAGGCTCCCGAAACACCCGGAGCAGCTGCCGCGTTCCTCCGCACCGGCCACTTTCTGGAGACACGGTACTTGGTGCAAGCTGCCCTCAGAGTCGGAGACAGCTATATCCCTCCAAAGGAACATTCTAAGTTATGTATCTATAATCTTTTACTTACAAGGGAAATCACAGTAATTAGTTGGGAAACGCGAGCCCCTCTGTCCCATTCCCTCCGCAACTTAATGGCTGGGGAGTGACGAGAGCACTGGCTCCCTTTCTGCAGGCAGGCCGCAACCGGGACAGGGCTTGGTCTTTTTACAAGCAGGGGTGATGGATCCTACTGCCTGTTCTCTCGCTAGCTCCTTGATTCTAGGGAGCCGATTGCTGCTGCATCCCAGCCCAGTTCAACACGACTGGATACTGCTCTCCCTCAGAATATTCCGGCAGCCTGGCCACCCTGTGGCAAAGCAGCTATAGATTATAAATGCCAGACGGGAGTACTTTTACGAGAAATTTACAAATACGGGTGCCACCATGACAACAGCACAAAGCAGCCTTTTAGGCCAAATGTGGGTCAGACGCGAGGTAACAAGCCTTCCAGCTTTTCTGGGCAATTCAAACAGCCCATGACTTCAACTTGCACCACAGTGAAAGGCAGGTAGGAGGCAAACATTTACCCTCCTTGGAACGGTGTGCTTCTCGATACCTACAGAATCAAATTCTCAAGCAAGAGCAGAAGTGCCTAGGGAGTCAAGGTCACTGGGAAGCTGGACAGCGCCCTAAAGCAGGCAGTGTCCAGGACTTAAACACAATCTGGAAACATAACATAAAGGGGAACAAGCAAGGTGTGCCTTTTCAAAGAGCCTTAAACAAAATTTCAGTGAATTACTGACAGATACGATATAGGCGTCTTTTGATGTAAATTTCAAGATGTCTTTAGATGTAATTTCAAGATTTCTTTTGACAAAACCAACCCCAAAGCCCTAATGCAAGTGATGTCTCTCTCAGAGCTAGGAGCCTTTCTGTCAGGATACTGCTTTGGGCCTGTAGCGAGCAGCAATGAGCATAGTAACAGAAAAAAAAAAGCTCACCAGGATTACTATTTTGAGACACCTGTTGTGCTGCAGCAAACATATTTGCTGATGACTCTAGAAACTACAGAGGAAACAAGAAGCTTAAGTTATTTCATCATGAAATCACAAACAATGATAACATTTTTAAAGAACACACTTCTGTATTTTAAATACAAGATAGTTTAGTCTGACCACCTACACAGATAGTCCTCGGCATTTTCCTGTATTAACTCCTGCTTCAAACTAGTAAGTATTTTTGAACTATAGAATCTCCAGAAAAGCCTTCAATCTGGATTTAAAATTCTTCCAGTGCTAACAAAGCCATCAAAACCTCAGTAAATTGTTCATGGATTAATGGCACCATTAAAAATACACATCCTATTTCTAGGTTGAAATTCTTTGGCTTCAACTTGCAACAGAAGTATCTAGTTACATATTCCCCATTAAAATGAAGGACATCAACTGTCAAGTCCTCCCAGTTTCAACAATTGTAAGACTACCGTTGAGCTATTTGGGTCTCCTCCTTTTCTGTTTTATATTAATGGAAGATCTTATTCAAGTCTGGAAAGTTAAGACTGCAAGAACCTTCCTAAAAGAAGAGGACTCTGCAGCTGTCCAGGAAAGTTATCTTCAGGTATCAGTCCAGTCTGACAAACTTACAGCCTGACAAACACATGATGCTCTTCCTCCTCCTCCTCCAGTGAAATCCATGGAACACAGAAACCTCCTAAACTCCCACAGACTTTGATGGGATTTGGCACAGGGGTACCCAACAGCTTGTACCCAAAGTACTGCTAAAGACCCAATACAAACAGAGAAAGATGGATGCTTAAAAGTGGCATACATCAGAACTAGAAGTGAGAAAATACTATCACTTCAAAATTGTGAGCATTTTATCTCTTTGTTATCTACCCAGGTATCACACTCTCAAATATAAATGACCAGTGAACGTTACAAAACGATCACGAAAGCATGAAGCTCCTCATGTCTGGAAAAGATTTGCCAACCTGTTGCCCTAGAGGCATTCTTGTGTACCTGGGCTATTTTTGTCTTCTTCTGCTGAAATTTGCAAAGACGCAATATCCGTGTCCCTGACTGGTCACTGAACTGTTCATGGAATGGGTGCAGCAGCTGAACAGTCTCTCCAAAGCTTTAGAAAAGAAAAAAATGTTTCAGTGTGAAACCGATACTTACACTCTGAAGTCTAGAGGAAAAGTCAGGACTTCTAATATACTCACCTACACACAGCAATTTGTCCCACTTCTAGAAGTGTCAGTGCATTTCCAATAACTGCCAGGGATTCATATGCTAGCTATTAAAGAAAAAACCTTATATCAAAAATAGAATTTTCCAAGTTTACTCACAGCTCAGTATTAAATATGATGAATGTTACTGAAATTACTTTTATTGTCTAGTAAAAAAAAATAAATAATGAAGAGTGCCTGTTTTTTTCCCTGTTAGAGTTATGCAAGATAGCCCTTGCAATAAAGACACACTAGTTCTACTTGAAGGCTTCAGCTGATTGATTTAGAGGTACCACTTCAGGCAGGCTAATGACGTAACCACTGAAATAAAAATGTGTGTTTCCTCCTAAATAGTTAATAAATGAAAACTCAACAGGTGAGCCATGATGAACTAATATTTAACCATCCAATGAACTGCATAGGTAAGCAAGTTATGGGCTTTTGTAGGCTGCAAAAAATAATTTTCCAGTGGCTTTCCAACAGCCACCAGCTCTGTATGAAACAAGTCAGCAGCTGACACACTCATCAAAAAAAGGCAATTTCTTCATACTTCTTCCAATGTTTTATTTTACCTGTTTAGAGTGATTGTCTATCATACTAGAGGAATCATCAATAGCCAAGCAAATCTGGTACTGTCGTTTACTGGGCTTGGTTCTTCGCAACCAGATCTTATCTTTTCGGAACTGACTGGCAATATATGGAATCACTTTACGCATGTTCAATCTCTTCCCTGTTCTGTAGTCTCCTCTAAAAGTGAAGAAGAAAAATACAGTGACAGGGATTATCAGCAAATACCTCATTCTGGAAATCTGAGCACAGGCACCAAACAACAAAATTTTGTAGAATATTATAAAAAAAATTCAGTAGTTCTAATATTCGTTTTTTGGTACAGACAAAAAAAAGTCTTGCATTTTTAATGCAAAATGGATACTCAGTGTTTTTTTAAAAGACGTTTTTAAATCTACATGCCTAAAATGGAAGGCAAACCTTGAATTTAGACTCCTCCATTTTGAAACAAGTCTAGATCTCTTAAAAAA
The DNA here is from genome assembly GCF_023634155.1 of Falco peregrinus. Classification (NCBI taxonomy): domain Eukaryota; kingdom Metazoa; phylum Chordata; class Aves; order Falconiformes; family Falconidae; genus Falco; species Falco peregrinus. The sequence continues at coordinate 87,052,079 of NC_073727.1, forward strand.
ACAAAACAACCAACTTAACATTAAAAATAACATAAGCCACTTTGAAATTTAACACTGTCTTTGACTCAACAGCACTTCAGTTGGTTTGGCCACCCGTTGCACAGAGGAAAAAAAAATAGGAGGCAATACGCTCAGTGTTGGTACCTACGACTCTATCACGTGCGCATTTCATAAAATAGACTAGTGCTCCCACACAAAAGTAAAACAAATGCATTTACAAACAGGAATAATTGCTATAAAGTAAGAACAACATGAAGTCATAGAGAGGTTAAAGCCCTCCAAACCCAAGAGTTTAGAGAAACAAAAAGCTTCAGAAAGACCCAACTTACTTCAATTTGGCTGCCTGAGTGGGTTCCAGTATGAGCCGTAGCTGTTCACAAAGCTGCTGTGATAGAGGAGCTGTCAGTACTAAATACCTCTGCCACAACTGTGCTGCTTCCTTCTCCTAAAACATCATACATACAGAAATAAATAGAAATGAATTATGAAAAGACAAGAAGTTGGCAAGTGCTGCCTGAAAAACCAAAACAAACTCCCATGTACTAAGGGGGAGGTAGCAGGTAACTATCAGCTGAAATTTTGTGGATGTTTTGTAAGCACTCTATAAAGATGACAGTTTGCATTCAACTTAGCATGCTCCTTGCTGCTACACAGCTGCAATGTGCAGTGAGTATTTCTCTAGCAGTACACAAAGCAACTTTGGTGTTGCTGTTGATACAGGAAAATCCTGTAACAGCCACCAACTGATAGTTGGTATTACAGCAAAGTAAACCATAAAGTCTGCTAGGTTCTCTTGACTATCAAAAATCAAATTTCAGCAAAGTTCAGCAAAATTGTTAAGCCTCTATACTGGCAATTTCATTCAGGAATTACTTCCAAACATGGTTTACAATTCATGACTAGGGCAGTCAGAGCAAGTACCATATTCTGTTGGTTAGTTCAAACTCCACCACTGCAACCAAAGGAGATGCTTCTGTTGATCGTAATTTTGTGAAAGTGGCGTCCAGCATTTAACTGCAGAGGTGACAACTCAAAGTGGAAGGAGCTTGGCAGGGCTGAGAAAAATGTGTCTAACTATGCAAATTTTAAGTCATTATCAACAGAGTATATTTCTGCAAATAGCACACAGAATGCTCAAAACAAGAACTGAAACATCACCCTGCTTGAAGAATAATGTAATTTTTTTTCAGAACAAGTTAGACATTAACAACAAAAATAGTATCTAAATAATGTGATTTTGAATATTTAGATTCCAGCCTGCTTGGCTTCCTAAATGCTTCGGCATAAACCAAGACAAAATAATGCAATGAAGGATGCTTTGACAGTTTTATATTAAGGTCACAAACCTCATCTGGAGTTCCAGACTGCTGTGTCTGCCAAGCTTCCAGTTGCCTTTCAAGTTCCTTTCTTAGCTCTTCAGGATCTCTAACAACATGCTAGAAGCGTAGTTATGAGATTTATGAGACAGAAAAGTAAGTTAACACATCTGGTGATCCCCAAACTATAAAAAAGGTAAAATGCATTGTTCTTACTCTTTTAGACACAAAAGTATCTGAAAAAAAACTTAAATGAAGATTCTAAATCTCCATTTTTTTTTTAATACCTTCTGTGTACAAAAAGGATAAATACCTCCCCACAAATACCTGCACCTGTGACACAATCAACACAGAAACAAAGCTAGAAGCATCTATTAATACATTTCTTTTACTTCTGTTGTGCTTTCAGGGACAACTTCTCTTCCTGACTTGTAAAACCATAGTTTAGCTAAACAGCAGTACATGGTCTGCACAGTGTGCAGGTTTATGGATTAGGGAAAATACGCCTACGAATGCGAACTCAACAGTACCAATAACTTCTCATTCCTCAAGAAGTAGCAGCAGTCCCTCTCTTTACCTACTGCAGGTTTAAGGAGGGCAGGAAGAATGTACAAGGAGGGGGCTTCTTCCCTCTCCATTTTGCTGAAAGAGAGACTTGCACTTCTCCACAAAGCAACGTTCCCCCCTTCTGCAAGATCTCCCCCTCCCGTTTCAGGTTTTGCATGTCAATTGAAAAAAAACAAACAAACCCACCCACAAAAAACCCACCACCCACCCACCACAACCAAAGAGGCACTTAACTTATTCTGGCAACAGGAGAACACTCTTGCATTCAGCAGCCCTCTTCCAACGAGCTACAGCATTTAGCATTAACGTGGAAGTACCAGGTATAGCTGGCACACAGTCCCTTCCGTGTTGCATAGGAATAGTAAAACATTGCCCTCCAAGTACGTACTCAGGACACAATATTTTAAGCATGAAAGGTCAACACTTCTAAATCACTGAAAATGTTCCTACTTTATCAACTGGTTATCCAGAATCAACTGCTTCTATGCCATAGCTCTTTATGATAAAATGTGCTTTTTCACAACTAACAGTTCATAGTGGGAAACTGAGTGTTAAATGAAGCTCTAGGATTTTCTAGGCTACAATAATATTTTTTCAATGGAGACATTCATAAAAGGCTCACAGAAGTTCTACACTTGCAGTCAGCTTTTTTAAGGAAGTAATATATTGTGATGAATTAACTGAGGTGAATACTTTGCGGTGAACACAACGATGATTTAAAGTCACTGATGCCCAGCTTTCTCATCGCTCTGAACCCTTTATCTTCAGGCACACACCCCCTTGCCCCTCGCTTTCCACTCTGTCCAAGCATTTGATCAGCAGACTCGTCTAAGCAACACGGCTCTTGACAGTAACAAAAACAAAAGCTTCTTTTAAAAAGAGTGAGGATGGGACCTTCTCACATAAGGACGAAGAGAACTTGTCATTTTAAAGTCATCATTCAGCTGCATAAACAGCAGTTTGTTGCGTGCTACTTTCCGTTCTGCTATTAAAGAACGGCAAGATACTGAGTTGTGTGAATTAAAGTAATTTTAAACTTTTGCATTTACAGAGTTTCATTAACACAGGTCAAATAAAACAGTCTGTTTCTACTGCTGTAATTATAAGACGACACATTGGACATCATACCTGGGGAGTATCCATCAAAAACTGATGGGCTGTATGTATGGTCGAGTCCTTGCTTCTCTCTGGCTTCTCTTCAGTCACCTTTGGATGCTTTTCTGTTGCAGACTTGTTGACATCCTCAGAGTCAAAAGTCTGGATCTCTGGCTCCACTTCACTTGCTCCTACAATCACAGAACTAATTACACGCTTTGTGGACTTCACATAATGCAAGAACCAATATTGTATCTCAACTCTTTAACAAAGTGTCTAACATGCTTTGTAGTGCAACCCAGACATCATTTTAAGAGAAGTGCACAAATTTTGAGACAATCAGTTCTAGGAATAGGATGAACACACCTTGCAACTCACTGCAACTCATTGGAATATATGCCAATTACTTATGCAAATTGTTTTCTTGTCTTATAACCTTTTTGCCAAATGAACAAAATATTAGTGAACAGATCTTTTAACACCTGAAAATTCCATTGATGAAGTGCATTTTTGAGCTTCATGGCCTCTCTGACAGAGTGACAGGAGGTATAAAGCAATTTCAAAACATTCAGAAAATCATCATTAAAACAAATGGCAATCTTTTCTTATATTTCCTGTCTAGTTTTGTAATGGAACAGTTTCCTATAAATCAGAAATCAATTTACAAATAAAGGAATGGACCAAAGATTTTATAATTGTTTCTACTTGTAGGAAATGTTTCAAAGATCCTAGTGTTTTAGAACATACTGATAGAGAATCACGTGGAAAACCAGACTGACTACACGCATGCCTGTACCAATGCCTGTACACGCTAATGAGTCTAGCAAGAGATTTAAATGAAGAGATTGAGCCTGAAAGGAGTGGGAGGCAAGAAGGTGAATTTGGTCTCCCCTCTCCAGCCAGCTTTTGCTTTGTTTGATAAGAAAACCACGCAGAATTCCAAGCTAGCGTCATTTACTTAGGTTCATCAAAATTAAATACTTCTGTTGCAACTGGCAGGAGATACTTATATCTAGCTTATGTTGTTTGTGTGGGCTGTGTGGCTGACAAGTCAGACCTATCATCTTCTCATCTACTAACAATTCACATCTGATAGCCACATTCGGTTATGGCAACTCAGGTTTGTTTCATTCCCACTTATGGAAGAAAGCAGTCAGAGAGTGACACTTCAGTGCTACCGCACAGGATGTTGTTCAGACCAGCTCCTCAACCTCCTTGACGTTTTGTCAGAAGCTACGCATAAAAAAAGTTACGTGATGCTGGTGACACTGGAATGCATTGTTATAATGCCAATTCACTTAATTAATTGGCATATGTCTAACAATGTGTGCTTTTTACTTCTTCACTTCAAAGAAGCAGATAAAGACGAGAGACCATTAACTGGAAAGAAAGCAGCAAACCCCTCTGTCACTCAACCAACTTAGCAAAGGCTAATAATGCTGGTTACTAGGCAGGAGTAAGAATACTGCTGCAAAAAATTCAATTGAGAACTGATGTTTTAGTCCTGTAAAACGTATACTCATCCATTAAATGTAAATAGAAATACCTACATATACATTTAAAGATGCATATCAGCATACGTTTAGAATGTTTTTTTAAGCTAATATACCAGTTTTAGTGGCAGTAGACTTTTTTTCTGGCTTCAGCTCCTCTGTGTCTACTGCTTTGAGATCCTCGCTGTTCTGCATTTCTGTTTCCATTTCTGTGTCTTCAGAATCTCCCTCTTCCTTTTCTTCAAGAGGCATAATAGGTTTCTCTTGCTCCTTGCTAGCTACATCTGTACAAATGCAACAATACTTGTTAAGGGGAAGGAGGAAGGAATAGCAAAGTTGTATTCTGAGGCCACTGCCTGTCAGTTTTAGTGAACTTCAGAAGAGATTGGAGCTATTGTCTCAAACCTCAGTTTTATCTTTCACTGAGCTGTGCCATGTTGTGTCAATGAGCTACTGCTCTGAAAACTTGATGAATAAAATAGTTACTTCAAGAGAAACCAAATTATTTAAAGTAATGTTTTTAAAGAAACATCCATTTGTTTATACAGAATAAAGAACCTGTTGCGTTTTCCTAAATATTTTGAACATGTGGTAGCAGTTTGGGCTTCAAAATAATTTAAACAAGACTTGGAGAAGACAAATTTAGTTTCTTAAACTGAAATCCATTTTTGTGAGTGAATTCAGTATTTTCAAAAATGTTATCGTTAGTTTGAACCTGATTGCCAACAAGTAGCACTTACTGTAGTGAAATGGTGCTATATCTTAAACCAAAGCAAGGACTTTAAACATACGTTTAAAAAACATACTCTGAAAAACTACAGAAAATAGGAGCACCTCAGGATTTGATTCTGCAATGACAACTCTTTACAGCCAGAAATACCAACGTACCATATGTCTGTGCATCATAGTATTCAGAGCCTTGTTTGATATGTTCGAATGCATCAGCCTCCTCCATGTTTTGTTTAGGCTGAGTTGTATTCTGCTTTGCTTCACTGCTGGATTCTATGGTTCTCAACCGCTTGTGGATGTGTTCATTGTGGTCTCCCATTGAGCGTTCATTGTCTGCCTGACCAGGTTTCCTCTTGAAACTCTGGAAAAACCCCCCAAATTAACACCATGAACTTCAAGTGAGCTGCAACCAAACACTGATTAGAACAAGAGTTCCGACAAGGAGAAATTGAGTCCTGCCTATTTGTTGGTTAATATTAAGACATTAAAATAAGAAAAATAAAAATTAAAAAGAAGAGATGAACCTGGGTATTTTTTCTGCTTTGCTTCTGAGAAGCCATCCGGGCCATGCGTGTGGATTCATGTCCTTCTGACTGATTTGCACTTGAAGCTCCACTTCCATTTTCCTGAGGCGGGGGGAAAAAATAATTATCAAAAATCACGAATCACAACTGTAACTGAAAATAGCAGCTGTTGTAGACAAAGTTCAGAAGTTGAAGTGCATGCAGTGCTGTGCTACTTTCTGCTGCGAATGACAAATGGCTCACAACTGCAAGTACTATTCTTGTGGAGAGCAGACAAGACAGTTCTGCAGCTCAACTGTCAGTCTAAACTTACCACACACACCGTTTTCACTGCTATGAAGGTATCTACACTGTCTTCAATTTTTCCAGTGAATTTATAATTGGTGTTCTAAAAATTGAATCTTGTACACAGTTTTTAAAAGTATGGCAGCAGTTCCTTGATTGTAACTTGAAAACATTCAAAATTCAGCATTTTTAACTCGGATACTCCTACGTAATTTACCTCTTTAGACTGGTCTCTCTCTGAAGCCTCTCCAGCCAGCTCAACAGCACTGTCACTCTGCAGGTTTTCTTGCCCAGTCTGCCCTTGTGTTTCATGCTCCATTCTTTCCTCAGGCTCAGGGATCTGTTCATCCATCTCTGAGTTATCCTTACCCTCTTCTTCCTGAAATAACATCAGTTTATTTTAACATTCTAAACAACATTGGAAAGTGGGTACTATTGAAAGGCATTTAAACAATAATGGAATCAACAGGCACAGTCAACATGGGTTCACAAAGGGAAAGTCCTGTTGAACTAATATGATGTCCTTCTGTGATAAGGTCACCTGCCCAGTGGATGAAGGGAAGGCAGCAGACGTAGTTTTTCTGGGTTTTAAGTAGGGCTTTTGGTACTGTCACTCACAGCATCCTTCTGAAGTTGTCCAGCTGCAGGATGAGCGGGTTCATGGTGTGCTGGGTGAAGACCCGGCTGAAGGGCAGGGCTCAGAGGGTTGTAGTGAACGGGGCTACATCTGGCTGGTGACCGGCCACCAGCGGTGTTCCTCAGGGTTCAGTTCTAGGGCCAGTGCCGTTCCATATATTTATCAGTGATCTGCATGCAGGAGCTGAATGCACCGTTAGCAAGTTTGCTGATGATACCAAACTGGGAGGTGCCGGTGACTCTCTTGAGGAGCAAGAGGCCTTGCAGAAGGGTCTAGATAGATTGGAGCGCTGGGCTATGATTAATGGGATGAAATTTAACCAGTCAACGTGCCAGGTGCTGCACCTAGGACGGAGGAATGCTGGACACAAGTACAAATTGTGAGAGAAGTGGCTGGACACAAGCCCCGAGGGAAGGGGTGGGGGTGCGGGCTGACAGCGGGCTCCATGTGAGCCAGCAGGGTGCCCTGGCAGCCAAGAGGGCAAACGGCACCCTGGGGTGCGTCAGACACGCTGTAACCAGCCGGTCAGGAGAGGTGATTATCCTGCCGTATCCAGCCTTGGTGCAGCCTCACCCTGAACACTGCGTGCCGTCCTGGGCCCCACAATTTGCGAAGCTGTGAAGGTCCTTGAATGCATCCAGAGGAGGGCAACGCAGCTGGCGCAAGGGCTGGAAGGAACGTCCTACAGGGAGCGGCTAAGGACTGTGGGCTTGTCTAGCTTGGGGAAAGGGAGGCTGAGGGGCGACCTCATTCTCTCATTTCTTGGGGAAAGGGAGGTGCTGAGCTCTTCTCACTGGTGTCCAGCGATAAGACGTGTGGGAATGGTTCAAAGCTGCACCAGGGGAGATTTAGACTGACATTAGGAAGCATTTCTTTACTGTGACGGTGATCAAGAGGTCAAGAAAAGGCTTCCTATAGAGGTGGTTGATGCCCCAATCCTGTCAGTGTTTAAAAGGCATTTGGATAATGCCCTTAACAACAAGCTTTAACTTTTGGTCAGCCCTGAACTGGTCGGGTACTCGGGCCAGATGATTGCTGTAGGTCCCTTCCAGTTGAAACAGTCCATTCTAACAGAAGGCCAAGGAGGTAACAGGAATAAAGATGACAGAAATACACCAGTTTAGTAGTAAGCACATCTCTGTTATCTTGACAAAGGTTCTCACTAACATTACACTTACCAATGTCAAATCTGTTTCAGAGTATCAGAACACATCCACTTCTTAAGTCATGTATAAGGTACAAAAAATAAAACACACACATCCCTTCCCGCAAATGTAGTCAGGCTTCTATTTATTAACTCTCTACCTGAGGTTGAAGGCCTTGGTCAGCAGCAGGGATTCCTTTATCTTCAGATGATTCATTTTTTTCCTCATCAGGTGGTTGTGACTCTTCCTCTTCTGCTTCCGCTGCATCCTCAGTGTTCCCTGCATCTTCTTGATCGTTAACATCTTTGTTCCCTTCATCTTCCTTCTCTGCTTTATCTTCAGAAATGCTTTCTTCAGCTGGCTCTGCATCTTGATCATCTCTTTCTGATTCACCAGCATCCTCTTCATTCTGTTCTTCTGTCTTCTCTGCCTCATTTAAATCAACAGGTTTCTCATCTATTTCAAAAGCATTCTCTTCATCTGGATTAAAAAAAATCAGAAAGGTATACTAAATTTTCAGTGAAGTACATCTGCATAAAACTGCCCAGCCAATCAAAAAAACACCACAAAAACCAAAACCTGAGATTTCTGTACACAGAACCTATGATTTTCTATAGCAGATAACTCCTTTATATCATAATTGGTTTGTAACTAACAATACAGAAGGATGAGTTCCTGTTAACTTCCTTTAACCGAATATTCTTGAGGGTCAGCTGACTTTGAGTATGTATGCTTCCGAGAATCATAGAAAAACAAAACCAACCCACACAAGCAACCAGACAATTAAATAAGGAGTTTCTAGCATAATTTAGGGTGTATTACTGGAATAACATGAGAAAGCCTGTTCTGCAGTGTGTATAAAAGGGAGGTAAAGGAAAATGTTGTAATGTTGAGTTCTTATCTGACCCGCATTTGGTGTGTTGATATTTTAGTACACAGAAGTGAATATGCAGCTGCTTCTAATACAGAATCCTACTACCACCTCTGCTTTTTCTACAGAGGAAAAGAGCTCGTTATCTGACCGTTCACCCCCCTGCATTTCCATTTGGCTTTCATCTAGGAATCTGTAGAGATTTTCAGTTGTACCTTCATCCTCTTCCTCCTCATCACTCTTTGCATCATTCTCCAGGTTCAAATTATCAGGAAGGTCCAAAGGTTCAACTTCAGGCTCTTTCTCTTGCCGGCCATGATAAGGATCTACTTCATTCTCATCATACTCACGCTGTCAGCAAAAGAATGATGGGGGGGTGGGGGGGTGGGAAATAATAGGTACGCAGTAAGTAGGAGGGAATGCAAAGATTAAAAAAACACTACTGAATTCCCTGGATGCAGAAATACTGTATACAATATTGATACAGTATTACATTCTGATCAGTTAAAAACAAATTTCCAATGGTACACATCCTCACCTATGAAGAGCAGAAGATTAATTTTGGCAAATGCAATTACATAAATCGGTGATAGTTAAAACCAGCAGGTTGTGTTCAGAATCTAATTTTCCTACCTGAAAGATCTCTGAACAGAATCTGCACTCCTGCAGATGGCAAATGCACTCTTGCATACTATGCAGAATCTTCAAGCATACTGTACACAGATTTTTGAGATGAGTCACAATGACTTAAGGTGTTCCTGTTGCTAAAAACTACAGAGTAAGAATTTTTAAGCTTTGTCCATCAAAACATCAGTTCAGCGTAAAGCCTGTTTTGGCAGCCACTACAAGTTCAGGTTAGTGCAAACAAAAATTCTTTCTGAATTATGGATCAGAAAATATACATATAATATAATGGATACAATATGGTTTACTTTTAGCTATGAAATGAACTAACTTTTTTCAACGCACTTCACACTCTCAGAAACACTGTATGAGCGACAGAGTATGGTTTAACAGCAAGTTAACGTGTAGTCTTACCTCATCAATTTGTTCATGGATTTTCTCTTTGTTTCCACTTTCATCATCTTGATACTCTTTTTCCTCATCCTTGGGAGGCTGTTTTTTATTATCCTTGTTTTCTGTGTCAAAATTGTCATCTTTTGCAACAAGCTCTGAATCCTCCTATTAAACAACAAATCCAAAAGAAACTCAATTAAGCTACCTGTCTCAAAGTGTCAATGACAAGACATCATCTCCTAAAGAAAAAAGGCAACACTAAATAAAACTTCTGATATACTCAAATTACCCCTTTCCAAGACCAAGAGATACGCAAGAAAATGCACAGTCTAGGGCACATCAAGTTAGCAGAGCTTAATTTCTTTGATTTTTTCTTCCTACGCCTTTTCTCTTTACCTCGTCCATTCCTGGTCCAGTTTCTTCTGTTTTACTACTGGCATCATCATCATCATCATCTTCATCTTCATCCCCCCAGAGCCTCTCATCCAGTTTATCATCAGCTTCAGCATTACCAAGATTTCCCATCTGCTTATCCAGCTCTTCCTCTTCCTCTGAATTTTCATCATTTTCTGTGTACGGTTCAGAATGTGTTTCAGTACAGAAGAGAGAAAGATGACTTCTTTGTTAACTTCAGAAACATACAAGCAGTCGTATTCAGCACCTTAACTTCATCGCTTTATGCAGTTAATTAAAAGATATGGAAAAAAGACAAACACTAAAACCCAGAAAAGCAGTGTGTTACCTGCTCTGAACCCAATTATGTGGTTCAGAGTATTCTCTTGGACATACTGACACACAGAGAATTCTCTCCCTCAGGCTAACGTGTCCCAGGTGCAAAACTTGGATAAGTTAAACTCTCTGTTTGTTACCCTCTCCATCTCCCACTTCCAAAACATTTTGGTATTACTGGGAGTGGGAAGGTCCATTCTGCTTTATCTATTAGTTTCAGAATTTCCGTTCTTGTGCAATGAAATTATTCCTGGCATTTTGTCAGAGATTTGAAAGTAGATTAACACTACCATAATTTATAAGCCACATTAGCTTCACATGTTTGAGCCGTTAACCCTTTCAAGTGAAGAACTGCTACCCTCTGAGTAGCAACTTGAATAAGTCTACCAAATGTTACTACTTTTTCCACTTTAAAAAAGTAAAGTTAAATTATTTTCATTGCTTATAAGTTAGCAATAATTCCATTAGTCACATTATAGCCATATTCTCAAGTATTCTGTTGATTGTCAACAGCTCCACAAAGTGACTAATTTTAAAATGCACCTATAGGTCAACTCACAACAGGAAGAAACTACTGGCTCCCTTCATTCCAAAACCATTACAGTGAAAGAAGATAGTCTTTTTCTTTGTACACTTCTTAGCATTCATATTAATACTACTTAGTATTCGTATACAAATGGCACTACTCTGTTGTTGAATGCTGAATTTTCAGTTTAGGCTTCATTATATAAGTATGAACCATTACTGCATCGATCTATAATATTTCTTATTTTGCCATAGAAGAATGAAACCTTTTTTCTCCTGTTCCCCATCATGCATTTTTCCTTCAAAGTCTTCTGACATTTCAATTGCATTGTCTTCTCCTTCAATGTCTGGTTTAGAATCTTGATCCTCTTTCTTCTTCTCTTCACCCTTTTGAAAACTGTCTTCTATCTGAATTATTAGCAAAGCCAAAAATTACTATATATGTTAAAGCTTACTTAAAGTACTACAACAATATTTATAAGCTTACATGCAAAGATATAAGCCAACCTAAATATGGGACTGAAGGTAACCTCATGTTTCTTCTACCTGAAACACCCACAACATGGATTTCAAGGACTTTTCTAGTTTTGCTTGAATTAAACAAGAACAACCCCAAACACTTGCCTGATCTTCACTTTCTATTTTGTCGCTCACATCCTTCTTGCCTTCCCCATCTCCAATACCGCCATCCTCATAATCATGAAACTGGGTTGCTCCCTCCCCAGCTTCATCTTCAAGTAATTCTTTTGGCAGACAAAACCCCTATCAAGGCAAACAGAAAACTTTCTGTAGTAGTAAGTACACCTTTCAGCTTAGTTTCTACTTAAGACTTTTGTATACATTAAATATATGCTTACCATATATCCACTGTTATCTCTAACAACTTACCTTTTGGGCAAGCTCTGTAAAAATGCCAGTTAGAACAGAAAGCAATTTTCCAGTAGTCCTGTGAGAAGCCAGTGAAACAGTGAGGTAGAACAGGATGAGGTCTGAATACTTGCAGAGCATGGGATTTAGACGTGCCAGCAAATAGCAGGACTGGTTGAAGAACTGCAGTTAAAGCCAAAGAACTGCTGTCAAACATGATTACGTACATCCTGAGATGCACCTCACGAAGACTGACAATGGATGCTCAAACCAGAAATATCAGTAGGTGGGTTTAAATACAATTTCTAAAGGTTCCAGAACTTTTTCTACATTTTCACAAAACCTAAAACTTTTCCATCTTACTAAAGTAACACCTGGCTTTTTTGCATTACAGAAGAGTATCTATATCTGGCCTTAATTTCTCATATGCTTCTAGTTCTAAGGCACTGGACAATAAGAAGCAACGCATGTTTAGCCACCAAAGGTCATAATTCCAAATCTTTTGAGACCCCCAAGCCAAAAACTCGAGAGAAACATTTTACCTGATGTTTATCGGAAGTGTAATCTTCCCCGTAAGATTTCAGATTCTCCACGAGTTCTGAAACTGCTAAAATTGCTTTTTGCACATGCAAAGAATCCAAATCAGCAGAGAGATCTTCATCCAAAAACTTAGTTATATGTCCCACTTCAATCAAGTCAAATGAGGCAGCATCCTCTTTGTTTGAAATACATAAAAAACCAGAGAAATCAAGTCAGATATTCTAAAAATCCTATAGCAAACAATCTAGAAATTTCCATCCTATCTGCTTAAGGAGACTTCTATTAAAATGGCAATTTCCTTGTGTATTGGTACCTCTGTTGGACACACTGTTTAAAGAACTTTTACGTTTGCATAGTTTAAACTCTCTCCTCCCTCTGAAGTAAATTAACAAACTTACCATTCTCCTCTGCAGATTTTTCTTCCTCTTTTCCATCTTCCTGTTTTCTCTCTACCAAACACTGGATGGCATACAGAACAACATGGATAACAGTTTCCACTTTTGCTGAGAAGTGCTCCACAAACTCTTCATCTGACCGTTGATTTCCTTTTGAGCCACAGCACAGGCAGTTTTACACAGAAACACATGAAATTACAGGTTACTATGTTGCCTAATGATAAACACTATGCAATTTTTACTACATAGTTCTAAAATCTTCCTAATCCTGACCTACAACTATGGCATAAGATCTGTTCTCAACATTGGCTAAGTGGGAAAAAATATTACTACACAAATTAAGTCTGCACGGAAGTTTGCAAGTTTGAATTTCATCAAGTGTTTCTGGATATCCGAATGAACATGGAGCCATCTTCTGCAGTAACCAAACTAATGAATTCCTGTATCTTCATCTAAATTACAAAACAGGCAGAAAGGAATTGTCCTTACCATTGCAGTCTGACATAGAAGCAAGAAGCTGTGTTCTCCAGGCTGTGAAGTCTGCAGATGTTTTATTAACTACTTCTTGTATATATTTTAGGCTCTTGATTAGGGCCATCTGATTTGCAGCTTGCCTGTCTTCCCCATTTGGAAGAAACAGGGACTCTATGCCTTGTAACTGAGCCGACACTTCCAGCAAACAACTCATAGCCGATGTGCAAACTTCAAAATCTCTCCTACAAAAAGAAATACCATAATTCTCAAAGAAGAACAAACAGTTCAATTTAAGATTAAACCTTTTCTCGGGGCACAGGTAAGGGGGAAGCAGCTGAAGTTTAAAAACAAGCAGATGTGCCACATACACTGAAGTGGAGAGAAAATCAGAGGATTATTATTATTAAATAGGCTACAGATTTATTTTAATATAAAATTTTCTGCATTAAGTTGTCATTTGAAATTCACCTCATTAACTAAGGAACTATGGGGATGAAATCCCAGGGAATCAAAGACAAACTGAGAAGCTGGTGGACCAATTTTTTTCTGACTTGTCAGGGGAGTGGGAGAAGACACATACATTTGTTTAAAAAGCTAGGCACTGCATTTCATGAGAAAAAAGAATGGAAACAAGCTTCAAGAGCATCTGAATGCACTTTTAAAGACAGGCATAGGCAGATACAGAGATTCCGTTTCATGCACATGTAGAACTCACCAGGAATAAAACGAGGTCTCATGTGAAACTTGTCTTATTTTGTCCACTTCCACTTTCATCGCTTTCACGTTTGCCAGCATTGCACTCAACTGTGTAGCTACCTGCAGCCATAACTGATCCTTATTTCGCATCCTGCATCCAGGAGGCAATTGCTCAGCTGTTACTGGAGACAAGTGTTTTAGCTCTAAGGGAATTAGGTCAGGTATTCCTGTAAAAACATTTCCTACTTCAGGTCCTGAACTCTGAAAAATGTTTGCTTTGGCATCTGTCCTTTCATTGTCACCGCACTTTGTTGACTCTTCTTTTGGGCAGCATTGCATAAACCAAGACAGCTCCTCAAGAACCATCACGCACTGCATGGAAAGTTGCTGCAGTTTGTCAGTCCAGTGTTGAATACTGTCTTGAGGAGGAAATGCTATGGTATATTTTCTGTCAGCAGTCAACCTAGACTCTATCTCTTCTATACAACTCAGGAGGTTCCTGTTTAAGAAAAAAGGAAAAGTTACAATCGCTGAATTTTATGTTATACTTTCCTTTTAAAAGCTCAACCTTCAGACTAAATTCATAAGATCTAGAACATACGGACTCAGTGTAAGTCAAGCTTTTTCTGGAAAAACTAAAACAATAGTATTTTTTTTAAAGAGGTTTTGTTAATTAGTAGATTTTTCTCTCCATTGCGTATGATTGAGTTGTCTTTATGAAAATAGGATTTTGTGAGATTTCTCAGACCTACACCATCTTTTCAAACAATCCTTAAACTCCGAGTCTGATACTCAAATATTGTTAATATTCCTCCATTATAAAAGCAAATTAGCTTCTAACACACCTTCATTCTCTAAAGTGCTATGGACCAGTCAGCTCACAACAAATGATTAATCTGATTTGCAATGCGAGTCAGCAATGCAGATAAGTGTCTCAGAAGTTTTACTCCTCCTGCAACTGCTAAGTTGAGGATTGGGCTTTTGTTTGTTCTGTTGTTTTTTTGTTTGTTTTTCCAAGTTTCCTAGGGTGAACAGAAACTTTGCACCAGTAATCTCCAGCCTAGATTTCCTTCCCCATACAAAGGAAATAGCTCCTGACGTAACGTCAAGAAGTTTTATGGATTACATTAGTGATGAGCATAAATATGCAGAACAACAGTGGAGTTTGCAATGAAACCGATGAGTCACGCAATGGAGTGAAAAATCACATCAAGTAAGAATTTCCTATACGCTTTTCCTTTGCAGTTTTGACACAAGATCAAGTGTCTTCCACCTTTCTAGAATTTTTCTTTTTAAGCTGTTGAGGTTTTTTTCATTTTGGCTTAAAGTGCCATCCAGATAATTTCTTTGCTCCAGATCAAATTAACAACTTGAACAGAGGCAAAATTAACATAGGCCAATACCAAATGAGAGAGATTTCACAATCTGTAGGTTTAATGGTTTAACTTGTTAAAGTTCAGTTGAAGTTCAACTTCAACTGTCTAATTAACTACAGTAATTATTTCATAGTCTTCATTTATGCCTAACTTCTTTTCCCAAATTATTTGGATTCCAAAATATTGGCAGCCATGACAGGATAACCAATATCTAACACTATCTCTTTTTGCCACCCCCACCCCCCATTTTTTAAAATCTTTTCTATCTAGACTTAATTGAATGGAGGAGAGAAATGGGAAAGTAGGGAAGAATTCTATTTTCTTCCAGCTTATTTTCCGTATTTCTTGAACTGAATTGCTTACTGTCAAACTCCTTGCCAACATTTCAGCGCTGGAAAATGCAAAATACCTCAGTAAGATCCACTGTTCTGTCAATGTGGTAAGAGATCG
Organism: Falco peregrinus; assembly: GCF_023634155.1. Taxonomy (NCBI): domain Eukaryota; kingdom Metazoa; phylum Chordata; class Aves; order Falconiformes; family Falconidae; genus Falco; species Falco peregrinus. Next base: position 87,067,810 of record NC_073727.1, read on the forward strand.
TCTCTGTCTGACCAGAATCTGCATGAGATGTGCAGTGAACCCTTTGCATCGTTCAATGCTACCCAGTCCAATATCCTAAAGAAAACAGATACAGAAAAAGCGGGAGGGGACAGTTAAGATGAATAAGCAGACATCATCCTCCGTGCCTCCATTTCATTTCACTGAGGAGGCTAAAAGGTTATGGTTTAATTGAACAACTCTAAAAATGCAGACCAAAATCATAGTTATTAGTTTCCCCATCTTAATTTTTCTGCATCTTGTATATAACCTGCACACAAATTTCATTTACAAGTAGCTTCTGCAACAAGACATATTAAATTGCACTCTACTGCAATAATTCTTATCAGGAATTTAGTTCCAATAGTAAAGCTACCTTACATAAATGGTGAGGTACCAGCCTACATTTTTACATTCATGACCATTGCTAAAACTACTCAGAGAATCATCACAGCATCGTCGGGGTTGGAAGGCACCTCTGGAGGTCATCTACTCCAGCCACCTGCTAAAGCAGCTTCACACAGAGCAGGTTGCACAGTCACATCCAGGCAGGTTTTGAATGTCTCCAGAGAAGGAGACTCCACAGCCTCTCTGGGCAGCCTGTTCCAGGGCTCTGCCACCATCAAGGTAAAGTTCTTCCTCATATTCAGGTGGAAATTCCTGTGTTGCCGTTTGTGCCCGTTGCCCCTTGTCCTGTCCTGGGCACCACTGCAAGGAGCCTGGCCCCGTCCTCTGGACACTCGCCCTTAAGGTATCTGTAGACATTGACCAGATCCCCTCCCAGTCTTCTCCAGGATACACAGCCCCAGCTCTCTCAGCCTTCCCTCGTACAGGAGATGCTCCAGTCCCCTCATCACCTTCATATCCCTCTGCTGGGCCCTCTCCAGCAGTTCCCTGTCTCTCTTGAACTGGGGAGCCCAGGACTGGACACAGCACTCCAGGTGTGGCCTCACCAGGGCAGAGCAGAGGGGGGAGGATCAGCTCCCCTGACCTGCTGGCCACGCTGCTCCCAACGCCCCCCAGGGTCCCATGGGCCTTCTTGGCCACCAGGACACACAGCTGGCTCGTGGGCAGCTTGCTGTCCCCCAGAACTCCCACGTCCTGCTCTGCAGAGCTGCCTTCCAGCAGCTCAACCCCCAGCCTGTGCTGGTGCATGGGGTTATTCCTCCCCAGGTGCAGGACCTTACACTTGCCTTGGTTGAACTTCATCAGGTTCCTCTCCACCCAGCTCTCCAGCCTGGCCAGGTGTCACTGAACGGCAGAGCAGCCTGCTGGTGTGTCAGCCACTCCTCCCAGCTCTGTATCACCAGCAGACATGCTGAGGGCACACTCTGTCCCTCCATCCAGGTCACCGATGACCAAGCTGAACAAGACTGGAGTCAGTACTGACCCCTGGGGAATGTTGCTAGCTACAGGCTTCCAGCTAGACCTTGTGCTGCTGATCACAACCCTCTGAGCTCTGCCCTTCAGCCAGTTCTCAATCCACTTCGCTGTCCCCTCATCCAGTCCACGCTTCCTGAGCTTACATAAGGGGATGTTATGAGAGACAATACTGAAAGCCTTGCCGAGGTAGACAACATCAGCTGCTCTCCCTTGTCTACCCAGCCAGTGTTTCCATCACAGAAGGCTGTCAGGTTGGTCCCCTTGGTGAATCCATGCTGACTACTACCGATAACCTGCTTTTCCTCCACATGCTTTGAGATGACCTCCAGGATGAGCTCTTCCATCACCCTTCCAGGGATGGAGGTGAGGGTGACTGGCCTGTAGTTTCCTGGGTTGTCCTCCTCACCCTTTTGGAAGACTGAAAGTGATGCTGGCTTTACTCCAGTCCTCAAGCACCTCTCCTGTCCTCCACAACCTCAAGGTTACGCCCTCCATAAACTTGAGGGTGCATCTCATCAGGGTCCACAGATTTGTGGGTGTCAAGCTTACTTAAGTGATCTCTAACCTGATCCTTCTTGACCAAGGGAAAAAAAAAATCTTCCTTTCTTCAGACTTCCTCTCTTGCCTCCAGGGTCTGGGAAACTTGAAGGCTGGCCTTGGCAGGGAAGACTGAAGCAAAGGCAGCATTTAGTAACTCCACCTTCTAGGTGTCCTTTATCAGCAGGGTATCCACCTCATGCAGCAGCAGGCCCACATTTTCCCTAGTCAGCCTTTTCCTACTGATATACCTGAAGAAGTCCTTCTTGTTGTCCTTGACCTCCTTCACCAGATTTAATTCCAACCGGACTTTAGTCTTCCTTACTGCATCCCTGCATGTTCTGACAACATTCCTATATTCCTGCCATGTGGCCTGTCCCTTTTTCCACATCCCATAAACTTCCTTCTACTGTCTGAGGTTTGCCAGAAGCTCCTTCCTCATCCATGCAGACCTCCTGCCCCCTTTGCTTCCTTTCTTACTTATAGGGATGCACCTCTCTTGAGCTTGGAAGAAGTGACACTTGACTATTAGCCAGCTCTCTTGGAACTCGCTACCTCCTACAGCCCTAATCCATGGGATTCCTCCAAGTAGGTCCTTGAAGAGGCCAAAGTTCGGCCAGGGCTACAATCCTACTTATTGCCCTTCTTCCTCCATGCAGAATCCTAAACTCTACTATCTCGTGGTCCCTGCAGCCAAGGCTGCGCACAGCCTTCACATCCAACCAGTCCTTTTTTGTCAGTGCAAGATTTGGCAGCACACCTTGCCTTGTTGGCTCTTTTACTGCCTGCATCAAAAAGTTATCATCAATGTTCTGCAGGAACCTGTTGGACTTGTGCATGCACCTAGTTGTGTTTCCAGCAGATTATCAGGGTGGTTGAAGTCCCCCACGAGAATCAGGGCCTGTGATTATACAGGCCATCTCCAATTGCCTGAAGAAGGCCTCATCGACTTCCTCTTCCTGATCAGGTGGCCTGTAGTAAACAACCACAAGCATCCCCCATGTTGGCCTGCTCCTTAATCTTTACCCATAAGCTCTTGACTCGTTCTTCATCCACCCCTGGGGAGAGCTCAATACATTCCAGTTACTCCCTTACATAAACAGCAACTCTACCACCTGTCCTTGCTGCTCTGTCCTTCCTCGAAAGTTCGCAGCCAGCCATACACGTTATCCCACCATGTCTCTGTAATTGCAGTGAGATCAAGGCCCTGCGCTTGCACCCAGATCTGCAATTCTTTCTGCAGAACTCTAATTCTTCCTTCTCCCACAATTTGTTTTTCCAGATTTACTACTTTCACTCTTTTCATTAGAAGGGATCCCATTTTAAAGCTTAGAACAAATGTTCACAAGACAGACCAAAACTGATCAGAGCTACGTTCTATTATTTATGGCCATTATCAGCTGTGATGTCTGACAACATCATGTTGTAAAACAAGAGGTGAAGCACAGTGAGTGAAGAGCATCTGGGAGAGATCCCTTTTTCCTGGAATACTGGAAAAGTGGTACTGATTTGGCAGAACTCATTTGTTCCTTCTACTGATTTTAGACCAATTTTTAAGCAAGGAAATATATCTGCACTTTTTGTGTTAGACTCCAGTTATGCCCAACTATGGATCTCAACTGACTTTTTTCATGAGCATCAACTAATCATGGCTTTGTATTCCCAACATTTTTTGATTCAGCATTTTGGGACTTTCCTTAATGCACAAGAAGTAGCAATTTAGGATCTGTTGGGATGAAAGATACTGTACGTTGAACAGATTACTAACTTAGTTCACTGAATTGATATTGTTCATTTATAAAACAACAGGTTTTAAAATGCTGCGCTTAATAATTGGTCCAAAATACTGTATTTTGTATCATATTACAGAACATAGTATTATCTCACATCATCCTTTTACTACTAGAAAATTTGAGTCCAAGCTGGTAAAATAGAGTTAACAAAAATGTGATTTCTGTTTTTACTTCAGTGTTTTTACCTTGGCAGGTGCTAACAATGCTGTCTGAAGTCTAGAGTGGCGTGCAAGTGACCGATAGAAGTACTTTTGGCATCCGTCCCAGGCAGAAGAAAGCTCTGTCAGCAACCTGACAGAGCACAAAAAACAGGTCGATATTAGAAAGGTAATGTAATTTCAGTACCTCAGCACACTGACACTAAGTCAGCTCTTCAACATAACAAGTTTGCTTACCATGTGTTATTTTGCAAATACATTGATCTTTTAATTCTTCATTTTCTCCACAAGTATTATAGTCTTAAGAAAGCATTTAAATTCTAAAATAAACTCTAAGGAAACCCTAAGCAACAGGAGCAAAGTTTCCATCTTTGAATATCATTTAACTCTTAAGAGATAATCTGGATTTTAGTGGCATGGGGGGAAGAAAAAGATAGACAGGGAAGCCTTTATTCTGGCCTTGTTGAAAGATCCTATAAACTAAACCCTTACATCTCAGGAAAACAACCACCAGCATGTGTTTGTGACAAAAATCACTTGCTGCCAGAAAAACAGCACAGAAACACCTGAAAGAACATCCTTCCTCTAAGTTTTTCCAGAAATGACCACTTTGAAGTCTCCTGTAATATCCCATTAGTCAATGAAGACAAAACAATGAAGTAATCCTCGTAAATTACAACTCATCTTCAATAAAATCACTAGCAGTCTACATTCTAGTATGATGCTAGCAAAGCATCCCAGGCAAAGCTGGACAGTGGAGGGCTAACTGAAATCTAATTCACGGAAACAATGAAACTGAGGGCAGAGTTATCAAATGCACAAATTAAAAACAGAAAAAAAAAACCCACAACAAAACAAGCAACCCCCCCGCCCCCTCCCCAAAACCCTTGCTCAGTTGTACATGCCAATACAGTATGTACAAGATTTTCAAACTGAGAAGTAATGGGAAGAAGGGAAGGAAATATGTAAAATCCTAAAGGAATTACAGTCCAGAAATCCCAGTCTAAATCCACATGCAATAAATTCTTTAAGTTATAGCTGCAATTCATAGAATCCGAGGGTTAGAAATACTGTGTACATACGTGGCATCCAGCTCATGTGTACAATTTACTCCACCTAATGCACTATGCAAGTCCAGTGGATGTAGGTAGAGTATTTCATGACAGTCTTTTGAACGGGACCAAGAAAGACCTTTCCGATATGACAAACCTGGAATGACATTTGAACATGCTTTCTTTTATGCCCTCATTCTTTTATATAAAAAAAAGGTCACTTATACAGTTGGTATTAAGGTATAAAAAAATACTTCAACGTTTTTTTCCTGATGCTGTCTGATGTTGACAGTCTTTGAACATGTTGCAAGTTTTGTAATGTAAGAACACATCATAGCTACGCTCAACCACAATGCTGCCACTCTGATCTCTGCCAGTCTATCAATTGAGAGATGGGCTCTCCTTCTAATGAGTTAACTTAATTTCAGTTCTGGATCAGAGAATGGATACAAGATAATGAGCTTCCTTCTCGTTTCTAAAAGCTGGGCAATAACTTCTGACTGGAGATAAAGCAGATTTCAGAAAAGCTACTGTTGTACATCTAACGGAATGTAAGAAGAACAGAAGGCATCTGAACGGGCTAACACACCACGCCTCATAGTCAATAGAGGAAGAGAGACACTTAAAGATGTTCCTACATATTAGTGGCTCAATGACTTCACGTACGTAATATTTTACGGTGGGTTTAGATGTATTGGCAAAAACAGTAAAATGCTTAAGAACTCTGTACTTTTAAACTAAGCACATTTTTAGCCAAAGCTTACCTGTTTTAGCAAGGCTTTTAAAGAGATCTGACAAAGCCCGCTGCTTTTGCATCTGAATATGCTTTGCCTCTGATTTCTGCTTCTCCTTATCTGCTGTCTGATCAATCGTTAAATCTTGCAGTTCAGCTACAGAAACAATGATACCACCTGTATAGAAGACAGCCAGGAAAGGTAAGATGTAAAAATTTCATGTACGCAAAGCAGCCATGGGAAGATAGTCTGGGAAGGGAACTATGTATCTACACTGTTCCCTGATTTGTTCTATGTATGTTACAGAGGTCAATTATGGTACGGAAATCACAAGACTACTTAACCTGTAAATTGGTCAAGATTTTCTACCAGACTCAAGAATGAATTGTTTTCTGTAACTGTTGTACATATTTTCTTCATTTTTTTAGTAAGCTTAGACAGACGATACTGAAGAGATTTGGTATGAAACATAATGCCACCCTGACATTCTTCTGGGAGGGCCCTCTGAGAAAACAAACAAACAAAAAAAATTATATACACATACTCAAAGCTGTCTTGTTTGACCATTATGAGTAAATTGCTGCAAAAACAGCAGCTAAAATTTATCTGAAACCCCAAAACATGTTCAAGTGATCCTTTGAACAGTTCAGCACCAAAACTTCAGGGAAATCACAATATATGCATGTCAGGCACACATTAGTTTTGCAAACAGCCAAACAAATGGAAGACGCTACAATCCTACACCTCTTAGGTGTTTGCCGTTACTTCTTTCATAGCTTCAGGTCATTTTCCCCAGCCTTCCAAGCTCAAAGACACATTACCCTAAACCATAACGCCCTCGCAGTGTTAGGGCATTAGTGATAGTAAGAGCACCAGCACTTACTTTCCACTAGACCCAAATTTAATTGCACTGCTGAACAACAAAAAAACAGTGCACAATTATTAAATAACAAGTAATCTCCCAGCATGTCCAAAGTTAATCCCTAGGGTTTCTTCAGTTGGAGTTTGCATGCATCTTGTCTAAGAAATGAAGATAATGTGAAACTGCAACAAGTGAAACAACCAACCCTGTTAGCTATCAGTAACAAGGCTGCAAACAAACCAACCACCAACCAACGCATGAAAACAATAACCAAGCACATTAGATTTGCATCAGATTTCTCTCTCCTCGCTCTACCCTCCCGACTGTCACAGGACAAGAGCAAGATCAGCCACCCTGCTGGTCTGAACAAAGTGAACAAAACCTTGGAACCTGAGAGTAACTAAGCATTTCCCACTCACCCCCAAATTCTGCTGAGTTACAATTGTCTCTTTTCATCTTATTAATAAAAGCAACAGACGTGAACTGGACTCTATTTCAGGAAGAAAACTGGTTGACTTCCTCTCTGAGCTGGACAGCTTTATTAGACACCCACTAAACTGTGGCACTGTGGAGCAGGATTAACCACTTATCAGCTAGTCCAAGGCAAATGTTCACAGTATACAAGTAGTCAGCCAGCAGCAAACATATGACAAAGTAGTGCATTCCCCTGTCAGGATTCAAGATCAAGGTAATTTTATATTTAATTAGAGTTTATATACACACAAATTCTACAGCTATATAATCATCTGTCAGGGTCCTTGTTTAGAAAAAAAATAACAATGGGGGTAATAATAATTTCAACTCCTGGTCCATATTAGTAGGGAAGTAACAAATTGGTGCAGACAATACACAAGCAAGTAACGCTATCATCTCTACATTAGAGCACAGATCTTGTGCCAAATCAATACAGAACATGCTTGTCTTTCTGTGCTGCATTCCCACCCATGTGCAGTGTTTCATAACACTGAACAAGTAAGACCAAAAAGTTGATGATATATTCAACAGATTTGACACTTACGTAAGATTTTCCTGCATAAATCACTGAAAAACAACATATAGATGAACACAGAGAAAATATCCTTCCTGCACTTAGAACAAAGAAAACAGTCACCTTGGCAACATCTGTTCTAGCAGACAGAATTTTTCTTAATATGTCGTTTAGCCTCTGAACTTTGGTTTCTTTGTTCTCAGATTCTTCCTGCTTTTGCAAGCAGTCCAGCTGCTCCTCCTTACCAATCTCCACCAAGGCAGACTGACATGGCTCATTCAGAACGGCTTCAAACTTCTTCATGAATTTAAAGAGGGTCCTAATTACCAAAGAAAAGCAGATATAATCCTGGAAATCTTTCAGCTGCTGGAAACAAGCATTTCCACTGTCTTATGAGCAGAAGAAACATTGCTGCATTCAAATCTACCACCACAGAGAAATCATCTAGAAGGAAGATTCCAAATATGGAGCTTAATTCCAAGCTCCGAGTTACCTGCGTATTTTTTCAACGGACTGTTTTATAGCCCAGAAGCTGACATCATTCCACTTCGAAATTTTCACAAATTCCTGTTAGGAAAATAAATAATCAATGGGATTACTTATATAAAGGCAATGAAGTATTTCCATATAAAAGATGATCTTTAAAGCTGATCAGCTATGATGACCTGGCAGTCTTAAAATGCAAAACACTTCAATAAGTGAGCAAATTATTGTATAGGCATCTTCTTCTATTAAAATATGTGTTTACTCTAAAACTGATGCATAGCCAAATATTGTGAAATCCAAAGGGGCTTCACTACTGGGTTGAAACCTCCATGGCTAAATGGGACTGACCAAACATTAGCGACTTAAACCAATGCCTCCCCCCTCCCCCACCTCAGAAAAAAATTCTTGCCAAAGAAAGTGTGATGTATAGTAGGGATTTCAGTGGCTAACAGAGCTACTATATACGAATTCAGATATCTCCTCCACTGTTCCTTTGACTAGATCACTATATTGTCCAAAGTTTCCTTTTACCTTAAGCTCCTTTTCTATAGGCTGACGAAGTTCAGTGATTCTGGCCTCAACACACTCTGAAAACTGCTTATAATAATTGTGTAGATTCCACAAGATGCTGCACAGAACATCTACGAGGGATAGACAATAACAAGCTTCTTTTACAACAGAATATTGTTTGGTATCAAGAAGAGAAATGCATCCCTTTTTTTTTTTTGTTAATCATGAAGCTTAGCAACACCAAAAGGTGGGGTAAACTGACCAACAGCATTCTCCATGAAAATGGGAAACAGCAGCATAGGCTTGTGTTGTATTTATGAGCTTAGTGATCTGTTTGAAAAGTCTTCAATACCTGACGGTCAGGTTATTGTGAAAAAGACTCAACAAATGTAATGCTATCAACTTACCCTTTTGTGCTACTTGAGGCATCAGCAAGACATGGCAGTGGAAAACCAGTAGTGCTTTAAGTCGTGCATGAAACTCTCCCAGAGTAGATCCTTCAATGAAAGCTTGTAGTGTGCTGACCAGTGTTTTCAGATCCATTTGCTCAGTTCCTGAACATTGTACCAGAAATTTAGAAGGGAAGTGGGAGAAAAACAAACGAACAAAACAACTCTACATGAAAATTTTTGTCTGCTCTTTGTAAACATCCAACTAGATGTCACATCTCTATTAGGAGAAGCTCAAAACAAAATAGGAAAGGAACAATTCTAATTTAATAAGTAAAACCAACAAGCAATACACTGGAAGAAAGGAGAGGAGACAAGAGGCAGAAGTGAGATAGCAGCTGAGGCAGCCAGTCACATGTCCAATGTCAGAGTGCATCAAGTATGTAAAGAATACTTGCTGTTCTCTATGAATGAATGGCTTTTTTGGTCATGATGAGCCATACTACAAATTAGTCACTGCTAGTTCCTTTAATCTACAAAATCATGAAGACAGAAATAGATCTTAAAAGAATCTGGTAGAGAACATTGTGTCTTTAGAGCATTACCTATGGAAAATGACATGCTGTTCACTTCGTATAAAACAACCCAAGCACCTGAACCTCATCAAGTGAGTGCATTAGTCAGTCATGAGATTGGAGGAACCCTGCCTCATGCCAGAGGACACTACCTTCATCTTTACCATTTCATTAAATGGGGGGGCGCCAAGGGACTGAGACCTATTTTCTTTCCCCTATTTTACATAATGTGCACACCTGCAGACAGATTTGTTAGGAACAGTATGTACCAAAACATCCTGCGCAAATTTTTTAGGCTTTATACAAAATGTTAAGAGCAGTTTAGCTGGGATATGAATTATGTTTTGTGCAGTTAAAATAAAAGAAGACACTCCTTTTCCAGCTGCAGATGGAGGCGGCCTACCCCCCAAATCTGTTTGAAATGCTTATATATGCACGACATAAAGTTACCGTGGTTCTAATTTCTTTCAGATGCTTTATTCAGACATCTTTTTTCTTTACATCACCTACAATGCTGGCCCTATGGTGGTTCCAGAAATAAATGCCAAGCAAAGGTCACTCTGTAGGGAAGACCTATGCAGTCATGGAATTTATTGCAGGGCAAAGAGGAGAAGAATTATATCTGAAAGTGCATTGTCAAACTCTGGCATTTAGTACCTTAATTATACATCCTTAGTAATTGCTGGAACTGCATCACACACTTATATAAGGCCAGCACTTACCTTCTACGTTTGCTTCTGTCTGTTCTTGAACATACTTCTCAATCATCTGATAGATTGAAAACCAGTGCTTTGTGGACTTCTCTACATGCTGCCTCATAATATTGTCCAAACTTACTGACCAGCAACTGGGAACAATAAGGAAGTGGAGAGAAGAAAAAATAAAGCAAAAATATTGTGGGTAGCTTGGGCTCCAAGACAACACAAACTTTATTCGCTGTTTCTACTAAACCAAAGGCAAATTTTACAGGATGGAATAATCTGCACACACGCTTAATATACACAATCAACTCTTGAGGATCACTGTTTTGCTACTACTATTAAATGTGAAAGAAGAAATACAGGAACTACGGACAGCAGAACAAAACCAGTCAGAGCCAGGTTCAAAAGTTTCTTTTCACAGAACTTGAGATAGACTTGTAGAATTACTGATTGTGGCACACTGTGGATATAAAAATTTTACATGGTCTTAACAGGAGACTGGAAATAATTTTTAAATAAAATTTAACGGAGATTGTTAAACAGACAAAACACTGCATGCTCACCAAACCCTAGGATGAAAACAGAAAAACACTACGAAAATACTGTAGTACTGAAGTACTGTAGTTATCTGTCCTGCTTCTAATCCTCCTGAGGCATATACACAGGGTCATCATGGGCTGGGCATGCTCATCCTGAGCCAGTACAGCTGCTAGTTGGGTGAGGTTTATCCCCACATTGTTACTAGTACATCCATATAAACAGAAAAGCATGTTTCATGATTAAGACAATTCTGCATTGGAATTTGTCTCCATACAGAGACAGAAGCTTACACTCTCTAAGAAAAAGCAGTAGGGAAGGATAGTTCTTACTTCAACTCCAATCTACGCCACTGAATAATCAATTGTGTGACCAAATCAAGATGTTTCCGCAAGGACAGAGCACGACTAGCATTCTGCTCCCAGTCCTGAAAAAAACAAAAGTTCCCCTTTATACAAAGCCAGAAATTGGTCTTTACATGGCAAGACTCATGCATTATTCTTGATTACATTCTTAACTCCTTAAACTTACGACATGGAACAAGTTCACTTCCCCAAGTCCTGGCAGTCAGACAGCTTTCAGTTGGTTTTATATTGGTACCAATATAAATAAGGAAGCACAGAAGAGAAAATAAGTTCCCCTTAGCTCTTTTCTTACCTGTGCCTTTGCAAGTAGAATTTCCAAGCCATTCAGAAACTTTGAGAGAGGACTAGAGAGTGGAAAACTCCGGATTCTGTCCATCACAACTAACAGCTGCAGAATAAAAAACAAGCATTCAACCTATAGTAACTGATCTTCAACAGAAGCAGTCAAAGTTAAGCTAATTTGTATTAGCATAACCCTCCCTTGCATGAGATAAACTTCTTCCTCATTTTAGTATAAAAGCACTTTAGTAGTTCAGTGAAGGCCAGCGCACTCGGGGGAAGGAGCACAACGGAACTAATACAAAGAGTTCCAATTGATTTTAAGTTTCTGCATTACTGTAAGAAATTACCCGAGGGTCACACAGGCCCCATAAATGGGACCAAAGATAGCCATTTCAAAGCACTATGAAAGCATTTTGGGAAAAAAACAACAAACCAGGAGCCCAAACAGCAAAAACCTCAAGACTCTTTGAGGTATGGCAGATTGAAGATTGCTTAAAACTGTAAGATCAGAGTAGGTGGTGAATACTGCTTAACATTTCATAACTAAAACAGAACAGCTAAAGTACCTAATACCTCTTAAGAAAAAACCGGTATGGCTTCAAAACATCTGCTTAAGTAATACAGATAACATCTAGGCAAGTGTATACATGCACATGTCTATGCATAACTATACGCATTTACACACAAATGCAACTATAAAATGCTCCAGTTTCCCGCAAACACTTGTTGAGGTCTTTCTACCTGTACAAGTACTGGATGCTCTGGCCATTCCTGCAATAGCCCATTTACTTCTTTAGCAAAATTATCAAGTACAGGTTGGCACTGCCGGACTTGCTGAATATTGGGATGCTGGTAGAAATCATACGGGCTATCTTGTTGCAGCACAAGATCTGAAGTTAATTCCTCAAAAAAAGTATTGCGAAGAATAGTGCTAACTAGAAGTTGGCTTCCCAAAAGGCGATCATTCATTTCGGAACCTAGTAAGCAGAAGGAGGAAGACATCACACATGCTACTAATTCTTTTTCCAGTCCAACAGATGAAGTGTTTTTTCTCTTGCATCCCAAGCCTTAGCATGTTATGTATTACAATGACAGAAGAATATGCCACACAAACAATGAGATGGGAGTATGGAATACGGTAGACATACTTAAAAGTTTACGTTCTCTGTGTTATCAGTTTTTCATATAAAAGTAAAATCAGCATCCTAAAGGTGGGCTGTGATCTTGTCAGAAGACCACAGTTCCTCTGTGCATAAATTCACATTAAGGAGATATTTACTACAGCATTAGTACCAAGACACTGCGAAAAAATAATCCAACATAAACACAAAAAATAAATTGCATATATTACACCTCAGGTATGAACACAAAAATAAGTTACTGTAGAAACAACAGCCCTTATCTGTGGCTTCTTAACTGCACACATATACATTTATTAGATTAGAACTGAAGTATAGCTCTTCAGAAGTGCTTCTTTCAGAAGTGATGATCCCGAGGTCTTGCACATTGTTATAATGATTTACACATCAAGTGTGCCAAAATTCAGGGTGGAAAAAACCCCAAAACCAAAAACACTGCCTTTTTTGAAATTATAGAAGCTTCATTTAAACCAATTATTTTATGAATTTAATTGCAAATTTTACTTCTGGGAAACTTCAAGTGCATCATCTTCCACAGGATAATGCAGATGCAAGTGAACAAAATTTCACTTAGCATTCAATTTATTTTTGAACTGTGTTAGTCATATGCTAACAAATGGAATTACACACCCCACCCCCACCCCCCCCGTAATAATAATAATAAAAAATCAAAGCATTCCACCAAGACAATTCTGAACATGGGGCAAATTCTTTGGAAAAAGAAAATCTGGTTTTGTACATTTTTCCCATAATAAGTCTATTTCATGACCTGCAATACAATTAATTTAAAACAAATCATTACAAAGCTAGACCTGCACATCTGAAATATTGCTAGAGATCTTACCAATTAAAGGATAGAATTGCGACACCAGGCATGCACCAGTCTGATAGCAGGAAATAAAGGCACTGATATAATGTTTGGCTTGATAAGAAGGCAGGCTCTGTTGATACCACAGGGATCGAGCAAAGTTTAAGCACAACTGTTGATGAACCATCATTACTGTTTGCATAGAGGTCTTGGACAAGAGAGCTCTATCGGCTTCCAGCTGATCTTCCGATGGATCTTCCATTTCCATTTTTTCTTCTAGGCTTGGCTCAGCTGTGATATCTTCAAAGTCCTGCAAATTACATGATAATCAAAAGTCAATTATTTCTTCCTTTAATGCCTCCTCTCCCCATCTCCCTTTTTGCACTTTTTAACATTGCAACAATATGTTAATGATTTGGAGTTGGCACTATATAGATACACTGTCTGCCTCACAGCTCAGATGTCAGTCTGAAACAGAACATGGGTGGAACCGAACAATGCAGGGCATAACCACAGCAGACGAGTGCAGGACAGTGATCCCTGAGCTGCTGCCAACTAAACCTCTTTCAGAAAAAGCAGCACGAGTTCTATCTGTTGATAAACCAGCTCAACGCTGTTTGGTTGCTTGAAGACCTGAACTACTACACCCTAACATCACAATGACACGTGTAATTGTCTCCGGGATTTTTGTACTGCATAACATTGCTTGGTGAAGACACATTTCAGAAGTCATTCAGTAATGCAGACTAGTTAAATCTGAAAAAATCTCACAGCTTTATTTAATCAAGGAGATTAGTCTTCATAGGCAATAAAACCTCACCTGCTAAATTAAACAAATTCCAGAATTTTACAACAAACTAATTATATTGTCAATTTATATGCCCAGTAACTGGGCATTATTCACCTGAACCACAGTACAGTTCAAGTCTGGAAATTAGTTCCGAAACATTTTTACAACCAAAAGGTCAAATAAACTAAAAGCACAGTAGTTAATACCTTTCTATCAAAAATCTACCCCACATCTTTCTTTTGCCTGAAGGAAAACACATTTCATTCCTCACTTCATTTTACTTACAGCATGTATTTTTCAGGAGCTATTTTAGATGTTATTTTTCTGTTTCTTTACAGAGTTACAGTTGTTACCTTTTCATGAAAAGGAAATCTTCTTCTAAATTCTTCTTCTTCCTCCTCTTCCTCACTTCGTCCTTTCCCACGACTTTTATTTCTGTATCTGTACAGACTGCGTTCCATTGCCTCCTGCTCTTGGGCCCGGCGTTCCTGTTCATCCCATTCATTTACAATTGCCTAAGGAAACATAAAGCAGCATGCTTTTACACACGTTAACATTTAAAATCACCTCATATTTCATCGAAGGGGCAGGATCTATCTTGTTTGGCTCTTGCCTCCTCTACAGTCTACAACAGTACAAATCAAAGCAATCTATCTTGAAAGCAGATTTGTGAATTTCCCTCTCAACAAACCAATGAGGGGAGAAAGCACAGAGAAGAGTATGCCACAGAGTCCTTGGCCATTCTAGTCTCCTTTCTTAACCATTCTACAAAGAAACTCCCTGCAAAGTTTGGTTTTGTCTTCCTTTGTGTGGTTTTGGCTTTTATTGCTTTTTTTAAACTAATAAAATCTTTAGCAACCACTACAGGCTATGATTTTATGCCTTAATAAACCCAAACAAGTTAATCCAGTCAATTCATTGGAAAAAATAACCCAAAATCTTAAGAACATTATGTTAACAATTATCAAGTAGAACCACAGAATGGTTTTGGTTGGAAGGGACCTCCAAAGATCATCTAGTCCAACTCCCCTGTGGGGGAGATGGTAGATGGGCAGGGACATCTTCCACTAGACCAGGTTGCTTGAAGACCCATCCAACCTGCCCCTTCAACACTTTCAGTGTTGGGGCATCCACCGTTTCTCTGGGCAACCTGTGCCAGTGTCTTGCCACCCTGATTGTAAGAAATTTCTTCTTTATGTTCAGTCTAAACCTACTCTCTTTCAGTTTAAAACTGTTGCCGTGCCTTGTCCTATCACTACAAGCCTTGGTAAAAAGTCTCCTGTCCTTCTTGTAAGCCCTCTTTATATACTGAAAAGCCACAGAAGAGTCTTCCCTGAGCCTTCTCTTTTCCTGGCTGAACATCACAAACTATCAGCCTTTATTCATGGGAGGGGTGTTCCAGCCCTCTGATAATTTTTGTGGTCCTCCTGTAGACCCACTTTCTTGTACAAGAGACAAGGTAGTTCAGTGCAAGAATCCTGGATGTTACCTGACACAGGTGTCTAAAAAGCTGCAGAGATTTCTGGTCCATCTCTCCTCTGGATAGTACATGGCAGCGAAGATGCAACAAAGCATTCACTAGGAGCTGTTCCAGAGTTGGGCAAGGCTGCTCTACTCCCTCAGGTTCTCCTTCAGAGTGCTTCAAAAAGAACTTTTTAAGTCCACGAAGGACCTCAACTGAATTCACTGAGCATAAAATCTCTGCATGAGCAAAGTAAGTGGGGAAAGCATGGCCAACTGAAGGAAATGACAACAAAGTAGTAAGGAGGTTGGTGAGATCAGCTGGACACACAAAAGTTTTGAGTGCTGCATAAACTTCAGAAGCCACTAATCGCATGCCATGTTGCAACTGTAAGGTGGCAGCTTGCAGTGGAATTATGGCATCAGGGAATGCAGCATACTCCTCTGCCAGGTGTTTTCTAAACTGATGGTGTGATTGTTGCCAAGATGCTTCTTCATTTAACAGGCTTTGTACTGCTTGGAGTGATTTAGGTCTTTCCCCACGGAGGAAGTGTAGAAGGCGAGCTAAAAGATCTTGGACTGAAGAAACCCGTGCTATGCTGTTGATGTACTGGTGTGCCTCCTGGTATAAGCAGTCATAGGGTGGAGCTGGAGGCCTGAAGGCCTTTTTTCTGGAGAGACTGCTTATTTGCTCCTTCAGCCTTTGCATTCTTTCATGCAACAGTCTGTTAAAAAATAACATTGATCAGTTTAGACTTACAAATGTATTTCATATAAAGATGTTCATATATATCTAACATAATAGTTAGATGTATAAAAAATTTCAGAAGTATTCTTCTAGTTTGTGTGAAACAGCAAATAAGGAAAAGCAAGAAGTGACACCTGTATAGCATACGTATGCAATTCTCTCCTCTTCCCTCATGCCCCCCCCTGCCGCCAACGCTTCAAAGAAACTTCAATTACTTTTTTGCTTGCGACCTGACAGCTCTGTGAGCATTAAGGAAAAAGTAGTATTGCTTGAAGCAACTGGTAAAATAGCCATTCAGAACTTGTTTTCAATGGCTATCTTTCTCTTTAAGCAATAGCACAGAACTATCAGTAGCTCCACGCATATAATAATGAAATAAAGAACTTCCATTAATAGTGGAAAATCATGAATAATACCCAGTTTTTAATCTCCATGTGCAAGGAACATCTGGAAACCTGCACAAAGGAGAAATCTCTGTTCACTTCAAATTTCCTCCTCAAGTTCCTCAGATTAAAAAAAACAAGCAAAAATAAACCAAAAAAACCCAACAACAAAACAATGGCTACAAATTTTGAATGTCAACAGTGGACTATGTGGTAAGCAACTTCATCCATCCACAGCACCACAGGCAAAGGCTGTCACTAAAATACACATCTGGAGATTTCTACCCAATACAATCAGTCCAAGAACTCTGCAAAATAGCCCTGGCATCTATCACAGCCTTGAAGAGTTACAGTGATAGGTACATATTCCATGTCATTTTAATTTGTTGATAACATTGTCACATTTTAATGACATGACCATAGATTAGATGTATGGCTTTATTTTCATTTCTGGGCATAGCTTCAATTTTATCAAGATGTGAAAGGCCACTGCTTTAACTGCTGTATTTACAGCAGTAGAAAGCATACAGTCAATTCCTTAGACACTGCAAATAAAGAAAACAGCTTCTGTATTTGTCCTTACCACCTCAGTTTGCAAATTCATACTTCAAAATCAGAAACTCTTAATTCTACAGAACACAAAAATTACAAAGCTGTGGAGAAAAGCTTTGGAGTGCAAGCACCCAAAGATGAAATTTCCAATCTAAAAGAAAAGAGCTGAGTGTCAGAGATGTTACCTGAGATGGGGATGAATATAGTTGCTGACTGCTTCATCTTCAATAGTTTTTCCAGTGTGCAGCTGGGATGAGAAATCATTTGTTTTCCATTCACACTCAAGCTGGTATAACTAAAAAGGAAAGAATAAACCATTCTCTAGAGGTTCTGGTTTTGGTAACCAAGTAGGTACATCACTTTCTTGAACATTAAAAGAAGTTCTAACTGTACAGTTTAAAAATCATAACCAAAGATTCTCCCAAGAACACCCAAGCCAAACTCCTTGGTGTTGATTTTATACATTACAGAGGTAAAAGCCAACTCAGATCCATGCTCACCTCTTCTTTTGCGTACTTGAGCTTGTATTCTCTTTTAACAGCAGGATCAAACCTGGTCTGCGGAAGCCACACCTGGATCTGCACCAAACCAATGTTCACCCAGAGGCTTCCACGCCAAGCTGTCTCTGGTAACTCCTTAAGCCCTTCCCCAAAGAACTGCTGCAAGCAAGTTAGCAGGAGAAACAGGAATTCTTTAGGAAGTAACTCCTGATCGGTGAGGCTTCTAAGTATCTTAGAAAGGTACTCATACGCAACAGGATCCTTGAGGTAGAGCTTTTCACAGCACTCCAAGAATTCTTCTTGAAGTTCCATTGGAACCAGATCTACCAGAGCAGAGAGTTGTCTGCTTAGCATTATTCCTTGTAGTCTAGCATCTGTGTGTCTGGAGAAAAAGGAATGAGAAAAGTTTACACATGATAAGGAAGCTCTTCTAACATGCTCAACTTAAATAACATATATGTGGAAGAAAGGTCTCAATACCTAAAATCTGCTATTGAAGAGACAGCCAGGTTGGTCCACAGTGCTGAGCTGACTTCATTAAGCTGCTGTGCTCTCTCCATCCATTCTCCCAGTGTCACATGGGATGATGACAGAACAGGAAGCCCACTCACATCCCACTGGCTTGTCTTGCTGCTGCTAGTTAGAATTTCAAAGAAGCACTTTGAGAAAACGGCTCGGGTCAAAATACCTGGGCCCTAAATTAAGAGATTAAGAGTTAGATTGTTCAGATACAACTTGCACTGACTATGCTAGAACTTACAGTATTGCTTTAGAAAGCTGTTGAATTATTTAATAGAAGAGTTTCAGCCTTCAGTTTGATTAGGTCAGAAGAGACAAACCTTCATAGAAGAGTTCATATTGGATTTAGAAAAGTTCTTTTCCTCTGTTGCAGGTAGCGGCCTCCAAGTCAACCAGTAGTCTGGGTCTGTGGTGAAAGTACTGCTCCAAAAGGATGCTAACGCAGCATTAACTAGCTGAGATGACAGAACAGATATTTCTTCAGGGGATATCTAAGGAGAGAGAAAAACTTAAGAGCTGAGAATAATTTACAGGGAACAACAGAGAATCAAGGATGGACACACACACACAAAGTATGAAACTATTTTTCGGTAGGGATAGTACAAGATATTCCTCAAGATCCTTTTCAAATTCACAGTGGTTGCTTGCATCTCTTCTCAACAAGGAGTACACATCCTGAGGTCTGCACTGCCTCCTGTCTGTGAGATATGCAGCATGTTTACAGAACAAATTTTCAGAATACAGCCTCTAGTATATGACTGCGCAACCTTTTGTAACAACACACAAGGTTGCATAAGCATGAAACAGATAAAGTGACTCAATATTCTGCTCTGAAACATTTAGAAGTGAACTTGCTGGTTTACTGAGCTTTGTGGGAATACAAACCACTACTGTATCATAACTAAACACTAATTGATCAGAATCTCTCTGGTGTATTACGTGCTTTACAGAAAATGCATCAAATAACTGTCTCTGTATATTTGACTTGCAATACAGACTTGAAAAAAATAACATAGAAGCACAGGAACAGAAGCAAGTATTTTTCAGCATAAAATTACTTTGAATGCATAGATACAACTAGGCTGGCACCTGCCATTCAATCAATCTCCTGCTTTTCATTAGGTCACATATGGATGACTGGAACAATATGACCAGACTAGATCATACAGAACTATGTTATTTCAGATTTTGTTGTGTTTTGTTTATGTTTTAGTGCTGTGTTTTCATAACATTTTTTGCAGGCTCACAGTTAATAACCTTTCTTATTAAAAGAAAGAACAGTTAGTGTCAGGCACAGGTAGAAAAACTGCAAATAAAAAAAAGTTACAGAGGTAGACCTATTTTGAAGAGTTACTTGAAAACTTCTGCAAGACTAATTAAACTGAAATTTGTTCTTACTTCATGGAAGTGCAACAAGTACCACAGTCCAGACAGTTGGTGAGAAGCAGCTGGTGTCAGCTTCAGGGAAAAAGCTATAAGCTCAACTAGATCCGAACATATATGTAGCTCTTGACAGCCGTTCTCCCTGTAGGAGGTAAAAGAAATACAGCCTAAATAATGCCTAAAGCAGGGCACATGAAATAAATAATTTGGATAGAAAACCAAATTGAGAATGGCAGGCAAAGCCACAATAACAAAGACTCTGTGAGATGTTAAAATGACAACATTCTAAACACTGGGGAAGAACAAGCACTCAATACTTGTAACACTCTCATCCTTCAAAACTGGCAAAATCTAAAGACAACAAAAAGGGGAAGAAGTGCAATCTTCTGCAGCTAGAAGCTACATGTTCAGCAAAACATGCAAAACAATTGGAGACAAACCGTCATCCAGCCTTATAGTTCTTGTGAAAATCAGAACTTTGCTGAATTCAAGAGTGCATCAGTGATTCTAGGAGTCTCACTGCACAAAAAATTACTTGCACTGAAATCCATAAATTAAGAGCTCTCTTCTAAGGAACGGTCAAACAATCAAAAAATAAATACACTTGGCCCTTAAAACAACATTAAGCTGCGAGTATATGTGTGTAGCTTACACGAAAGGAAGCATGCATACCAGTATACTTTCTCCATCATGAAGTCCAATTCAGACTTTCTACAGTAGCCCCCAGCAACACTGTGATAAACACCTTCATATTAATTCCTAATATGAAAGACTCTTCTATTTCATTAAAAGGCAAATGTTAGTATTTTCCTTTTGGAAATACTTATGTAATATTTACTACATAAAAGGTTTTAGTTGTACTCCAGCTATAACCCATTCATCCATTAATAAAGCAATTGCTGGATAGTAATGTGTTCAGTCAAAGGGTCCTGGACATCAGCATTCCTATTGTTGCACCAGGGAAGTTAGAAAAGAAGTACAGTACTTCTTCGATATAACACTAAACTACTCCTTTGCTGATACTTTTTTATAGCTGCCCAGCTGCAATTCTGCATGCAGACAAGGAGTGCATATGAATTTATATACATAAATATATAAGCTTATGTGTGCATGACATACATATATATGCACATAGACACAGCTATAGATACAACATATATGTACACATGCAGATTTACATACAGATGTAAAACACCGAAGTTGCAGCTTTTAGCTAGAGATTCTGGATCTCATGAATGGAATATAGGATTTCTTTCTCCAACCTTCTTACCTTCTTGCACAAGCCTTGGCCACATAATCTGCTGTCAGTCTGTACTGCCATAGCACACCTATGTATTCCATTGCAGGCCACAGCTGAACCCTACTGCAGAGCTGGTTTAACAAGGCAGGGTCTAACTGACTGGAGATGGTGTCTTCAGTAAATCTTTCCTCTGAATGACCATAGGTAACTCCTTCTGCTCTCAGCTGTGAATGCACAGCTTTCAAAAAAATCTTTAGTTGACCTGTTTGACAGAGTGTAAGAGGCACATAAATGCATGTACTATGTTTCTTGCCAGTGAACATGTCACAATCTTTACATTTGTATATTTAAAAAAAACCATTGACATGGAAGAAATAATCCTGTTAGGCTCTTCAAAAGTGTCACCTACCCAGACTAACATCTTCTAAATGATTGGCTCTAATTATCAGGCCATCTGCTTGCAGTAACGCTTTCTTCACCTTCCATCCAGCAGCAGCAATTTTCACACAGCACATTTTTTCCTGCCATCTACTTTCTCCAAAGGCCAATCTTAGCTCCAGGATGTTAAGTGGTTTGCTGAGGACTTTTAACTGAGAAAAACATTCCATGCCCAGTTTATCCTGGAAACATGAAAAGAACAATTTGTTTCAGCAGCACTAACAGAACAATGAACAAGATCTGTGACTGCAGTCAAAAGTAAGATTTCGAATTACTTCAACTGAAGTACAAGTATATATAAACCAACTTGCAACAACTTAATAATTCTTTCCTAGCCCTACTCAATAAAGTAGGAAGAAAGAAATTTAAATAGTTTAGGTAAGTTGCCATGCTGAAGTATTGTTTGTCTGCATAATCTGTGTAGTTTCTTCATGAAGGAAAAATAAACTTGGCAAGTAAGAATTGTGGCAAACTAAGGGCAGCAAATACACAAAGTAATAAAAATTTCAGTAGCTACTATCACTTAAAAGAAACTCCACTTGTGTGTAAACCACTTGCAATTTAAATACGTTTGGATGCCTAGAAAAATCTCCCAAAATTCTCAGTAAGCACTGAATGTTCTTGAGAGTCCCACAAAGTAACTATGTGCACTTTTGAATAGCTGACTATCTTTGAGAGATAAGGTCATAAAACCCTAGGTCTTAACAGCCAACATCAGCAGCCCACATGACTACTCGTGCCCTGCTTTTAGAAAGCGATTTATATTCTTTAGAAAATTTTACTGTAAGATTTCTTCTTTTAATTGATTGACAACAATTGCTGAAATAAGAAAAAAAATCAAATCTGTCAAAGTAAAAGGCCTTGTCTTGCCAAGTCATAAGGCAGCCCCATCTTATGCTATATAAAAGGAAGTGCAGCTATCTATTCTATACACACATTATGTTCCTAAATAAGCAAGCGGCATATTGACCATTCACAAGTCTCCAGAACAGAGCAAGGAGTAGTATTTTTATTCTTGGGCACCACCCTATATTGAATAACTGCTATCTATACAAGACATTTCTATTCTTAATTATGCTATCTGGATAAAGTGCTGTATTTCACAAAAAAGATGTACATTAACATTCGCTGAATTTGGTTTTTTAATTAATCTAACTAGTCCAAAAGGAATGTATTTTTGCTGGCCTGGAAAGCAAGTGCTGTAAATCTTTATGATCATTTTAAAGCATTATTTGCATATTGCTGGAAATACAAATCTTTTGCAAACAGAGTACTAATACCTTAAAAGGAAGAGGTCTTCCTAGAGACTTCTGCAATATCTTCATATTGGCAGAAATGCTAGCAGGATTGGCCAAGCAGCTCTGAATCTGCTGTGAAACAGATTGAATTTCCTTGGAAACCCTTGCAGATTAAAAAAAAAAAAAAAAACAAAAACAAACAAACAAAAACACAACAAAAAAAATCAAACAAAAAACACACAGGGAAAGGGGGGGGAGAGAAAAAAGGCCACAGTTAACTCAGAAGTTTGAGAAACAACACGAAAGGATGCATAAAGAGACAAAAGTCCCTTCTCTTATCCTTCTATTAAAGGGGTAAAAATTCTAGAAGACCATTTGCGCAAGCATAAGACCAATGCTAAGAAACCTGAATTTTAAAGATGAACAGCTATTTAATCTAACATACTTGTATCACTAATGGAACACAACTTGGACACTAATGGTAAACAATATAGCTAATTAGCTATAACACTAAAGAAAAGAGTAATTAATACATACATTTAACAGAAACACAAATCAAAACCACTCACTTGTGCTGGTCTGATCCAATAAGCATCTGAGGAATTCTGTCAATTAGATGCTTCATAACCCAGTGCCAGTGCAGGGACAAAAGTGACAATCCTGGTGAATCTACTGTCAGGGTGTCAGAGACTGCCCAGAACCGGTCACGCCACAACAAGCAGTATAAAATCTAACAAGAAGCCAGAAAGGTTATAGTTTTCCCATTGCTGTGTGTTACAGAATACTTTGTACTTCAAGCAAGAGAAAAAGCAAACACACCATCACTTGCATTAACTTCAGACTCACACATGCTTTGTATTTAGTTGTACACAACCACTACTCAACTATAGCTCCCTAAAATTACCACATGGCTCTACTGGCAGGTGGAACTACACAAGTCAAAACCAAGCAAACCGTGCACCAAGTCTACAATGACATTGTCAGATCGCAGCAAAATTATCTTCATGATCTGACAAGGGAGAGGAAGAAACAAACCACCCCTGTGACCTACATGTCAGCTATCCAGGTTCAGGTATCTTTCTCTGAGATAGATGTGGATTCTCTCCACTGATGGTAAAGGGAGTAACTGGCACTTCTGTGACACAATTCATACCATCCTAACCGGGCAGAGAAGGCTTGAGATATCTATGTCCCAGGTGTCTATATTTAGGAAAGATAATTCCCACCTAAATATCTGCAGGTTGAAAATCTACACTCCACACAGAAGAAATGAGAAGACAGAGCACAAAAACAGTCACTGACACACTGATGTTAGGCATGTTCTGAATACCAACAGAAGCACTGCAATGTACTCAGTGGTCCCTGAAACTAAAAATAGCATGGTGCACACAATCTCATGTCACTTGACTTGCATAAAAATACTACAAAAAAAACCTACTCACATCATGCATGTCATCGTCACTTAAGGCCACCTGAGTAGACTTCACCCAGTGAAATGCAAATGCATCCCAAAGTTCAAAGAAAGCAGCAAGGTTGACCACGATTGTATGAGGAAGACAGTTGTAACTTCCTGGATCTGAGTTTTGGGGAGGAGGGAAAGAAAGGGAGAGACTGAGTGTTCCAGCCACATCACACGACACAAGGGTCAATTTCTGATCACTAAATGCTCTCTGTGGTTGGGTGGTGTGCGGAACCACCTGAAAAGATCTAAGAATTGAAGTAATAAAAGTAGTCCTTCATTATTTGTACAATCCTCTATTAACCCCTACGCATTTAATGAAGAGTAGTCCATAACGAGGGAAGCATTGACCAACTGCTTCTATGCAATGCACTAACTTCACTGCTTGATTTCCCCCCCTTTGTTTTAGGAGTAAAACATCCAATTTACATAAAAAAATAGAAAGAGGATTAGCACAAAAGCATGTCTGAAGAACTTGGCTATTCTTATTAGCCAAAGACAAAATGCTATTCCAGTTTTTCTCCACCATCATCCTGCAGTTTAGAATTAAGAGAGGAATGATACTCACTCATTACCCAGTAGAGGCTGGACATAAACGCTACATGTAACGTAAGATGTATCTTATTTAAGAACAATGTGTTACACAGCAGAGTAACTCTCATCTCACTGCTTTAAATTCACACAAACTTTCTCTACACATTCAGGACACATCATGTTTAAAGTACACATTTCATAACAGTGCAAATTAATTATATTTCAAACTGACCATAGAACCAAAAGGAACAGTGAAAAAAATCAGCCCACCTTTGTGGAAATCTAGAGACATTCTTAAAACACTATTTCTTGGCTTCTTGCTGGTAATCAAATTCTTCTCGGTGTAGCTTCTTTTTTCTCGGTCAAGAAATAATACTGCCCTGAATAAAAAAAATAAAGTCGTTAGAAATTCAGTACCATTTTTAAGTCTCTGCCTTATGGGGATGGTGAACTACAAAGTGACAGTTGATATTTCACTGTATTATGAAACAAGAATCAAGTGCAGCATAACTAATTGCTTGAATATGGTTTCTGCAGAAGCAAGCTTCACAAACAGCAGATTCCTGACTTCAGCAATCACCAGGAAGGAAAAAGTACTGAGCTACTGAACAGATGCACCACCACCACCTGTAGTACATGTGAGCAACTGCTTCCTTGTACTGTAATTGCAAAATCAGGCTATTTTTTGCTCTTATTAGGAAAATCAGTCCAAATCCAAAAGCAGGGCAACTATTTAAGTTTTCGGTCACAAATTTCACATTGCTGTTTCTGCCTCTTTTATGCTTCATCCCACAGTTCTGGTTGGTCCTTGAACTACTCCAGCCTATATGGAGAGCCCTGCTCCCTGTATTAAGTGATTTGTTTTAGTCTGAATCTACAGAAGACAGAGGCAAAAACCACAAATACCTGGACAAAACCTCAGGCCTGGCATTTTAGATGACATCTATCAAAACCTAAGAACATACTCGGCAGATACCACAAGCATTTCTACAGCACCGATAAGTCAATGGGCAGTCTTTACAAGGTGGCTTGTTTAACCCACCGATTTGCTACAGACTTCAAAAGGATTAGAAGCTGATCTGTGTGTTCCATTTCTGCATCAAAGTTCATCGAATTTCTGATGATATCCAAGAACTGCATATTCCACCTTGGGTCCAGAGGCATCACATGTTCATCTAGGAAGACAGACAAGACAGAGCACAGCAGTGGAAATGTTATTCAGTGAAAGACTTTCCTCAATCACCATGCCTATGCAAGAACATTAGGGAAAGAAAGAAGGAAACCTAAGAGGAAGGCAGAGTCTTAAGCTCCCTCTCACTCCAGATATCCAAACAGAAAAGCATTAAGTTGACTGCAGGTTCTGTAAAACAGAACAGTGAAAGTAAATTAACCAGTGGTCAGAGTCCCCAGAAAGACAGCCGGGAAACTAAGATCCAACTCCCTTTCCCTTCACAGTTCCAGGCAAGATATCTGGGACCATGCATAAAGGCTCCAGTGTCACTGTATGTAGCTTTCAGGCATCTAACAAACTTGGAAAGGAAACCACAGACCTGAGCTCCCAGTAAAACACTGCAGGAAAATTATAGACCTCAACATAGGTTTTATATGGGCCAGCACAATAAATACTGGGAAAAAAGTAGGATGCGTAACCTATCTGGTCAGAAAGGCAGTAGATATATGCATTGCTCTCAATAACATCACTGAAATCTGAGCTGTAGGAATACAGAGTCAGGATTCATAGCCATAGCACTCTTACCTAATTTGCACAGGATGAATGTATTTAATCACCACATTTGCAGTTCTAGACAGCAAGAGTGGCTTTGTTGTTACTTTTTTTGCAACAAGAACAACATATAGTTAGAATGGAGCCTTTGTTTTGTTACACACATTCCCTAAGAAGGGTTGCAGTGTGCTCAGAAAACAAATAAAGGAAGCACCTATGTCTTACGTCAATTTTTTTTCAGAAGTACCTGTCATAGTCGGCTGTAGCAACTTGATCATGTTACTGACTCCAGACGAGAGGGGACTGGCATAGAAACTACCAAGGGCTACAGCACCTGCTTCCAGCTGAATCCGCACTGGATCTGAAGGTGAAAGGCAGAGGACACAGGTGTAAAAGAGCATTTAGTACAAATAAATAAAAATAACTTCAACTGAAACAGCCAAGCAGCCCGAATCGCATCTATGCATGCACCCCAGACATGCTGGTTGCTCCTACTTTGTATTAGCTCCAAGAGCTCTTAAAAGCAGTCAGAATATCACGGCCAAAGAAATAAATGCAGTAAAAGCGTTCTAGTTAAACTGGTGATACTACGTGTATGCTATCAAAAGTATGGCTTATGAAAATCCATGAGTTTATGCCTTCAAATCTTTCTCTCAGTACATCTATTATTTTTTTTTAATTGGGGGGAAAAAAAACAAAGGTCACCTAAGAGCACATGTCACTAAAGTAACTTTCTAGATCTTTTCTAGTTTATAGACACACCTGTCTAGAAAGACAGCAAGATCAAAGGGGAACTATCCCATTCATGTAGGGACAATACAGCCCAAGATTTCTCACACACTTAGCTTCCTTGTATAGTGTATTACTTGGACTAAGGCCTGTCTAAATTTTCCACAAGTTTAATGTAATTAAAGCCATTAAGCAAAATACCTCATCTCAGCTGCTATCCTGAACGTTCAGGCAACACAACTTCAGAAAATCTCAGTTCTGCAGTTTTCTGGCTTTCTAACCGTTTGTATTTCAACACAAAACAAACAGCAGGCATTTTACTGGTTTTAGTACCATTATTTTTAAAAAAGTGATAAGAAAGGCATATTTGCTTACATAGACCAAGAGGTAGTCAAAAATAACTGTAATTCAGAAGCAGGACAAGCTACACACATGCTTGATGTTTAGCCCACAGTCTCCTGTTGTCCCTAATATGCACAACCTGTTTCTGTCTCTCCCTGGAGCCTCAATGCCCTTGATTTAGCATGGATAGTTGAGAAGTTTCATATCAAACCATTTGAATGGTCTATATGTTTTGACAGAATACAACTTGTGAAGATAAAATAAACCAGTCCTTAGGCAAAAGGGTAAGTTAAGTAATTACATACCAAGCACCTGTGGCAGGTTTTTGGCTAAGGAGTTAAGCCATTTAACTCTCAATGTCCAATCTTGGTTGGTCGCCTTTTCTATGAACAACTTCACCGAAGTCTGGAGAACTTCCATTTTATCCATCCAGCTTGCATCTATCTCAACAGCACTGAACTTGAGACCCTCAGGATTAGTGGACTGCATAATTTTTTGAAGGTCTTGCAGAGTCAGTGGTAGTGTCCTGAAACACAAAGAAGTGAAATCCAGCAATCTAGGGCTTGAACTGCCAGTTCCAGGAAAGAATGTATTTTGCAAGTCAAGCTACACAGCATACAACTGTCTTCAGGCAAGAAGGCAGCAATGCAATAACCTCTCCTCTTTTCTTTATTTGGCTTTAAAGCCAGCTTCCAACTTCATATCAGTTGGGAGTACCTACTATTATGAACTCACTATTGCCAAATGTTTGATCAGTGTCAGAAGTGAATAGGCACAGCATTCCACTGAGAAATTATCATAGGTTTTTGCACCAGAATGATATGTGAAGTAAGTTAAAAGACAAAGATAGAAGGCAAGTGTCACTGATTAAAAAAAAAACAAAACAAAACACCACCACCAGCACATAGCTAAGGTTTCACAATTTCAACATTACATCTCTGTACTAACTTCTACAGCTTGTTCATTCACTGGAACCAAACCACAGCACCTGTCTACAGAAGGTCACTGAGCAAAGCAGGCAGGCAGACAATACTAGACAAGTGCTGTGAGAACAACAGTTATATTGCACAAGAAATCATTAGAAGAGTTCTTGCATATGGCTCCTGTACATGAGACTTCCTTCAGACAGCTCTGTTTGAAGGAGATTTGTTTTATCACCTGAAGCTACTGGACCTAAATAACTGATGAATAATTGTTTACATTAAAGCAGGAAGGACTGAGGATCATTAGTATATTTAAAACCAGTGAAATTTTTTTTTTTAAAGCTCAGAAGGAAACTGAAGGAACAGATTTTTGGGCCTCTTATTGCCTTGTAAACCCACTGTTTGCCTTCACGTTTTCTGCTAAATCCCTACTCCTAACAACTTAAAATGGGTCATAGGTACTGACTAAAGATTGACTAGAGTCAAGTATTTTGGACTGAAGAATAAAATGCTAATTAAACTTGTATTTGTAGTGGTTGCATGGAAACGTAACAGGAGCCTCAGTTACAGAGTGTGGATGACCACAGTCTCTACCCACACAATTTGCTCAGGACAAAGTTTTGCAGGGAACAACGACATGCCACCAGTAGTTCATGCATATCTTGTTTCTTACTCATTTATTAAACACAAAATGTTTCTTGCCTACCTGCAGTTTTTAAGGTTTAGTCTATTCACACAATACATTAGGACCTGTGCATCACTCTGGACTGTGGAAAGAAGCGAGTCTTCAGCTGCAAACAGGCCTGTAGGTAAGGAGTCTGGCCACAGTCCCACTGCTAGCAAGGAGTCACCCCAAGTTTCAGAGGAAGCCAGAGATGAAGCATGCTTCGTAACCAATTCTAACACAAGCTACAACAACCAACCAAAAAGCAGTTCAGAATCATAATGAAACATATATTCAAGTATAAAATAGCTCAGGGAACTCTTTAATTACATGTATTTATTATGAAATCACTACAAACCAAACGTTCTACAAATGCTATATAACCTACAGAAGTACCAAAACACTCCAACCATGAGTGAAATAGCAATATTCACTTCCTGTTTTAAACTGTATAATATGTTATCTCCATATGTCAGTGTTTCAAGCTATAGTTTCACCAGTATTAGTATCCCAAAGTCTCAGCTGAAGCTGTCAAAAAACAAGTAAGCCTCAGAGTCCCACTCTGGATCCCTTATGCTGCAGAAGTGAGCCACTATCTACAAAATGTCTGACAAACTGTATTTATCCCTCAGGGAATATCTCAATAAGCACATCCCAGTCTTTATACAACTCTTGCTCATTTGACCTCTGTCTCCAGCAGCATGCCACCAGGCTGAAAAAACATGTCACAGAAGTACAGGTGACATCTGAAATTCACTGTACTTCACCATGCAATACCAAAAAACCCAACTTCTGGAGCTTCAACTGATCTGTTACAGAGTAAGTTATATGCAGAACATTACTGCTTTCACTGGAGCCAAAAAAGGCTCAGAATCTAAAAGATATAGAAAATGCCCCAATGCCACTTAACCCCTCTGCTCTTCATCACCTGACAGATGCCCGAGAGGACATTTAAAATTTTTTGGATCATCTCTCAGAGCACCATCTTCATCAACCTCTTGCTCAGGTACTTAGGAAACAGAGAAACTCAAAACTAGCCTCATGAAGTGGTATCTGTCATTTATCTAGATGATGTAAGAAAAGCTTTCAAACGCCAGACTTTTACCTTTTGGTTAACCTGCAGTTGCTGTGAGCGGCCATAAACTTCCCAACAGGCTCTGTAAAAAGACTTTGCTAACCCAAGGCCTCTTTGTACCTGCTGCACAATTAGCACAGCAGCCTGAAGCAAAGGTGACAAAGATGACACAGAACCTGAAAGACACAGAGCATATAGGACGATATGAACGTTTAGTAATTGTCAACACTCTCTGAGAACAAACACTAGTTTAGACCCTGACGAAGATCCAAAACAAATGAATCCTACTGTGTCCTGAAAATTGAGTGGGTTCTTCCCAGGGTTAACAAAAAAATCTGACAAGACTGTAAATAATAGGTGACCAGCTCAAAGTAAGACCTCAAGTAGCCAAGATAAACAAAATTCAGTGTCGTCTTGCCCCAAAGAACAACTTGAATAGGCCTTGTGCAAACCCTCTATTTCACTGATTTTCATTTAGAATATATTGCCTTCCCTATAGCAACACACAACTGACACTTGCAGGTGTCTGAGGTCTCCTTACAGAGTGCTCAAGTTACCATCCTTTCATGACTTGGGCCTACTTTCTGAGAACACAAAACCCAACCCAAAACTACCTAATTATACTATACTATGCATTTACATATAATAGGACATAATGTAATAAAATAACCAAGTTTAATATTAAAAGAGTTAATACAAACATATGTAATGAGCCTAAGTTAATAAATATTGAACAGACTCTTCTTACCTGCTATCGCTGCCTTGGTTTCTGAATGCACAGCCATAAGTGCATCACAGATGCTATTTCCCACTAAACCCAAACCATGCAGGAGTAACTTCAAATCCAGATCATCCAATACATTTCCATCATTCTCCCCAGGAATGTAAATTTCAACCCCACGATTTCGCATGGCTCTGGATATTTCCCCATGTGCAGGATCCATGGAAAGGAAAAGCCTGACAGACATTAGAATAGAATAGTTCAGTTCGAAGGGACCTACATTCTTAAGATGTAACTTAGGGCTTTAAACCGCTCTTCATAAATTAAGTTCATCTTCATAAAAATGGGGATACTGATATCTAGAAAGACAGAGACATCTACTGGATTTAAATGAGAAATCTGTATGAATAATTATACTTCGAAATTAGCCACAGATCCATTGCATGATTTTTAACTCAATTACATCTGAACTATGTTTATCATTTACCTACTTAAAAAAAAAAAAGTTAAAATATGCCTCTGAGCTCTAAAGACCACCATTAAAAGTCTTAGCAACAGCTTCAGATAAATCTGTGCTATTTAGAAACGAAAAGTATCCAACACCCAACTAGTTAATCCTATCAGTAGACATCTCATAAAAGCAAGGAGAGAAAAAAACTTCCAAGATACAATGCAGCAAAAAAAGGTTACTAGAAAGTCGAAGACCTTGTTTCCAATTCAGAGGAAGCAGAGCACATCAGCCCCAATATTCTTTTCATGAAATTATAAAAGGTAGGAATTATACAGAATAATCTGTATGTACTCCTCCCATCTTCCCCAGAAACCACTTCAGATCTGAGAGAATATAGACTGTCTGGTTGGTGTTTTTTTTGTTTTGGTTTGGTTTTTTGTTGTTGTTATTTTGGGGTTTTTTTAAGTTCTGTCACTGCAGGAAACTCAAAATTTATGAATGGGATGGAAAAAGCCGGGAAGAAAATTATTATGTCCATATACCAGTTTTCATCACCAACATATCTGAATACTTTGCCATCTTCAACACATGTATTGTCAACTCCATTACAGTGAGACAAGGAAATGCTGAAATCCTAAATTAGAAATGGAGAATCAAGGCAGAGATATACTGGTATGAATTTTCCAGTGTAATAGCCTGTGTTGCAAAAGGGATACAAAGCCAAGTCTCTCAAGCTCTCTAACATATGCTCATCACAGTGTAGTTTTCTTCCTTGCCAGTGTCGCTGCATTACATGGCAAACTGAACAGCATACAAAATAGCAAGACTGGCTCACTGCTGACTTTTTTCTAATCTGCTATTTAGTAGGAGGAAAAATAAGGTAAAAAAAAAGCGAAAAAAAGGAAAGAAGGAAAAAAAAAGCAGAAACGCAAAGCACCTGAAGTTTGGATGAGGAGCTATTGTAGGAATTGTGCCATCTATCACACCTCTCTCACTCATGGTAAGAATTCCTCCTGGTTCAAGTAAAGCATTCAAGCGGTCCAGCACAGAAGGGCTATGATCAAAAGAAATGTTTATGGTTATAAAAAGGTAACAATTCAATCCCTTTCTGATCTGAAATCAAAATGGTACCGTTCTTAAGCAAAAAGCCAAACAGCTAATTACGACATAAGACAACAGGAAAACTATCACCTGCTAAGCTGTCTGAGAAGGAAGACACACTTCCAGAAAAAGTTACTGCTCCTGTGTGTTGTTATCAAATGCAAAAACATTCAGTTGTGAACCATACAGTAAAAAGCAAAATAAATTAGGGAGGCCAAGGGATTTTCTCAGTGAAACAAAGCCACTAAAATCTCTTACTTGCAGAAGTTAACATTGTCCATCAACAGCCAGTCTCCAGACTGCAGGGCCTGAACCAACATCCCATCCACCCACTCAAAAGTGCCATGGCTGTTGTGGTCAGCAGCATGGGCCTGCTGCAGCTTGAAACGGCGAAACTCTTCTACCAGGTGAGCAAACTCTGAAAGGAAGTGTATTTTACACGAAGACGTACATTACTGAGGTAGCTGCCTGCTCCATTCAAGAAAAATAGTTATTTTGTTAACAAGCATACGTGCTTCCCACTTTTTAAGGGAACGTAACAGCAGAGGCTCCAACTCTTCAAGTAGCTTCCCACAGGCAAAATCCATGAGGACAGTGAGGGTTTGCAAGCACAGAGAAATATAAACTAGACTGACACTTCTCTCCAATGCTTGTCCCCCATCAGATGAAGTTTGATGGGTATTAACATCATACTTTAGACAACGATATAAAAAAAGGGAAAGAAGAAAAAACAACCCATACATTATTCTCCTGACAGCTGTAATGCTCAGCTGATCAGTGCTTCAGAGAACAAATGCAAGAATAGAATATCCAAATACCCTTTCTTAGGAATACAAGGTAAGAGCTTTATAGCATCCTATGTTGAGTAGTTCAGTACAGGAGAATTTCAGTATCAACTACTGATCACTAGCAGGTGTAACTACACAAAAAATAAACCTGAAGAGCCACCATCAATGTAACTTTTTCAGAAGCTATGAAGTAGCACAAAAAAACCCCTACAACTCCCTTGCATTGCAGATTTATTATTTCTTTCATTTTCTCCAAAGGAACATTATAGCGTCACTTCAAATTGCCCACCATACATACCTGCCTTTGAGTAAGAGTTTATTTTGTT
The DNA here is from genome assembly GCF_023634155.1 of Falco peregrinus. NCBI lineage: Eukaryota > Metazoa > Chordata > Aves > Falconiformes > Falconidae > Falco > Falco peregrinus. The sequence goes on from NC_073727.1 coordinate 87,101,194, forward strand.
GTTTAGTCGCTGGGTAAGTACAAGTATTCCCTCCAGTTTGCTCACTAATTCAGTTGTAACACTTCTACCTCCTTCACCCAGAGATTTGGGTTTGTAATTCAGGATGAAATTGCTCCAAGCACGCAGCACAAGTTCAGCATCATCTGCACAAATTTCTGTCAGCAGGAGACTGTCCCTTACTAGTGTGCTCACAGCATTCTCCACTTTTTCCAAAAGGCGCTGCCATGGCCTATTGATATCAACCTGCAAACATGCCATTAGAGTTAGTTTGTCCGGAAGACTGTGGTGCCTAAGGCTCCACTTGGTGCTTGAACACTAAGATTTGCAGGTAGGAAGAAGAAATTACAGCCACACTACCAACACAGTATTTACCTGTTCAAATCCACCCAGGAGTTCAGTTGTATCCATCGCACTGTTCATTGCCATGATTTTTAGTCGATGACCAGTCAGATGGGCCAGCAGCTCAACAATACTGGTTTTGCCGACAGCTGCTGGGCCCACCAGGATTACCATCCAGCTCATGTGCACACATTTCATTATGGACTCGAGCGACTGCAGTGAATGATGCAGAAGTGAGAGATTTCTGCCAGGACGATGAATATAGTTGCCACGAGAAAGAACTGAATAACCGATCTGGAATGGATGAGACACAAATGGGTGAGTACTTCAAGAGGCAAAGGGGATTTCGCTATGCCAGTCACTTCCTTCTCTCTCAACTCTCAAAAACTCTTGCCAGTTTACCTGAACATTATATGGAGTGATGTGAAACTCTCTGGTTCCTGTATACACAGCAGCTTCCTCACCAAAAATGTCTCTAAACGTAGATATAACCTAAAAGAGTTGAAAGAGCAAAAAAGAGACTTGTCAGTTAAGTTATCCATTCTTCTAAAGATTTACTTACAAAATAGCCTTTCCTCTCAGCCCCACAGCTGTGTGATGGTAACTAACACAGTTTAAACTCAAGTGGCATTTCATTCAAAGTGCAGCAAGCAAGTAAAGTGAGTGTGAGCTACCCACAGCAACTCCTTCATTAACCATGCTTTCCTGTGACTCGAAGTACTCTAAGTAATGTTTCTCTTTACCAAAATACCGGGAAGTAAGTCACTCCATAAATAAGCTCTTTGATAACACACAAAAATTGTAATACTACAGGGAAGGGGAAAGTATGCCTGTGAGACAAATATCCAATCACATATAGTCGGTAACTTCAGTCTTGCAATTTGATTGACTTTTAGTTTAATACCATGTAAATGTTGTGAAATGAAACACAAGCAAAGGATTTCTAAGCAAGAGAGGGATAAGTGGGTAGCAAAGGTGGAATAACAACTGCGGTGAGTGTGTTTTGTAAGAGCAACCTTAAGCAGTGAGTTTAACAGAACGAGGGGAGCCATCTGACAGGCAGATGAAAGAACTGACAGATAAATTAAAGTCAATAAAAGAAATCCAAGCCAGAACAATTTAACAACACTGGCAGGGAAGAGCAGAATTAAAGGACATTATTTTTATTTACCATACTGACACAAACGCTTTTTAACCATAAATTTAAGAATCTCTCCATATCTCAGTGCTATTTCTCTTCTCTGCTGTCTTCTTTCCTCACAAATATGCATGCAACCCGTGCCACTTCTATGAGAACATTATTAATGCAGAATCACACAAGAATATGCTGTGTTTTGCTCTAAGTCCTCTGTTATTCTGCTTGCCTTCATTTATCTCAGCTTTCTGCTTTTATACTAGTAGGTAATCAAACTGGTATTTTAAATGACAAGAGGAGCAGGTACCTGTGTGACACTTCAAAACCCGAAACCTACCTGTTTTTGTTTTGTAAGAGGTAATGTCTATGAATGAATTTCAAGGCATCTTAAAGTTTACACTTGGATTTCTAGAAATACTTCCTGACAATCTGAAGAGCAAGGAAGAATACCACATGGCTCACCTTTTCTTTGTCTTTCCTGGTTCTCATTCTTTCTCCATACACCAAAAAAACATGCTGGCCTGGATCATAACATCCTGGTGACTGGTCAACAAGCATAAGCTGGCACCAGCGGAAAAGATCACGTAAGTTGAACTCCCAGGGTCCTCCTTTCTGTCCCCACTTTTTTTCAGTCATTACTTCTTTGTCAATCTGGAAAAGGTAGCATTTTAAAAAAAACAACCATCTTTTATTCTGCCCAAGTGCTGGTCTTCAAATATATTGTTTTTAAAATTCAACTGAACTTCTGCCTTTGGCACTGCTTACAAGACAGAGGATAACAGAAAGAGCAAGCTGTATTCACTTTCTGAAAACATCAGGAATCAAAGCTAAATTTAATTTGTCTGTTACTAACTCTCTCAATGCTCAGATTGCACACTATAAATGAATATTCTGTAAGATACTGCCACAAAAGATTTTACATAAAGCCACGGAATACTACTTTCACTTAATATTACTACCGGGTTTTTTTGTTTCATGACATGAAGATTAAATGTAATTTCAGAAGCACGACCATCAATAAAATTCTTACTGTGAATTTTATATTCAGCACTTTGCTCAAAATGGCAGCATCTAAGCCACAAAATAGCAGATTAAGTTGATGCCTTGCAGTTAATGCTGGTTGAAAACCTTTTGAATTAGCAAAATTTTAGATCCAAGCATCTCTGAACCCTTTGCTATGGGCAAATCCTATCAGGAAAGGCCTTCCTTTATTGGTCTCAGTGTTCCAGAAGAATGCCACATATACTTACAAGCTTCTGCTTCTGTAAAAGTCAGATGCTGCTTTCACAAACAACATGCCATAATAAAGAGCAGATTAAGAATTCAGACCAGGAACAAAAATACACATTTCAGTTCAGATACAGCTCATTCTGTTTGTGCTTCAAAAATAATCTATATGTGTGGAAAAACATCATTTTCTCAACTCACTTCAAGCTAACAAACCATAAATTTTTCCACCTTTTGTGGAACAAAGCCTTTATTTATTAATTTATTTTATCTTCTGTGAAAAGTAACGCTTCTTCAGTTATCAACCAAGTATCTGACTGTAGCGGTACAAGAGTTCAGGTGGGTTTCAGTGGTGTCTCCTTTACTTTCTTCTGCATATACTTCCATTCTGCTTTTTTACCCACATACTTCTCCGTAAAAATGCTTGGAAATATAACATTAGATTTAATTTTTAAAATCTTACTGCCTTCTGCCAATTTCTACACAAAAGAAATTAAGATATATATTTACCTTGTTATTGAAAGCAACCATGTTAGCAATAATACTTTTATCAATAGCAGGAAACAGCGTATTCCCAATAAACTCCATATCCTCTGCAGACAGTGGATCAACATACACCTGTAGAATCAAGAGCATGCCAAGCGTTGATACAGTCAGAAAACTACAAGACAGGATTCGTGACATAGTTTAAACCAAAAAAATAAGCTTGCCTGTGTAAATCTATTAAGAAAGGACTTGGGCAGACCCTTTCTTCCACCTCCTTGTCTGTAAGGATTCTGGCATCCAAAAATCTTAGTCATCTTGTGCTGTACGTGAAAATTCATTCCCAATTCTGGAACATAAATCTCTGCTCTGTGGTCAAAGCATGCATTGAGCCCCTCTAACACAGACTGAGAAGCCAGGTTCAACTGAGGAAAGAAATAAGGATATAACATTAATGCTCCACAAAATACTTTGGCATAATCTCTAGTTTAACAGTCTGGCATACTCAGAAGGTATGATGCAACTTCTTTGCTGTTCTAGCAGTCATATGTTATTACATCCAGCTAGACTGTTACTACACTGAAGCAACTAACACTTTTCCTAACGTGCACTTGCTCTCTGAAAATATATTTTCACCATGATAACGGAACAATTCTCCACTGTAAAATCTGCACGTTCAAGAAGTTTCTTCTGAACTTATGTTCACAGATCTGTGACATTCAGTGTTTTGTTTGCTTGTTTTTTTAAAGGAAGGAAGTCTGGGTTATTTAAATATAATGGTTGTTTAATGTGGTATTCTCCATAACAGGAAAAAAAAAGGTATAAAAACAGATAAAGAATTTAAGATTTTGCACTCTGCAATAATCAGAATGCATGCTGCCAAGAAGCGAGCTATGTGCGTGCGTATGCTTGAAAGCACTTGCTACATGGTACAGGAACAAACCTGTGGTGGCAAAACGGAACTCTTCATCATAATTAAATCTGTACCTAGTGTATTAGCACCAGCAAACCCCCTCCTATTTCAGTGAAATTATATCTATATAAGAGCATGTGTATCAAAACTTCTGCTGACGTGCTTCCCAAAAACTCTCAAATGTAAATTAAATCTATCCTTGCTTTTCTGCAGGAATTTATGCTGGGATTCGATCCTTGTTCCTGTGTCTAAAAGAGGTCTACTCAAAACCAGTCTTTTACACTCCCTCCACAGAGGGCCAATGGGCAGAGGGACTTGGAGATTATTTTTCTTTTAAGCAGAACTATCGCTTTCAATGTGGCACTAGATGCACATAACTAAAAGTAAGCAAAATTTATTTCAGCCATCAGCCCATGAAGGTATTTATCCTACATGGCAAATCACCCCCTTTGCTCTTCCAGAACATTCCATTTTATTTTTACCTCAAACTTGAATTTACCTCATCCAATACAATCCAGTGTCCAGCCTTTAATGCTGCTAGTAGTGGTCCATCACGCCAGGCAAATTCTCCTCCCTTCCCACCTTCAACAGGCAAGTCTGTCCCAAACAAGTCTGTTACATCCTTTGGGAAAAGAGAACAGGGGAGAGGAAGGGTGGGATTACAAAACTTCGCAAAGGTTCATAAACAGCCTTTGTTAACTTTACTTCACGTTTTCTCCCTCCCCTTCCCATACGTACATTTTCCCTCTATTTAAAAAAAAAATCAGAACTTGCTGGATGCTAAAAGGTTTTCTATGATAGGACTCCAGTGACCAGCTAGTCACTGTTTTTAACACCAAAAAACTAAATTAGAACAGAAAAACTAAAAAGCCTTAAAACAGTTTCCAAGTCACTTTACAGAAGCCAAGAAAAACCACAGGAGACACAGATACACGTCTTCACTTGAAAAGAACAGAAAAAACTGGTAATTGGTATTCGCTCAAAGAAGCTCACTGCTTTTTCTGGTTCCCCCTTCCCATCTAGTTTTATCTTGAGAGCAGGAAGGAAAAAATGACATTTCAGACTCAGTGTCAAATTTAAAAAGAACTATGCTTTTTAAGTTAAACAAAATCTCCCCCCTGCCATAAAAACTAAGTTACAAAGACATTTTATTCTACCGTTTGCTCAGACAGGTTGATTCGAACAAGACAGTTTCCCGAGGCTTTTGCCAGGGCAGCAACTAGACTAGTCTTGCCCACTCCTGGTGACCCCTCCAATAAAATAGGTTTGTTAAGCTGTAGGGCTCTTAACAGTCTTTGTGCGTTCACTGCTGTAGTCCCAGCATTTAGAGCATAGTCTGTAATGTTGCTCCTTTGAAGAAGAGGGCCTAGAACAAAGGAAAGGTAAACCAGAAAACAATTAAACCAAATGTTTACGCTGGAGCTGCTGACAGCGTGCTTCTGAATGAAACTGTTCTGTTAATCACTGATCTCATTACAACAAGCAACGGAGATCAAGCTTGTACCCCATTCTCACAGACGGAGCACATACTTCCTGTTTGACCTGCAGTTGTGTCTCAGCCCATCTCCACATGCTTTTGTTGAATTTTGTAAAAGCATATGAATATACGATTTATTTTGCCATGATACTTGGACACTTCCTGCTTCATGACCTAAACTAGAGATCTATCACAGAAAAAATCATACATCTGTACTTGTGCTTCAGATATGTGGACATAAAACTCAAAAGCGGCTTTTGAAAATTTGGCACTGAGGGATACAATTCAGTCATGTTATAGAACAACATATTAATCTGCTCCATACACTGCTAACTCTGTGAAGGAAGACTGCTTTAATTAAAACGTGGCGCTAGGCATGTACTTCCTTTACTGCTACTATGACATACAGCAAGGAGAGAGTACAGAGCTAGTCTGCCAAATTGCAGCCGGCACAGCTCACTGGGACATCACTCTGCAAATTCTGTAATACAGCATTGCTCAAGTATACAAGATATTAATCACCACTTTATCTTACACATCTTGATACCTGTTTAGTAGCAGAGGGGAAACTAAGCAATTTACAAAGAAGCATTACCTTGTACAATTTTATGCATGACTAACATAACCCACGGATATAAAAAAAAATGTTCAATGCTGAATGATTAATACAGCATTAGGAACATATAGTTCTATGTATTAAAACCCAACCAGCTCAACTAGAAAGCTCAGTCATCACTTTGTAGTGATGACTTAGTCCTGTCACTGTATTTTGAGGGTAGAAAGCAGTATTTTGGTAGTTCCATTTGCACCAATTTGTGACATGAGGGACTAAATTTTGCACAAATTGCAGTTTATCTTTGAGAGGCTACAGCAAGGCAGGGCTCTAGTCTTCATTCTGTTTAGCACTGTATGCAGGACTCCTGCTTCCCATGCTTTACAGAAGGGCCAGGATGAGCTGTAGCTTTAGTTAGTGGAAGTTAGCAGCCATTCTAACCATGCGAAGTGACAGAAAATTACAGCTCAGAATTAAAGAAGCTTTATTACACCAAGAAGCCTACCAAAACTAGACCATTAACCAGTAATTTTAAAAAGTCAAAGAAAGCAATTAACATGTGCCTTCTTAATAAACGTGACCCAATTGCAACCAACATACTTGGAGGCAGAAAAGGCTTTTTTTCTAAGGCCTGAAAACAAACTATAGATTGTACCATGATTGCTCAGGTACCCTACTTAGACCTAGTGGATAACAGAACTATTGGGAATAAAACCCACAGAATAAATGTCCCACTCCCACAAAGTCTCTTGCCTCTTGGAATAAAAAAGGGGTGGATTCCCATAAAGTCATCCATCCACACAAACTCTTTCTCCTTTGTTCGGTCATAAATCTTCAGTTCATTCTTCTGATAATCAGTCAGCTCAAGGAATTGACTCATTTTGTCATGTAAGAATGTCAGGCATTTTTCACGAGCTAATAAAGCCGTATCAGCTGAGCAGGATGTTGTACCTGTAATTAGAAAAGTTAAAAGTGCTTCACAAACGTAACTAGGCACATGTATCTTATGACTAAGAAACTCAATTCCTTCACAGATGCCATTTTTGTGCACACAGGTTTGTATTTCATGTTAGGGATTCTACTTGTCAGTGCTTCCAGTAACATTTAACATGGACAAATTGTTCTGTGTGCAATAATTAAGGACACCTTATTTCCAAACCCCTTTATTCTACCATCACTACCATCCTGACCCCTTGCCATAGTTGCTCCAGGCCTTCTTTCCCTGCATTTCTTGTGGTTTTTTCGCTTTTTTCGCCACTCCTATCTCCTATTTATCAGCTGGGCCCGTGACCGGACATTGAAAGATGCATTCTGAGCTATGCACGATACAGGCTAGTATCCAGATGCTGACATGTGGGATGGGAGAGAGAATAACACATGGTCATGTGATTAAGTACCATATCAGCTCAGAAAACTCAATAAAAAACACAAGCTTTCTTAATTTGTGTGCTAGCTTTTGAATTATTATGACTACCTCTAATTTACTTAAGCTTGCTGGATTACTCAAACTGTTGCTACTGAAACACAAAAAAGGCATACAAGTACAGGATATTGTTAAATGGAAGCGTAAACAACTCTTGGAAAAGTTCCATGCTGCCCCAAAAGCATTTTATTGCATTCTACTAAAAAATATTAATACAAATATATACCTTCATCTTTTCTGCTACCAGATGAGCACTGAAGACTTACCTGATCCTATCCCATCAATGTATACCAGACATGCAGCATGGACAAAAGACATCATTGGAGATATGTAAAGAATGCTATATTCCTTGGCAGAAGTTGACTCTTCATTCTCTACCATGACATTCATAAACTTAACCCAGGACAAAACGTCTCGCACACTGAGAATACACTGGCGACCAAACTCTTGATTAGTTAGCCATTCAACAAAGTCCATCATGAGCTCTGCTATGTCTGCCCCTGAAAAGAGTAAAAAAACAAACCCCCAAAAAAATCAATGGAGCTACCACATAATTTTGTTGGTCACACCTACTACAGTGTTGCATAAAAAGCATCAATAAAGTAGACATAGCTGTCATATGCCTGAGCAACGTGGATGGGTACTCCATGTCCTAACAGGCAGGATAACCAAAGAGTTAGTCCATACCTGTGCTGTCATTACAGATAGTATTAGTCACTTGATTCTGTCTTGTTACTTGAATTTAAAACTAACAGTGAAGCTGCTGGCAGAAAATGAAGTGTCAGTTCTTTCAACACCTTACATGGAAACAAAGAATGGGCACTGAAGGGCTGGGGATAATTCAACTACCTGGACAGTGAAGCAAATACAGCCTTGAACTTACTTCTGGCTAGCCGTGTAACAACATACACAATGAGGGAAGAACAAAGTCCGAACTATTTCATAACTGTCCTCAGACAGAAATGTACTTATTGAAAAAGGGGACACACAGGTGTAAATTCTGACAAAATTTCAGCAGCCTCCATACTAATTTGTTTTTTAACAATGTTTGAATACCAATACAAGGAGAAATACCCACCTCGATGGTTTATTCCGCTCAGTGACAACCCTGGATGAAGATTGTGTTTTACAATCTGTATCAAATCATCACGGCCATTGCTTTGCGGACACCATATTTCTGTAAATCTGTTGCGCAATGCAGGAGAAAGCTGCAAATGAGCAGAATGACATAGCAGTTGAAGTTACATTACAGCATATTACATAAGGTTGCAGTTAACCGATAGCCTTGTAGCCCTAGTACTTGCAAACAATAAATAAAATTACCAGTCTAGACCTTTCCTTCTAATTTTGCCAAGGTCACTCTGTAACACAATCTTTGAGAGAATGTGGATTTTAAGATTTCTAGTATTGGCATCAATCCAGGAAATAAAAGATGAAGAAAGTTGAAAAGAATATGGGAAGAAACGGAGCTGGTTTGCAAGCACCAAAGCTCCATTTCATTCTAGGACATCACGTATCAAGCAATAGCTACACAATGTCCCTTCGCATACAAGAAGCAAACTACCACACGGAAATTTGCCTTCAATTGGAACTCGCTTCTGTAATTCCTCTTTTCCTCTGGCTGAATTAGTCAAGCAAAAAAACATTAGTGTAAACATAATGCAGAAATAAATCCCCTTTAAACACATGGCTTTACAATGAGTTGTTCTGTACTGTAGAAACCACTGTAAATGGAGTATCCATCTTCTTTTGAGTAGAAGAGCTTATAATTCCTTTTTTTAGTCCTAGCTCTCAACACTGCTTAAAAGTTTATTTTGTTGGGTCCCCCTCCCCCCAGTCTGTCCTAAGTTACTTAAAGCTGAACTTCAGAAACAGATTTCCTCATTTAATGAGAAAGGTCTTTGGGGATGTGATGTTCATACCCACTGAAAATTACAAGACGACTTCCGTCACTTTCTGAACAGTATTACAGAGAATAATCTATTACACAACTTCACACTACTCCAGACTCATGTTAGAGTTGGATTTTCTTGCTTCCTGAGCCACAGTTCCTGTACTTGAAGTATTCTACATACCAAGTCTACCTGGAGTATTTAGAGGCCTGAAGTTTTCTGACTTTCTGCTGAGCATCGACTTAATGTTGTCAAAACGTCAGCACACAAAAGTGACGAAAACTAGATACATCCTGATCCTCCTCTACAGCAAGGAAGCAGATACCTCCTAGGAAGCACCGGAGGCCAGAACTGGCATGACACATTTTTGCATTGCACCTCCAAATCACTAAACAGTCAACATGACCAGAAGATACAGGCTGTATTTCCAGTTGCTTTGACATTTACCTCTTTTTTCCCAAAGTCACCTCCTGGGTTCATGGTTGCAAGGATACGGAATTTCTTTCCTGCAACTAACAGCTCTACCTCATTTTCCTCATCGTCTTGACCACCTTTTTCAGCAAGTACCAATGTCTTTTCAGCTTCAAGAACACTAGAGAAGGTTAAAAAAATGTTTTAAATTTCATTTCACACTTCAAAACGTCACTTAAAAATGAAAATCACATGAATTGGGCAGAAGTCATATAAAAATTCAAAATAATAATTTTTTTAAATCTGTTCATCCTCCCCAAATGAGAACACTTCTGATATTGTTCAGAAGGAAACTCTACCCAATCCTGTCAATAAGGTTCAGCTCAAATGATCTGTCAAAAAAACCTTACCTAATAAAGTGTTGCAGCACTCTCCAAACTAGCCGGCTGCAACAAGGCCTTTTACCATCACATACCAGCACACTCTTCATGCCAGTCCCTCTGAAGTGTTGCAGCACTCTCCAAACTAGCCGGCTGCAACAAGGCCTTTTACCATCACATACCAGCACACTCTTCATGCCAGTCCCTCTGCTGCCTTCTCCTAGTCTCTCCTCATCCAGGGCACGCTCTCTCTGCTTCTCCCTCTTCCTCAGCTGCTCTCTCTTCCGTGGCTGCCCAACCACTTCACAGAACCAGCCACAGCTGCACCTTGTCTACATCGGCCAACCCACCGCCCCTGAAGCCAGCCCACAGCTGTATGTTATCAATGATAATTAACCTGCCTTCATTCCTCTACAATAAAGTACATACCTCACAGATCTCTTTACAAAAGCAATGGCAAAATGTACATTCATAGGAGCTAGATAAAGAGATCTGCACAGTGAGCCAATCTTCAAGGTGAGAGATTATACATCTGAGAAGCATTCTACTAGGTTTCTGTGCTTTGGGGGGATTTTGTTTGGTTTATTAGCTGTACTTCACTGTATGCTGAAAGCTGTGAAAGTTTGAGCTATTATCTGTTTAGAAAGACACTGCTTAGTATCACTGCCAAAATAAACTTTAACTGAACTTTATGAAAGATAGATGCAATAACACAATGAAACAATCCCAGCTTGTAACAGAGAGGGTCTGGATATGGTAGAAAAATAAAGCTTCTAGTCATCTCAATATAATGGGCAATGGAAAAGACTAAAATGAGGGATACTGCTACAAAGAGATAATGACATGAAATTTGGTTTTTGGTTTGGATTTTTTAATTTTTATTTTTACACACACAAAGGAGGGGAAAAAAACTAGATGTTGTTTCTGGGATTTGATAAGATGCATCATTTTCAAGAGCTCACTGACAGGCTGAAAATATGAATATTACAGATGGTAAATTGGAGATTTTACTTTTAGTTTCCAATTTGACTAATGCTGTAAACTGTCTTCAAATACTGTTTAAACTGTTTCAACCGAACTTGGGTTTATGTTCTTAATTTCTTTATCCAGGGACTTGAGCTACCGAATAAAGGAAACACTTTCATCTTATCTTTGTCGATGAAACAAATACAGCAATTTGAGCGCAGAGCAGTCTGCAGCAGCACTATAAGGCCAAATGGAAAGTAATGGCACCAACCAAAGCATTTAAACCCAATGATTCAGCGTACCAGTATATGTCAAGCAAACATATACACATCTGCTTTTCAGTTGAAGTCCCTTTCATTTTTCCAGGTATGTTAAGACATCAAGGCAGGTAAGACAAGGAAGTTTCATCTTGTCTTAACTTACTATCTTTTCCCCCAGCTGTAACTAAAATTGCACACAGCACAAATTGTCTAATTAATTACTGTGATTAAAGCTAGCACCTCTGTCAGATGACAACCAGAAAACCAAAGGAAACTGGCACAGAAGTTGAAATACGAATAAGGCCAGAGTTATTTGGGTCATTCTCCCTTCCAGCAAGGCCTACAACAATGAAGACAGCAGCTCCCCCAGGCCAGGAAACAAATCTGCGTAAAAGCAGCTAGATTTACCCTGTTCACACTGTATAATGAATAGACACACTGAGGATACTTAATACTCACACATTTAAGACATACCTGTTAAGTCGCTCTAGTACAGAATCATCTGCTAAGGAAATCTCATCAAGGAGAAAAAAACCCTCCTCCTTCATTGCTAAAACAAGGGGTCCATCACACCACTCAAAGAGTCTAGAACCATCAGATTCCTCCTAAGAAATGGAAAAGGAAGTCAAAAGTCATTAGTAATTGCTACTTTTTGCTTCCATTGTCACACCATCCAAACTGCTATCTATGCAAGACAAACCTGGTCTTTTGACCTCTGTCTGACTGGTCGCAGTCCTCCCAGGAAGTCTGACGTCTCCATGTGCAAGTGACAGTTCACGGAGTATAGCTTCTGATTTGTTAATGCTGCAAAGATCTGACAAATGGTCGTTTTACCACACCTGCAAAGTAATTTAATTGAAAGGGAAGAATAAAAAAACCCAAACCAATCAGCTCACTTTGGACAGGATTCATACTTTTGTTGAAGACCTATGCAGCAAGGACTAGCATGCAGATTTCCTTCTGCTCCTTTCCTTGAAAGAAATGTATGCGAAGTGAAGTCATTTTTGGCACAACTACTGTTGCCAAGTTGGGCAAGATGCCTTTAATAAAATTTAAATCAGTATCTGCATTGATGGATTTCTGCAGGTTTAAAGTCAAACTTATTTCAGCTTGCCCCCACAGGTACTCAACTAGCCAAACACTGCACTAAACTGGAGATGCTACATGTCTAGACCGAGCCTAAGTCTGAGGATATAAACTGCTGAGTATCTAGAGTTCTCATTTATTACCTAAATAATTTTACTCGCTTTTCCTGCATTTTTCTTCCCTTCTCTCCTACAAAAAATAACTCTCCAGATTTATAACCAGCATAGGAGCAGACACCATCGACTTCCACAATCTCCTTTACAGCATATGAAGCAGTGGGGGAGGGGTGAAGTAGTTTTAAGAGCTTGAATATAGCCTTCCTACATGTAAAGTGAAGGTGCTCTGAAACACACAAGTATCAAGATTCCCCAAAAGCAGTCTCTCCAGTGAGGCACAGTGAGACTCTACAGGGCATCTTGTGAAAAGCGGTGACAGAAGTCAGCTCTTTCCATTTTTACTACTTTCCGTATAATTTCTACGTAGTTATACATAATGCAGATAATCCCCTTCAAGATTTCTGCTGATGTAGATGTAATTGCTTCTCCTCAATAGGGAACTGAAAAACTTGCAAGTCTGCCTAGACAGAGGCTGAACTATCCCAGGTAAAGCAGCACTGAAGCCCACACAACCATTTTGTGTCCGACTCAGTGGCTGGTGCAGCACTAAAAGGAACTACATAATGAAAGTTAAGGTTACCCAGTGTCTCCCACCAGCAGTACGGGTTCGCCAAACTCCAGGGCTCGTCCCACCAAAATGGCAAGTCTTCTCATCCCTTGAGTCCAAACAATATGGTTAAAATCTCTGTCCATCACTGACATCTGTGTGGAGGATTTATCTGCAGGACACAAAGCAATCCATCAGCTTCCATCACATCTAGGGAACTACCAGCGTGGTCCTTCTAAGAAACTCACCCAGTAGCTTTTTGACGCTTTCCCCTGAGAAAAGACACTCAGGATGCAGTGTTTTCTTGAAGTGTTTTTCAAGGACCCTCTGAATAACATCTACCTCCTCTTGCTTCCTGACTCTGCCTGCCAGAAGCATAAAACCTATATAACAGAGGAAGAAAGCAATTACTAATCAGTGGTTAATCAGCAACAAAAATTTATACTTAAGAACTGGGGTTAGAAAGCAATTTACAGACACTTTAACCTGATGTAGCAGGGCTCACCATCATTTGCTAAGTGCTGAAGCCAGTCATAGTCCTTTTCCAGCTGTTCTGCCAATCTGTACCTTTCAGCCCAACGAAACAGATCCCGCAGGGTAATGAACCCATGCTTCCCAGCAAACACCGTTGAACCTCTGCGGTAAGACTGTCATAAGAACAAAACATGAGCCATTTTTTCATGAACCTGTCTAAATACTTAGAGCAAAGCTAATCTTTGCTGTGACACTATTCAAACAAACTGTATGCAAAAAAAAAAAAAAAATTGTACAGTCATGACTCCCTAACTCAAAACTACCTTTAAGCGGGTATTTTATAGGTACCCAGGAACAAAATATTATAAAAATAAATAAAAAAACTAAGAAGAAAATAGGTACCTGGAAGAAAATAAAATCCAAGCAAAAGATTAGGTTCTACACCAAAATACGTATTAGCACTTTGAAGCATGGTCTGGTTTGTGTTGCTGCAATCGCTTTTAAATACAAGATAGTATGTAGCTACATACTGAGGGTTAAATGCCTGTTAAACACAGGAATGTCAGAACACATCCAAAATTATTGCTTAAACACAATACCAAATTTAGCATGAGCCAAAGACAGCTACGAATTCAATACCATACTTTGCATCCAGAGTAAGGGATTATTCTACACATCAAATTCCAAGGCCTTTGGTTAGTAATTTTTTTTTTTTTTCTGCTAGCAGTCTCACAAATCTGACAACACCTTCTCTATTCTCTGCCTTAACTAGTGAACTAAGTACTTTGGTGGGTCCTCTTCCATCAGTTATGGTTTAGGTTTTTAAGTATCTGCCAGCTAGCAACACCTTGCCTCTCCAAAGGAATTTCTACCGCTTTGTGCTGAAATATGTTTGCATGTCTTCTACAAAAAGAAGAGAGACTCTCATACTTGCAGGTCTAACATGACTTTGACAAGCTTGCTGCAGTAAGAAGGTGGCAAACTGCATCGCTTGTACAGGATTGTTTCCAGTTCAGAGCTTGGCAGTTCATCAAAATGCAGCTCCACAAAACGATTTCTGAAGGCTCTGGACAAAACCTAAAATATGAGAACATACTATTGCTTGAACTTTTTCCTTTGATATTCCTCATGTCATGTATCTTCCCCTGCACATCCAAAGAAAATAAGGATAGTGCCATAGCATATAAATTAGCACATACACATGAACATTGAAAGAAAGTTAAGCACCATCTAAGCACCAAACAGAACAGCCACTTTGCTCACTCCCCCTACAATGCGATGGGAGAGAGAATCAGAAAAGTAAAGGTGAGAGAATTTGTGGTTTGAGATAAAGACAGTTCCGTAGGTAAAGCAAAAGGTGTGTACACAAGCAAAGCAAAACAAGGAATTCATTCACCACTTCCCATCAGTAGGCAGGTGTTCAGCCATTTCCAGGCAATCAAGGCTTCATCAGGCGCAATGGTTATTTGGGGAAACAAAGACTGAACATCCCCCTCTTCCTCCTTCTCCCCTAGTTTGTATTGCTGAGCACTATGTCATATGGTATGGCACATCCCTTTGGTCAGCTGGGGTCTGCTGTCCCAGCTGTGCCCCCTCCCAGCTCCTTGTGCACCACCAGCCAGCTCACTGGTGGGTTGGGGTGAGAAGCAGAAAAGGTCTTGACTCTGTGCAAGCACTGCTCAGCAATAACTAAGGCATCCCCGTGCTATTGACCATTTTGGTCACAAATCCAAAACATAGCACCATACCAGTCACTATGAAGAAAATCAACTGTTCCAGCCAAAACCAATCAAAACGGACACCAACAGCCTAAATCAAATCTCTTTGCCGGTGCTCTTGAGCAAGAAATGCCAAGTCAAATGTAATATACATGAACTCCAGCTCAGTAAAGCACTTAAATCTCAGCTACTAAGAATGAACTAGAAATTGGTATCTGCAAAACGAATAGCCAATGTAAACAGAACCTAGCTGTTTTGAAAGTTAGTCCACAGCCACCTCAACTTCTACCTCTTGACAGTTTCATGTTAATGCTGTGCTACACATCAGAAAGTTTTCACATCAGACTTCTATGTACAAGAAGGATTAATTCCCTAGAGCCATAGCTACTCAAAGGAAGAGATTATACAGACCTTTCTGCCACCATAGAGTCCTGGAGGATTTTGTGTAGCAAACAGCATGAAGCGAGGGTGAGCTTTGACAACTTCCTGGGTTTCAGTAATGAACAGCTCCCTGTTATCATCCAACAAACGGTTGAGAGCCTCCAGAACATCAGTGGGAGCCAAATTCAATTCATCTAGAATAATCCAGTAACCCTTTCTCATTGCATCTATAAGAATGCCTTGGAAGGAACAGAAAAAGTCCTAGATAAAAATCTAAGAAACTAAATGCAACAGAAGTATGCATTCAGACTTTCAGCAACCAGTTTTACTCAGTATAAAATCTAATCCAGAGATGGAAGCAACAGTATTGTTTAAATTGTTGAATTATCTTCTTCATGTCCAATAGGACAAGTATGATGAGACAAACATGAACTCTTAAGAATCCACTGAAATTCACGTAAGTGATCTTCATAATATGTAACTACTAACTTTATGACAGGCCATTTCTCTATTGTAATAAACCAGACAAGTTAAGCAGAAAGGAAAAAACAGTGGAGTGAGACAGGAATTTGGAGTAAATATAATTATGCCCACTCACCTTCCTTAAATACCAACTTCCCAGAGGCATCTGATGTATAACAGCCAATATATTCCTGGATGTCAGTATGCTCATGATTGTTAATCCTTACACAATGATTCCCAGTAGCAGCAGCCAACCAGCGAATTAAACTGGTCTTACCAACAGAGGTGTCGCCTTGAATCAGTACTGGATGAGTCCTAAAAAGGGTAACCAAAGTAGTGGTTTAGAAGCACAAGTCATATCTTTCCAATATACAAGATATCAACATTGTTTGCAACTTTCACAGATCTACATCACCAAACTTTGGAGTATCCAAGATCATATGCTAACAGGGGAACATGAGTAACTTTACTCCCAAGTGCTAACTGCTACCCACGGCAAGTTTTACATAGCAGTGTGAAATAAACAGGTTATTCTAACTACAAATTTCTAGATTATCATTTAAATAAAACTAGGATGGCAGTAAGACGGTTTAAAGAGACAAGAAATAACAGGTATGAATTCAAGTCACTGTATAATGAAAATTTAACTGTAGAGGGAAAATAGGTACTCATGCCAAACAATAAAGGCTAGACAGACAGCAACACCTGAGGCCCAAATAAACATCTTTAATTTAGTTTTTTAATAGAAAAGTTCAAACCAACTTACCCTGCAGACACAACTCTGGCAATGTCTTTCAGATTAAGCTTAACTGAAGGGGTTAGCACATACATCTCATCTACAGTAGGTTCTTTATCTCCAGCTGAAATCCAGTATCCTTCTATTAGTATAAAACTTCCTCTTTGGGGTTTTGGTATTTGCTAAGGAGACATGACAGAAATAACAGATTATACAAATGAGTTTTAATTTGCTAATGAAGACAACTACTATTACACCACTGCAACATACTCTGTAAGAAGCCATTTTAAATTAACCCCTGAACACTCCTGCGGTAAGCACTGTCCCCTTGTCCCAGAATGCAAATTACAAAAAAGCCTGACCAGATTATTTCAAGGTCATGAAGCAAGAATCTTTGCCAGTGCCAGGAAAATAAAAATGTCTCAAGAGTCCTAGCACTGAATTTTGAAGTATGCTTTCAAGCAGGAAATCAGCTTCTATCTTTTTATATTCATACACATTTTCTAATATGAAGTGTTTTATTTTGAAACAAATACCTGTCTCTTACAACTGGCTTCCTCCTCCCACCTGTCCAGTCCCCTCTGCAAACTCATGCTGGGCTTCCAGCACTTAGCAAGATCCTTCCTTTCCCATTAGAGACAAAGCACGGATGTTTACTTTGTATCCGTATGTCCTGCATTCAGTCTAAAAATAAAAAGCCTGTGGAAGCTCCTCAAAGTCTGTGAAAGATTTACAGTTGCAGGTACTGTATTAAGCTGCCCACATTCACAATGCTGTAATTATTCAGACTTCCATATAATTTCAAATTAACAAACTAGCTAACATATGGGCATTTCAAGCAGAAGTAAAACATTACAAAGGAACTATTACTTTTTTTTTTTCCTAGTTCTTATCTTTGTAACATGAAAAACAAGATTAAAAGAAGGAAATGTCAAGGAAAAAGGCAAAGAGGACAACTCAAAATAAATTCTACTCTGAATAATAAACAGTTCTATATAGGCTTAGTTACCTACCTGCTTGAGAAGGCTTTTGATGTTGCCAGAGACTATATGTTGGCAAATTAGCTTTTGAACAATTGGGTGAGAACCTCTGTCAAGCTGTGTCAGGAAACTCAAACAGAAGCCCTAAGAAGGAGGATTATTTTCAGTGATAAAATGAAAAATTATTAGGGGAAAAAAACAATATTAAGGAATCATTTCTGTTCAATACCGAACTTAGAAGAGAATCATCATCCTATACCCAAACAGCCTTTGTAGTGAAACAAACCCAAACATAGGTAGTCACCTCATACAGTGAGCGTGGTATGCTGCTACATGGATTAGATGCTGCAAATCTCAGTGCCCTGCAAAGTGTACGGAGGCTGTAGTGAGGTCTGTGGCCAGTTCCATCTACCAGCTTTGTTTCTGCTTCCTTTCTCACAGATAAATAAAAGCTGCAAAAATAAAGAATTAGATTGTACTATTACTGATCAGACCACTGGAATTAAACCCGAAGTATGAACACTTAAGCCTATCTCCAACTGTCACTCTTTTCACAGGTTAGGAAAGCCATGCCAAATTCTGCCATCTGTACAGTCAGTGAAGCAAAACAACAGAATATTTTAGAACCTTATTTTTGAGAAAGCTTGATATACAGAGAATGCCTATAAACTCAAAGTATTCTAAACTTACAGTAGTGCTGCAGGTTAATGCAGTGAGAGAGTACACCTTAAACTAGGGAAAGAAGGGTAACTTGACAAACACACAAAACTTTCCTTGGTATGATCTACAGAAACAAACCATTTTATTAGCCTCTCAAATGGGAAAGAGGCCTGCAACAACAATACTACTTTTTAACTGGTGCCATCAAGAAAGCAATTCTGAGTAAGAAAAAGTAAATCTCCTCCCCACAAGAACAGAAACCTTCAGAATGAAGAGGATGGATGTCTATGCTCTTCCATTTCCTAAGGCTATGTGAACTATTGCATAGGGAGCATTATGGGGTTTTCCAAAACAGTCTAACCACAGACTACAGTTACATACTTTCTTTTTGTGACTTATTCCCTCAAAGATTTGAAGAGATTACAACCAACTTACTTCACAATTCCTTGTACTGTATTTTTGTTCACATTCAAGCCTCTCAGATAATCCATGATAAGAACTTGCAAGTCTCCTTCATTTCTCAATTCCTCTACATAAATTTCAGTAAACCTGTAAGAATCAAATCAACCCGTAACACTTAAGACATCTGACTATATTAAAAAAATCATATTATATATGACTTGCATGGCATACACATCTAGAATTTTGTAAAGAGCAGAGAAACAACTTTCCAGACTACCTATACACAGACTCAAGAACCAGAGTAATTAAAAACCAAAAGATCACTACTAATACTTCCAAGCAATTTATCTGCATTATTTTAACTTAGTAGACTGAAAATAAACTATGGAACTGTATTTTTTAAAACTA
Source organism: Falco peregrinus (assembly GCF_023634155.1). Taxonomy (NCBI): domain Eukaryota; kingdom Metazoa; phylum Chordata; class Aves; order Falconiformes; family Falconidae; genus Falco; species Falco peregrinus. The sequence goes on from NC_073727.1 coordinate 87,120,623, forward strand.
AAATTCTAACTGGTTTGCAACAGATATCCAAACATTACAGCCTGAACACTGGAACACTGACACAGCACAAGCACTTTTCAAAGTGAGCTCTCTAGTGCTCTCTATTTTTAAAGAGTGGACACTTACAAGATATCACCCATTCTAATTTTGTTCTGACTAGCATATCCAAATTGTTTTCTACTTTTACAAATAACCAGCTCAGCAATGACAAAATGAGAAAATTTGACAAATAAGCAAAGGAAAATTAGCAGCAAAACATGGGCTCACTCAAGTTCTGAGTATCTTTAAACACGTCAACAGAGTGCTTCATATTTAGTACACTACACTGGTAGCTCTAGTTAATGAACATACTTTCTAACTGTTACGTAGTCCAGTATATTTGCATAAGGTTTTGAAAATTAGTCTGCAGCCCTTCCATACCATGCATTATAGCTGAAACAATAGCTTAGAACACACCACAGCAAACCCAAAACAACTGAGGAATGCCATTAACTTCAGAGGGGTGGATGTTTTTGACAAATGTAAATACAAATTCATTTAAACTTAACAAGGCATGCTGAAGCTGAAGTGTCCTTTCTTCTGTATTACACTTTCTTTCCTTTTGCTACTAAGTTAGGTGAGCTAATAGCAATTGAACATTACTTTGCTATTAATAACTATAAATGACTAGTTACATATAGTTAGTGCCTCTCTACAGCATTTATGAATCTGGTGAGGGACTTACACACGTGACTTTTGGCACTCATGAGGGAAACTGCATCAAATAAAAGCAGATCTTTGCATTCAGAAACAGGCAGTACCGAAGAATGGATGTGCCACAACTGCAATTTCCTGGCTACAGCTTAATTGTTTGAAGATTTCACATCAAATAATTTGAGTATCACACATCTGCTCCACCATGCAGAACACCTTCCTTCAGAGTGACCAAGCCTGGATATACAGCACCTCTGAGTTATTGAAAGAAAGGCTCCTGAACAGTCACATCTCTCTATTAACCCCATCAGTAACAAACGGCTGCAGTAGCATTTCCAGACACTGACAGCTTAATTGTAGAGAATGATCATTCCCCTGCCCCCAGTGACAGCACTCTGCAGTACTGCTAGACCATTTGCTCATGCTCAGCAACTTTACAGAAGTATTTTCCTGATACTATTTCATGAAAAACCTTCACCATGATGCGGAAAGTACCTCTCGCAGGAAGTTAATTTGAGTTCAGACTTACATCCCCAGGCTTCAAATAAGGTGCTCTTCACTGGGTCAACTCGTGAAGCTAGTTAAAACTCTGAAAAAGACAGTGACTAAGTATTCTGCCACAGAATCATTATTCCCTACCTGTTTCTTATTCCTGGAGGAAGATTTCTCTTTCCAACATCTGTAGCTGGATTCATGCATGCAAACAAGCGAAAATCAGGGTGACGGACAAGAGGCTCTAAACAAAAACAGAAATAAGAGACATAAGGGTAATGCTAAACACAGTGTATTTATTATGTTAAAGTAGGTATATTTAATCTGAGTCAGTTTTCTATTACTGCAAAACTACATTTTCTTAAAATGCAAGGGTGAAAAGTTTTCAGAAAACAACCCCATGTAATTTTGTTAGAAGTACCTCTGCACTTTCACAACAGCCAGAGGCAAATGAAACTCTGACTTTTATTTGTGCATAGCAGGACGTTTTAACACCACAAAATATTTCAAATATTTTAAAAGCCCTAAACCTGGAACTCCTTCTGTCTCTTCCAGAACAATGGCAGTGTTTCCCTTAGCCAGGAAGAAAACGCAGTCTAGAAAGCTCATAAACATTTGTGTCTATCTGTAGCTCCCAAAAACAATACTCAGCAATTGCATTTTTTAACCTTTACGTCTGTACTGGCTCTGACTGGGAAGGAGTTAACTTTCTTCACAGCAGTCCCTGTGGTGCTGTAGAGAACACACCAATGTTTTGGTTATTGCTGAATTGTGCTGGCACAGCCTCAAGGCTTTCTCTTTTTCTCTCCCCTGCTCTCCCTCCTCCAGCAATTAGGCTAGGAGGGAGCAAAAGGTTGGGAGGGAACACTGTGGGGACAGCTGGCTGACCCAAACTGGCCAAAAGGATGTTCCCTACCATATAATATCATGCTCAGCAATAAGAACTGGGGTAGAGGAGGCAGGGGTGGTGATTTTTTTTTTCCCCAAGGTGGCTGCTGCTTAGAGACTGGCTGGACTTTAGTCTGTTTGTGTGAGCTGGTTAGTGACTGCCTTTGCATCACTTGTTTCACATGAGTTTTCTTGCTTTTACTCTCCACTCATCCTGCTGAGGGGTGATGGGGTGGGAGGAGCAAGTGAGCAGCGTATGGATGCTTACCTGCTGGCTGGGATCAACACACAACGACTCAGAAAAAGCAAAAGCGTTGTACACTTATTTCTAGCTGGAGAATATATTCACAGGATCAGTGAAAGATAATTACTACAGCAGCAACTGAACCTCATGTCCCATGCCTTTATCCATCTAGCTACCTCAATTTTATTTAAAAAAAAAGTTACATGCCTTGAATAGTCTTTAGAAGCAGTACTTACTGAGGGCACTAGAGAGCTCTGCTCCTTTTAGAGTACAAAAATGCAAAACCTACATCTGGCATGCTGAAATCTCCTGAACCACAGTGAATTAAAACTCCCACTTCTTGTATAAAACAATGAAGTCTAGAAAGAACACATTATTCTCTTCTGCACACACTCGTTTTAGTGGTAAATATTCTCAACTTATTTTCTGCCATGTATGATAAAGAATTCAGCTAACTGGATAGCAAGACATACCATAAACAAGCACAGAAACAGTACCTGTGTCTCCTCTGTCTAGTAACACCAGTGACCCAGATGATCCTTCCAATAAACCACTCAGGCACTCCAAAGTCTCTGCTGCAGCCAAGTTAATCTCATCCAATAAAATCCACCCTCCTTTTTTTACTGCTTGTGCCAGAGTACCCTAGAAGTAAGATCAATTTGTTAATTATATCATGAGCAATGCTATATCAACTGAAGCATCTGTATACTGGAAATAATACTTGTTTTGCAGCACGTGGGTTGATTAGACAAATGGCAATTTCAGACCATTTACAGCAACAGCAGTTTTATTGCTTTCCCTCAATAACAGCAATTATTTTGCAAACTGCAGAAGTCAGACAGTTATCACCATTATCAGCTGTGATTTACACTGGCTCAAATATAACAGAATTACGATCTCTTATTTGTACAATGCTACCTGTCAGTGACATCCATCACTGTGGTGCATAAGCTTCACTGACACCACTACAAGAATAAAGACAGTTAATTTAAAGAAATCCAAAGAAGAAAGCAATATTATGTTCCTTAAGGAACTTTATCTTATTAATTAAAACAATACTTAATTCAGAGGTTCTCCAACTATTCATACAGGTATTTTTTAGAAAGAGGACTGGTCAACGTTTTACACACTTTACACAGAATTTGGGAGCATATATTCAGTCTAATATGGTGACAAGGAACAAGCATGCATAAACCAACATAGTCACCCCTAATCACACAATGTCATTAGAATATTATATCATGGGTTTGAAACATTTCAAAAAATCGCTTCTAGATAAAACAGCATAGCTTCTTAATATTAAATCCTTCACAAAAATCCCTAGGCAGGAGCATGTCCTCCTGGAAATTGGTCAAATGTTTTTTTCTAATCTCATATACTTGAAAAGATATGGCATACTGCTGACACTCTTCAATCATACCAGTCCTAATTCCTATTATACAGCACTGAATTACTGTGTGACCACAAAACACTCTCCCACCCTGCATTTAACCACCACGTCCCTGAAGCATGGTGCTTCATTCATTCCACAGAGTTATCATGGAACAAGTTTTACTTCACAGCAGGATTCTTGTAGGAATAGGAAGCTATTCATACATTACTGATTACAAATAATAATAATAATAAAATACTAATTTAAATGCTTCTCCTTACTCCTCCTATCATCAAAATGCAAATTTCTACATACCTCAACAAATGCAAAGAGAAGAGCATTTTCTGTCATTTTCATCTGTTGATGAGCATGATTCAGTTTAAGACCAAATGCCTCCCACTTCTCCCTCAGCGGTGAGCCTGCAAGCAGAGCAAATTTTAGCTTGTACCATCAGAACAATAGCACAAAAAGTGTTTAACAACAGTATTTTAATCAAGTTGTTTCAAGCAGAGATACAAGAGTAAGCTTGACTGAGCAATGAAAACATTCAGGTTGTACAGATGATATCTCATGAATTAAAACAAACAAAACCCCCAAAATTAAGTTTTGCTGTGTTTTTTTGTTTTCAATTTAGCTGAACACTACTGATATGTGGGTACAAATAATTTGCTATTCATTCCAGCATGTTCTAGCTTAGGAACAAATAGTTATGCTGCTCTTGGTTCCAGCATGGCTGTTACCACTCTCCTAATTCTGAGACAGACATCTCAGAAAAACAAATCAAAAATTACAAGCCTTATGACAGAACACATTAACAACGAACACTTCAGTATCAGTAAAAACACTGTTGCTTATCAAACAACATTATTTACTATTGCACTTATTTCAATTATTTGTTTAAAGCTACAACCTGAGGTATATGCAGAATCACAATGACTTAAGTTGCTAGCTTTGCAATTTACAGATTTCAGCTTGTTTTTATTGTAGGATTGTCAATACTTGGAAGAAGTGGTCTTTAAAACTTCTTTTTTTTTTACATTTGCGGCCTTTTATTTTAATATCTGCATATTCAAAAGAACCAGTTAAAAGAAGCAGGGAGACAAAGTTCATAATTAAGTTTACTTCAACTTTTTACAAAAGCTACAACTTCACTTGTTCAGCAAGCCTAGAATCAGAAACCACTCCACAAAATACCAACATTGCCTCTGTCCCAAGTGGGTAGTGAAGTACAAAACAGGAAAAACTTATTTGGAGACAAAACCACAGTGAAAAATATTAAAGCACTATGCAAGCCAGCATCACTGGCAGTAAAACCAAGTCATCAGCAAGCTCTTGTAAGTCATTACTACCCTAAGAGAGCTATTACTTTGTGTTTGGGGTTTTTGTTGTTTTGTTTTTAATGCAGGATCTAAAACAGACCCAAGGAAATTCCAGGAGTGAGATAAATTAAGAATACATTCACACAGAAGACTAACACAAACAACAAAAACTGTTCATCCAGACCACAAACCAATAAATGCTGAGTGGAGATCAGATGTTAAGGGCACCACAGGTCAGACAAGTCAGCCTTCAGGCTGTCAGACATAGCTATCTGCAGGGATGAGCTAGAAAAAAAAGAGGAAAAAACCCCAACGCCCAAAACCCCAAAGAAAAACCAAAACAAAAACCCAACCACTATTCTAACAGTGTTGTGAATGTTTGAATGTCTTTATGTAGACACAGATTGCATTTTTCAAAACCAGAAGAAAGGATGTCATAAATGGTGATAAAAACAAAAAAACCCAACCATAAACAAACCCAAATTCAACAAAAAAATTCACCAGCATACCTACTCTTTGCAATGGTTCACCATTAATGATGTGTATTTGATCAGTCTGAATTCTCACCTGATGCATTTTCTTTTGCTTCCTTATTAACAGCAGATTTATGAATATGCTGCATTAGTTTTAGCAGATCATGCCAACGTTTCTGCCTGTAGCAGGTCTGAATGTGTCCCAAGAATGTCTGATTTTTCTTCCTAGAGAATGTCTGAGAGAAAAGTTCTTCAAAGGACTCTCGCAGAGGTAACCAGATCAGCTTGTTATCCACAGGCTTATAACTGAAGAGAAGCAAAAAAATAATTACTTATTTGTGACACAAGAACAAGAACTAGCATCTGTGAACTAAAAAACAAACCCAAACAAAAATACCAACAAACCCCCAAAACAAACCCAAAACAAAAAACTGAGTTACTGAAACAACACTGAAGGAACTCTGACTTCCCCAGTTACATCAGTGATGTAAAATTGCACATATTTAAATGCACCTTAAGAGGCAATCTTATAAAGACAGGACCACCCTGGTAAGTCAAATACTTTTACTACTACCAACCAGTATGTCCAGTGAATATTTCATTGTATTTATATTGAACAGCTTAGCCATTTTTAAAGAGACATTGGGTTGTACTTTTAAATGACTTCATCACATACACACATGTGCACACAATTCAGTGAAACTGCCTCTGTTCTTCAGCAAGGGCAACAAGGTTTCTCCATGCAAACGTGTTTAAGACATTTATGCTACATGAAACAGGTGTCTAAGAACAATTCTTTAACAACACAACAATATTTGTTAGAAGCTTGTTCCAATACTGCCAATTTGTTATGCAGAAGGCACAAAACAGTAGTCAGTGACTCACCCCCCTAACAGATCTGCTGTGTCACTTTGTTGGTTCATGTTGATAACCCTCAAATGGTGTCCTTGAAACAGAAATAGAAAGCACAATCAACTTGGGTTTGTTTTTTTTGTTTTGTTTTGTTTCTTTGTTCTTTTTAAAATCACCTTCGTATAAGTTACAGTCTTCACACTTTATTTACCAGTAATATGCGCAAGGTACTGAACAGTCGAGGTTTTGCCAGTTCCTGTTTCACCAACCAAAAGCACAGGCTCTCCTTTGACAACACAAACAGCAAGCTGTTCAATCAATACTGCAGATGGCCGTGTGGCAGCAAAGGTTTGTTTTGCTCTGAAAAAAACAAAGCAAGCAACTAAAAATCAGAATTTACCAAGGAGCTTGTTTCAAGAGGAGTGAGTGGTTGAATGTAGGGGTTTTTTTTCATTGAAAAAACAGGTTTGGGAAAATATAGTTCCAAGATATCCTTATAAGATACTTATTTTTCTCAAGATACAACCTAGAAATTCAGGTTTTCTAAAGAAATTCCTGTTCAGTGGAGTTACTGCCACATACTACAAAAATCTCCCTTTACAAAGATAAATTCATCAAATCTTGTAACAGCAGCTGTGGATCCACAGTGCTTTGAAGAAACTAATTCAACAGAAGCTGAAAATCTCCATGCTTTGACTGCCAGAAGTATGATGCAGACAGTCTTGAAGATACACAAGGTAAGACTTAGATCACAAGAGAAAGAACTCATCACATTCCTTTCATTATAGTGAGAACATCCAAATTCCACTTTTTAAATCCTATGACTTCCCATCTATTCTATTCCACCACAAAATATTTTGGTTCACGTGGAAACTACCACATATTCTACCTTTGTACAGTGAGAGCCTGGGTTTGCTTCTTCATGAGATGCACTCTTCCGACAGAGACTTCTTGTTCCCGTATTAGAATTTCTGGTTTATAGAGTTCACAGAAGAACTCTACCTGTGGAGCAAACATCAACATTTCCAATACTGATGTTGTAGGCAACATCGCACTAAGAACACCCATGCTATGCTACCAGTATTACTTTGCAGCAAGCTAACTTTTCATGGTAAGATTTTAGGTTTTGCAGGTTTTACATACTCATCACCTAAGACGATCATCTTCTGAGGACCTCAGAAGTGTTATCGCATGCACAAACAATGTCTTTCCATTTAATAACTTGGTAATGGGTCTACGTCTATGCCATTATATTTCTACTTCATCTACTTCCATGGTAGTTCAACTACATAAACCTGAACCTTGAAACAGTTATCTTTAATAATCAACAAACATCCCTCAAAAAAATCTTGTGTAAACATGGATATTTTGCCCTTGGCAGAGGACAATACACTCCTGTATTGAAATAATGTAAAGTAAGAAGAATAAACAGAAAAATCCATAGAAGATTCAAGGATCCACCTGTCCGCCCAGCTGGCAAGTTTTTCCATCTTAAAGTAACAAAGGAGGAAATTTTCTTTGCAATCAAACTTCTGTAGTCAGACATAGCTGACAAAGTAATGATTTTGTGTAATTCAGACATTTATATCCCACACTATTAATACATAGTTCCTAAGCTCTAGAGAGAGACTCGATTTTGGAATCAATGATTACAGAACAAGTAGTAAGGAAGATGATGTTTCTTTCTGATCTCTTCATTTAAGTGATTAAATTCACTGTAACCACCAAAGAAAAAACACATTCTTTACTGCTCTATGTATCTAGCAGTATCATGTGCTTAGGCAACAGTGCCTTTGTTCCAGCTGTGTGACCATTCTTTTGCCTAATGAGGCCATTTGCAATCTGAAACAGGTTCACCGGAACTTTCAGAGAAGAAAGCATAGCTGAAAATAAACAGGAGGAAAACATAGATCCTGTGATAGTACAGAGAGCAAAAAAAGCATTTGGAACAGAGAGATGGGCATAATTTTATGAAAAATAGCAGAACACATTCAAATTGATCACTAGAAAAATTGCAAGTTATGGAATATTACCAATAAACATAAGTTAATTATAGCTCAACTTACCTTTTTTTTGGAAATGTTTAATTTACTTCCAATAACTTTTGCCATTTTCTGTCTGCTCCCTTGGTTGGACAGCATAGCTGTGAAACAGTCCAATGCCTGTCAAGGGTAAACCAAACCAACTTCTTCAATACCAGTTTTGTATGATATCATCTGACAAGCGCCCTATCTCAATTTACACGAGCCCGAATCCAATCCAGCCATGGTAAATAACATTATTTCACTGTCCGCAGACTGAGTCAAGCAATGGAGTTCAAAAGGATCTAATAAAAACTTCTAGACTCTATAGTGTAGTGGATTTCTACTGAAAGAAAAAAACCTTTCAGCGCCCAGTCACAGAAGCTATTTTTAGACGAATGGACCAAAACTAAGAAGGAAGCAATGTTGTAAGACCTCACATCTTAGAACTACTTCTAACTGATGCACACCTGAAAAATTCCAAACCTGGAATATAAATTATGCATAGGAAAGTAGGAAAGAAGCCTCCTATTACAAGAAAAAGGAAAATTTAAAAATTTTACTCTTAGTCATATGCGATCCACACTATCAGTTAAAATTATGTTGTAGCATGCTGTTGATATGACAGCAGTAAGTCTGGATTGGCTTTCAGCACATTACCGAAAACAACCTTCCCAGTAGTAAGGAAAGCCTCCAACAGACGCATCATAAAAATTCCAACTATAGTCCAATTGCTTCAGATAAAACTAAACATCAACACATTCACTAAACACATAAGCATAACATAAAAAACCTAAACATAAACACATTCATTAAACATAAACTAAACATCTCACATTCCCAAACAGATTATTTTAAGATATGTGAGACAATGCTTGAATTTGGGTAAGCAATTTCTGGATCAAGTCTTACCGCACCTCCTGAAAAATATTCACTGCTGTTGTTGAAGAATTGCTGTCAAAGTTGTAAGCAATCCTGCCACACCAATTTAGTAAGTCTCTAAAAAGAAAACCAGAAAAAAATTTGTACAATCAAAACCAAGCCAAAAACACACAGTATCTTCTTTCACGTTCAGCTTCGGTCGTTATATTATCTTCTGGCAATTGCAAATTTAGTTGTTGTGCAAGTTGTACACGGGAAGACACATATAAGTAGGGTGCTAATTCTGAAGAGCAGCAGAGCACATAAAGACCAACAGTGTTGCTTTCAGATACATTGCTTAGAAAAAGATAATACATACTCTATTAAACCATAAAGTAATTACCAAATTGAAAAAATTCAAAGCAGCAAGCTCTTCATCCAGGAAGATATAAAACCCTATTTTTTCAAGATACTGAAAGATACTTCCAAGACAAGCATGTGGGTGTTTTCTACCACTTTTCAAGACTCCTTATCAACAATAAAATTTTAAAAGACAAGAAAAAGGAAACATCTAATCCTAGAAAAACAACTGCTGTTTCAAAACTAGTGGCATTCTTATGCTTCAAAAATATTAAGATACTACCCACACCTAGTATTTACTGACTAGTTCACAAAGCACTACTGGTTACAGAAATTCCACGAGTAGAATTAACATTTGTTACGAGACTAAGAAATAACTGAACACGAAGCTGCATTTCGTCATAAAAATTCTGAAATTAATAGTACACTACAGATACGATTATTTTCAGTCATCTAAGTTAGAATGCTGTGTCTAATATGAAATTATCTAGATGAGCAAATATATACTATTACTGAAAACATCATGTGCTAGCTCTTGTGAGAACATTACATAGTCCATTTCAATTCTTAGCTAGAACTGATATTTTGTGTTAAAATTAACAGAAAAATAATTCATATGGCTTGATACCAAATTAGCAGCACATATGACAAAAGATACACTTTTTCATCACACCCCCCACAAAAGGATAGCAAACAGGGAGTCCTAAATAATTCACATTGAGGTTTTTTTATAACATAATCATATTTTCAAATGAAAAATGGATTTTCCCAGCTTTTATGAAATTCCAGTTTAATTTCTCAAACTTTTATCACTATTTAAAAAAAACCCAAAACCCAAAAAACAAACAAACAAAGATAAATCCTTCTATCTCTACAGCTAGATGACTAAACTTCCTTCAAATAAACATATAAGAAAAGGCAACCTTAGAGATAGTTCTCTTCCTTCCAGATTCGGTTTCTTATTTTCTGATCTTGATTCTGATGAGTCTTCTGGTATGTGCCTGGAGCCAGAAACACTGTTTTCTGATGCCTGATACTTATCTCCTGTAAGGTGAATGTAAATGTCTAGCAAGTGATCGGTTACAAGAGCAAGGCTGGGGTATCTCCTTTGAAGAACCTGAAAAAAAATATTAAAAAGAATAATTTAAATCTTTAGCACCAAAAGTAAACCATCAGCCCCCCAGTTTTCACAGAATATACTTCAATAGATACTCAAGCTAGCAAGCTGCGCAAACCCACCCTCTTGGAATCTCTCATATGAAGAAAATGAAAGTTATTGTGATTGGCATGATATTGATTTGGATGTCAAGAGTTAATTTTGTCAACTCAACTCTACCACAATTAATTTAATACAGTTGCACAAGTACCAACAGTAAGAACAAAAAGTACATTCAACCTTATCTAAACTCAAATCATGACCATACAACTTTACAACTGATAACAGAAGTTCTTACCTCCTGTCCTTTTTATGACTGAACTTTTTTTTTAGAATTCAAGTTGTCTATTCACTGTGCTGACAAAGACACATTAAGGGACTAATTTTTCTTCTGTAATTTCCTTTCAGCTCAGTTCTCTCCACTAAAGTTTGCCAACCAAAATTATTGCTTTACCAAAATAAGCTTTTCACAGATACAGGCCAAGAACACTGGTCCTACTGTGGCAGACTGACTTAAGACTACACAGAAGAACATGAGTCTATTTTCAAGAGAAGAACATGGGTGTTTTCTACCACTGTCTCTTCTACTACTACAGAATTTTACTACTACTACAGAATTCTACTACTACAGAATACACAGCCTTCGATTTATGTATTTTTGTGACTTAGGTTACAAAGTTACAAAAAAGAACAGCAAGAACTTAGTGGTGACACATGTAGCACTGAAGCTTCCTTTTTTCTTAAGGTTTTGACATTCAAGTTTTACTTCAATACTGACCCTTTCTGGAGGTCGTCTTCAACATCAGTTTGGCCAGATAGCCTTTTTGAACACTGCAGCTGTGAGCTTCCTAGAATTCCTGGACACATTAATCTATTTGCAGTAGAAACAACCACAGCACACAAGCACGTATCTCCAAGCAAACTGTCTGCAGAGGCCTTCCTATTAATCTACTTGATTCTCCTCCAACAAAATCCACAAGTATAAACTAAGTGCTGTTCTTGCCCCATTCCTGACAATTAGCTGACAACAAAATGGAAAAAGACACAGATATTTAAGATCAACCATAACTGTGCTGGCTGCTGAACAAATCTCAAGGAGTGAAGGAATACTACTGAAAGTCTGTCTTCTTCATCCTAGAAAATACAGAACTTTCTCATCAACTCCTCTGCGAGAGACTATTCACCCATTTTTCCCTTAGGCAAGGCTCTTTTTAAAAGCAAATCCTATTCTGAGCTTCATATCACAAAGAGAATCTCTATAGAATTCCATTTTCATTTAAGCCCAGGGCTTCTTTAATGTTTTGAAGGACTACACAAAGCAAACACTTCCTAGAGATGTTAACAAAAGATGTCAATAGAAACAGTTACTTGTAATTGATAACTGACCTACTATTTTTCATCTCAAAGCTTAGAAGTCATGATTAGAGTAAGCTCAATTTTTTTTCCTTTTTCTCTGGTTTTAAATCTGTAGACTACAAAATGGCAAAATATTTTGATTCTTAGACCAATTCAAAGCAGAACTGTGTTTGTGAAGGCGAGTTCTAGGGATCTTTGCCCAACCCACTTCAAATTTTCCTGATCTTAGAATTATTTAGGTTGGAAAAGACCTTTGAGATCATCAGATCCAACCGGTAACCAGAATTGCCGAGTCTACCACTAAACCATGTCCCTAAGCACCACATCTACACATTTTTTTTAAATGCCTCCAGGGATGATGATTCCACCACCTCCTTGGGCAGCCTGTTCTAATGCTTGACCACCCTTCCAGGGAAGAAATTTTTCCTGACATCCAATCTAAACCTCCCCTGATGTAAAAAGAGGCCATTTCCTCTTATCCTGTTGCTTGTTACTTGGGAGAAGAGACCGACCCCCACCTGCCTACAACCTCCCTTCAGGCATCTGTAGAAAGCGATAAGGTCTCCCCTCAGCCACCTCCTCTCCAGGCTAAACAACCCCAGTTACCAGGTGCTCCTCATAAGACTCATTCTCTAGACCCTTCACCAGCTTCGTTGCCCTAAAATGATGAACTGCCCACCATTTACTTCAAAATTGGCAGGATAAATCTGAAATTATAAGTATGTATTGTGTAACCTGGGAGATAAAAATCAGTATCAAATTTATTACTGGAAAACATTTATTATCCTCAAGTGAAAAAATTATTCACACACAATAGAGAAACACATCATACCTCCTTGAGTTCTTCTTTGCTCATGCTGTCCAGATGTATTTTAGTCCAATATTTGTCCAAAAGAGCAGCATGGCTGCTTTGCTGCCTGTACCAACCTCCACCACAACTGAATATCCTAAAATCAAAACAATATGAAGAAACACACCACACTGTGTCTTGCTGAAGAATTCAACATTTTCAGTGCATTCTTGTGCATCAAAGAACATGTTACACACTGCGGCTACAGCGTAATGCACATGCATAGAACACCTAGTGTTTGTCACTGTACCTGTCACACAACCTACCTTGCCTATCTCTGCTTTTCAAATTATCTGTTATCAGTGCTTTTTCTGCTGTAGTACCAAATCTAGAGATACTTGCAGAAGGATAACTGACAGTAAGTTTTTCAGAAGCAACATACAGAACACTTTGTACAGAGAGAAGCCTGACAGAAGTAGCCTGGGAAATATCTTCCACAGATCCTAAGAGGTCTGTGCTCTATTGCAGAGATGCAGGAAAAGCAATGTCCAGTCCCTGTCCCTCCACAGTCTTTCCTGATTATTTTGCCTCAATCTTCAGGCTCACAGTCTTTTCAATTATATATTTTGTTCCAGTTTTGTTTTTTCTTTTTTCGTTGCACAAATAACTATGCAGCCACGTGTTTATACTGACTGTGCAAAGCATTAGTCATTGGGTTTGTGGTTTGCTTCTTATCTTCTGGTGGTTTTTTGTTTGGTTTTTGGTTGTTTTGTGGTGTTTTTTAATTAAAATAATATTCCACAGCTGTAAACTGCAACAGACTTACTGAATCTGCTCTTACAAGCCCAATGGAAACTATAATTTGCTGCTATACAAACGGTTGACCACTGTGCTGGTTTTGGCTAGAACAGTCGATTTTCTTCATAGTGACTGGTATGGTGCTATGTTTTGGATTTGTGACCAAAACTGTTGATAACACAGGGATGCCTTAGTTATTGCTGAGCAGTGCTTGCACAGAGTCAAGACCTTTTCTGCTTCTCACCCCACCCCACCCCACCAGTGAGCTGGCTGGTGGTGCACAAGGAGCTGGGAGGGGGCACAGCTGGGACAGCAGACCCCAGCTGACCAAAGGGATGTGCCATACCGTATGATGTCATGCTCAACATATAAAGCTGAGGGAAGGAGGAGGAAGGCAGAGGGGACATTTGGAGTGATGGCATTGTCTTTGCAAGTAACCATTATGCATGATGCAGACCTGTTTTCCTGGAGATGGCTGAACACCTGCCTGTCAACAGGAAGTGGTGAATGAATTCTTGATTTTGCTGTGCTTGTGCACACACCTTTTGCTTTACCTATTAAACTGTCTTTATCTCAACCCATGAGTTCTCTCACTTCTACTCTTCTGATTCTCTCCCCCATGCCACTGGGGGCAGGACAGAGCAAATGACCGTGTGGTGCCTAGTTGCTGGCTGGGGTTAAACCATGACAATCAAGTACACAGATGAAGAAAATCTTAGGAGACGAGGCAACCAAAAGAGAGAGGGATCCAAAAGACTCAGTTCCAGAAGAAACAGATCAGATAAATAATAATAATAAAAAAAATTATGGAAGGAAGACAAAAGCAGAAAAATTTGTTAAAGGCTTTGAAGGAAGCTACAAAGCATTTGAAAAGCATGTACCCATTCTCCTTCTAGATATCCTTACCTTCAATCTTGATACAATATTATGTCTTAATACACAAGAAGACATTTATAGACATCTGATGCATGAGCCATTAATACAGTGAAATTGTCAGGGACAATACCTTCGATTTTTTTCTGATTAGAAAACATTACAAACATCCACAAGACTTTCACAAATCAGATTTTCTTAAAAAAAAAAATGTTTATTTCTTTTTTTTCATTAATCCCAAATAAAATAACTTTATCTTACTTATTATAGATGCAGGGTTCAGTTAAAATTGTTCATGAAACTCTTAAAAAAAACCCACAACCTTCCAGGGAAAACACGTATATAACTGCTCAAGCAGGTGGAATAAAAAAAAAATAAATAAACCGCAGCAAACTAACCATTCAGTAGTCAGACTACCAACTACCCAAAGATCAGCACAGCTAAGAATTATTTTTACACAGGTGCTGTTAAAACTAGCAAGTTAAGACACCTTGTGGATATCTATCATAAGCCTTCTTCACACAGTAATTCCTGAGAGTAGTGTTTTGTTTTGGAAAGGGGTGGGTTTTGTAGGGTTCCCCCCAGGAAGTTTCATTCCTTCAGCCTTGTTGAAGTGACCTTTCTGTACAAAGGCTGGATTCACCCAGCAGTAATATAAGCTGCCCTAAATTTTAAAAATCCCTTTCACAATTTCTAAGGCTTCTATTATTTGTTGAACAGAAATTGCTAAAACACTGCTGCTCAAGTACCTTGAATGCTTCCTCTGTCTTTGATTTTAAAATAGGACACCCATGCTTTTAACCTCATTTAACTTTACAAGCCTACCTCCTGGTTGCAAAAAACTGGAATCCCGATGCTACTTTTAAACAGTCACCACGACCAGGAATCAGCAACTCTCTTTTTTCCAGAAGAGGAATAAGCACAGAGATCTGAAGAAGAGAAGAAAATTTATAAAACTTTTTTGTGTGTGAAACTTTAACAGACAGCACACCCATTCAAACTCATTTCACATTGGAGATGCTAGACCATTTACAGCGAGCACAACTACATTGTTAGCAAATGTTGTTCCTGCAGACTGCGCTTCCAAGTGACACTAACAAGAATTGCAGAGTCCCTCGTAATTTCAATCAGCAGTGGAAGTCACAGGTGTAATGCTTACCTATCTTCTTTCTCCTGTATCCAGATTTAATGATAAGAGAATGGAAATTACAGTCTTTACACTACAAGTCCAAATCAAAACTATTTCTTTTGAGTTGCCAAATGAAGTATTAGACACTTGCATATCAGAAGCCTTATTTTCTCTATCTGCCTGAACAAAGATGACCTGCATCTCAAAGATGTCATTCTCAAATATCAACATTTTCCACCTTATACCCTGGTATCCCCAGGAAAATTTAGTATCTGTTTAAAGAATCTATTTTTCCATGCAGAAGGACAGTAATAATAATGGAAGGAAAAAAGGGAGATAGGACCACAACGACCCCTCAGCACAGGAGGCAGCAAGTACGGGGACTTTGATATGGAGAAAGGAGACAGGATGCCTGCAGGGAGGACCTGAAGAAAGGGAGAGATGAATGCAGGACACTACTACCCTACTCAGGGCATCCTTATGAGTGCAATGAGCAGAGTCCACAGAAGCAAGTAAGTGCATGACCCTCTGGCAGTGAAAATTGTCTAGTATATACAAGCAGTATTTCTTGGCTTTCTTATAAATTCCCTATATTTCAGAAGCCTAGAACCCAATGAACAAGCTGTCAGGTTATTTAGTCACACAAAGGATGCTTTACAGAACAGATATGAAAGAAAACCACTATCTGTGGAACGTTCAGCAAGCTTATACAGCAAAATGTCTCTATGACATTGTTCTTGCAGAAGACATGCTTTCAGCAACCATTACTTCAAAAAGGAAGGATGACAGTCTAACTAGTCGTTCTGGAGCTGGAAACAGGAAATCTGTTAAAACCTATACTGCTTAATGTAACAACACATTTTTAATATCTAAGCCAGAGGTAAGAAAGGTGTAAGAAAAAAAACCACAACCAAACAAGATAAAACAAAAAACCCTACACAACAAAACGCTAAAAAAAAAAATACCTTATTAACAGCACCACTTTAATACAATGACAATACTCTGTGGTGTTTGGGACCCTTGGTTTTCTTCAAATATTTAAACGTGATTTAAAAGACACATAGCTCACTATCAGTGTCAATCCAAAATCTTCAGAATGAAATCTGGCATGAATGGCAGTGTCATGACTACTCTAAAACAATGATAAAAACTAATGCCATATGCTAATACACGACCAAAGACAGACAGGTTAATTCTTTCTAATCCCTTTTAAAGTGGCATTATTTTGAGCATGCTGCTGCAGAACTCATGGTGATTAGACTGCAGAAATTACTAGTACAGGCCTTAAGACCAGTACTTTACAACCAGCACCTTACAACCAGCATGAACCTACGTACCACATCCAGAGGAGCATAATCAATATCCTCCAGAAGTATCCAATGACCTTTGGTAACAGCTTGTGTCAAGGTTCCAGGCTGCCACACAAACTCCCCTGGCACATCTGTACAACGATACATACCAAGCAGCGTCTGTGACAGAAACAATCAGTAAATTAGAGACCTGTTCGTTACATCCCTTAAAAACTCGGGAGTAAAAACTTACAAAAAATGACTGAAGCTGATACATAGGTAACACTTACTTAACCTGCACATTATTAAAAAATCCATCTGGTAATCTGTGCTCAGTGTTATGCTTTTTTAAATTAAGAAGAAAAATTATCATAGACGTGGAAAGGTGAAACAACCGAAACCTAGTAATTAAAATAGAACCAGGTAATTGGAAGTGAACTTACAGAGCTGTGCCACCATAATTAACAATCAACAGTAACATAACAAACTGTCTAGGGTTGCACTAAACATTAGTTTACATTTTTGAAAAGTCTGTGACTAGGCTAATAAGAGGAATTGTAAATCAAGTTATTCAAAGATTCAAAATCACTCAAGTCTTGCTTCTCCAAAAAGTTCTAACTTCTACATTTAAGCATTCCTTAAATTATTAAGTTTATGGTTTCACTGTTACATATTTTGTACCTTGAATTTTATCACTTTTTATTAATATGGTGGTCTTACTCATGTATATATGAAGATATTCCTGTGAAGAACAGTTGTGAAATGGTGAAATCGGCTGTGCTTATGCATGCTAATAAAAACCTTCAGATAGCACTTCTGGTAGATACCAACCACACTGGAAAACTAAACACAAATTAAGCCAAAACCCATAAATCAATTCAAGCTCGAAAGATATATATGCAAAACCAGAAGAATGTGAAATTATTTTCACCTCTGGTTTTGTCACTACAGGTAGAGCTAGATTGCTATTATTTAAGTTCAAGTGTCCTCAGCATCACAGGATATCACTTCATCTCACCTTTACTGCAAAAAATTGGCATCAGATTGAACTGATTACTAGCTCACTTAAACTGAAATAAAAGTGTCCATACAGCCTTTGGCACCAGCTTGTGTCATTCTAGACTAATTTTTTTCCCCAATGCAAATCAATTTTTTTAATGGAGAAAAAAATAAGTAAATAAAATCAATAGGGCTCTTCCACACAGAAAAACCTGATAAAGTATAATCCGAACGAAACAGAAACAGCACAATTACGCACAGAATTTAAAACCTACTCAAGCTTAACTGTGACTTTTCTTCACATTTATTTATTCTCATCAATAGTAAGACCAATACTACAGAGTTGGGTATTGTGAGGTCTTTGGGCAAAAAGTTTAACATTATCTTATTAGAAAACTAAGTGCATGCTTTAAGTAAAAATTACGTCTGATCATCCAGCCATAAAACAACTTCATAAGTTACCTTACTATCAGTTTGATCCCCAAGCTGGACTTTCAAAATATGAGGAGGCTTTGCTCTTCCTGTAACAGCTGCTAAATATTCAATTAAAGAAGTTTTGCCACATCCTATTGGTCCTTCTAATAAAACAGGGCTCTGATATGCTACAGCAATAGCAAGGTTTTGAAGATTTGTGAAGACAGATTCAACCAAAACAAAGTGGCTGGTGTCATTTTCCTGTTCAAACATAAAATCTGAGTTACAACACTGAAATTGTTACTTTTTTTACAGGTTGTATAACAATTAGGAAAGTAAGTCTGACAACTAGAAAATTTTGGCCTGCAGATCTGTCAACACATATCAAATAAAATACAGGGTTCTAAAGCTGTATTTAATGACAGTATTTAAATAGATTTCATCAGAAACTTATTATAGGTGAAACACTTAATAGAAGTATATGTACAATGTATTCCCAAAGGAAGTTCACACTAAGATGTCAGTACAGGCACAGTAACTATTCAATCATAATACACGTCAATCAAATACAATTTGCAATATAAGTGAAATTAAGTCATCGGAATGGATCCAAATCACAGGACAAATCAAACAGCAGTTAGATTCAGACGATACAAGTGTGAATATTAACTGTTGTATTTACTTCTTTTTGCACAGGCCAAAGCATAAGATCATTAAACTCAGTGCATGAAAAAGAGAGGTAAATTCAGTAAGAATTATTTTCTTTAAAATGCAATGAATGTACTTTATTGAACGGTAATTAATCAATGCTACAGATACTCTCTATGTATTACAACTCTACTACAGTCACTTATATATCAATATACAGCACAAAAATGAGTGCTTTCCTGCTAAAAGGCGCAGAGAAAAGAAAGTACATACTGCACAGAAACAAGTGTCTTGTATGGACGTTTCATCTTCTTTTCAGATAGAATTTTGTGTACTTCTCTGGTAATAATGCTAGTTTTTAAGAGCACCTGCTTTCCCCTCAGTTTGCTCCTACCTCTTTGTCAGACCTCCTCAGCTGTTAACTGGAGGCTTATCCTGTGGCTATCAAAAAAATAAAAGCAAGCCTTTTTGGAAATTCTCTCCTTCCTCATATACTAAGAGTATTTTTTCAGCAATCCAGTTTATAATATGGCCTAGCTTCAGCACAGCTGCAGGAGCAATGACACTAAGTAAGAATCTCCTTAAATATCTCTTCCATTTCCCCTGCTGCAACACATTTCAAAACAGATACTCAATCCTGTAAAAAAAGCTAGAATATAGCAAATTCAACTACAGAAGTTGTGAGGTGGGGGTGGGAAGGAATTTGGGAAGTAATTTCTTTCCTTGCTTCTGCTAGTCAAGGAATTCTGACCATTGGTAGTCTTCATTCATTTCTTTCTTCACTGGTACGTTTTTGTCAGTGTTGCAAAATTAGATAGAAATACCCAGCTAAAACTGTACCTAAATGAGAAAACCAGTCAAGAATACTGGCTGCAGCTACGAAGAACAACCTGCACACTTCAAGATGAACAGCCTCTCAAGAGCAAAAAGGTTAAATACTGTTTGCTCAAAAATGTTTATGCCTTTAATGGACTTCCTAAAAACTATAAGGCACTACATTCTGCATTACATTTCACTCAAGTGGAGAAAGTAAGTTCTTGCTCACTTACTCTCTCCTTTTTCTGCCTTCTAGAAGAGTAAGTAGCAGCCTTGTTTTCTTTTAAGAGAAGAACTAAGAATATGCTTGCAGAAAGACTGTTTATAAGAAATCTGTATAGCACAAAAAACAGCTTCATGTAGGTAAAACAAACTGTACCAGATCCTGGCTTTACTCAGCTATGGAATACCACCCTAACTTGGACTGCAGATACATGTATTTTTTGGTAGTATGTGTGTAAGAACTGCTACGTTAAGATAAAATGAACAGCATTATCACACCTTTGTTGCTTCATTCCACTGCAGAGCTTCCTTGCAACATCTGTATCATGCAACACTAGCTTACAGCACACATCAAGAAACTAAACGATACTACAAGGTCATGTGTGTATCTCAATACCATTTAAGCAGGAACTATTCACCACATTTAGGGATTCAATCAAATGAAAAAGCATAAAAAGTACAAACTTAACCCTCTCAAACCTAGGTTACATACCTGCTCTTCAGAATCAAGTTGTAGTCTAGGCAGCACAATACCACATACAGATACTACATTTGCAGAGAGGTCGCCCAATACAATATGTCCTTGTGTATACTGCAGTTCTTTCTCCTTTTGCCAAAATGAGGAGTCTGGATTGGCCAAAACAAGGGCTTGCTCCACTTTCTGCAGCTGAGATTCTTCTAGTAGCCTGTGAAATCAGTGTTTATTTATTCAACTGAAAGTCATCAACAAAATTAAATAGTGTTCAAGATTTTAAAAGTTCTTACTTTAGTCTGAAATGTATCAGCTCCTCAGCACTGAATATTTTCTTCAGGAAAGATAATTTATGTTCATCATTCATGCATGTAACCAGAGCAAGACAGTTTGAAGTATACCTAAAAATTATATTTAGAACATAACATGTCAAAACTGTCTTAAGAGATTTAGTTTGACAACTGTCATTTGCAAACCAAAACATCAAGTTTGGAAAAATACACTGAAAATTTTCTTACTAAAATTATTTTAGTGCTGTGCTTACCATTCTGTAAGATTAGACAAATATCTCAGAATTGAAAAAAGCAATTCTATCACAGCATACTTTACCATTTATACACCAACTTGCTAACCTTTCTCTGAAGGACTGAATGATCAACAGAAATATAGTAAAGGACAGCACTTTCCCAAATAAATGAAGGTTAATGTATGAGACTATGAAAATCAGGTTTTCTTTGCCTGGCTTCTCTTTCAATTTCTACCATCCCCCTTTCAAAATTGCTTTCCATTTCATACTATTTCTAAAATAACCATAACACAATGAACTCAAGACTAAGTGCCAAAAGAAGCCAACTCTTAAGTCTTCACTTCATTACTACAAAAAACTGTTTTGCAACAAAATGACATTTAATACAAATCATAAACCACTTCTCATTTATTTTATCACTGTTTTACCTTCCAAGAACAAAGCTTTCAATGACTTCAAGGGTGGAGAATGGGGAGGAAAAAAAAGAGTTGCCATAAGATGACTGGTTCAGGACAAAATTTAAAAGTCAGCTCATTTACTTAAGGTTATTAGCTGAACACCAGATAAACCAATTCCAGTCAATTAAACATAAATTCTATTCCTTTTTCTAAGATATCTAAGTGTATGTCACCCTGAAGAGCTTCAGCAATGGCTGATAGATTTGACATCACTATTGTTCCTGCCCTTCCTAAATTATACACCTAATTTTAAATGGTGTGTTACTAATGTAATTCTGAATTTATGTTTAAAAACCACAAAGACTATTAAAGACCTTTTCTTAAATAAATATGAGGCATTATCAATACTACCACTCACATAACTAAGGCAGATCATGTGACTACGTTGAAGCCCTTGCAGGCAGACACCCAACATAAAACATTTAACCAAAACCACATGCAAAGTTTGCAACAAGGCCAGTTAGGAAGTGTAGCTTAAACAAGCCAAGCTTTACAGTGACCGAGATGGTTTTCTTCTGTTGCTTGTATATAGACAACTCAGTAACGTGTCAATGCAGAACAGTATAACATATCATCGTGACGTAAGTTAGAGTGAGAGTAGGTCCATCTCCACTTTTTTCTAGGAACACATGCTAGAATGCATGCAATACACAACAGGCTTACAGTAGAAGTGAAGTGATAAATTCACCATCTCCCATGCATCCAGCTTGGGTAAACTGAAGTTATTTCAAAAGATTCTCCAGAGCATAGCTTTAAGCATAACTAAGAGCTAGCCTGCATTTCACTCTGTAATACATCACTACAGGTTTCAAAAGATCACCTAAGAAGCACTGGTACGGATATCATCAGTACAGATTTTGCTGGTATTATTTGAAGATTCTTTTTTACTTGGACATGAACATTGTTAAATAAAATTCAAGATACAGATACATCTTTTCAATGGAGAAGATCTGTGGGTTTTAACTTACCAACGGACTAAAGTGTCATGACTCCTGAGAAGTGGAATACACACACTCCAGTCCCATAATTCCCGGAAAACTGATGGCTCCTTTTGTAAAAATCTATAGGCCGCCTCCATGAGGTCCCGTAACTTCATTCGTCTGCGCCCATATCGGACTGTGTTTGCATCTGAGCTCTCCAGGAAAAGCCTCTGGAAAACCGGTGATGTATTTTCAAAATATCTTAAAGCAAATCTTTAGGAGAAAGAGACAGAGAAAGAGATGAAACAGACATCTAAGCCAGAGGAAAGGAAAAGATGGCACTAACAAAAATGTCAGGACAGAGGTCCTGAGACAGTAACTGACAGTATACTGAGAACTAAGGCCTATATTTAACTTCATCAACACTTGGGAAAGCCAACCAGTTCAGCAATCAGCTGACAACTTATACTTGACCTTATCAGAAATCATTAGTTAATTATCAAGGAGAAATAGTACAGCCTTTGGTGAAATCTCTTTGATTGCTCTTGTGTACTGGGAAAGTAATACTGATTCCTACTTACATAGCTTTGTATTCTACTGGCCTACAGGTCTAATCATAAATGCAGAGATTTTGGTTGTGAGCAATTTTCACGCCAGCTGTTTTGCTTTTCTTTTGATCATTAAGATTAACATCACATTAGATCTTACAACAAAATTTAATTTTAAGCTGTGTTTAAGACTTGCATTTTCCAAATCATTCTTTCAATTCAAAACACATCTGTTATTGCAGGAGACAATCCAAATTGTAACACCACCTCTCATCACTGTTGAGCACTGACAAGCATATATATTCCCTAAGCTCAAATGCTGAACGGAGACATTACATTACTCACGGCAAAACATCAGGGTGGTTAGCAACCAGCTTGCTCATCGCAACACACAGCCTTTCATGCCGATCATGGTTGATTTGGCCACCAGCTTTAATGGCTTCTGCATTTCTTTCCAGCAAATCCAACAAGATTGGCCGAACTTGACGGCCGATCAGTAGAGTACATTCTTTATCCAGTAATAACTGTGCTAAAGCATCAAGGATGCATTGCCGATCCTGCTGAGTCCAAATCTAGAGGAATGGAAAGTAACAACAGGTTTTAATGGGAACTGATTTGGACTTTTAATATCGGAACTATTCATGCAGGATTTACAGTGAATTCTACAGGAATAAATCTTTCAAAAAACCAGAAGAGAGTCCAAAACTCCCAATGGAAGTACTTACTTGATACAGCTCTCCATATTTAAAAAACTTGGGTAACAGAATGAGCGACATGCAGAATGACACACTAAATAGGAATTACAAAAAAGTGCCAAAATCCTAAATTGTATTTTACAGATGAAAGATAAGACAAATAATTTTAAATACTTTTTTAAAGAAAAAAAATGGGAAAATGTTGTAACAACTAACACATCTTTGTTAATAGAATTCCTGCTGATTTTAACAGTTCAGTCTCACGAGAGCCACAACACATCTAAGAATTAGAGTTCTTAAAAAAAGTTTGAGTTGCATTATATTCACTATCTCTCTTTAAATAAAGAACCATTCAGTCAATCATGATTACAGCCTGTTCCACATTCTTCATAGCAATTATAGCGAGCAATGCTCGACAAGCAGCAGCATGTATTCAGTTTTGAAGTTGAGATTATTTTTTCTTACTTTTATATAAAAATTGAACTTTTGTGTAAAACAAAATATTAGGCTTTAAAATAGATGGAAAACATATTCACATCTGCTAGGAAAAGAAAGTAAAACAAAAAACTCAACACCCCCCCCAGACTCTCCCCCACATCCCCCTCAACCTTCTTAACTTTGTTACTGAAGAAAAACAACCAATTTCTTGTGTCTTATGCTTACATTTCTCTGGTCTTTGAGCTCACGTTATTATCCACCTCCATGATGTTTAGTATATAATGCAGCATAAGTAATTCTGATTTGTGACGAATCAGGATTATGAATTTGCATTGTAGCAGTTTTGCTCTTAACTTTGACGCTCCACTCTCTCCCCAGCCTTGCTGACTGAACCCTTATCCTATCAAGACTATTTTATCTTTCTTGGCAAACAGTGGTAAATACAGCTAGGCAAGGCAGCTCTCAAAACAAAACAAGCACTTACTAAAACTCCTACAGAAATATTCTGTGATTCAGGTAGTCTTTCATTTTAGCAAAATGTGCAGCCAATTTCTGCTTCTCCTAGACTTTTGTTAGTCAGGTAAAACCTTCTCCTGAGGCTGCAGATAGGATGGTTCCATTGTTACAAGTAAGACTGCAGAGGTCCTACAGGTTGCCTTTGAAAAGAGTGACCTCCTAAGCTTACACCACTGTCACGCATACTTGTTCAAGTTCCTTGCGTCTCTTTCTGAATTTGGAAAGATATTCATTCCCTAATAGCACATTAAGAAATCAGGGAAACTGCAGTATATACAATACAAACATCAAAACCACCACATTAATTGCAGCAGTTTATTACGTGCTTTGTGTTTATTTTTATGAAACATGATACAAGTTTATCTTCCTTTCATCCATGAGATCAGCATCAAAAATAATTTAAAAAATGGAGCTGAAGGTCTGCATTCATCACAAAGCAAACAAGACACTGTTCATTAGAAAGGATCAGATTCTGAGTGGCAAAATGATTGACAGGCTGTTCAAAGGCAGCAGGGCTCAAAAAAATTGAAGGAAGTCCACTGTAAAAAAAAGTATCTTCAATTTCCAAATCAATTACATCTTTCGCTACCCAAACAAGGCACAACAGAGTGCTTAATTTATTAACCAGAGCTTTTAATATCAAATAAACAGTTAACAATGGTAAGAATAATGTGACTGACTCAGTAAAATTCTGTAGTTACATGACTGCTCTACAACAAATCCATTCTATTACCAATTTTGTGAGAGCAAGCAGTTTTTTAATCATCGTGTGCAGTACCCTTAGGATATATAAAACTGTTCAAAAACCACAGTGGCAACATTCTCATTCTACACAGAGACTGTTCATTTGATTTCAGAGCCTTTCAGAGTGCAAATTAAACATTTTATGGAAAAGAAGAATACTGTCCGAGAGCATTTTAACTAAAAGTTGCTTTCTGAAATACCCAGCTTCCTCAATCAGTAGAAAAGGACAGCTGATCTGAAAATATTTAATTCTAATGTTCAAACCTGGGAGAGTAAATCTACACCCATGGTTCCAAAGAGCTGCGTTAAGAAAGCATCACAAAAGACTGTCCCTCCAAATACAGAATATACACACACATTGTGTATTATTAACAAGAGACACTAAACAGAAGCACAGCTAGGAATGAAACCTGGAGTCAAACATGATCCCAGTTGCTCTTTTAGCGGCATGTTGCATGTTTCTTCCCAATCTGGACAGTACATTTATTCAGTGATCACAAGATATGTAAGTGTTTATAAAGAACCAGCTTAATCCAAAACCCAAGATTACAAAAGAATCACAGCAAGAAATAATCTGTGCTCATGTGAAATTATTGTGGGTCACAGGTGTTTCCAACAGTGTTACACCGTACACAGATTTAACAATGGGTTACTTCCAAAGAGGGAGGGTGTAAGACCCTGCGCGCGCGTAGGAAATACTTCTTTCCCTCCAACACAGGAACACAGGTTTTCAGCTTTGTTCCCTCATACAACCAGTTCTACTGCACAGCAATCAATCTGGCAAGATGATCCAAATTAATCTTTCTTTTAAAGTGTTCCACTGGCTGGAAAAGTTGAAAGAATTTTCCACATCAACACATTCACTGGGTTCAGGGTAGGAAAAGCAACAGAAAGCTGTGGCTTGGCCTTGGGAACAGGCAAAAAGAAAACAGAGTAGGACCACTCTTTTTGGCAGATGTCCAGTTCAATAAGATAAAGCAGAACATGAGCCTGCACTCTTCTTATAACCCACATACTTCAAGAAAAAAAACCAACAAAATGACAGGCGGATATAAAGTCTCACAAGAACAAGATGGCTTCAACCACCCGCAGAACAAGCTGTAACTTCCTACACCTCCTCCAACAGATTGCATTTGATAAGAGTTGGATAGATCGCTCCTTCAAGGATGGTGCGAACATTCTCTTTGACTTTGCATCAGTGTATTTATTAACATACTGCCTCCCAAAAATCACAGCTCTTAAAAAACTAGAAGCAGAAGACGATGAGAATATACTCCAGGATGGAGGCAGAAGTACAGCATACCTTCCCTTATTTATAATGCTACATGATATAAAGCCTAACTAATCTTTCAAATAAAAAACCTGAAGTCATATTTTTGGAACAAACCAGTCTACCTTAGTTGCCAGGATGTCAGAATGTTCTTCTGACAGCCAATGAGTAGCTGGCTGAATTTGGGACAGCTAGGTCACCTTTTTTTTCCCCTCCATTAAAAAAAATAAAATAATAAAAAAAAGAATAGAGGCACTTCTCAACATCAAATGCAAAGACTGAAGGGCTATTGATAAGAGCTTGGAGTTATTATTAAAACAACTTTCACTGCTACATAGAAAAATGAAAGGCAAAGTGAAGAACGCCAAGCTAAAACACTGACAGAATAGAACAGGAGATCCATAACGGCATGCTCGAGATCTCCAGTTCACTCAGGATGGTTCCATAGCCTAAACAGAGCAGATATTCAAAAGGTCAAGTTTTTTTATTTAGATCTTCCCATATACGCACAGTGGCAAGATATGAAGAGCAGAAACAAATATTTCTGCGCTAAAGTTCTATTCCTACTAGCATTTTAACCTTGACATTAATGAACTTCTCTACTGAAATTACACCATTACAGGGAGCCAAAATACATGCAATTACAGAAAATCTGCATTTGGAATTCTACACAGGAAGATGTTCTGATTCAAACAGACCTTTGATAAAAGCACATTTCAGCAGTTTGTGGAACCCTACTGCTTACAGTTTGCTTAAATTATCCAAAAAATAGAAAGACAGGAAACAGACTTTTGAAGAGCTTTTCATCCCATTTTCCTCATTAAGAACACACAAATTTGCTGTACCTCTGCAGAGTTAATGGTATACAAATACTCTACAGAAAAAGCTCTATTTCTATTACATACTGAAGTACAGGGAACAAGATCTTCCATCACCACAGAAATGGTCCCTTACTAGGAATCTCAAAAGACTGTTCTTTACTTCACTGTTGTGGGCAAGTTCCACTCCATTATGGAATACTGAAGAATTAAGTTGCCAGAAAGACACAGTGAAGCTGCAGAGAGTTCTGTATTCCCAGACGCACGCTTTTCAAGTTACATACAAATCAACCAGTAGGAAGTCAGGTAAGATGACTGAAGTCAGTCGTTGTTTAGTGGAAAGATAAGGCTAACATGCTTCCAGATCTGTAGCTTGCAAATAGTAATTCAGTTTTCTAAAAGAACATGTCATTGTTCATTAATGTGCTGTTTCAGACTCTCTGTATATAATCACCCTAATAATTTCCACCTTGCAAGAGTTTGAAATCCAAAGTATATCTCAAAACAGTCACCAGAAGGGAAAGAGCAGTTTCTTTCCCAGTCTCAGATCTTGGTGACTCACTTCTGGTTCACTGCTCCATCTCCTGCCTCACACACCTGCATTGTCCCCATCTCTATTTCTCAGCTGTTTCTTTGTCTTGAATAGCAGCTCTTCATCACTGTTTTCCACCAATCAGCATCAACTCCCCGATGTGGGAATATATATATTCATTTCAATTTCACTTTGATGCCATGATTTGCAGCGACAGAAGAAAAAGCTGTCTGCCTACCAACAGGGAACCTTGACTTACAGTATGAAAGCCTTCCCCAACCGTAACTATGAGACACTAATTCAGATTGAAAGCCAGTGTTCTGAAAAAACCCGATGATTCAGACTTTTCATTTTCAAACACTGGGACAATCTCCCAGACAAACAGAAATATGGATTTTGAGTCCCGAAGTATGTATACAACATAGAGGCTCCAAAAGCTTTGTCATTAAAATTATTACTAATATAATAGCTGATGTGTTGATAGCCTATTATTATTATTATTATGCATTCCAGTATTTCAGAGGCAGAAACGAGCTAGGCCTAAACTCTCCTAGAAGGCAGGTGTACTTTTCACCTTAAGGCAGCCAAAGCATGAAAACACAGAAGACAGGAACGTTTCCAGTATCACTGTGATTTAAAAAAGGGACGCACACCCTAGAAAAACCAGTTCTCTGTGGTTTTACCCCACATGCTGATTTAAGGCGATTAAAGAAGGCCTCAAATAACATCAGGGTAGCATGCTGCAGCTCAGGGACTAGATATTGTCTCAGTGCCTGCTAACAGCATGCCATCTCTCGCTATCGTGCCTTCAGAGTCACCTCATGAGGCACGGAGGACACCCAAGATTTTAACGCTGGGGCAAAATGCCTCCTCAGGAAGCGCAGTACGAGGGGTGCCAGGGCACCGGAGGGGACCCACCTCGCAGGGCCCCAGTCGCACAGCCCTGCAAGGGGTGGGAAGCGGAAGATACCGCAGCAAGACAGAGAGAGAGCGGATCGCTGCTCCCGGAGAGCGGCGCCGCCAGCCGCCTGAGGACGAGGGGGCGGGAGGGCGCCCAGGCGGCGCGGGCAGCAGACGACGCTGCCGGGAGGAGATGGCGGCGCGGGAGCGGGCGGGGGTCGCCCCTGCGAGGCCCGCCCGGAGGGAGAGAGGGCGGACGCCCGGAGGCTGCGCCGAGCCCCGCGCCGCACACTCACCTGCTTCGCCAGGAACCTGCTCAGCTCCGCACTGCTCTTCTCGTTCCTGCGCGCCACCAGCTGCAGCGGCTCCGCCAGACGGAACCTCAGCTCCGCCATCTCCCGCCGCCGGCGGGGCGCGGGCAGCGGCTGGGGAGAGCGGCGGGAGCGGGGAAGGGCCCGCGTGCCCAGCCGCCGGCAGCACAGACCGCGCGGCACGTGGGCGCGGGACGGACGCGCTGCGCAGCGCCAGCTTCCGCCTCGCCGCCGTCGTCACCCGCCCGCGACACAGCCGGCGCCGGGAAGCGCCGCCGGTCCCCGCCTCTCACGTGACGGTGCCCGCGCTGAACTACGGCTCCCAGCATGCACCGCGGCGCGCGGGCCCCTGCTGCATGCTGGGAGGCGCAGGGGAGCCGCCCCCCGGCGGAGCGCGCTGCCGCCGCCGGGACCCGTCCGGGAGCGGGCGAGCCTCTCCCTCCCACGCTCTCACGGCGCTGGAAGCCCGCGCGGGCGGGGCCCCGCTCCCCAGGGAAGCTGGCTGGCGCTGCTGCGGCAGGACTTGCCTGTAGCAGGCCCAGGCTGCGGGCCACCAGCCGCGGCGCTTGCCCTTAAGCCCTTTAAATCCAGGTCGTGGTCCTGACCGAGTAAGAGGGCGGGTGATGATTAACCCAAACCGGTGGTTCGGGCTCGGGAGGAAGAACGCCGGTATTACGTCCAGCACCCCCACGTCAGGCTCGCTGGCCACCGGCGGCTTATAACGCCCGAGTGCGACTCCGAGGTACTAGCGGTGTTTGCGGAGGGGTTTGATAGCGGGCTCGCTGAGAGCAGAAACCGGACTTAAACCTGGGGCCTCCCGGGGGACACGCCGGAGCTGCCTCACGCCCACCCCACCGCAGCCGCGGGGCACGGCCCCCCGCGCCCAACCGGCACCGGGTGCGCGGGGGCGTCGCTCCGGCGGCTGCACCGCCCGGCGCGGCCCAGGGAGCCTCCCGCGACCCCTCCTCTCCCCTTTCCACCCGTCTCAGCCTTTGTAGGAGGCTCCGGCGGCCACCCCCGGGCCGAAGCCCCCCAGCTGCCTGCCCGCCCGCCGGGGGCGGCGCGGCTTCCCGCGCGCGGGGCTGGGGCGGGGCGGGGCGCGGCCGCCGGGCTTCCCTCGCTTTGGCGCCAACTGCTTCGGGCCGGGGGCGGGTTTCGCTGACATCGCGGCCGGGGACGTCCCGTGCGTCTGCGGCCGTTGGCTGCCGCGGCCGGGAGCCCCGCCCCCTCGGCGCCCGGCCTGCGGGACCAGCGGCGACGGCGACCTGCGGGGTGTCGCGGGCCGGGGGCGGCGGGCCGCGGCGCGGCGGTTAACCGGTGAGTGAAGCCCGCGGCGGCCTGCTTGGCGGTGCCTTCCTCTCCCCTCCTCTCCCCTCTCGTCCCTTCCTCTCCTCTGCCGGTGCGGGGCGAGGCGGCGCCGTGTGCGGGTGCCGCTCCCCTCCCCCCCACTCCTGTGCGGATCCCGCCGCCCAGTTCGGCCTGGCCCGGTCCGGGCTCTCCCGGCGCCCCGCGGGCCCCAGCCCCGGCGCAGCCTGCTCGCCCCGGCCCGCCGGCGATGGCGGGGCTGCGGGTGCCACCCGTGCGGCAGCCGCTGGGGCCGCGCTCCCGGGCCGCGGCGGGCGGCTCTCCCGCGCTGACCCCCGTGAGGCCTTGGGTGCTTCCGCCGCGGCAGCACCGGGGCGGGCGGGGACCCCTCCCGGCCGCGCAGGGCGGGTGAGGCCTGGGGAGCGGGACAAGGCCGCCGCCTCCCAGCTGCCTGGCGGCTGCTCCGTGCCTCTGCCCGCCCCGGCACCCCCGCGGGACTCCCGGGCTCGCCTTCCCTGCCCAGCCGGTGCTGTGGCGGTGCAGGCAGCAGCTCTGGCGTCAGGGCTGCTCGAGTGTCCGTGCCGCACGCGGCTGTGCGCCCAGAGTCGTTCTGCAGCGGGTGCTGTGGCAGACGCGCTGCGTCCCGTGGCCGAGCATCAGCGTCACGGTCCGTCTTGCCTGCTGGTGCTCGTTGGTTTGGCGGCTGGTGTCAGAGAGGGGAAACTTGCTCTTAAATAGTCAGCAGAGAAGTCGGGTTATTTTAGCTGGTTAAGGTATGCCTTCAGATAACCTATTCATAGCATGCACTGCTTGTTTTCATACCAAATTTTTTTCATAAGATCTTTATTTGACACATACAAATTAAAAGATACAGCTGAAGAACTTCAGAATGCTTGTTTATGAGACAGGTTTTTACTCCCCTTGATGGGGCTCTACTTTTGTTATCTTGAGGTAAGTTTTCTCATTCTGGTGTTGGATTTTGTTGAAGAGCAAGGGATGCAGGTAGCTCAGGTATAATTGACTTATTTCAAGATGCTTCTGGTTTATGATGTTGTTCTGAAATTATCAATTAACGTGTTGTCTTTCCTCTGATATCTTACTCATAGATGGGGAAACCATAGGGAGTTTATATCATGGCAACAGATGAGGATGAACTGGGACTGTTTGATATCCGCTACGGTGGTAAGATGTGTTAGATTACTTTGTTTTGTAGTCAAGTAACACAAGCAGTCTTCTGAAAATAAATAGATAAAAAAATAACTTGGAAAACAAAATAGAAATAATTTAGATTGGGAAAAATTCTTGCGAGCTTCAACTCTAAACATCAGTGGCCCAGTATCGTAAGCCTTATCCAATTAGTAAGTTTAGATTTTAAACCATAACTCTGTACTTTGGATTTCTAGTGCATTTTGAGGGGGTTCCTGGAACTGGTCTCCCCTGTGGTTTATGGTATACTATTTAACCTTTGCTGCATCTTAATGAAGCGTGTATTTGGGTGGTTAGGAGGATTGTTCCTTTGTTTGCTATTTGCAAGAGCAAATGCGCTATCATCTGGTATAGTACCAGCAATTAGGGTACACAAACTTTATTTCCAGCTCCGCAGTTGATTCGTCTGACATATGTTTGTGAGATTCCCAGCCTCAGAAGGACTGTGGATATTGATTATTCTATTTTTAATAGTAATAATATTTGTTGCAGAACTGGAGAAATACACGTATTGGGGATGAGAGTGATAAGAGGCATTGGAAAAAGATGTGAAGAGAGCTGCAGATTTTGATTGAAATACTTTTACAGTACCAGTTAGTCTTGGGAATAGATGGCAGTACTAAAGCAAACTCTTTGAGTTATGATACAGACTTCTACACTACTTTGTTTAGCCTGAAATGTTTATTTTCACAGTAGGGATTTTATCATACTAATTCTTTTATTTTTGTTTCTGAGTTGTCTGACTTTTGTATTCAATGTATTCTAGGAAACAGTTTCAAATTCACATCAAATTGACTTAGCGTATAATTTTAAAATTTATTTGTACTTAATGCCATAAAACTTGCTTCATATGGCACAGTTCTTGTAGTGTTCAGAAACTGATCTTACAAGACTGTCTTTTCTCCACAATAGCAGTAGCTTGCTGAGTAAAATTGCCTTGTCTTTTACTAGCCTGTGCTACTACTTTTACTACTCTTTACTGGTCTACGATCACAAATGCACTTATTTTATGGGAAAGTTAGAGGTTGGAGTTTACTAAATGTTTACTTTGGCTTCTTTTTTTGTTTTGTTTTGTTTAGCTGAAGCTTCCCCCTTCAGGGAAGGTGATGAGAGCTCGGTGGATATTTATGATGGCTTGGACAATGGTTTGACAGTTCCTGGTAGGTTGATTGTATCTTGCTGCTGCTTGGCTTGGAGCATTATGTACTCTCTGTGTTTCTTAGGCTGGTTTTAAGTAAAAAAACAGTTAGCTTTAAGTTATATTTAGCTGGTGTAACGTACGGCTCTGAGCTACTTCTTTAAACTTAAGACATGTATGTTACACTCCTGTGTAAATACAGCAACTTCCTAAATCTTTTAGCTGAGTGATAGGAGTTTTCATGTGATTGATATTGGTTATTTTAAAAGACTTGGTCATATAAAGAGGTGCAGAGTAATCTTAGCTATTCTATCTGTGCCTTGACAATGGGACATTTTACCTTGAAAAAGGCACCTTTATTTTGTGGGTTTTAAATAGCTTCAGGACCAGACCCTACAGTCACTGGTCACTAAATCCCCAGTGAGAGCTCCAAAGCATAATTTGTGTGATACAGTGCATTCAGTAATCCTTTTAATCTTTTGTTACTTTCTCAGTAATTTCACATCCCAATGTAAATTAATTTCCTCTTTTAACTTTGAAGATAGGAAAGAAATGGACCCCGCACCTTTTTGTTTATGATTTTTTTAGGAGTCTTAGTGTACCGTTTAATGAAATGCTGTTTCTGGTATTTACACAAGTGTGTCTCTAGTGACTTGACTACTGCAAGGCCATTGAATTTTTATTGAAGGGATATATGATATTCTACAGACATAAAGCATCTATAACTCTTTCTCTTGTTTTCCATTTTGTATTTGTTACAGCATATAAGAGTATTCTCTAAATCCATGTTTCACATACTGAGATGCTTTGTCTAGTAAGGAGGAATAAGAGTGCAATGCAAGCGTTTTATATAGTCTAGTTCTGGGATATCTTGGTTTTAAATTTTAAAACAGAATTGGTGAGAATTTTGCTCTATACAGATAAAT
This sequence comes from Falco peregrinus, assembly GCF_023634155.1. Lineage (NCBI taxonomy): Eukaryota > Metazoa > Chordata > Aves > Falconiformes > Falconidae > Falco > Falco peregrinus. Next base: position 87,154,411 of record NC_073727.1, read on the forward strand.
GTTATTTGCATGTCATCTTGCATTGTGTTAATAATATTCTATGTATTATAGTATTGTCCAAGGGATTGAAGTGCAGCTTTGGTAGCTAACTTCATTTATTCATCTGCAAATGGATCTATATTTCAGAGGTATCATGAGTCAGGTCCTGTCAGCAATGCGTATTTGGTGAACAGAGAACACAGGTTGATCTGAAGGAAAAGCACCATTACCTGAATAATTGGGGTGTTTGGGTGTTGGGTTGGTTTTTGTTTTGTGGGTTTTTTCTTTCATTTCTTTTGAAGTAGAGCTGGGGAGTTTACATTTGTGAGGGGATATAAACCAGCAAAAAAGCACTTATTCAACACAAGAAGCATGGTATTCAACCCTATACCAACTCGACAGCATAACTTCATTTGATTCGGATCAACTGGTCAGTGTATGTGAATGTGTAGGAGGTTGTTAGCATCTGAGTATTCTTTTTCTCAGTAATTTTTTTTCTGTAACTGCAAATGTTTCTAGGGTGGGGTCTGGCCAAAAGCTGTATGAATTGTAGGATGCTTGTATTTATTCTGCCTTTCTGCTATCTATTGGCTCTGGAATTGCAGAACCTCAGATCACTGCTAAGGTGTAGTCCTTCTTGCTTTGTAAATTGGGTAGATTTACTGTGAGTTAGCTCTCCTTTGACTTAAAACAACTTATTAGAAGTCACAGAATGCAGCCATCTTTGTTGTTGGATGTCCTGTATATCTCTTAATTTTTCTAATGCTGTGTTTTCAGCTGAACTTTGCTTTTCATCGTTACCTTTTATGTCGGTGTAAATTGGATCAAATATTTCCAATAAAACTAACATAAATGTTGAAAGAGATGTTGAAATTTAGCAAAGAAATTTCTCCAGATGAGGTCCTGTGTTTTCCTCAGTGACACAATGCATCCTGGCTAGAAAAGTACTCTTTTCTTGATGTAATTGATTTTCTTTCTACAGACAATTCTGCTCCAAATTCTACACCAGCTGGAAACAGCTTAAATTTATTTGATGAGATATTAATTGAAGAAGGGACTGCGAAGGAAGCATCCTACAATGAGGTATGTGTTAACGTGACAAAAATAATTCTGGTGTTCTGGAGGTTTTTTATTCCAAATTTTCTTGTGCAAAGTGCAAAAAATGTTGTCAGTATGCTTACGTTATTGGGAAAATAGGGAAACTTTTTAAGTAAGTAAACCCAAGAGTGTGCTAATTAACTGTTATGTCAACAAGTTTATCATAATAAGTGAACCTCTCACTCTGTGACATGGTCTGTTCTCATTTAATGCCCTTCGCATGTGGTTCATATGTCAGATACATTATGGGAAAATGTACTGTAATGTCTTTCTCGTTAAATATCCATTCAGATGTCTGATACAAAGCTAGTCTTGACATTTCTCCCTGTTGCGACGGAGGGAAGACACAGTCACTCAATATGAGTGATCAGCAGACTTTGTTTATTGTACCTTACAGTCACCTTTTATGCCTTGTTATAATTAGCTCATACATATTACAAAAGTTAAGCTCATTATTGGTTAGTTGCCTAACTATCAAGCCCGCCCCTAGTTTCTCTTCTGTAGTTATCTGTTCCCACCTGCAACATTCTTTTCCCACCGCAATCTTCCTGATATTGTGTAACAAGAACAGCCAAGGATAGTGTATTTTTGCTTTACTTCAGATAAGCTGAGAGCGATGTGCATTTTTGTCCAGCCAGCTGGACTATGTCTATGTGAACTTTTTCAGCTAGCCAGTTATCCACATCTCCCAACAAATTTTACCACACTAAAGCAGATGGGTCATGGATTAATCTTACATGTCATTAAATTTTGGCCTTGAGACTGAAGACAACCATGCAGTAGGTAACTGCTAGCAAATTAGCAGAACACTTACTCATGTAGCATCACCTGTCCTGGTCCATAAGACACATCTTAACTAACCTTGGAGTAAAAGGGACAGACATCCATAGGTATAATGCACTACAGAAGAAGCATGAGCAAAACCTCCAGGAGTCTACAAAGTGATGAAAATGTCACTCTGAAAGCAGTTGACTGTTAAATATGACAATAGGGAAGTTGTCCATTCTTCTGTGAAAGTTTTGTTCCTATCTGCTTTTAAAGAAGGGCTCATGCCAAATGTGTATTTTTGTGATCTCAACAAGAGCATGTCCTTTGCAGCCTATTTTTGCAGTCTTTTTGCACTGTACAGTCCAGTAGTAACTTTGTGTTGTGTTTTTGTTTATCTCTTTTGCATTATCTAAAATCTGACAAGTCCCCATCTGTAGGGCTCTGATAACTCCTGCTCCTTGGTAATTGTCTTGAATTTCACAATAATACGATTTCCTGTTAGTCTGTAGTCTGTTGGGCAAACACATACATATTTCCTCTTATCTGGGTGTTTGTGATGTTTTAGAGACTTGTGTACCTGTTGGAGCATATTGAGGCTTTTTGTTTTAATGTGGCTTTAATATGTTACTTTTGGAAGAAAAGCAGAGATTTTTAATACACGTAACTGTGTTAACTAACTATAAATCCAGAGGAGTAACTTTTCTGTGTAATTAAATCCGCTTCTGTGCTGTGAATTCTCTCCTTGGCAGTTGCAGGCAGAATATGGAAAATGTCAGCAGCAAATTAAAGAGTTGATGAAGAAATTTAAGGAAATACAGGCACAGGTACTGTATTTCAAAGGGCAACATTATCAAGATTTATGTAAAGCAAACTTTTTTTTGCTATTGCTTTAAGAGAGTTAATTTCATGTGCTTTCCAGAATTGATCCATCACATGGATGGTTTGTGAAGCATCTCTGTAGGAGGTTCTGCCTAGGACAGTTGGTAGGATAGCCTACTGATGAATTTACTCACTGATCTTACTAGTTTCATTATGTTGTGTGCGGTAAGACTTTAGTTGCTTAAGCTATTTTCTATCTCCTTAATTAGAAAAATAAGCACGTCAAATGAGTAGTTATCAGAAAGGTATCCAGTTCTCTTGCTTTTTTAAAAAATAGGCCTTTACCACACTATGAAGAGGGTTGCAGCTGTACTTGAGCTGCCATTAGAACTGGAAGATGTCTGCATTGCTTTGAGCACAGTGCTGTTTTGATGAGGCTGAACTGCTCTTCTACTTCAGCTAGTACCCCCATGCTGTGCCATTCTATATAGTTAGATTATTTTACAATTCTGCAACATGCTTTACTGTGTATTACAGATAAGCCCCAAAGGTTCTATGCTTTGCAGTGGTAAGCAGCTTCTGCCCTGTGACACACCTATAGTTTTCTGCACAACTTGTCTGCCTTTCTCAGCAGGCTTTGCTGAGGATAATTATTAAGAGAAGGGCCTATCTCTAGGACTGACAGAGCATTCTGGAACATCTCTAGAAATGCTAGAATGATAGAGCACCCAAAGTTTGGTTTAATACCTTGAAAGAAATACAATTACCCTTTTTCTCTGAAAGTGCTTAAAAGCTACGTCTCTCATTTGATACAGTGACCAGGAAAGGAATAAATCGAGTAAAAGAATGAAGCAAAGGGGCAGACTATAATTTTTTTAGCATCTTTCGGTTTTAATAAATTGAATGCTTGAAACATCTTAAATAGTTACTAGGAACAGAAACAGGAGCATAAATGTGATTGATGTTTAAAAAAAAAAAAATTCCTTTGGAACTCAGTAACTCTGACTTCTCCAAAACAGTTTCTGTATGTTCTACTGTCAGTTTGCGTGTGACGGGACTTTTTCTAATGGTTGTCTTGCACTGTTTTACATTATGTAAAAAGCTAATTCTTTTTTTTTTTTTTTTTTCTCTCTCTCCCCCTCTCTTTTTTTGGTATATATGTTTAAAATAGAATGTCATTCTGCAGAATGAAAACCAAGCTCTGAAAAAGAATATTTCAGCACTTATCAAAACAGCAAGAGTGGAAATTAACCGTAAGGATGAAGAAATCAGTAATCTCCATCAAAGGTACAACTACTCAGTGGAACTGAAAGCATGCTTTTTGTCTGATCATGTTTGTATACTTGTAAGAAACTTTTGTGGTGTTTTACTTAAACTAATGGTTTTCTTCATTACTTAGTAAATAATTGTTTGTGTGGGTTTAAGTACTGGTAAAATCAGAAAATAGGTAAGTGTCTCTGCTTGATGAGGTCTTTGGTTTCTAATTAACAAAATGAGGAGGAATCCAAAGGGTGACCATTGCCACCATTCCTGGTGGGTTACCTAACCATTTTCCATGTTTCAAAGCAGATGCTATCTTACACAGTTCAACTTCAGAACTGGTCTGTTATGGTCTCAACCATGAATTCCTTGGAACTTCAGACAACAAATGAAAATAATGAAGAGACTATGTAATGTTTTCATGGCAAGATATGAAAGCCCTGTCTCCCATGGTGGGAAGTAGCAGCTAGAGAATTCTTGGCAATTTCTGTGTATTACTAATCTTATGGCAAGGAGTTAAAAATATTAAAGTATGGATACGAGAGTAGCTGAGTCTAAGGTTTCTGAACCACTTGAAACCAGAGCACGGTTCCAGAACTGAGAACCCCTAGCTTATCACAGGGTTACCTGCTTGTCACTTGTGTGACATCAGCCACATTAGTTTGTGTTTCAGTTTGACAATTTGATGTTTTCTGGCTCCAAAGGTGTCATAAAGAAAGGTCATTTGATGTTACTGTGCTAGGGGCTATATGCATAATAACTGTGATTTATTTTTTTTCCTAAATACAGAAAATTACCAGGTATGATCTGATGGAGGTTAAGAGGTTTTAACATGTGTAATTCTTACAGTTGATTGGCTTTGGTATGACAGCTATCATTTTCACACCTTTGACTGTGGTATTCTGGGTTTTAAATCATGTTGTTTGAAAAATATTTTTGTTGTTTTGAATACTTGACCTCATTAAAGAGTTTACAAACTCTGTTGCAATGCCTTCTGATGATGATTAAAAATTTATGTATAAGGTATTTGATCTAGGCATTTTGGGGGCATACATCGTGGAAAATTGTGGGGAAAGTGGCACTTTGAGGTATTAGAAGCATGCCTTGTCTGCTGCATGGTCTGTAGTAAATTAGCTCATCTTAGGGCAATCTACCTATCTGTAAAGACTACTTCAAAGATAATATCTTTAAGGGGACTTGTTAGTGCTTATCTCAAAAAAAAAAAAAAAAAAATCAAAACCAAAACAACCCCCCCACTTGAATACAATTACATTTATCACATATGTAGCGCAGATCTAATAGCCAGCCTAAAGCGTGGCAAAAACTTAGTGGTATAGTTCAAAATTAAACAGAAATATAGGAAAGGGTTTTTGATTACAGCAGCTGCAGCTTCGTTTTAGTTCAACATTCACATAGGTGTCACATTTTTGGAGTAGAGCCAGTTGTATAAGATGATCATTACATATTTACGTTTACTGTGTTGGCCCATAGGAAGTGTTTGATTTTATAAAGCAAAACTAACCCCATTTTGTATTGGAGATAAATACAGATTTGTTTTACATGTGAACTGACTCCTTGCAACTGGACACTGAATCAACATAGAATTTTAGGCTAAAACCAAATATCTGTGTGTAACAGCCCCTTCATCTTTGGCTCTAAAAAGAACCATACATTTGGTGGTTTGCTGCCATCATTTGTTGGTATGACTCTTACTTTTGTTTCCCTCTGCATGGATTAGACACAATCATTCTTTTTAGATAAAGGAGAGTATTTAAGAAGGTTGCAATTGTCTTTAATCATGTCATTTTAATGAGATGTTTTGTTAAATATGGCAGAAAAGTGGGTTGTTGTGGTTTTTTGTTCGGGTTTTTTTTCTGGTGAGGTAACTGTTGAGTTCTGTCAGTAATGAGTAAGTTCAGGCCATACAGGCTACATGTGTCCCTTTACATTATTTTTTTTCCTTTTTATTATGACCTTGCAGCTGTAGCACGTGGCCTTGATGAGGCTTGATTATTGTAATTTACTACTTGTTTTCTGTAGCTTGCAGCAAGTTCCAAACATGGTAGTTTATTTGCTTATTGTATAGAGTAAGCACAGTCACATTTTACCTATTCTTTTGGCTGCTGGTTTACCAAGTAGTAAAGTATTGAATTGCTTTGTGTTTTATTTTTAAAAATCACTAGTGCTGTAAAGAATAACTTTTTTTTTTTTTCTAGGGCAAGATTTTTATTGCTGGACAATGAAATACTCATCAGAATTACTGAAATTGTTAGAACCAGTACAGATTTTTTCCACAGATCTTGCTTTTTCTTTAGATGAATTTCATTTCAAAAGCATGGATACAGATTATGTTCTTTTGCTCTATGCTAATGGAAATTTTTAAACTGCTCTTTTTATCCCACATTTTTTTTCAACATGAAGCTGAAAGAAAGCATGAAAAATTTTGAGATCTGTGGATTCATTGCAATTTGACTTTAGTTATGTTTAAGTAAACGCAAAAATAACCTAACTTTTTTCTTTTTATAAACAGGCTATCAGAATTTCCCAGTCATCGAAGTAGTTTCACCAGATACCTTCCAGGATCAACTAATGGAAGGTGCTCTGAGATGTGTAAAACAAAAGATTCCAAATTCAGACCTCCTGATTCAGGTGACAGTGTAAAGATGGAGCACAGAATGAAAAATGACTGTTCAAAAGATACATACCACAGTTACTCATCTCATAATACAGACAGTGGGAAGTCTAGCTCTGAAAAAAGAAACACTCCATATTTGCTGAGATACCCTCCCGAAGAGCTCTGCATTGACAGTACTCATACCTGTCTGCCAAACTATGACCATAGCTCCAACAAGGATAACAGAAAGGAAAGAAAAGAAATTAAAAGTAATGAACAGTACAGTAGGGGAAGTGGCAACAAATACAAAAGAGAAGTACATCAGAGCACTGGAAACAACGGTGACAGTGAAGAAGGAAACTCAGATCCTCAGCAAAAGCTGAAAACTCTTTCAGAGAAAGCTAGTAAAAATGACTTGCAACAAAAAAGTCAGAGCTTAAAATTCAAACGCAGTCCAAGTGTAGAAAGAAGAGTAGAAAGAGGTGTTTCTTCCAGGGAAAAACAAACTACTGGTAAAGACAGATTTCAAACAAGAGGTGAATTGTTTGCTGATGAGAGATCGCAAAATGTATTAAAAAAAGACATTAAAACATATGATAAAGATGAAAAAAATGCTGGCCAAAAAAATAAACCAAATGAAAAGCTACAAGAGCAACCAAGGAGATCTGGTAGAGGGAGTAGTCCACACTCAAAGAATGAACAATCAAAGAGTCTTCATGAATCACGTAAATGTCGCATGGAAGAGTCTAGAAAAGGAAAAGACAATGACTGCAGGAGAGACAGGGGAGCAAATGATTATACTTCTCGAGATGGAAGGACTTCACCTTCTAGTTCCAAAAGCAGAGAACATAAATATGCACGCTTGAAGGAAAACAGTAGTAGATATGAATGGGAAACAGCACATTCCAAATCAGAAAGACACAGAACTGAAGAAAAAAGGAAAAGAGAAAGAGAGAATCAGGATGAGAATAAACATTTTAGAAATGAAAGAAAAGTTGCAAAAGAATTTTTTCACCAATCTGCAAAAGAATCCAAGAAAGGTACAGATGTTACAAAAAGTGAGAGAAACAAGTCCTATAAGCTAGAAGCAACATCCAGAGTAGCAGACAGTTTTAAAGACCATAAAGTTCCCAAAACTAAAGATGATCACACTGGGACAAAAAGCAAAGACTTAAAACTTAGCTTTATGGAAAAGCTAAATTTAACTCTTTCTCCTGCTAAGAAGCAGTGTCTCTCTCCAACAGATAGACTTAAAACATCTTCCCCAAAGGCCGCTGATGAGGGGAGTGCAGAGCTCACGCTGCAGGCAGAACTGTTAGATTTTGCCCACCCTGTTAACTGTGGTCCCACAGAGCAATCTGATTTAACACTACAAGTTCTGGACAGTGCAGCTCAAAGTGACGGGGCACCAGCAGCGCCAGTTCCTGTTAATTCTGAAGACGAAGCAGTGGAAGTTGCAGCAGCAGATCCAGCACAATCTGAAGCATTGTCAGCAGTGGCAGTGGATGAACTGAGCTCGGAAATCTTACCAGAAGCACAAGTGGGTCAGGTACAGCCCCAGGCCTTGCCAGGAGCAGCAGAGTTACCTGTTCCTGATGAGATGCAGGCTGAAACATCAGAAGCAGCAGAGGCTTGTGATGTGGTTGAATCGGAAGCCCCAGCTACAGCAGCGGCAGTGTCAGATCTGAATCACCCTGAATCTTTGCCCCTGGAGGTGGCAGGGAGCGTGGCAGAGTGTGAAAACTTGCCTGTGATGGTGGGTGTGATGCAGGATGATGATGTACCAGCAGCAGCACAGTCTGAACCTGTCAGTGAAAGTATGAGAGCCCTTCCAGAGTCAGCAGCAGAGAAGAAAGAAGATAAAATACGGCTAGCTGCTAACATAGAAAGCTCAGCAGACCAATGTGGCTCTCAAAACCTTGTCTTGGATGACTCTGAAGCCAAAAATTCTGGTGACCTGGAGTGCTGTGATATCACAGATGATACTAGCGAAACAAAACCAGACTCTTTAATGGAAGTAGTGAAGGATGATGATCCTTTGGCTGCAGAAAATGTTGAGTGTCCCACTGAGGGAGAGGGTATCTGTGAAATTAATATGGGTACATCTCAGTCACATGACAGAACTATGTTAACTGAGAAGGATGAAACATTAGTTGACCAGAATGCTTGTGATCTGGAGCCAGACTTAACTGAAATCCATACTGCAGCATCTTCTCTTAGCGGTGAGATGTATCCTAGAACTAAAGACAGAGAAACTAACCCATTTGCTATTGATGATGACAGCTCAATACTAAGCATTGATCTCAATCACTTGAGGTATATTCCGAAGGCAATCAGCCCACTGAACAGTCCGATGCGCCCTTTGGCTAAAGCACTTAAGATGGAAAGTCCCTGCAAAGGTCTTGTGAAGAGTTATAACAAAGGTATTTGTACACGTGTATTCTAATTTCTTTTCTGCATAAAGGCTTAAAAGATCCATTCATGGAAAGCAGAAGTGACTTCTTTTAACTGCTTTCTCAAAAATACAAATTGTTTCTTCTTAAGCTGTTTAAGTCTCAGTGGTCCTTTGTGTTGGAACCATTTGACAGTACAGCCAACACTGTAGCCAGTTGACCATTTACTGCTATAAAAATTGGAGTTTCTCACTACTGCCAGATAAGTCATTGAAATAAGAGTTATGTACTAACTTCTAAAAAGGAACTCCATGTAGGTTTCTTGATTGCATTTAGTTCTGAGTAGTTCACATTAGGTTTTTCTCTGAAATTGTAGGGGCAAAAGTTCCTTAAGATCGTATTGTATTTATTTGTGAGAAAGCTGGAGAGAGTATCTAAGAGTTAATTTCTAGGAATGTCAGCTAAGAGGTAGCTTTGCTCTCCATCTGGATTAATTTCACTGTGAATTCATATATATACTTAATAATTGTAAATCAGTGGGGAGAATAGTAGAACAAATAGAACATTAGGATTTATCATTGATGAAGTAAGAGACTAATAAGTCCTCAATAAGGTATCAAGGAGATAACATACGATGACAGTACTCACAGGAAGAGAAAATAGGTGACCCAAAGTTCAGATCTTTTCCTTGTGTGAATTTAAATCTTTCTGTAATATGCAACTTTCTGCAACTCATCAAAAGCTTTCTTGGAACTTTGGATTTCCTACTAGAAGAAGAATTATAGAGTTGCATTTAAATACTTTTTCTTAGTTTTGGAGCATAATCCTATCTTCTTGCAAATCTTAGTGTGGTTTGCTCAGGAATTGTGTCTCTTGTGCTTGAGACAGCTATTGTTTCACAGTTACTGTGAATTCCTTTAGTAGTTTACATTCTTTTGAATATCTGGGGGAACACAGGAGCTTTGGGATCAGAGTAGATGAACATCAAATAAGAGTATTTTTATGATTTTGTAGTGTTTCCCCAAATTACTTATTAGAGGAATCCATCCAGCAGCGATTTTCAGCTCTGAAGTTAGATGCTTAGTTGTCTTGGTGATGTGACTAACGATACACACATCAAATGTTCTGCATCTGTTAAATTGACAGAAGGCAATGGTTTCTCTTGGTCTTTGACTTCAGTACTCACCTTTTTACTGTTCTGTAGGACAGGGGTACATACATTAATACTGTATTTTGACCACTTTCATTTTATAGTTTGGTTTGTCAAAATATTGATTTGTTTGAGTAGGTATTGATCCTTGTAAAACTGAAATGGAGCGGTGGCAGAGTATGTTTTTGCTCCTGCAGAATCTGTAAAGTAAACTTTTTAAAATGTTGCTTTAAAGTTTTAATTGCAAGTTCATTTTTTTTATGGAGATCAATTTAAATATGATCTTTTATGAGATTAAATGTTAGAGGTCAGTAAGTAGTCTAATTATGTGCAATTGAACATAAGAGTGTTTTATTAACTAGAGTGCCCAGCAAGCCTAAAATTAACTGCAAATCTTATTAATTGATACATATACACTTCAGTGGAATTTTTATACAATGGAAATGAGCTTGCCTTTTCATCTTTTGTAGCATGCCGCTTCGTAGCTAACTGTAATTGCTTATTTTTCTTAACAAAATAGCATTTGGTTTGAATTTAAAATAATGATTGAATATATATTTGATGATATCTCAAAAATATAAAAGATTTAATAAACATCTGTGAGGCAGAGTAAGGCATGCTACAATTGGCAGAACTTTAGCTTTTCCTCTCACGTACCTCATTTCTGTCATTCCGGAACCTGAACTGGAGACTTTGTCCAAAATTTCTGAGAGAAAAGCTTTTTAGGCGGTTGTGCTTAGCTACAGTAATGGTAATCTTAAAAGCACATAAAACTGAAATAGGAGATTTATCATGCGTGTGCTGCCTAGTACTTGTTTGTTTAGTAAGTCAGTTTATTGAAAGACTCAAAAGAGCCTTTATTTCAGCCCTGACATTAATAGGTCATTAATAGGGCATTTGTTCTTCTCATTTTGTTTCGTTAAAAGATAAGCCACTTATTGTATGTAGATGTTAGTCTATAATAATGTTGAAGTTAAATTTTAGATTGTGCAGTGTTCAGAAAACTTGTTAAAATAAATGGAAAGAACTCTAAAGCTGATGGAAACTGCTAGATTTTTTTCTGTTTTCATTGGACGTATTTCTGAGAGAGATCACATGATTTTAGTGAAACTTTGAGGTCTTACTTGCCCTTCGAGGCTCAGAAAAATCCTTTAAACTAGCAGCTGCTGAAGGAAACCACCCAAACTTGTTATAGCTCAGACTTCCTGAGTTGTCGTTGGCAGTTTCAAACAGTTCTGAATGGTCACTTTAGAGAAAAGAATCTTCCAGGTTTTTCTGAAAATGTCTGTTTATAATTGCATTCTTCATGGTGATTGGCAAATTGTTTTCTTTTCATAGATGTAATTCCTGAAAGTACAGTCGTTGTCTGTCCATCAAAGAATTTGTCAAAGGAGTTAAACAAAGAAAATCAGAAGCCAGTTAGCATGTCTGATGAACACTTGGAGATGGAGTCCCAGCTGAGTATCTCTTCAGATGAAATAGAAGAAGGAGAAATCATAAGCAGCGATGAAGAAAAATCTAAACTAGAAAGAGGCTCTGAAAATACAAAGAAGTCAAGACCAAAAGCTTCTCCCGAGGCACGAAATTTGACCAGCAGTCCGCAGAATCAAAAGAGCAAAACTGTGTGTTGCAATGAAGATTATGGAAAATTTATTTCTGTGAAAGTAAGTACAAAGAAGAACGGAGAGAGGCATAAAAATCAGACTTTCAGATCTTCGAAGGATATGAAGAAAAATAAAACAGTGAGCATTGCTTCTCTTGAAAAAATAGTTCATGTTATTGTTGAACCTTCAAATGTACAAGAAGTCATGCAGATGCTAAGAGCTGTACGAAAACAGATGAGGAAAAATTACATGAAGTTCAAGGTACACTTCCCAGTTCAACGTTTTCACAGAATTATAGAATCTGGTATCATAAATTTTACATCATTAATAAAATACTTGAACTTTTCCAAGATGTCTACATTAGGTGAGACAGTAAAATTGAATATCTGTGATATTATAGAGTCCAAACTTAAGCAAGTTAAAAAGAATGCAATAGTGGACCGTCTTTTTGAACAACAAGTATCAGATATGAAAAAACAGTTATGGAAATTTGTAGATGAACAGCTTGATTACTTATTTGAAAAGATAAGGAGAATTATAATAAAACTATGTGATGTGCAAAATGAGAGTAAGGAAGGGAAATTTGAAAAAGCAGGAAAGCAAAAGCACAAGATCGGTCATAAAAATGATGTGCAAAGATCTAGAAAAAGGTCCCTGAAAGCCAGATCTCAAAAGCACGAAGAATATATCATTTCAAAGCAAATTGTGGGTTATCAGCGACCTAAGTGTCAGCACGAGAAAAGTAAAACAGATGCACCAAAACCTGCCTTTACCAAATGTCTTAACTCCATTGATAACACGAGGAATTCCCAAGCCAAAGTGCACCTCTTTAAAGAGAATAATTTGCAAGGCACTCTCACTCCATTTAAGGGTGTTAAATACGAAAAGGAAGGATTCCAACTCTCCAGAGATGCTAACAAATCTGATCTTAGTTATGAGCTTCTTACGGAACAACAAGCATCCAGTCTTACGTTCAATCTTGTAAGTGATGCTCAAATGGGCGAAATTTTCAAAAGCTTATTGCAAGGTTCTGATCTCTTAGAAAAAAATGGTGGCAATATTGACAGAAATGAGTGGGAATTCAGGACTCCAGAGAAACAGGTTTTAGACAGTTATAAATGCAGGGGTAATGCTGCTGAACTGGTGCAAGAGATTGTTCCAAAGGAGACTTGTGTGGAATCTCGACCAGTAGAGGATATTAACTGGCCTATTGTTTCACCTGTAAGAGCTCCCTCTTTAGCATCTAGGCTTCAGATGTCTGTTGATCCAGATGTACTAGATGAAAGCTGTATGTTTGAGGTTCCTACAAATGCAGCTTCATGCAAAGAAGATGAATGCAACTTACAAAAGAATAAATCATTTGTTTCTTCTATCCTTCTTGAAGATTTGGCTGTTTCCTTAACTATTCCATCACCTTTGAAATCAGATGCTCACCTCAGCTTCCTAAAACCTGAGAATAATTCTAGCTCAACTCCCGAGGGTGTTCTCAGTGCACATTACAGTGAAGATGCACTACTTGAAGAGGAGGATGCCACTGAACAAGACATTCATTTGGCTTTAGAATCTGATAACTCAAGCAGTAAATCAAGTTGTTCTTCATCATGGACAAGTCGGCCTGTTGCTCCCGGTTTTCAGTGTCGTCCCAGCCTACCAATGCAAGCAGTAATAATGGAGAAATCCAATGACCATTTTATTGTAAAGATTAGGCGTGCAGTGCCATCTATCTCAACAGCATCTGATCAGGTGGCTTTAGTGAAGGAGGCACGGGTGTCCTCAGCTAAGATTGAAAAAGAAGAAATAAGAAGTGGGGCAAAAGAAAGGGACAGTCAGATTGCCACAGCAGCCACTGTGCAAGGAACTGTCAAACCAGATCTGGTTAAGACAGATCGCTTGCCTCATGTCAGCATCGGAAAAGAACAACATCCTGCCTTACCTCAGCCTCTAAAGGAGTCATATAATAGTATTGGAAAGGAAGAAACTACTGGGTTGCTTGGACCCTGTAGAAAATCTTCAAACGCAGAGAACCATGACACTGAAAGCCCAGATGAAGGCTCTGAGCAATCTCAGGCACACAAATTGAAAGTATCTGAAAACATAAATGAAATGGGTGTTGGATGCAGTTTAGAGTCATATGTAGACATAACAGATGATATTGTTGGTGAAATTTCATGTTGTGCAGTGAAATCCACTGCAAATAACAGGAGCCAGGAAACTTCTGCAGGAAATTTGGAAACCAGTAATAAAAAGGAAGAACTGGAAGAGTGCGCTGGTGCATTTATAGACTTAACAGGAGAGTTTTCCAATGAGACTGCAGCAGGTGAATGTAATTTTGAAACAAAATCCACCTCAAATACTGATGAAGGATGCCAGAAAAGTATAGATGATAAAACTAGTAAAAAAAGGAAAAAGGAGTCTGTCAGAGAGAATTCCAACTCAAAAAGGCAACGACGAGAAACTGAATCAGCAGGTGAAGGGAGTGATGCAAGTGATACAAAGTCTGAAGAGGTAAATTCAGCACCCAAGCTATGTTCTAGTAAGAAGAATGAGTTGCAGCAGAACAAAGATTCTTCTCCTTCAGCGTCATCTGCATCATCACCTAGTCTGTATGCCAAAAACATCATTAAAAAGAAAGGAGAAGTAGTAGTTTCCTGGACGAGGTAATTTCTGATTTGATCTGTTTGATTGGTTTACAGTGTTTTAAACTACATGATAGACTGAAAAGTGGGAGGAAAAGGATAATTAGCTGATGGCTGAAGCTACCGAGTAGCTCGACATCCTGCTGTAAATAGTGGAGCAGGAGCTTCTTCCTGTCTATGCAGGATGGCTTTATGAGGTTGACGTTGTCTCTCAGAGTAGCACTGAGAGGTGCTGGAATCTTGTTTTATCCTTTGTCTGTAACAGTTGTTCAGAGGAATATTTAAAATTTAAATATTTAAAAAATTTAAAAAAAATTAAAAGGTGAACTGATTTAATGTAATCCTGTTAGTCTTTGGAAGAGAACAATTTTTAGTAATTTCTTAGGTAAGTTCAATCAGATTTGCCTTAAAGACAGTGGCTTCCATTATCATCACTAATTCCATCACTTAAACCAATCTCTCAAAACAAAGGATACATTTTGCTTTTGTTTTTAATGCTAAAGTAACGACCTACTATGTTGCACTGTCTGTAATTTTTGTTTCCATGCTCCTTTCCCTGTCCAAAAATTCCAGCCAGGCTTGGTAGGGGGTGGAGGTCTTTTATGTTCCTACAAGGCCTGGAAGCATTAGTGTCTGTGTAAAGGAGAGCAACTAAAGATGCCCTCTCTCTGTGGAGGAGATGAAAGCAAACAGTTTTCTTCTTTGGGGCCTATGCTGCTCAGTCTGCAGAAATGTACTAACAGTTTAGCCCATATATTCCAGTTAGTAGGATGTGAATGACAAATGAGGTGATTCTGTGTATTGAAAATACGTGCAAAATTATTGTGGTGTATTTTTATCCTTACCATAGCTACCAGGTTTTGCTGTTCTTGCTACAACTTGATACAATCAATATCTCTTATAAAGTGGCTTCTAAAATTTTCAGGGCAGACTTTTCCAAACTACAGTTCAGATATAAAGGAAGTTTCTAGGTAGCATGTTAAAAGAAAATGCACTCCATGAAAAAAAGACTGTGAAAGCTAGCATGATTTTTAAATGTGCAAACCGATGAGATAGGAAGAGACTACTACAGTTTTCCTTATGAATACGAGTTTTTTTTATTTCACAGTCTTTGTCCATCTTTGAACTATGCCTAAAAAACTTGAGTTTATTTAAATAACTAGTCATTACATTTTGCTTTGAAATGGAGGAAATTAAATATAATTTATTGGAATATGGCAGGTTTCAACCAAATGTACATAGTAGCTACTGTACAACGACTGTCTATATACATTTTACATATACCTAAATTCTTTAGTGAGACAAACAGCAAATCAATGACACACCCAAGAGTAGACTATCGGTCCTTTATTCTTGTGTGGACAGTAGATGTGCTCGGTGTTTGTTGTATTAAGCCACTTAAGAGAAGTCAAACATCTCTTTTTAATCTTTGAGTCAGTGGGCCTAAGGTGAAAGCTGCTGCTTAGCTGTGCAAAATGGGGCAAGTCTGTCTAGAACTGCTGGCCCCTGTTAAATTTATGAGGGGTTTTTTCAATGGATGTTTAAATGTCTGGTCTAGAAGCTTAAAATTCTTTTTTATTACTTTGGTTTTGGGCTAACTCAATTGTAATAATCCTCATATGGATACATATTACCCTTTCTAATAGGGTAGCATGATCTCCACTACCACTTGTTTGTACTGAGCCCTGTTACTCTGTGCTGGGAGAGGAGGATCCTCCGTAATTTCATTGCTGCTGTTTGAACTCATGTTCCACAGTTTGGAAAAACTCAGAATTTTGTATATGCCTGTACAATTTTTTTTGTTTGTTTGTGTGCATGTACACATATATATGTATTAATATTTTTAAAATGCGTTTTTGCTCTAGAAATGATGACCGAGAAATTTTACTGGAATGTCAGAGAAAAGGGCCGTCAAGCAAAACCTTTGGTTCCTTGGCCACTAGGCTGAACAAAAGTCCAAATCAGGTAGGTGCTATCATTCATATATTTGATAACAGCTATGTTGCTACATTTGTTTGCAGTTGAACAGAAACCTTTGGAGATCTTCTGCAAATTTGGAAATTTTTTTCTCATGTCTTTTGTTGGGGGGTTCTTGAAAAAAAATATCTTAGATTCTCCCAGTTATTACTTTTTTAAAATATACACGATAGGGATATTATGGTCCAGGGATTCTTCAGTACCTGTTTGATTGGTATTGAAACTGCTGTGTCCAATCATAAGCTAGGGATGACAGGATTGTTTCTGTCGTTGAATCAGTACTTAAAGAAAGGCAATTTTGGAGAGGCCCAAAGCCTTTGCACACTTCTAATAAATTAGAAAAGAATTAAAATTAAAGCTGGGAAAAAATACCCCAGGATTTTGTAGAAAAGACGTGTCTCATGAAAATGGTTCCTTTTTTCTTTCAGTTTTTAATTAAAAAACTTCAAAAGACACAGATGTCAAGTTGATGTAGCATATTTCCAGGGGTTTGCAGATAACTTTGTACGTGTCTTGAAGTGCTATCTTAATCTCTATCCTGCAAATATGGAAAGGGAGAAACACCCATTTGACTAAGTCAGGAAATCCTGTGTACTCAGGATTTGGCTTTTAGGATGTTGTGTTGTATGATTACAGAATCTTTGCAGGGTTTAGAAGCTGTTGTGGTGGATGGTTGGGCAAGACAGTGTTATCTGGGCGTTTATGCCACTCTTCCCAGTTAGGTGTTCGGTGGATGGTAGATACACTCTAGCAATATGAATTATTAACTTACTATTGAATGAGGTTGCTATGTAAGCTGTAACTATGCTCAACGAAGAGATGTTTGACTCTCATCTACAGACCAGTTTTGTAAAACCCTTAGTAGGCAGATTACTTTATGGTGAGCCATAAATACCTGAAGCAACAGTTGTACAAGAAGGTAGAAAGTATCCAATAAACTGTGGAGTACAAAATAAGCTTTTGTCCTTACATTTGAATCTTACTCACAAGTTATACCTGGCGAAATTCAAGTCCAATTGACTTTGAAACCTTCAGTTTTTCCCTCCTTGTTGTAAGGAAACCTGTGTTAAACCAGTAGTTGATCTAGCTCTCTGTGAGCTGACATAGAGGCTATTTTAGATGTCAAAGGGATAGGAAGACTTCCTACATCCAGTTAACCTGTTAATGGTGCTCCTAAAATTCTCCCGCTAAAATTTATTGGAAGCCAATAAAAAACAAAGAAGTGGTCTTTTTAAGAAAACTTTATGCTGTCAGATCAGTCTGGTTTTGTAGGTACAGAAATCTGGGGCCTTAATGTTATGTCTTTTTGTGTCCTCCATTAGGTTTCAGAAAGATTCAAGCAGTTAATGAAGCTGTTCAAGAAATCCAAGTGCAAGTAAACTTACCAACAAGTTGCTTCATGGTTATGGGGTTTAACTGTTACCAGCAACACTGGACTACAACCACTGCATTCATGTGATGGGATTAGTGGAAGGTATCCAGTATACTGAGTTTGGTCATCTGGTGCACTGTTATTTACTTCCCTGTCCAGTTTCCTCTGAAGTGCTTTATCAGAATAACACAGAGGGGACTTTACAAACAAGCTAGCTAGGAAAGAATGGGGACGTGGAAATGGAGAGGTATCATTTCAAGGGGTAACATCTCCTGTTGGTTAAATGTGTTCTATAAGCAAAGACAAGGGCATGCAGTCAAGTGAAAATGGTGGCTCTTGCTTAACTTCTCGGAAGTACTGCATATGGTGGTGTCAAACTAGGATTTTAAGAAGAGTGTTTTGGAATCCAGTGGGTAGATAATCCTGGAAAATGACAGGTATGTAATCTTGGTTATCTTGAAACATATTTTAAGAAGTTAGGCATTTTCCTTTTAAAATAAGGCAGGGCAATGATAGCAACGGTTCCAAAAGCTGCTTATCTAGTGTCAGATTCTGATGGTAAGGAATAGGTGGTTCTTGCTGCTTTGTTAGTCACTCATAGTGGGTTCCAAGGAGAGAATCTGAGTTCAGGGTTTGTGTTCAGCTTTAAGCACACTATCTAAGCCAGTTCTTAATGACTCCAGTGTTCAACACAGGTGAATGAATTTCTCTTTTAGGACGTCCATCTGTCGTCATTGACAGTGGAGAAAATCTAAGCCAGTTGTCTAGTCTAATCCCCTAACTTTTCAATTTTTGAAGTCAAATAAAGTGAGTCCCAACCTCTGTGAAAGAATGAAGCCAATCATTAATGCAGGGACCCGTTTTTCAGTTTCTTTTAAATTGTGAAATGCTGTAGTGAGTGTTCATTTACAAAGAATTGTCTTGTAGTTTAAAACATTTTGCAATTCTGATGATATTTTAAAAGACAGTATTGAATTTTGAATAGTTGGAGGGTTTTTTTCCACGAAAAATACGTTGGAAATTTTTCAGGTTTTTTTTGTTTTTCCTTTGGAAAAGGCTAGTATATTTTTCTGCTCCAAATTACATCTGGGAAAGGTACTTAGTTTAGGTCTTCAACATAATGAACATTTTGTCTTACTAAAAAAATAAAAATTGACAAGTGATTTTCTTTTTAAAATTAATTTAGAAACAGACCTTTACAGTTTTATAAAATGTGATTTTATACTTACTAACCAGGAGAAAAACTTTTCTGTAAAAACGGGCAGTGTCAAAAGCTTGTCAACTTGGCATGTTTTGACAGCAATTGTATCTATCTTTACAAATTGTTTAGTACATTAGAAATTCATTATGCTCTATTTTAAACTGGAAGCAGTTATAAGAGTTCCTTTAATAATACATGCTAAAAGTGTGTATGTATGTATATGTATACGCACACACACCCCCATATATTACTTCTTTATCCCAAATTTCTGCAAAGCTTTTTCTTTTTTTTTTTTTCCCCTAATAAACATACCTGGAAGTTGCACAATTTTTTGTATTATGAATTCATTGATGTTTGAGGTTTTATTCTTTTTGGAGGATCAGAACTGCTGTAGTCCTTGTTCAGCCAGAACATCTGCTGAGTTTAGTTAGACTTCGTTTAAGAATCCCACCTAAGCACATTGCCTTACAATTTAGGATTAAATTGGCTTTTTTCCGGAATCCAATGACTGCTTCTTCAGTTTCAGCATAATGGGGTTTTTTGCTGCCCCTCCAACTGATGGGACAAGCTTCTCATTCTAATAAACCATCAGATAATTTGTCAGTGATGTTGCCACGGACACCTTTGCAGTATTGTAGATGTGACCTACAGAATGGATTGTCATGCTGCCAAACAGTGCATTGTCCTCGTTTTAGACAGTGCTCTGGAAACTGTTACAAGGAATGACTTGAGTAGGTGATGATGTCAGTTCTGGCAGTCTTCCATCTTACGTGCTTGCTTCTGAAATGTTTGCTTTTGATGACCAAGTGTCATTTTCCATGCTACGCTGGCAGTGCCTAGTGGTTTCAGTGGAGAATTGGTATACCTGCTTTTGCTTGTTCTTAACAAATATTTGTGACAGTTGTTTACTTCTTGGAGATTTAAATGAGTCAGTTTGCAGAATAGTTTGCAGAGTAGCATTCATGTTTGTGAAAAAACCCAGACTCTACTAAGAGTACTGTTTTAACCATATCCTTAGAGATCAAAATGTGCACAGTACTGAAGGCACTGAGGGAAGTAGCTTCTCTCCACTTAAGTGCTTCCTCTCTGTCTCAAAATAGCAGGCAGTATTTTGTTACAAAGTTGTTTATTCCTTGTCTGTGTTTATTTACTTTCTTATCTGTACAGGTTGGGGGGGGGGGGGCGCGGGCTTTGACTGTTTTGGTTCTGACTTGGATTCCTTTTTTTGTAAATTACGTAACTTTTTTTAATGTTCTGTCTGTTGTAAGTATCTGTACAGGTTCCTACATGGTCATGTAAAATATTTGATGTGTGTATATATATATATATATATATAAATATCTGTACAAAAATAGAGAGAACTTTGTTTAGCCAAAGATGATTTTTTTAACTATATAAAACTCCAGGTTTATTTTGTATAAACTGAATAGTTTGCTTACTGTAAGAATAATGCAAAAAATAAAACTGTAAAATTCACACACACACGTTCTTGTTGAACAAAGGGTGGCTTGGAGTGGTTTTGTACCATTGTTTGTAATTTATTTCTCCAACAAGAATTTTGATACATATATGCAAAATGTGCTGTATGTAAATTACAGTCTTATTTGTGAAACCTCAGGTAAATGAAAATATTTTCTAGAACTGTTGGCTAATGGTTCGACGACCAGAAATGCTGTGAAGCAGCATTAAAATTTACTTATGTTGGTTTGTATAAATGGGTAGTTATGTTGATGTTCTGGCCAATAAACATGGAAGTAATCAGCTGCTGCTCTGATGCAATTACTGCTCTGAATACATACTACTTGTTTCTTAGTGGGTGTGACTGGATCAGAAATTGGACAATTTCACAAGCGACATAAAACTTTTAAACCTTTATGAATTAGAACCTACAGCTTTTCTCTTTTTTTCTAGAAGCGTTAGGTTAGTGCTGAGTGGAACATTACAAAGGAGAAAGACCTTTTTTCATCCAAGGCTTTTCATTGGAAGAGTGTAGATGGCAGCTCTTTAAGAGTCTCGCTCCGGTTTGCTGTTGAAGGATAGGTCTGCTTTGATCCTACACGTACTTTTACAGGATTCAGTTTAAAAATTCTTAATGGATGTGAGTATTGGAAAATTTTCCAAAGTGGACATACAGAGAGCAAGATTTATGGAGGTGTGCATAACAGTGAAATCATAGAGCATCGGGTATTGAATCTTGAGGGATTTTCTCTAAAGTGCCAGCTAACTGTCTACATACAGCTGCTGACTGGACTGAAGGCATTTCTCTTAGGTGTCAATCTAGGAACCCACAGCTATTTCCATTAAGTCTTTCCTCTAATTGTCTTCACTCTAAAGCCAGCTGCAGAATAATCTTTAGCAATTTGTCTTCATGAAGGGAGGCAGCAGTAATAAAGCATGCCAAGGAACAGGTTTAAGGATTTCTTAGTAGAATGTAAGAAATCAATCAAGAGGCATTTCAGGAGCAAAATTGGCTTCGGTAGGAAAGATGAATAACGTTTCAGTGGTGGCTGGCACATCCTCTCCCATCGGAGTCTAGAAGTACTGTGCTGTGCCACTGAAAGCAACCCCATCTGAGTCACAAGAGATAACATGGGGAATAAAATGAACAGGGAAATACTTGTAGCAGAAAGTAAGTGGCACAGGTCTTGTTAAACTGAAGAGGCCAATGGTTTGTATCTGTGAACCTGAATAGTTGTCCATGTTATTAGACTAATTAGTATGGGTCTTTGATAATTAGCCCAGTCCAAATCTGTGCAGCTAGTCTAGTACCGGTAATGTTCATCTGTAGTAAAATGGAAAAATCTGCAAGTTCAAGTGAGGTGGCTTTTTTTTTTAGTAAACAAAGGGGTTTCTAGCCAGTCCAGTTACACTGTGTGTGGAGTGGTTTTGGCTAAAGGTGCTAAAATTCTGCAGTCTCATCCTGGCATTTCAGTGTGCCTGTACCCGAACTGCTTCGGCCACAGCCTGTTGTTCAGCTTGCTGTTCCACATGCATTGGCTTCAGGGTTTTATGGTGGGTTTGGTGAGATGGCAGAAAGCATGCGCTCTTTGAAGTGGTTTTGACCCTGTGATGTTAGCTGGTTTGAATGTCAGAATGGTAATACATTAGTACAAGGAAATGCTCCTGTCTGTGTTATAAGAAGATTACAATTGGTTCCCATACGTATCCATTTCTGGTTTTCAAATGTGTGAATCCCTGACAAGATCAAAAGCTGTAATGCTCTAAAAAGTGTTTTTGGACCTAATACCTTAAGAACTTATTTTGTAATAGCTGCCGCTTATTATTTTACATGCTGTCACAGCCCAGACATAGTAAACACCCCGTACTGGGTTTGGATACTGGGGTTTAATGAAGAACCAGCGCGAGACTAGAGCTTTTGCCCTACTTGGTTTTCTGCAACTCTTGCCCCAGCACTATGGGCCCTCTGCTTCCCAGCAGGGAGGTTGCTTCTGGTCTGGGAAGGTCAGGCATGAAGTTGTGCTGGTTCACACTGTGCCACCGCTCAGTTACCTGTCTCAGGTGTCACTGGCCAAGGTCCCATCTCTGATCCCCAGGATATTCCAGCCCCCTCCCCACACTGCCTGTTAGCATTCACACTGTAAGCTGATTATGGCAGGTGCTTGTAGCAAGGAAGCGTCCTCAACCTCCACAAATTCTTGCTCGTCTCCAAATGCAAAGGACTACACTGCGCTCCTGTTCTTCATCTCGATTCCTGCCACCGCCCCAGTGCCTCAACCCTGCTTCCCTTCCACATACAATTAATTGTATCATCCATTAATAAGTTTGCATGAGCAGTCCTTTAGCAGCACTAGTTGTTCTGCTGCGAAAGCTGAAACACAGCAGATTGTCCCTAAGCAGCCTACTGTCACGTCCACTGTCCCCTGAGAAAACCAAAACCTTAAACCCAAGTTACTCTGAGGGCAGCCTGAGGTAGGCAGCCTGTGGTTCTGGCGCTGTGGCCTGCCGAGCGGAGAGGAGGTGAGCTGGGCCAAGAGCAAGCTGCTTCTGCAGTAAGCGGCAAAGCGTGTTCTCCCTAAGGGGTGAGTAAGTCACAGGTGCTGCAGCTCTTGCTCAGTTCTCAAGTTCTCACAGCGAGGAGCGGAGCTGAAGAGGTGGTGTGGTTTAACCCCAACCAGTAACTAAGTACTAGGTGCCTGCTCACCACCTCCCCCAGGGGGATGGGGAGGAGAATCAGGAACAGGAAGGAATGTGAAACTTGATGATTGAGATAAGAACAATTTAATAATTGAAATGAAATGAAATAAAATAATAATATTTATAACAATTATAATGAGAAGGAAGGAGAAGGGGAAAGGAATGAAATCTAAAGGGAAGGGAGAAAACAAGTGATGTGTGACACAGTTGCTCACCACCCGCTGACCGATGCCCAGCCAGTCCCCGAGCAGCGATCGCCAGGCCCTGGCCAACTTGCCCCAGTTTATATACTCAACGTGATGCCGTATGGTGTGGAACATCCCTTTGGCTAGTTTGGTCAGCTGTCCTGGCCGTGTCCCCTGCCAGTTTCCTGTGCCCCTCCAGCCCTCCCGCCGGCAGGGCCTGAGAAACTGAGAAGTCCTTGGCTCAGTAGAAACACAACCCAGCAACAACTGAAAACATCAGTGTGTTATCAAGGTTATTCTCACACCAAATCCAAAACACAGCACTGCACCAGCTACTAATAAGAAAATTAACACTATCCCAGCTGAAACCAGGACAAGAGGGTGCTCCTGAGAGACACCTGGGAGCTGTGGAAGCTGCTGGAGATACTGGGCCAACAACACCTTCTGGTGAGGCAGCACAGGGCACACAGGCCTGAGCTGAAGCTCTGAGACAACTGTAGCAGCAAGGTAAAGCCTTAGGGCTTTGTGACCGACTTCAGAGAGAAGAGGCATGAAAATAAAATGCCAGCAGTGTACATGGGCTTGAGAGAGCACGAGAGCATATGGATGAGAAAGGCCTGTGGAGGTCTGGGTGGTTTGGATTAACACGTCTCTCAGGAGTAGGAATTGTAGTGCTACTGCCCCTAAAGCAAACATAACATGCATAAACCACGCCGCTGGTGCATTAGACTGAGGCTAGAGGAAAGATGCTGTCCTGATGCAAGGCAAAGCTCTGAAGGCATGGTTAAACAGGACTTTAAGGGACACAAGTACAGCTTGTGCAAGACAGAAGGATGCACCGGTACTTGCATCTGAGATAGATGAACCAAAGAAGAGGTGGGGGTAGTGTCTTTTGAGAACTGGCCACCAGTTAGTGGGAATACCTTTAGGCAGAAGAGACTGAAGTAGAAATCAGTCACACCTCTTTCAGGACAAAAGGAAAGGGGCAAAAGTTCTGGAGCAAGAGAGAAAAAAATGGGTATTTGGGATTTCCATAAAATTTAGGCCTAGGCAGCAGAAGCTCTTAGGATCAGAACCTCAGCTCTGTTGGCCCAGATTTCTCACAAAACTCCCATTTTTGCAACTCACCTTCCTTTTTTAAACCTTGTCTCTGATTCTGAATGGGCTTGGGGATGGCACTTTAACCCAACTGAAGAAGGGTTACTGTGCCAAAAGCCTGTGTTTCTAACTGAAGACTCGAGTCTCGGTCCCAGTGGCCTCCATTTCCAAAGACTCAGTCTAACGCATCCTAAATTAACTCACCAGGCAACAGAGTATGAAATCGGACATGACCGATCGATCCTTGCGCATTGATTCAAAGCAAAACTAATGGAATGTAAAGAAAATGTAAGACTCTATTGTACAGTAAAGGCTGCCTATTTAGACATTTTACCAAAAAAAATTCATTTGAGAGCTGGGTGGAGGCATAATGTTTGAAGAACCAACTAAAACAAGGCGTAGGGACATTGCAAACTATTGCTGTACAGATTGAGCCTTGAGGGAATGGCTTTGTTAGATGCCACTGACTAAAATAATTGCACGATAATTTTGGCTAGGGGCACCATCCTATCATCTGATGATTTTTAAACCCTGCACAGATAGTTTAGACTGAGTGATCTTGGCATCCAGCTACAAAGAACCGAGAAGTCCGCTCAGCATACCACGTCTATGCTTTGGCTCTTGAAAAAATAAAAAGATGTCCTAGCACTGTCGAAGGAAGGTCTCTGAGCTGTA
Organism: Falco peregrinus; assembly: GCF_023634155.1. Classification (NCBI taxonomy): domain Eukaryota; kingdom Metazoa; phylum Chordata; class Aves; order Falconiformes; family Falconidae; genus Falco; species Falco peregrinus. The sequence continues at coordinate 87,179,395 of NC_073727.1, forward strand.
GCAATCGGCAGCGCTGCGTGCTCCTTCTGCAATACTCTAAGATAGACTAACCAAGGGCTTTCTCCTAAGGTAAGCGGCAGAAAAATAATTCTTCCTAGGGCAGTACGGAGCAGGGAGGTCCCTGTCAGCCTCGAAGCAACGAGAATTAAACCCAGGAGTATTTGCACCTTAGCGTTTAACTTTTCCTGACAAGAAATTTAAGATTTAACTCTGCTTTTTCAAATCACAGCTGATGAAAACCTGGCATAAATTTCATACAGAAGTGATTTGAAGAGTGGCAAATAATCAAAAAACTTTAAGATAAAAAGTAGCAAAACTGAGAAATAAACTTACAAGAGAAATGGTGGGTTTCCATCTGGTTCTAACTGATGACATGCATGAGTTTTTATTGTTTTAAATAACCATTTAAACATATTTGGACAGACACAAAGGTCGCCAGATGGTATAATGAGAAATATCTCAGGTATGTATTATCTATACTAAAAATGGTATCTTTTTAATATACTAGGCTAGTATACCAGAATGCTAGAATTTCTAGTCTATTAGTAGACTGGAAATAACGATATCATTGATATTTCAGATTACTCTCCTACAGTGAACTGAAATACTATGTTACACAGAACTCAAATAAGACGAGGGAATGGAAAGATGGAAAAGTTGGAAGCACATTGCTATGACAAGGTTGTAGAGTATTTTGGCTGATTTCTTAGAAACCCCTGGCTTTTGCGGCTCTAGATTAACTTCTTTATACACAACATTACCGTGTCAATATTTATACTGTGGTTCTACCAGTGCAGGCTTGAGGGAAGGTGTCTTGGTATAATAAGCTCACTTAGAGAGTGAGTTAGACCATTCCTACAATTACTGTCCCCTGTTGCCTGCTGTAACGGAAAGGTGAGGACAGAATTCTTTAAATACTGGTAGAAGCAACCTAAGAAACAAACATCTGGAGAGTCAGTGATATGTTTATACTCCTCTTCTTGTCCTCTCTTACCCCGAATGGTTACATTCACTTTCTGTTCCAAAACGGGCAATGGTAATTCCTACTGCTAGAGGAATGCCAGCATTTCACCTTTGGGATTAAAACATGTCTCCTTTCCCTTTTATTCCTGCATTTACATTTTAGCATGTCACTTGGTTTTGTTTTGTTGGGTTTGTTGGTTGTTTTTTTTGTGTGTGGAGTCTATGAGTTTCAGTGAGGGATCAGCCATTTAGCAGGCAGCAAATATACCCAAAGCTCCTTTGCTTGACTGTTGTGTTGACACCATTCAGTCACCTTTCAGGGGAAGCAGCACAGAGCAGTCAGCAAGTGTCACCCACTTCTGCTTGGCTTCTTGAGTACTCTGGGTTTGGGAGCTTGCTCTGTGTAAACCTCTACTTCTTGCTTTACTGAAGGTGAACTATTCTGTATCAGGACTTCCAAGCTTGGAAAAACAGATTGAACATTGTTAGCTTGAGATGTAACATTTTTCAGCAAATATTTTAATGTAGAATCGTAGAATCATTTAGGTTGGAAACAACCTTTAAGATCACTGAGTCCAGCTATAAACCTAACACAGCCAAGCCCATGACTAAAGCATGCCCCTAAGTGCCACAAACGTCTTTACGCCCACCCAGCCTACGACATTGCGATGATTTGATATCTGCCCTGAATAAAATCCGTATGAAGTCAGAAGAAAGATCTGCCATTGTTTGTTAAAGATGAGGGAAATGGACTACAATAATTCTTTCTGAGGGTTGGTTTTTTTTTCCCATGTATCTTGTTTCATTGATATACGAGGGAGAGAATGAGCATGGAAAGAAGATATTCCAGGAGCATCACAGCACCAAAGAAATTGCTGGACTAGCTAAGTTTCCTCAGCCAGTTCCCAGTGTCAAAAGAGAAGTTCATTGTGAAAATTCAAATTTGAAGAACCCCCCCCAAATCCCAGAGATGTAATAATAAAGTCTGTAGAATGGCTATGCAGAGAATGTCGACACTCTTGATTACAACTGAAAATCTTTACTTGCAGTGTGGATAAATACAGCCTCAAAGCAGAATTGTATTACATGGGATCATACCATGAGCCATAACCAAGCCTTACTGATAATGGTGGTATCACCCAGCTGTGCCATCAATTACAATTACGTTACGATTTTGGGTACTATAACCAGCCACTCTCAAAAAAAGTTTAGAAATTGCACTTTCCTAAAGGCTGTGGTTTAGTGGAATTTGGGAAGCTTTGAAAGTACAGTAGCATAAAAAAAAAATCAAGTGCAAACCCTAAGGTAGATATGATCCCAGATGCTTTCAATATTTTATTACCACATTAGCACATTAGCAGAGAAAATTCCAGGGACACAACACCGGACATGTGGTGCACTCACAGACAAATACCTTATGTTTCAATTCCCCACATCACCTGAGGCTCCTGAATAGTTTCCAGAGAAGGGGCTTGGAAACCAAGCGTCTGGCAGCAGAATGTAGATCATTTTGCTGGTAAATCAAAGACGTTCTGGGAAAGTGGTAGTTAGAAAGATCATCTCACACTCACAGCTAAAAACTTCCACATCACTCCAGCGTGTAATCCCTGTTTTATTTATCTCATATCTTGAAATTCATAATTAAGACAAAGTCTTGGCGATTCAGTAAGACTTTAAATGCATAAAATTAAAGATTTTAATCCTAGAAGCACTCTTAGTTTATTAACTTAGTTATCCTAGCACTGAGAGTATTTACACATGCACAGTTATCTGTAAATTAACTATGTATTTTTAGTTTTAGGAATCTGAGTGAGAAACTTGTTAATTGTTATCCTGGTAGACGGGAAAATATTGGATGTATGGCACTGATAATGCTACTACCTTGGGGTAAAAAATGAAACATTCTTCTGTCACAGAGAAGGATGCTTCTCAAAACTTTATCAAACAAATGAAAGCCATGAGCATTTGATGTTATGGCAAAACTATGGCAAAACCGTAGACAGTGGAATGGAGTGAGTGTAGAACTAAACTATACGTGGCAAAGGATTTGTGTCTTCTTTCCTAGTGGGAAGAAAACAGTGTAGAACTGTAGGAAGTTAAGAAGTACTGTCGCTTACAGCTGAAATTAAACTCTCTTAAGCTTAAAATAATCTCATATTTGCATCTTTCACCAGTACTCCTGAATTCTGCATTAATTTAAAGATCCATTAAGTGAAAAATAATGAACTTCTAAGAGCTGTCTTGCTCAGAAGACTGTATATGAAAGATCATTACAAAATAAAATAAAAAATAAAAAACCAAAAAACCCCTAACCCAACCAGCCTGAACCAACTAAAAAGGGCCATTTCCAAAAGAAATCCAGTATTGTATTAAATGAACATCAGGTTTTGTATTTCAGGTATGAACTTTTGGCCATGGGGGACTGGAACCTGTTGGGCAGCATCCTCGAAGAAGTGCACATCCACTCCACCATAGTTGGCAAGATCTGGCTCACGATCCTATTCATATTCCGGATGCTGGTGCTGGGGGTGGCTGCCGAAGACGTGTGGGACGATGAGCAGTCTGAGTTCATCTGCAACACAGAGCAACCCGGCTGCAGCAACATCTGTTATGACAAAGCCTTCCCCATCTCCTTGATCAGGTACTGGGTACTGCAGATCATATTTGTCTCTTCTCCATCGCTCGTTTACATGGGCCACGCGCTCTACAGATTACGGGCTCTCGAGAAAGAGCGACAGAGGAGGAAGGGCCACCTGCGGGCTCAGCTGGAAGACCTGGAGCCCACGTCCGAGGAGCACAGGAGAGTGGAGAGGGAGCTGCGCAAGCTGGAGGAGCAAAAGAAGGTGCACAAGGCACCCTTGAGAGGCTCCCTGCTGCGCACCTATATCCTGCATATCCTGACCCGCTCGGTGGTCGAAGTGGGCTTTATGATAGGTCAGTATCTTTTGTACGGGTTTCACATGTCCCCCCTTTACAAATGCACGCGCCCCCCTTGCCCTAACACGGTGGATTGTTTTGTGTCCCGACCCACAGAGAAGACCATCTTTATGGTCTTCATGAACAGCATCGCCGCGGTCTCCCTGTTCCTCAACATCCTAGAAATCGCCCACCTGGGCCTCAAGAAGATCCACAAGAGCCTGTGCGGGCGGCCGCGGCGGCCGGCGGGCCCCGCCGAGGAGGACGCCGGCCTCTACCCGCCCCCGAAGGGCCCCGCGGCGCCGCCCCGCCCGCCCGGCGCCGCCTCCCCGCCGCGCCCCGCCGCCGCCCCGCCGCCGCCCCACGCGCCCGCGGCTCCGCCGGGCCGCCAGCCCCGCGGGGAGCTCTGGCCGCCCCGCCGCCGGCACGGCGCGGCGCAGCACCACGGACAGCAGCCGCGCTCCTCCAGCAGCGAGGAGGCGCCGCGGGCGGCGGGCGGGGCGGCCGCCTCCCGCCGCGCGCCCCGCAAGCGCAGCCGGGTCAGCGTCTGCCGCGACCTCGACGAGCAGCGCGGCGACTCGCCGGACAGCGGGCACTGCCCGGGCACCCGCAAGTCCAGCTTCCTCTCCCGCGTCCTCGCCGGCAGCCGGGCGGGCAGCGACAGCGAGAGCACCGCCTCCCGCGGCGGCTCCGGGCCCGGCTCCGGCCCCGGCTCCGGCTCGGAGGGCAAGCGCGGCGAGGAGGGCAGCTCGCCCGGCGGCCCGCCGCCGCCCGCCGCCGTGGGACGCCGCAAGTCCATGGCAAGTAGCGCCCCGCGGCCGCCGGGGGAGCCCGCGGGAGGGGGGCGGCATGGGGGGGGCCGGGCGGGCGAGCCCCGGGGCCGGGGGGCGGGGGCAGGGCTTCCGAGCGGCCCCCGCGCCCTCCCGCACCGAGCGCAGCTCCCGCGGGCTCGGCCCCCCGCCGCGGCGCGGGCAGGAGCGCCACTGGGAAACTGCGGCGCCCCGAGCGTCCCCCGGCCCCCGCCTCTTCGCGCTCCGCATCGCCCCGGTCGCGGGGACTGTCCCGGGGCCACTCGCGCTGCCTGACACCCTGAGAAAGCCCGGCGCCTCGGGTGCGTGGGGTTCAGGTTCTCTAAGCCCCGGGGGGAGGGGGGCGTTCTCCCAGAGGTGGCCACCGAGGCGAGCAATTGCTCAATGGATAAACGAGATCCACGCACGGAACGCCAGGTCATTGCGATGCTAGAGCCAACCACCACAGAATTCCCTTTTCAGCAGCTGTTCCTGTTCCTTGGCCACACACTCTAAGCTTGCTTACAGTCAGTGCTGGTGAGGTGTAGTGCTTGCATTCAAGAACCAACGAGTCTGGTTTTATTACAACTAAATTGAATTCTGATTTCCCCAGATTGCAGGATTTGTCCTCTGAGAGCAAAAAAGCTCCTTTACAAATGCTGGCAGGAGCAAGCCCTTAAAAGCCTTTTTATAGGGCATGTAAGAAACGGGAGATTACTTCACGCACTACTCAAAGTTATAGATTCCATTCAATTTTTTCTCACTTTTCTTTAAAGTAAACACTTTTCCTAAATACAAAACAAACAAGCCCAAGAAAACAAGCAAACAAAAAACTTCAAATCTTGTGCGGCAAGAAGCAGAAGGCACTCTTACATGTTGCTCATCAAAAGACCGTTTGTGGGTTCCTGTTTTCATGGAGTTGTAATTTCTACAATACATAGTCAGCATCAGCCATGTTAAGTTGTCACTTAGATGCAATTTAACCACTTTCCGCTTCAATGCTTCTAATACAGGGAGAAGACCTAGAGTCCAATCTGTCGATCTGCTGATTTTTGATAGTCAGATAAGAAGGCTTTTTAAGAAGGTGAAAGGCAAAACGTTATTCAAGCGAGACCGAATTTCAGCAGCGCCCTGTTGAGAACTCCCAGAAGTTGCCTGGCAGCTTTTACTGTTTAATGACAATGACGCTATCTTCCAGGGAGCTCTCGCAGAGAAATACAGTCCGTTTGCAAAGCAATGCCATTACTCTTTAAAGTAACACCTCTGGCGTGCTGCCTTTGGGTACCATTGTGCAGGGGACTGCTGGAAGCGTTTTAAGATATGACTCACGTAGGTACACGACCTGTTGCTTCCTGCTTACTACACACGTGATATTTTAAAGTAAAGGTGCTTCTATGTACAATTGACTCAGGATTTTGGCAAATGCACTTTACTGTTAGCATTGCTATGGCAGTTTGCGAATACAGATTTCAATACACAGATATGCTGGTGCATCAGAAAAATGTTGAATCTGGGCATTAAAACGTGTATATCCTTCTACTCTGTATTTCCCAGTTCCTATATTCACTATTTAATTCTGGTTGTCGAAGGCACTCAGCATTGGTCTGACATGTTTTAATTTGACTTCCAGGAAATAATCATCATGTATTAATGTTCAGATAAAAGAAAAATATATACGATTAGATTTATCTGTGTGACAGGAACATTCAAAAATCGGTGATCCTAAAGTATTTAAAAGGAACTATTTAAAAAATTCCAACTGAAGCACACCAAAAAATATTATCTACTACCATGCCTGATTAATAGCGACTTGCAACAGTAATGCAGAGAAAGGACAGATGTTTTTTAACATAACAATGAATTCACATGCACAAACATTTTCTAAACAGCCAAAATGCAGTCTGTTCTAACCTGGCTCTTACTAATCTAAGACGGATAGCCAAATGGAGCAAAATCATAGTGGAATTCACAATGTTCTTCCATTTTCTTTGATAACTTTCCCAAACTATCATTTTTAGTTCCATACTCTCTTTCCTTTCATTCATACAGTTCTGCCAGAATTTGTCTGTAGCATTCTTTGCATTAGCTCAGTGAGAGAGGAATATCAACTCAACATTGAAATGATCACTTTCTGTACCTCAACTACCATTCTAGCAACCTCTAAACACATACCCACGCTCCGTGCTAAGACAGCAGGACAACTGCAACTGCCCACAACCACCATAGCTTTCTTAGCTGATGGAAAATCTCAAAGCTACACAAAAAAAAAAAAATCAAAAAAAAAATCAGTGCATCTGATATTGCAAGAGTCTGCATACAAGTCAGCCGAATCCCATGAGCCATAGCAATGAAAGCACCAATCAGATCTAATAGTATAGTTACGGATGCTTGACTTTCAGCCAGTGATGAGATGTTTTTCTGGAGCAATATTATCAATACCATTTCCACACCAAACTTGAGTGTCTAACAGATAAATAATTATTATTAGGGAGAGCTAAATGTTGTCAAAATTACCCCTCATAATGTATTGATCAAACCATGAAGACTAGGTGGTGGATAGTAGTTGCCCAAGTGATTTTTTTCCAAGGAAGTACAAAACTGCGTCCCTCAAGGAGAACAGGAAATTCTTCTTAGGACTTCCTCTTTGGAGTCCTAAGAATTTGAAAGATTTGAAAGATTGGAATTTGAAAGTTTACTTTGGACTCTTAAGAGAGAATGCATTCAGTCCTTCACTGAAAACCCTCACGGAATGGCTCAGTAGGATAGTGAATGCAAAATGCATATTTGGCATGAGGATTCCTCAACTTTTTAGACTTTGGTTCAAACCAGACCAGCTGTATACATAAAGGAAGAAAAGCCCTTCCCACGGGTAGGATTTGTACAAGCCAGCCATGTTTGTCCACAATGCCAACTAACAAGGCTGTTTAAAACTTCCTTCTCTGGAACTGATGGAGATGAAGAGCCATTTCTTTATTTCATTCATGTCCAATTGGCATAAACCCTTGAAAAAATATTTACGCTCCAACTGTTTAGTTTTAGACCCAAACCACTCACTCTTCATACTCTTCAGTTCCTTGGTCATTGCATTATCCAAAGTCATCCATTATTCAGATTGGGAAGCAAAAAATGAGAGAAGCAGATTTTTGGGTTAAAGGCTTCTCAAGAGACTCTGACCCACCGGGGAAAAAAACTTTTCCTTGAGCCACCGCTGGTCAAACTTTAGATGTACTAGGTTTTGAGGACAGACCGCCAAAACTGGACCTTCATTGCATCAGGGAAAGTACACAGCAAAGCATAGGAGGAATGAGTCACTGCATGACATGACGGTAATTTCCAACTGAATTCAGTCTACCTAAACACAATGACCAGAGCATCACCAGCTACACAGGTGAGCTAATCCCAACTCCCTGGATACCTGGGATAAATAACGTTACAAAACTCTATATTGACAGGGGAATTCAGCATCTGTGTACAGCTGAAAACAGGCTGTCTGCAAGCCTCCAAAACCTTGGCGATGAGGAATGCAGTCAGCATGCCTTGAAGTGATACTGAACAATTTGTTCACTGATAACTCTCCAAGCTAATAATTTCCAAGGCTTACTTAGGGGATACGTCTTAAAGAATATATGGCATCTTATCTTCTAAGAGATATTGTGGGTACACACATAGTTCTCCCTAAGTTTTGCGTCTCTTGCCACATTTTAACTTTTATTTGAGGGGAGCAAAGTTATGGAGCGAAGGGGCACCTTCTACATGGTGCTGGGCTGCCAGCCTCCCTTTGGCAGGCAGGCCTTCAATGGCTGCTTTTCGCACACAACGCAGTGAAAAGAGCTGCGCTGAATTTACTATAACTACAATCACAAAGGACAGCTGGGAGCTGGATTCACAAAGGTGTGTAAAAATTACGCTGCTGTCAATAGGATGCTCGGCATGAATGACATCATGAGAAAAAAGCCTCCTAATTTGAACCAGCCAGGCACTTGACTGGTGCATGATACATTTTTAAGTCTGATAAAAATAATAGGCTGATGCAGTCAAAGGTCAGTATATAGTTAGTACAAATAAAATCTGTGCTCTCTTGAAAACAGGCAGGGCCAGGAATTACAGCCTATAATAGGCACCTGGCTCTCAGAGCGTTGTGCTAAGGGGCATTGGCTTACTGCCTCAAGTGTGCAGGATTGTGTGAAGCCATTGGGACCATCGAATAACTCTCTGGAGGGATGAAAAGGAAAGATCTGAGCACTCCAACTGAACAATTAGAGAGGGAGAGAGCTTTACTTCCAAAGCCACCCTTTGCCAGAATCAAGCAATCTTCCTCCTTGGCTTTTTTCTACAAACAAAAGGAACAATTGCAGAACATCAGAAAGCTCAGCTGAGCATGGCCGCAGCCTGGCATTGCATCTCCAGAGCGTCACAGTGTCATCACAATTCAACAGCTGAATGCAAATGTTTCTGCAAAAGCTGGAGGCTGTGTGATATTTCATTGCTAGCTGTGTCTGAAGTCTTTTGCTAACTGTGTCTCTCCCCACCTTTCTAAAGCAGAGGACTCCAGCTGCATGCTGCCTGAGCATGTCCAGCGTCGGTTCTTTCTGGCCTATGTACAATAGTTTCCTAAAGAATCCTAAGGTGTGTTGTAAAACCTATAAGCTTTAATTTGGTTAACTGGGACTGGAAGTATTTACACTAGATTTGTAACTTTTCTCACAAAGGCACCATCTTTCAGATGACTTGGGGCATTTGCACCCTAAGCCTAAACCTGCACTGAGACAACTACTGTGCCAGGCCTCTTGCTAGAATACCCAAAGATACACCAAGAAGACGGGGAGACTTGACATGATCTAATGGTTGTGCCTTTTCGTTGAGCCAAGATAACTTCCTGGAATCGCAGAACAAAATTGGACATCATTAGAAGTTTTATAATATCCTTAGCGATATTTTAGCTCTCCTGGGAAACCAAAATTACTAGATCAAGGTTTTCAGAAAGAATTAGGCATTTTAGGAACTCAATTTCAGATTTTTGTTTTTTTCAAGAGTGCAGTTTTCCTCACCCTCCCGTCCATTCCTTATTCTTTAGCCCACCCTCTCCTCCAGAGACCCCGATGCTTTCAGAGTGCCATTTCTTTCAGTCTATATTTTTGGCTACGAAGTAATGGAAGTACCTTTAAAAGCAAGGCCCCCTCCTCATGGTGAATGAGGGGGATAAAGCTGCTGCTGAAGCAGCTGGTAAAGCTGATACTCTCAGCTCACAGAATTGGACTGAAATAGGGCTGCTGATTTTATTCATTTGCAGAAAAGAAATCCTGGCTCTGTCAAAGCTGGGGAAATTTTACAATTCACTGCGTCCAGTTTCCCTCACTGCATTGCTTTTTTATTCCTCTGTGCTGTTCAGTTCTTTTTCTACTTCTCAATTCTCCATTCAGTCTTTTACCCAGTGGGAAAATACTCCATAGTGAGCAGGGTATGAAAGAGAGAGCTGCTATTCAGCCTGAATGCTTGCAGTCTTCTCCAGAACAAGGCATGTTTACTCACCCTTTCAACACCACTTGAGGAATAAAAATATCCACTCATTTAACTAGCTGCTCACCCACTCTCGCTCCTGGGGCTGGGACCAGTTTGATAAGAATGAACGTACATTGAAATAACAAACATGGTAAGTACAGAGGAGTGAGTTAGACAGCTGAGCTCCACCAGGAAAATCTACAGGTGGGGTAAGGGACTGGAAAGACTCTGTGTTCCTCTAGGATCTTAGAGAATCCCTAAGGGTAGGCACATTTACCTATTGGTAGCTACTGCTGGTTTTGTACAGTTTTTCTATGCAAACACCTCTTAAAAAGAAAAAAAATCGGATTCCACAGTACTTGTATTTTATTCTGCCCTGGAGCACTCAGGAGAAGCTCGTGGTGATGACACAGCCAATGTACCAATTAGCTGGCAAAAGCTACTTGATCGCCGAAAGGTAACCATTCACCAGTTGCACAAACACAGACACACTTTGGGGGCCAGCAGCAGCTGACAACTAATAAACCCCTCTGAGGATCTGTGCAGCAATGAATGGATAAGCTGGATTTTAGAAAGTGGAACTTGCTTAATTGAGTCCACCTTCGTATGGGTTTAAACCAACCAAAACCATACAAAACCCCTTAACATGTAAAGCAGGGGCTGTAGGATGGGTTCACCGATTTCAAGCCAGTTACTTCAGGGATTAATGTGTTTGCTTTGGTTTAAAAGCAAGGTGTTCCCCCTATCCCTCCCTTCCCCTTAGCACTGAACAAAGCCCTACAAGGTAAGTGTGTCGTCCGCTAAACACAAGATTCCCACCTTCCCGGGTATGTATGTGTTGAGGTTAATTACCATGATAATATGTCTTGTTCTTCTTCAAGCCAATTCAGCTTCATGCTTTTTTTCTCTTGTTATCTTTCAGAGCATGCTCCTAGAACTATCATCTATCATGAAAAAGTAATGACATTCTGAGAAGAAATAAACCAAGGGATTGAGCACAAACTGCCTTCAGCAGAGAGATAAAAAACAGATTATCTGTTGCTATGTTCCCCTCTCCTGCCACTATAATGCTAAATTTGTAATACAGTTTAAGAAAGCAAACACTTTGTTCCTCTGTTTTATGCCAGTCCCAACCGTATCATACTCTGATTGCTGGTGTTAATGGGCAGCTCACTCCACAACTCAAGATTTTTCTCCTGTAGACTGAGCTGGATCTGCTCAGTGTGTGCTGCCACCGCAGGAATAGCCTTGTGTCCTTGGGAGAACATTTTGGGATGTACAACTTGCTGTGCACGCTAGCAGTGTTCATATCAGAAACCAGCCTGATCTGTAGACCTTCAAGGTAGCGGAAGACCCAAGGCACCTACAAGAAAGGGTTAGTTCTATCTGAAAGTAGCCTGAAAGGCTACGTGGCCTCTGTCTCCCCAGACTTCAGCAGCTGATGAATAAATGATGGAAGAAACGCTCAAGGAATCTGATGGGACAGAGAATTTAAGAGAGATAAAAAACCAGCTGCAGAATATGCTGCTGCTTGTCTGCCTGTGTTAACGCGGCCCTCGAGCTCCGATAGAGACTTCCCATGCTAATGTAGCCTCCTTGTAGCCAATACTTTCAGCTTCGAAACTGAAACTAAGTAAAATCAGGCGATTTATTTTAAAGTGCAAAACATCTGTGCTTCAGTTTGCTGTTCAAGAAGGTCTGCAAGGTATCACCTCAGGGTCATGAACAGCTTATTCCCTTAACTGCCTCATTAGTTCATACAGAGAAACTGAAAGAGAAGCAAAGCCAAAAAGAGCTCATTTTCAGTTTGCTAGGACAGACTAGCTCTGGAAGGTTGGATTTCTGGGTTGAAGGAGGCCCGAGAAAGCAGCGCTTCCACTTGCGTATCTGTAAAATAAAGCACCTTCCTCTGACTGTCCCTGACCCTGTTTCTGGCCACATGCTTTTTGGCTGATTTTATATATCAAGCTTATCATAGCTCGCCTTTGCTATCACCACAACGGCAAGCGATGCTTGGAACAAGCTCATTTGCTATGCCCGTCTCCCTAAGCAGAAAAATCCACTATGACTTGACACCTCTAAGGCAAGGTTAGAAAGAAAGCAGGACAGCAGGAAAAAAAAATATTCAAGCATAAAGATTGCCTGAGGTTACAGTGGATTTGTTCTAGTGTACATGATTTACATTCATATTCCGCCTCACTACAAACCCATTGACAGTTTGCCTGTGCATTTGTTTAGTATTTTAAGTGAAAAAAAGGAAATACTTAAGATGGTGGCCGTTAAGTGTCAGCAAGAACTGATCAGGGATGGAGAAACAGCTTTGCTGAAGTACATTCTCTACTGTCAGGCTATGAGTAGTAGATGTGGTGGATGCTCTGTCTTCTGACAGATTTGAGGGGGTGGGAAGCTTTCCTCATACATGCTCAACAGGAAGATAGATAAAGCTGGGGAACTCTGGAAAGTAACATGTTCGGTTTTCTTCCGTGAGAATTTTAAGACTGAGGAATCGCAGGCACGTGGCGGACGCAGTTTGCATCCCTGTGGATGGTGGTCCAGGGCACACGATCTAGGGTTTCCTGTCTGGTGATTAAAAAGCCTGGGGACCTCCTTGTAGCAGCTTGCCCGCCTCCCTGCTCCCCGCAGCAGCATCCCAGCAAGTGTGGGGACCAAGGCAGGACAACTGGTCATGCCACTGCCCCCTTCCCAGGCCTCCTCCTGCCAAGCTGCTGAGCAGCTCTCAGGTTGTATCCAACCCAAGGACGGAGGTGGCTGACAATGCACCCTGCTGGACCCTGCACCCTGCATGTGGCCATAGCACCTAAAGGCTGCATGTGATTTCTTTTTGCTTTTCTGGATCTTCTGCAGTATAAGTGATGCCAATGGTCCATGGCACGAGTTCCTCCAAACGCTACCTTATTTGGGTTACACACAGAGATTTTCAGCTATATTTTGTTTCTACAGAGAGCTCTCTCAATTTTTCTCAGGTTTTCAGCAAGGGGGGAACATACCCCAACCCCTCCCCTTGCTTCCCAACACACACACTGACACTTCAGAAGACCAAAACAAAGACTTTGCAGAATTGCCTTAAGTCAAGCACTAGGGGATGGGTATAGGTACAGCTTATTTGATCTTCCAAAGCAACTTACTTCATCTTCACAAAGAAAAACCCTCAGCTGTTCCTGCAGCAGATAAAGATAACTGGATCCCTGGATGAAAGATGACTAGTGAATTAGCAGTGGAACCTTGTGAGTGGAGATCTCCTCATCAGTCCAGAGATTCACCGGGCACTATCAACCACATCCAACCTACTGCCACCCCCCCCACCCCCCCACCCCCACCCCCGGAATCTCGCCTACAACCTGCACATTAACTGAGCACCGCAACATCAATTTCAGAGTCAAGATGAGTCGATTTACAATACATAATGATATGTCTTTATTTCATCAACAGAAATGGTGTCTAGACAAAATTCAGTTAACACTAGCAATTCAAATGAATGAAAAGGGTCGGGTGGTTTTTTTTCATTTTTGTTTTTTGCACAATACTGTATTTACAATGAGTAAATGACATTTTAAATTCATTAGTTCATAGCAATGCTTTCTTCCAAAAAGGTAAAAATTCTTAGTTAACAGAGAGTAAGCATCAACAGCCACCTCATTTATTTATACAATAAAAATCACAAGAAACCACAGTCACCTAGAAAAAAAATAAAGACAAGCTTAAGAACTAGTACAATAAAATGATGCATTGAATTAAGTTACATTAATCGCATAGAATTTGTGTAAAAAGTATGTAGAAAAAACACCTGATGTAACCTGTTACAGTCATTGACCAGTTATGAGAGGTACAGAGGGTTATACAGGTAGATATGTGTGAAAACTGTCCATACTGTTTGACCTGGGGAGGAAGAGAAGAGGGGTTGCACCCCCTTGCATACACTGATAAAACCCTGTTTTGAATATGGCCTCTGAAGTTTGTAAGGCATATATAAGAGGTGCACTTGTAACCAACTGGTTCTGGAACAAACTCTTAGGGCATCCCCACCCTTGAAATCAAGGGTGATGCTTGGAACTACGAGTAAACAGCCACGCATCGAGTATCACCAAAGTGTTTAGTATCATTCCTGCCGGTCTGAGGGATCCAGATAGCTTCAGGCAGAGCCAACGCAGTAGTGAGAACAGGACTGAAACCATGCATGTTTCTCTCGGGTGCATCACAAACGCAGGGGAACACCGGCCTGCACGGGAGAACCCAGCCACAACCCCGGCGTGGGGCAGCTGCCCCCTCCTCTGCCCCCCTCCTGGAGGGTGGGCTCCTCTGGCCGCAGGGACGAGCCCAGCCGGCGACTGCAGCCCCTGCTCGGCTCCCTCCAGAACGGAGGGATCGGGATCGTTCGGGTCTGTAGCCTGGGACCGTCTCTGCTTCTAAGCGATCAATGAAATCAAACACTGCCAGTTGCCATTTCTATTTTAGGATGCTGGCTTCTTTCTGCCCTTCATTAGCCCAAAGGGACAACAGTGGCACTGCATGACCCAGGCAGTGACTTTCACCTACGGAAATGGCTCTGCCCACAGTCACCAAGATTTGCACAAGAACAGGAGTCATCTAACTGGCTTTTTAGCCGTTGTTGGGTTGGGGTAACAGCCTTATAAAAAGGCATTTTTAGCATTCCTTCCTGCCAAAAAGCGATTTTATTTGCAAAAATGGCAACTTTATCCATGTAATACCTTAAAATGCATATCAATATTTGACTTTGATATAAATAACACCTATCTTGGTGGAGTGTAGGAAAATACTGTACACTTATAGTCCTTGCAAGTAATGCCATTAAAACTTTGAGAGTAAAGGGAATAATTATTCTACAGACCACCACCAATAGATCTTTTAAATATACACACAGTATTTGAACATATGCATATACACATATATTGTATTCTACAGCATCAGATCTGATGCCTGAGTCATGAAATACTCCAGGGAGTATTATAAATATACAAATATGTATTATAAACAGGAAAATACACAAACACACAATCTGACTAGAATTATAGATGTATGTGTACGGTGTACATACACCCATTATATATATATAGATGTAAAATTGACTTGGACTATGTTGGCAGAGACAAAACTGAAATGAAGTCAAAATCTGTTGAGAAAATTTCTAGCAGGAAAGAGAGCATAAGTTCTTTATGTTAATAGTTTTAGTTTCACCTCACTTCCGATAAAAATAAACCACTCCATACTTAGCAGATCCCATCCTCATGCAAAACCATCAACTCCACTGCTCATACGGAGCTAAACCTTCCCTAGGCAGCCCTAAAATAGAGACTTTTGAAATGCTGCAGCCTTGGGCCACAACCGTCACCCAGAGGTACCTCCAAATGCATCTCAGATCAGAAAATAAAGGTGAAAGCAGTGCTCCTTATTGCAACAGTAGAGGACATGAAGTGGAGCAAAATGTGAGCTTGCAGAAACCTGGCAAACGTCTCACGGCAAAATTTACTCTGGGTCTTCTGTTCTGCAGACCCACCCCTCTCCCTCTCAACCACCACAGCAGTGGATCACAGGACACAGGTGAGGATGTGGTGTTGATTCTGGAATTGCAGTGCTTCGCCGTGCTTTCTTCTAGCGGATCAGATTTTATTACAGGATTATAGTGATTCCAGCATGCAGATTTGTTTTATTTACTAGGCAATCATAAAGTTACATATTAAAAAAATCTAACTATATATCTAGGCATTTTAACTTCTATTTAAGCGCTCTTTAGAATACAGACTTGACAAAGTGTTGGACTCCAGATTAACGACCACACTATTAGCATTAATCATTTCTCTGGCAGCAGTTAATCCATTTAGCAAAGTTACACATCTAGTTCCCACTCTCCTTTTTAAAGAGAAGTAGCAGTTAGCATACTAATCACTGTGGCTTGCCTTTGCAGCACATTTTACTTCCTTGGGAAAAAAAATAATACAAGGATTAGATCCAAAAATATAGTGCATCTTAAAAGCAGCATATACCCTTAAAAAGACATTTAATAAATTACTTGTACAATATATAAAATAATAGTTTTATACTGCAGCATCAAACTCTGACGCCTGAGTCATCATGTTAGGAAGTCTGTGATATAAATACTGGGATCTCCTGATAACACAGCCAACATTTTTGCTTTTGTTTTGCTTGTTTTCTGTTTTGTTTTCCCTCTCATTTTTTTTCACTACCTTTTTGTTCCAGAATCAGCTTGCAAAGAGCTTTAATTGTGTCCAAGGCACCCCTAGAGAACGCAGAGAAACAAACACATTATATAGTGTAGTACTCACCCGACAAAGCGCAACAAGCCTAAATAAAATGAGGTTTCTTGGCAATACAAGTATAGCAATGACAAAGGAAAAGGAGGACTAGATACAGACTGGACAAAGCTTCAGGGACTTTCAGACCCATGGAGGTGGTGCAGTGCCCAGCGGGGAGATGCGGCGTCACCATGCCATTTCCAAGCAACACCTGACAGGACCGATGCTGCATGCATCCTCCTTGGCAAACGCAAAGAGATTCTTACTTAAGATCATGGTGACTGCTGGCCAAACTCTTACAATTCACAAATACTGCAGCGAGTTGTTTGGTTTTCTTTCTTTCCAACGGTATTCTTGCAGTCAGTTGTTCTGACCTCATAAGCCAAGAATGGCTGGGTATGGCAACTGGCGTCCAGGTCTGAAACTAATTCTCCCAATGTCCTCCTTTAACGTTAGTTCAGTAACTGCTCTGAGAGCCGCATGGTTTGGAATAGCAAAAAAACCTCAAAACAAAATAGTAACAAAAAAACAACGACCACCACCACCACCACCACCAAAAAAACCCCACTGAAAAACCATGATACATGTAAATATAAGAAGCAATGACATAAAATCAGCCACTTCTAATGGGAAAGAATGAAATCAAACATCCAGAAAAGCTCACGGGGGAGGGAAAGAGAGAGAGAGACGAGAGAAAGGTTGAGGAAGAGACACTTATTTGAGCAGTGGTTTTAAATATCAGTTCCCAAGGTAGAGGAAATCAAGATACCCAGCACCAGTATGAAGCCAGGTCAAACCTAAGAGCTGCAGCGCAATGGGTTGTGTGGGTGGGTTTTTTAATCCGTCGGAATGAGGTCAAGAGTACCAGTTGCACATGAGTTGTTAGTAGAGTAAATCTTCATGTCAGGAAGCAAGTTAAAACTTGGTTTTATACTCATAAAACATTCTATCTATTCATATATATATATAGGAGGTCACTTAAAAATAAAAAAGGCAACAGAAAAACATCTTTAAAATACTGTGTCAGTTGACCCTTCCCTCCCACCCGCCCCCAGCCCCTCCAAGTAGCTATGACTCTATAATGTGATTCACATTTAGTTTTAAATTCTAGCTTTCACCATGGTCTCATAGAAACAAAACTTCTCTGCGAAGCACAGAACTGCTTTGCAACGTCAACAAATTCAAAGGAAAATCAAATCCCCCTCCGCCGCCACAGAGCTTCTCAGTCAGTAACCTGCAAAAGATGGCTGGGAGGGGGTTCAGATATTTTTAGGTTAAGCTCTTTTAAAAAGAAAGGACGACTCCCCCCCCTTTTTCAACCGTGTGAACTAGGAGTTTATGGCATTTGTATATTTTCGAACATTTAAAGGTAAGGATTTTGTACAGTAATGATTAATACTTAAACATAAATATTCTCCTACATTATATACTAGCTTTTCTTTGTACATGCGGGGAAAAAAAGTATTTTCAACAAACATGGCACATGCTATATGCATTTCCTCCTCGGTAGCTTGGCTACAATAGTTTGGGTGAAGAGGATAAAAGCAAGACTTTGTGGCGAGTGGGCGACGGTCCATGAGCACAGTCTGAAGATGGAAGAAGTGGAGAGAGGGAGCTGATTCCTCCTCCAGGGTCAAGATGCTGATCTACTGAGTGCCTCCAAAAACCACCAGCGCACACCTCTAGTGTAAACGTTAGCACAGAAGACCACATTATCACTTAGTGCTTCTGAGAAGCTGCTTCCCCATACTTTTTTTTTTTTTTTTTTTTAAATAGGTGTGAACAGCTGGTAATTTTTTTTCAGCGAGAACAAACAATATCAGCAAATACAACATCAGTAAAGCACATGACAGTTGTCGTCGATAAAGCCACGCAACCTGGCACACATAGGGCAAAGAACCACAAAATAAAAACTCAGTACATTTAGAATAATAATTATTAAAAAAAGCATTAGGAGGATGTTCTTCTGTCTACACTGTACATACAGATGTTATGCTTGGAAAGCTGCTGTCTCACACAGTCATAACATGAGTCAACATTGCTTAAGATACAAATCCAATACGGTTACAACTAAGCCAATTCACTGAGTAGTCTCCTTTGAGACAGCGCTCTTTTAGCTGTGGTTTGTGCTGAGGGCAATGCTGCAGGACGAGAGGATCCTGGAACACAAGAATTTGATGGGTAAGCTATCGAATTGGGTGTTGGCGGATGTACGTTTTGCTCTTAAAGGATACAGTGCTAACTTGACTTCTGTAAGGAAACCAAAGTCAACAGCTAGGGGTCTGATCCTGCAACTCCACCTACCCAAGCAGGATCAGACTTCACCAGACCCACTTCTGGGTCCAGTGAGGAAAACGGGTAACATCTGAGGACAGCTGAGGTGAGGCTCTGGGGAACAGCCGGAGCAGCAGTTGCTTCCATGAGTAAAGGATGCAGAGCAGGGCTGGAGAAAAAGCCCCCCCACAAGTGTATTGATGTGATCTCCGTTTGCTTTACTTCGTGGAACGTATGATGAACTGATCCAGTTGTCAAATACTTTTTTCTCTAAAGAGTGAAATATACTTTCCCCTATAAGAATCCAAAAGCATCATTAACAGCACTTAAACTTGGTTTGTGAAACAGAAAGAAGTCTGAATATAAAAATAATTCAAGCAGATTCTCTTTACAAATTGTATAGTGAATTCAGTATTTGGCAAGACCGTTTTTACTACATAATGAGCTCCTGAGTGTTTGTCTATTAGCTAAAACTTTTCTATTTCCTTTAAGCCATAAAGCAAAGAAAACCATATACTCAAGTTATACTGAAGTCACGACTTCATTTATGAAAAGAGGTTTGACCAGAAACTCAGTGCAAGTGGCAAAGTTGACCATTACTGTACAGTATCTGCAAGAAAATAAAATAACTCCACATTGCTCAAGTGGCACGAAATGGTTGTGCCAAAAAATTGTCTATAATAAAATCTCAAATAAGTTTCCAACATCAAAATTTCATAAATAAGTACAAATCGAATGATATTGCTGAACTGCGAACCGAGAAAAAAAAAATTATCGTGTAACAAGTTACCAAACTAGTTCTAGCATCGAAGACAAAAAGGAATGTTGGAACTTGTTTATACAATAGAAATGAAAGCTTCCAGTTTGTAGGATGAGAAAAATTGAGGCATGCAGGGACTTTTGCATATGGATATATATATTTTATATATATTATATATAATATGTACAGATTAGCTATAAAACTTTGATGTGTAAAGAAGCTGTCTTCAATGAAAAATTGAACATTCAGAGGAAATTCCTGAGTTAGGGTTTTGTGACATGGGCCACTGAGAAAAAAGCTGCGGTTGGGTCCTCAGAGGTGTTATGTCCATCCCTGTTAAGATTGAAATCAACATACAAAAACAGACAGTGTTACCACTGCTTCGTTCCCTGCCTGAGCAAGGGATAGCACCATTGTGAAGAGAACTCCTGCTTGTAGAGAGGAGGGAATACTTAAAAACAGTATTGCTGCTAAGACCACTGTAGTGTGCACCAAATACGTTCTTCTAGACAACAAATGAACACTGCCACTGGCTGACTGAAGAACACCTGACCAGGTGTAACGTTAAACTTACAAGTCACTAGGTGTAATCTTTCCGAGGTTGTTCATCTGTTGTACATTTATCAGTCATTTCCTGACAGAAGTCTACTGTGACCGTTTGGCTGCTCTGCTCTGGTGGAAGCTCTCTCTCGGGATAAGTACCTGTGTCAGCTCCATCCAACCCCCCGCCAGCTGAACAATTTTCTGCGATGTTGTTGGGCAGCCAGGGCGCTCCCAGTTGCACTGATCCTTGCTCCGAGCAGCACTGCATGCTTTCCCCAACACACTGGGAGGTCACCAGGCTCTGCTCCACGCCAGCTGGGGAGGGGCTGATGGTAGTGGCTGGCTGTAGATCCATGGGTCTGAGAACGGGGCAGTATCGGTGGAGAGCTTGGATCTGTTCTGGGCTCTGCATGTCTCGACACACTTCTTGGGAAAGACACGAGAAGTTGTCTAACAATTCTCCCATGCTTGCTTTCAGCTGGTTCCTTTCTGAGAGCAATTTCTCTTTCTCACACACCTGAAAAAGAAAGAAGGCATCTCAGGCTGAGGAGGGGCCGCCCACTGGCTGCACACTCCCGGCACATATGCAGCGGTACCCAAGAAGACCAACACGTCACAGTTATTTTCATACAGGAAGAGGGAAAGTCACAAAGACATCAGGTATTTGACCACCATGGGGTCCGTGTGGACTGCAGTTTGGGGAACATCTGGAGAAAAACATGCTGAGCTGGAACTGGACAGAGTCACAAGTTATTCTGAAGAGACTGTTAGTTCCCTTTATAGACTAAGGCTGCTTGATGGATGACACAAAAAAATTCAGAAAGAAACACTTGGACAGAGAAAAGCCACTACCCATCTAAACAGCAAGAACACAGATTTTTTGTTGCTGAAGTGAGGATGCTACAGAAGTTCGGTTCACCCTGTAACTGCTGGGTCAGTCGGTCAGGCTGGGTACACCTGCTTCGGCCCGTGTGCCAGCTGAGCACCCATTACCACTGTGAGGTGTGTTATTCAGAGGAGAGGATCTGGATGTGTGCTCTGTGGCCTGTACCATGGCTTGTTTTCTTATGTCCTGGTGCTTAGTGGTTTGGGTTTGACTTAAGGTATTTTTATGAAGACGTGCTGCTGAAAACATGAAAATCCTAAAGGTTTGGTGGGCTTCTTAACGCTCAGTACAACAAGCTCAATGTCTTTTCCCCTTTGTTATGCTCAGATTCTGCCTCACTTGCTCCCAAATGTCCTCCCCTACCAACATCTAGCTCGTGTGTTTTCAGAGTTTCACTGTGTCAGCGGGCTGCTCTAGGAGGGGGTCAGGTGAGAGGCAGGACAGTACTGGTGAGGAGGAAGAGCGAAAGAGTCTGGTGGGACTGATATTTCACGCAGCATTCAACAACTGGGAAAAGGAGCTCAGGCAACAAAGCACCGGTAAGGGCCCTAGCCCTAGCTAGTGCAGGGTGCTGTGTGATGTGCTGCAGCGGGACTCATCTCCAGCTTAGACCTCATGTGGCTGGCAAGCCTCCTGCGGGGTGAGCGCTGCCCTCCCCGTGCCCAGGAGTGAGATGGAGGGGTTAGGCACGGAGCCAGACCCAGCCTGGGGTTACACCTCTGAAAAGCGGTGTTGACTCAGTGCAGACTGACTGGGGCGGCCCTGCTGCATCACTTTCTGTCCCAGGAAGGTGGGCATACAGCTTGAGGGAGTAGATGAGATTTTGTAGAGTACCAGAGCTATTTTCAGAGCTGAGCTGGTCCCAAAAGCAGCGCAGCCACGTACCTCACCTAGTAACACTGCTAAACCCAAGCTGTCTTGGCATCTGAGGTGTGAAAACTCCACAACTCAGATAATCCAACTATGGGTAGTTGTTGAACAGCTGATAGTATTGCCCTGGGTCTGAAGACGGCACTGGAAGCCTACAGCTGTGTGAATGAGAAAGAGAGCAGTGCACATGAAAAGAACCAACTGCTAAAATATTGATAAATCTATCAAGAAAGCATAAAAATAATAAAAAAATAAACAGATGCTCAAGTACATCTTGAGATAATGAATTATGGAAGAGAATATGCTGTGAGTTTGCAGGGAAAAAAGGGAATGTGAGTGGGTAGACGGATGAGTGAGGGAAAGCAGAAAAAAAATTACCTATCAAACTCAGAGGATATGACCATTTCACTCACCGTCTGCTGTAAAACCATTTGTGTCAAGAAGATGGGTGACTTACAGGAAGTAAGTGCAGGGGGCGAAAGAGGTCTTTCATAAAAAAGACCCAGCTGAGTGAAAAACCCCTTCAACCCTAGCAGCATTACATAATTCAGGAGACTGGAAATTACTGGTCACAAAGCGGACAGAAAACGACAAAGGAATTTCCAGTGATCAGGTATTGTGTGAAGTCAACTGGAGTTTCATTGCTGGTTTTCCTAAGAGTAAAAGTAAGCTCTTGAAGCACACCACCTGCTTGGAGAGTGTACATATGAGTGGAGGGCAGGAGCGCTTCAGAGGCAAAGTTAAAGCTGCCTAAATTTAATTTTGCAGCTTTATACTCTTGTACACCCTGTGACTGTCTTTTTTATGAATGCCCTTTTTCATAACGATGCACCAGATTCCACAGAATCATAGAATCATTTAGGTTGGAAAAGAACTTTAAGTTCATCAAGTCCAACTGTTAACCTAGCACTGCCAAGTCCACCACTGAAACCGCTACGCACCACATCTGCACGTCTTTTAAATACCTCCAGGGATGGTGACTCAACCACGTCCCTGGGCAGCCTGTTCCAATGCTTGACCACCCTTTCAGGGAAGAAATTTTTCCTGACATCCAATCTAAACCTCCCCTGGTGAAACTTGAGGCCATTTCCTCTCATCCTACCGCTTGTTACCTGGGAGAAGAGACCGACCCCACCTGCCTACAGCCTCCTTTCAGGCAGCTGTAGAGAGCGATAAGGTCTCCCCTCAGCCTCCTTCCCTCCAGGCTAAACAGCCCCAGTTCCCTCAGCTGCTGCTCATCAGACTTGTGCTCCAGCCCCTTCCCCAGCTCCGCTGCCCTGCTCTGGGCACGCTCCAGCACCTCAGTGTCTGTCTGGTAGTGAGGGGCCCAAACCTGCACCCAGGGTTCGAGGGGCGGCCTCACCAGTGCCCAGTACAGGGGGACAGTCACTGCCCTGGTCCTGCCGGCCACACTGTGTCTGACACAAGCCAGGATGCTGTCGGCCCCCTCGGCCACCTGGGCACACTGCTGGCTCATGTTCAGCCGGCTGTTGACCAGCACCCCCAGGTCCTTTCCCCCAGGCAGTTCCCAGCCACCCTTCCCCAGGCCTGTGGCGCTGCCTGGGGCTGGTGTGACCCAAGGGCAGCACCTGGCACTTCGCTTCATTGAATTTCATACAGCTGGCCTTGGCTCTTCGATCCAGCCTGTCCAGAGCCCCCTGCAGAGCCCCCCTGCCCTCCAGCAGATCAACACTCCCCCCCAACCAGGTGTCGTCTGCAAACTTACTGAGGGTGCACTCAATCCGCTTGTACAGGTCACCAATAAAGACATTAAACAGGACTGGCCCCAGTGCTGAGCCCTGGGGAACACCACTTGTGACTGGCCACCAACTGGAGTTAACTCCATTCACCACCTTCAGACTTGGCCATCCAGCCAGATTTTTTACCCAGCACAGAGTGCACCATCCAAGCCATGAGCAGCCAGTTTCCCCAGGAGAATGCTGTGGGAAACGGTGTCAAAGGCTTTACTAAAGTCCATGTAGACAACATGCACAGCCTTTCCCTCATCCACGAAGCAAGCTACCTTGTCATAGAAGGAGATCAGGTTCGTCAAGCAAGACCTGCTTTTCATAAACCCCTGCTGGCTGGGCCTGATCCCCTGGTTGTCCTGTACACGCCGCGTGATGGCACTCCAAGTTGACCTGCTCTAGAACCTTCCCTAGCACTGAGGTCAGGCTGACAGGTTCCCTGGATCCTCCTTCTGGCTCTTCTTGTAGATGGGTGTCACGTTTGTTAACTTCCAGTCAGCTGGGACCTCCCCAGTTAACCAGGGCTGCTGGTCCATGACGGAAGGTGGCTCAGTGAGCAGTTCTGCCAGCTCCCTCAGTACTCTTGGATGGAATCTATCCAGCCCCATAGACTTGTGTGTGTCTAAGTGGTGTAGCAGGTCACTGACCATTTTCCCTTGGAGTATGAGGGCTTTGTTCTGATCTTCATCCCTGTTTTCCAGCTCAGGGGGCGGTACCCAGAGAACAACTGGTCTTACCATTAAAGACCGAGGCAAAGAAGGCACTAAGTACCTTGGCCTTTTCCTCATCCTTTGGCACTGTTTCCTCCCACATCCAATAAAAGATGGAGATTCTCTTTAGACCTCCTTTTGTGAGTAATGTATTCATAGAAACATTTTTAATTGTCTTTTATGGCAGTAGCCAGATTAAGCTCTAGTTGGGCTTTGGCCCTTTTAATTCTCTCCCTGCATAACCTCATGACATCCTTGTAAGTCCTCCTGAGTTGTCTGCCCCTTCTTCCACAAGTCATACATTTTCCTTTTTTTCCTGAGTTCCAACCAAAGTTCTCTGTTCAGCCAGGCTGGTTTTCCTCCCTGCTGGCTTTTCTTTTGGCACATGGGCATGACCTGCTCCTGCACCTTTGAGATTTCCTTCTGCAAGAACGCCCAGCCTTCCTGGACTCCTTTGCCTTTCAGGGCTGCCTCCCAAGGGACTCTTCTGTCCACCAGGCTCCTAAACAGGCCAAAGTCTGCCCTCTGCAAGCCCAAGGTAGCAGTTCCGCTGACCCCCCCTCCTTAGTTCTCCAAGAATCAAAACCTCTATAATTCTGTGATCGCTATGCCCAAGATGGCCTCCAACCATCACATCACCCACAAGTCCTTCTCTGTTCACAAACAGCAGGTCCAGCGGGGTGCTTCCCTAGTTGGCTCCCTCACGACATATCACTACATACTGAAGGACAGCTTGCTAAATAGAAACTTCAACATTTATTTTGAAGAATCTTAAAGGGTTTTTGATTCCTGAAATTCAGCAGGGATCAGGCCCACAAGGTCACTTGTATGCCTTTCATTCATTTCCCTGTGATGTGTGTGTGTGCTGGGGAGAGAAGAGGACTTAAAAAATGTATTTTGCCTACACACCGTTGATAATGTTCAACAATAACGATAACGCCACAGGATTACGTAAAGCAAATGAACCCAAATTAATTTTCAAGTGAAGCCTACAGCTATCAGGCTGAAGCCTCCCTTGCTGCTAGTCCAGCCCTTAAGAGTGCTGCCCCTGGTGCTCTGCTCTGGAGAATGACAGACATGCACGCTCCATCATCAGCTCGGTGTAGAGGGATGGGCATGTGCAGCCAAGGCTGGACCAGCTTCTCCTGACAACCTGGACGAGGAGCTGCTCTTTCACCCTGCAGAACCTCTGACTCACCCTGCAGCACTGTGGATTATGCTTGGTGCAGAAAGCAGTTGCTCACTATTTTATTTATCTTTGATGTTTTGTTTGTTTTGCATCACTGGAGCACTACTCTGAACAATGTTTTGATTTTAATTTCTTTTTCCCCCCCAGGGCTTCAGCAGCACAGCATCTGAAGGCTTCACAAGCCTTGATGATTTAAGCCTCCTAACCAGCTTGTGGGGTCAGTGTCACCTCCCTGTTGCAGACGGGAAGCAGACAGGCACAGGCAGTAAGCAAGTAACCCCAAGTCATGTGGCTTTCTGCCATTTGTGAGGTGACAGTAACTCAGCTTCTTCCAACAGATCCCTGCATCCTTCACACTGCTTTTGCTACAGCTTGTGCAGAGAATGAAGTACAACAAAGCCCACACTTAAGGACACTTTCAACACGCAACCTGTTATGACAAGAACAAGAAGTACCCCTTCCCCAGACCCACCAAGTACAACCTACAAACAAGCATGTTTTAGATGTGCACATAGACATTTAAATCAAAGACTCCAAATAACCTTTCATTTTCATGGAAGCTGGGTACACGGAGATCTCAGTAAGGAAATCAGCTTCAGCTCCTTTTGTTCTATCTGTGTTAATGAATTGATTATCACTCAAACCCTTCGATATTCAAAGGCTGGGTTTAATGCTGGACTCCTAAATCTATGCTGCATAATGCAATTAAACTGTCCAGTACTGCACGCTGCACACCCAGGCTTCTTCTAACAGCTGAACTGGGAATATTGCATTATTTTTGATATCTCAGAAAGCTTTTAGGACTTTTAAACAGATAAGGAGGTGCTAACTCATTTTGAAGTGTTGCATTTCTCCTGCCGAATGACACACTGTAGACATGCTTTCCTCCATGACCCTTGTCTCAAGCTTTTTTTTTTTGTTGTGTACCAGCTTGCTTTCTCAATGGGCAAGGGTTGTCACGAGAAAAGGAGCAGGGCCTTGAGACCACAGGGGCACTGTCATAAAGGAGGGGAGTTTTTTCAGATAAGGTACTTATACTAAAGCTAAGATGTCTACGTTTGGCACGGCTCTCCAGGTGATCTTGTTTAGGGATGGAGAGGAACAGGCACTTCTGCTGCAGTATGAGACAAATAAGACTTGATAGGTATCTACTTCATTGACTATGAAGGAAACCAGGACAACTAGCTCCATCAGAGGTGTCTATATTGTAGACATCTGTGTTTAGCCACCCAAGCCACACCTGAGTTGTCCATACCATGACTGAAAGAGAGGAATTTCCCAACCTGCCATTTAACCTTGCTCCAGTCACCTCACTCCCTTAGATTAAAACGTGGTAGCACCTCACTGACACTTTAGCACACAGGAGACCTGTCCCCAGACGTGCTCTGGCCGCGGAGTGAGGCATGTTTTGCTCTCTTCTCTGCAGCAGACTACTGTCAGACACAGGTCAAGGAGGGTTGGGCCAAACCAACAGTTGCCACCTGAACCTGGGGCATGGGAACAGGCCTTTTGTGTTAAATAGTCCTTGAATCACGGGAGGGGTTCCGTCCACAGTACATCAGGAGTGTCAGAGGGAAGAAGACAGCAGAACCAAGGAGGAACATACCTTAGCCATCTCACTGACCTACACTAAGGGGTGCCCACTTGTCTGGATATTCACATTCCTGGCTTTTCACTTCCCTTGCTGTTTCTGCCATTTTCTCAGTGAATGAAAGAGCTGAAGAAAAGGCTTAAAGAGCTGAAACATCCTGAAAAGGCTAAGCTGCCTTCTAGCACACCAAAGAGACAGAAAACCTCTACGTAGAGATGAAGCTGACCCTGCCATATCACACTACTGTTCGGACCAGACAACCTCTGAAGCTATCTTCATACTTATCTCTTTTGAGCACTCCACAAATCCCTGACCAACCTATTTTTATGGTAGTTAGGGATGGAAATGGGCCTCAGATGAGGAAATACCTTTGTGGATGCACTGTAAGTACCAGGGGTAAGTTATTTGTGGATGCACTGTAAGTACCAGGGGTAAGTTAAACTGCAAGAAGGAAGCTGGGATACAGGCTTCCCTCCTCTTCCAACTCACCCAACAATCTGCTCTTGAGGTATCAAAACAAGCAGATATCTAGGCCTCATTCCACTGGAATTTTGTGTGTGTATATAACACAAATATGTGTGTATAATATATTATACACACAGACACTCTAAATATTTTTGTATATTAAATTTTCACACATATACTAAAATATTTTTGTATATTAAATTTTCATACTAGTGGCTCTGCTTACTTACATACAAACTGACTGAACCCACTAAACCCTGGACAGGAACTGCTGTCAGCACACTGCTAGCTGTGACACGAGGGCGAGCAGACCCAAGATGAGAGCAGGCAACTCACCAACTTGCGGATTTCACATTCTAGGTTCTGAATACAGTCCAGTTTCCTCTTGCGGCAGCGCTGAGCTGCAATTCGGTTCTTGCTGCGCCGGCGGACATCGTGGATGAACTCGAGCTGCTCTGAGGTTAGCTTGTGCATCTTTATCATCATCTGGAAATCATTCCTTGGAAGATCTGTGATTTGATCAACAGGAAAAGGAAGTTTCACCTAAACCAAACAAATACAAGACAAGAGCAAAGAGTCATAATTTGATTGCTGAATGCAAACCAGACAACAACCAGTAGAAGGACAATTACCTATGCTGCCGCCCCCTAAATAAACGACACACCAAGTTTTACACTGAAAAAGTTTTTAACACTCCCTTGTGGCACATTGTGGAGGTCCAGCTGGTAAGGGTCAGACTATAATTGTACTGAAATAGCAATCTGGACGAATCCCAGGTAAAAATTTCATCTTTCTAAAAAGCTCTAGTAACAGATTTCCTTGCATTAAAAGAAGGCTCCATCCACTAAAAGTCATGGCCTTTTGGAAACAGTGAAGTACCTCGCTGCTATTAACTTCAAACTAGTTTCAAGGAACAGGCTATTATTGCAGCAGGAAACCTGTCTCTGCATGGCTTGCAGGACTAAAGTTTGATTAGGTGTGAGGTTAAAAATGCAACCTGACACCTCAAGTGGATGAAAAATACCGTATCGCAATTAGGAAAGGTCTCCTACCCAGCTTTTCAACTGAGCAGTATACCATATAAGAAGAAAGGGTCAGAGGAGTGCGATGCTAAAATATATGCATTTTGAAACAAACCAATATTTGCCGACAATCTAATATTTCTGTAGATTGAAGAGCACTCTGGTTGCATTTCTTGAAATAAACCCCAAACACTCTAAAGCCTCAGTTACTTGCAATAAAACATTTTTCCTCTGGGCCATGAACTGCCATCCTGTTTTGACTGTAGACCATGCGACAGTATCTCCAGGTTCTGACTTCAGGAATTCCAACCACCTTTTCAACTCCTACTGATTATTCATTAAAGCAAAGTAAAACACAAAGCTTCTGCCAGCTTGGAGCAATGAACACATACTATCTGAAAACAAGGAGAATGGCAGGTGTACTCAAAGACTTCTGTTAGCTTTTTTTCCCCAAACCGATCGGCTTGCTCAAATCAAAGTGAGCACCTCTCCCTTACAAACCTTGCCTCACTTGTAGCTTGAGACTAATAAGATGACTATCAAAAAAAATAACGTTCCTCGGTGGACTGTGTGTTTGGTGGTCATACAAGAATCAGTTGACAAAGCTGAAGGAGATGACAACCGAGTAACTCCATTGCCCTCTTTTCTTTTTTTGAGTCATACCCACACTGCCCAAACGATGGCAGTAAATATCTACATTTCTGTCCCCGTTCGGTACAATCCAGCCTTTCCAACAAGGAGACTATTCTGCGTGCAGGCTACCGAAGAAGATACGACTTAAATTGCTCCAGCAAAGCAAAAGAGATGGGTGGAAAAGGTTATATATATATATATATATTTGAGATATATATATGTATGTGTATATATATATATATATATATATATACACACTTTGATATAGAAAACATGGTCATCATCTTCAAACGGTGCACTTTAATTATTTGGAGATAAAGAAAATAACAGCATAGATTAGAAATAAATGACTTTCATCGGAGAGCTGAGTTTGATTATGCAGAACACTTTGCTGAGGACACACGTACACACAGCAGTGGCCTCTGGCACTGGCAGTCATGGACCCTCACCAGGCAACAGGACCTGCCGATAACCAGCTCCGCACCTTGTTTATAAGCTTGCGTTTTCTTGTGTTCTGTCACTGCTCTGTGCGTGTGTCCAAGCCTGGGCCAGAAATTCAGTGCAAACACCTCCACACCCTTTCAGACAGTTTCATGCCCTGAACATTGCCCCTCTGCCCCACGTGTCCAGGCATCGCTTCGTAACATGCTACTTAACAGGTCAATTTAAACCAGCAAGAAACACCAAACACTGCCCCAGTCCCCCGCTTGTACACACAAAGGCTGACCTTAGGCAAGGTGATGTGGACTACCTTGTTTACAGACTGCTAACCAGTGACATGAAACCTGTTTGAGTTCCCTTCCTTAGCCTTTGGACGGTCAACATAAACTTGGTGTCACCTGCTTTTCTCTCAAGCTTCAGTCAGAGTCTGAAAATGAAAACATCTGTGCTTTCCCCAGAAAGACACCACTGTTCTTCACTGCAAAAAATGTTCTTTCACGTTCCCAGTTTTTCCTTATTTTCTTAAGTCCAAAGTGAAAAGTGATGTTAACTTTATTTCTCCCTCCCTCTTCCTTTCAAAACATACTTACTTGCAAGGAGATGTGCTTGCAGCTGGAATGGGAATGAAAGGGAAGCAGCTTAAATCTGTCAGGTAGAAGTCGTTGAAGGGAAATAGGAAAATAAATAGAAACAGATTCACAGGGGAAAAAAACCCCAAACAACAGATTGAAAATAAAATCATCTACACAGCAGGCCAGAGACTGCTATCAGTAAATCCAGCATAATCCCACTCTGTCATAGGCAGCACAGCACAGGATTAAAAATGTGAAAGGGAGAGTGGAAGTGAGTCAGACTCGTTTCCTTCACCATTCACAGCATTTTTATTGCCCGTCTCCCTCTACGAAATTAGCTGTCAACTGAAAAAATAAAA
Organism: Falco peregrinus; assembly: GCF_023634155.1. NCBI lineage: Eukaryota > Metazoa > Chordata > Aves > Falconiformes > Falconidae > Falco > Falco peregrinus. The sequence continues at coordinate 87,209,914 of NC_073727.1, forward strand.
AAACCACCAAGCTTTTGGCATGGACACAGTGAATAACTGCACTGGGGTACTGCTGCAGTGAGAGGCTAATGGTGTTTTACACCAGCACAGGGCAAGACTCTCAGCTGGTATTTACCATAACAGAGTGGTAAGTCAATTTGCAAGAGCTGAGGACTGTGCCATGGGTGGGATTCGTCTGACCCACTTAAAGCTGTCTGAAACGATGGGTTGGGACTAGCTGCTGTCTAGGTCCCTGCTGTTGGCATCAAGGCCAGAGAGGCCTTTGGACTGCAATGCATCCTGCATGGCTTCTCCCTCCTCCCGGCTGCAGAAAGAGCTGAGATAAGACTTAGGGAAGATGCTGCATCTTACAGTATCTAAGGTAGGTGAGAGAAACCTTACAAGAGATGTCTGAAAAAGATCTAAGATGTGTAAGATAAATCCAGCAAGTATGTTTTCTTGTAAACTTCTCTTGTTGATAACTATGAATTTTGTACAGGAAATGACTCTGTACTCTTTGGTTTGTACTATTTCAAATTAGAAATGCAAGCAGGATCTCTACTCCTTCCAGGAGTTACTCCAGCCAGAGCTAATCTCAGAGAGCTCTAAAATCTTCCCTGTCAGCACAATCACTCTTTCCCTGCATTTTTACAGCAACAGCAGAAGCTCTGTTTCTGCAACACAACAGATAAACCGGCACTTCCCAGTACTGCTGCAGCCTCTACCGCCACCGGCTCTAGCTGATAAACCCCTGCGAGATCAGCCAGCCCACCCTGGTGAAAAAGAAAACTTACGACTTTGTGGCATTTACCCCCTCGTATTAGCATTAGGATGCCAGTGCAAATGTCATTGCTTTGAGCAGCTAAGTAACAGCAATGATCTAGACAGACAGGGAGAGCCCTTGACTAAGCACACGAAAGGCCCATATATAATCAATTAATTCCTTCAAGCTTCACTAGTTAGTGCCAGCTTGGATCATACGCCAGTTACTGCTGTGCTGCTCACTTACTGTACTAGTTACTGCTACTGCTGCTCTCCTCACTCTCTTTTTCTTCGGAATAAAGGACTAAGGCCCTGTATTTACTCACCTTAAAATATAAATGCCAAGTGTTGGGAATTTCCTTATCTTATAAGTAACATTAGCTTTTTCACTCCTTTATATGTAAAATTTCAACAGCATCTTCCTTGAGCTGCCAAGTCCTAGTGGAGACAATGAACTTCCCAAGCCTGGCTTAACATCACAGTAACTAAAAGTGTTCATCTATTATACATAAGAAAAAGTCATCATTATGTATTGGGCATGGGAGGGTGGAACTCAAGGTACCAGCCTGACCTTTATAAATGGTTTAAAATCTTGGTCAGGTGCTCCAGAGTTGAAAGAAATAAAACTGTTGCCTTAATGCCCGTAAAATGAAAGCCAGTTATTGAAAGCTTCGGACACTTAAAATTGCTCAGCCCTTGGAAAGCTCTCAGGATCCGCCCAAGCAATTTAGCACAGGGGCTGAAACATATCAATGTTTGTTTAATGTAGAAATGGGCAATTTCCTCCAGATAGAAGAGCCCAACACATTAATGCTGCTACTCCTAGTATCTTCCTCAGCATGCAAGTCTGTCTTCTACAAACACTCAGGAAAAAATTCATCCCAGGACAGGAATTGAGGTGTGTCCACTTGTGTTAGGGACTCGATTGCCCACACGCTAGTTCAGGCACCACTTGTGGCCCCACAGAATAGGGACCTACCTGATTTCACTCGGACAGATGCTAACTATGAAGCACAAAGCCAAGGGGCCACACTTAGTGTAAGGGGGAGGACAGGCAGGATGCACTCTAGTGGCACAGGTGAAGACTTCAAAACACCTCTTCTTTTCATACCATGTCAATCATACCATGATGGCAGAGGACTGCAAGAGGAGAACAGTGAGCCAAACAGCAAAGATCTACCATTTGTGTCAACAAACCAGGTCTGAAATGGCCTTGATCAGCAGGTCCCACTGCAAACGGCCTGTCTGATATGCCACAACACAACTGATGGCCACGTAGTTGCTCAGGGTCAACTCCAGCCTCCCCTCCTGAGGGCCATGAGAGGTGTTTGGGTCAGCAAATGCTGTCTGAGAGGGCACCGCTATGCACTTAGTGGAGGCAGCCTGGGCAACCTTTTGATTTGCCACCTGCCTCAAATAACTGGCAGAAGGGGCTAGTCCCATGGCTGAGGGCTGTACTCCAACAATCAGGAGACTGTTGGATGGCCAGGGTTCTCATCCTTTAGCCCATGAATTGGACCTGTGTTCAGATCACACACTGCCAGTGCTTAAAATGCTGAGCTGACCTCTTCCTATTCACCACTTGCATTGTCCCCAGCTTCCAGACCTTCAAATGGCACAACAATACAATACTCCTGCCCATAAACAGGCTTTCCAAGACCAGGGATAGCTCAGAAACCCCAACGGAAGCCATAGGTGCATTTGAGAGCGGCAGATCAGGCAGTGAAATGAGGGGGGATAAACTGCAGTATTTCTCTGAAAAATCTGCTTTTGCAGGAAAAAAATGAAGAACTAGAGAGTCAGTCCCTCAAGAGCTCCAGCAAGGTCTTCAGCTCAGGGCGTAATAGAAATGATTGCAGGCTGCAATGAAATAAGACAGCATCTGAAAGGACTTTCCTGAAATTTCAGACTTGTAATGGAAAACTCTCAGTGTTGTAATCCAGTAATTCTCTGCTACCGGCATGGATACCACTCCTACTGGAGAAAGGAAAGAAAACAAAACTGCCATGGAGTTTATCTTGCAAGACCGATGTTTGACGACACTCCATTTAACCAGATGTTGCCAAACACAATTCCCAGTGCTCTGCTGATGCACTGAGGATCCTGATCAGAACATCCACCACAGAAGAATGTGGAGAGTAACTTTCTCATTTTCAAATTAGTAAACCTAGTAAGATCAGGCAAGCTGGGGTGACCAATCACCAAATTCTGGGGCGGAACTATATAAAAAAGCAAGTTAACACCTTGACATGTATTTGTCTTGGTTGTCCTTCTTTCTACATATTACTTTTAACTAAGTTGAAATATTAAGAGCAAAGAAGGCTCAGGTTAGGTAACTCAGCACTGCTCCAGCAGACTTCTGTTAGAACAGCTTTGGTTTACCCCCTTTTACTGGGGCTTTAATACTTTGCTAAGCATCAGCAGATGAACAGAGAAAGGGCGGCTGCCTATTGCTTACCATGGAGGGGTCTGGACTCTCACTGAAGGTTATTTGCCTACAATATCCTCAGTGTTCCAATTGCATTCGCTTTGCCTTTATGAGCATTTCCTTTGAAAAGTAAGTCTCTAAACCAGGTGGGAAATTCTTTTGAAAGACACATTTATGCAATTCTCTAGATAGTAATAGTTCTTGGAAAACTCCACCTCTTACCTCCTCCTACCCTTGTTTATTCTTCTCCTAAGATAACTCACTCATCAAATTAGATCGAGCTGAGATTTTTTTAACTGGTTTAGTAGTATAATATTTTTACAAGTTTTCTAGCCGAAAAAAACCCATAGATACTTGTTGAAGGAGTATCAAGAAAGTAGGCAGTGCTGAAGTTTCTGTTCCTAAGTAGGTTAACAGATTGACAGACTACTTCCTTCTCAACAATTCATTATTTCAGGGCTTATTGTTTTGTTGTTGCTATTTTAAGCAGGATTGTCAGAACCTGCCTGCAAGCACTGAGCATAAGTATTCGCTCTAGTATTATATGCCAATAACTGATTTGAACAACCTGTTGGGGCCTAAGGGAGCTGGGTGAAAAAAGGAACACAAACTGTTATATATTTCTTTAAAGTCCCAGCAGCTCAAGTAACAGCCCTGTTCCTGCAACTCCGTAAGATGGGAACAACCCATTTGCTGCTTCTGTCACAAAACCTTAAGAAAGGGAAATCTCAGAAAATTCTGGGTGGCTCCCTTAACAGGAAGGAAAATGAAAGGCAAATACATCCCAGCGAGCAGTTAAGAGCAGTGTTACAGGGACGGCCACCTCCTGGGACACTTGTGACTGCAGTCTGCACCCCCTGTGGGGCAGGGAGGCCGGCCATGGAGAGGGGTCACTTGTACCCACCCAGCACTCATGCCAAGCCCTAGCACTCCTTTGGCACTGAACAACTTGGGCACGTCCTCCTGAATGGCATCTGTCTGTGGGAAAGCAGAGTGCCTGAAAATAAGCAGAGAGAAGAAACTTTTCACCTACTTCTCACACAATCAATACACTGGCAAATGATGCTTTGTGACATTACTTCTGGAAAAGACAGCACTCTGGGACCCAAATCAAGACCAACAGAGTCTGAATTCCAGGGGAACTGAGCAGCCCCATGAGATAACCAAGGGTCAGAGTCCATCAGGCTTATTCCCATTAGGCCATCCCACCCAAACCAAAGCCCACCTGTAGCTCAAGAGCCTGCGTGGCTGCTCTCCAGAGGGGTGAGTGCCTGCATGTCATGCCCAGCTATCTTATCAGGTGCTTTTTGAAGAGAAGTCCAGCAAACACTGTGTGATTTGATATGGCAGGGGGCAAGGGACCCCATCTGGAAAGTCATCAGGACAGCAAGGGCAAACTGACAATTTCAGGAATGGAGAAAGATTGCCATGCAGCTTGCAGGAAGGTGAAGAACAGAAAGCAGCCCATTTCAGACTGCTGTGAGTCTCTCCTGCTGTTCTAATGGCAGCCAAACTGCTAAAAGTAGGTAGAGCGACTTACACAAGAACTTCCTGCTGCTATTAGAGATTTTCTGCTGCCTGGTTTAACATATTTTTCACTGAGGTTTCTACAGCAGCAGACCTTCAAGGATTGCAGGACATACACCCCAAGTCGCTGTATAAACATGGCATTGTTTAATGAGGCTGCAATGTCCTTTCTCGTATTGGTAACAACCTTTACAAATGCATTTTTCAGAAAAAAATCTAGTGTGATCTGTTTACCCGTAGTTTGTTCAGAATAAGTGCAGTGCAGCCTCACGGAGCATTGATTTCCTCACCACATTTTTAATGCCTAGCAGTCCTAATCAAAATGCCCTGACAAAAAAAAAAAAAAAAAAAAAAAAGCACCTTATCAGCAGTCCCAGGGAGTAAACTTGCTCACCACAGTGCAGAAAATCCTCCTGGGAGGAAACCAGCAGCAAACCCAGGAGTGTAGCAAACCCTCCCTACCTTTGCCCAGAGCCGGAGAGGTCTGCCTGCCAGCGGCACAGCAAGATGGCTTCCCGTAACCCACCCATTGTCTCCTCTTGGGAATGTCCCTCCTCTCATCCACAGCCTCCTGCACACATTCACGTAATTTTATTTTTTTTTCCAGGAAACCACCACCAGTCCCCTATAACCTTCTCATTTGACTCTTCTGGGCTTGTGTCTGCTGCAGCATCTCCACACAATTAGCCAATTATGACAGCTAATTAATCATCTAACCCCAAAAGGCTAACCTCCTGCCCTCTTTGCTGCCTCATGCTGCTCATTAGCCCTTGCTGAGCAAGCAGCACACGTGGGTGGAGACCCGATACTCTTCCCAGTCCCACTCCCTGCTCCCTTCCACCGCTTGTAAATTTAGGCAGGACTTCACCAAGTAACTTTGGTGTGGCCAAGCAGATCAGTTCTGTTGTAGGGCTTCCCAAATGAGGTCCCATGCGGCCTCCCAAGGAGATTCCTCCCCCTTCTGCATTGTCCCCAGCTCAGGACATGGGGACAAACAAAAACTGTCCTCTCAAAACCACTGGTACAGCACGACAGGGATTAGGACACCACAGGCTCCCCGTCCTGCTCTTCAGCCCTTCCTCAGAGCTAAGCAACCAGCCAAGGGAACCAACCACATCTGTCTGAAAAGGTGTCTTCCAGAGCCTGGGATGTAGTTGGAATAAGGATTAGGGGATAAAATGAAGTTCAGTTTTTTTCATCCCTAGCCCACAACTATGCCCACCTGGTTTGGAACTGGGCACTCACAGCGTGTGAACCCCCCAAGCTTGCACTCGCTGCTCCCCATGCTGAAGCACGAGCTCTCAGTGGAGCATTTCAGTGCTACTAGAGGGGCCAGATATGCGATTTCACCTAGATGCTCTCCAGGTCATGTGGTTTCCCAATGAAACTCTATGAAAACATCCAGTCTTTTTTTTTTCCAGTTTCTGGGCTCCACAACACATCCCCATAATTTAAGTCTTCCCTCAAACTGGTGACTTCACACAGGCAGTTTATTCGATCACAATTAGCCAGTTATCACCACAGCATCTCCAGCTGGCCCATCTCTTAGTTTTAGAGCAGGCCCTCTTCCTCGTCCCTCTTGGGGGACTGCTGCATTCAGTTCACAGCTTGCTCTTCAGCGCCAGACCACCCCCTTGCCATTCTCCTAACAGTCCTGGAAATTAAAAGGATAACTTCTCTATGAAACCAATTATGCAACAGCTGCCAGAGCTCACCACCAAACAAAGAGGTCATGGGCAGGAAACACCATCTCGGTTGTCACTTAATGGAGGTGAAACCCGTTACCTGCGTGTGCAAGACACACACACACACGCACACACCCTACACAGAGGGAAGATGACTTGCATACCATTCCCACAGCTGAGGGTGGCCAGCTATGCAACTGTTCAAGTCATTTCAACCTCTTTCTCCTCCCACTCTGTCTGTCTCCTCTACTCAGCTGTTAGCAACTGCAGCAGGGCTCTTTGAGCAGGCTGCCTGACCCCTCGTGTCGCTCCAGGGTGCTCAAACACACCAGCAGCAGTAACAAGGGGAGCTGGAACCCCCTCTGCAAATTAAGGATGAGCAACGGTGCTTTGTGCTGCGCAGGTGGGTGAGGGAGGGAAGAGGGCAGGACACTGCTAGCAGACTCCTAAGCACATCAATTAGCAGTTTGCTGTTGTCCCATACCCAGACTCTGATAAGCACCAAACACCTCGTAGGTCAAGCAAACCTATTTACGTGAAGTCAACCATGTGCACGCAGCTGACAAGGGAATAAACAGAAGTTACTCTTGGGCTCTATAAACAAAGAAAGTGCTGGGGAAATGCCAAGTCATTTGAGAGAATCAAGGAGCGATTAATTGGGTCACGACAACTGCGATATATGTACTTATCTTAAATCCCTACCTCATGCCCTCTGTCTTGCACAGGACATGATTCACTGTCTGCTTCTGAGAATGACCCAGACTCATCGCTGGAGTTTGTTCCATAGGATGGCTCACATTTAATCTGGGCTCGGACTGGGTTGTACAATCCATCCCCCACCACACCGGGCTCCTGGTGCTCGGGCGCCAGGAATCGGGGGCCTTGGGAGCAAGGGGAAGAGGAGAGCTCGCAAAGACGCAGACTGCAGGGAGAGCCGCCGCTGCCGTCCTCTGCGTACGAGTAGGAAGAGCACGAGCTGGAAGTCCTGGTTCTGGTTTCCAAAGGAGGAGAACGAGGGCAAACTTTAATTGGCACTGGACAGCTTGTGTTCGGCCGCATCCTTCCCGGCAAGTGATCAGCTGTCAGTCCACTGTGCGAATAGGTCTGAGAGCTGGGGAGAGACTGGCTACCGCCAGCCCACAGACCCTTTGGCACAGTCTCAGTGAGGTCTTTGTCCAAGCTGCTCACACCAGAATATGAATGCACCGAAGTGTTTACTTGGTCACAAGCATTTGAAGAGAATATAACACTCCTCCTGTCCAGCTCCCCTTCTTGCTTACAGAGAGTTTCAAAGCCAGGCCCCCTGAGTGGTGATCCCACTGTGAAGTTGGAAGCATCCTTCTGCATGGCATGGGACTGTCCATAGTTCCCTGTGAAAGGGATGTAATCAGTTTTGTGGTCACCCTGAGTTGTCCCTTTTTCAAAAGGGCATGCTGGACTCCTGCCAAAGTGCTGTTGGGAAGTGCTGGGGAAGCCAACCAAATCTATGCTTTTTGTTCTGTTGAAGAAAGACCGCAAGCAAGAAGGAGAGGACCCACTTTTCGGCCTGTCAACGCAAGTGGGGCTTGGCTGTTTCCTGTCCATTTCAACATCCCCTTCTTTATCCCTGATGTCAGGTTCATCTCCAGACAGGCAAAGTGTGATGCTTTCTTCATCGTTCTCTTCATTCTGAGGCTCGCTTTTTATCTGCCCCATAGCAAGTCCTGATTTGAGGCCATTTCCAGAACTCTCTTCGCTGAATGTGCTTGCAAAACCTGAGGTACTGATGTGTGATGTGTTGTAGACATTCTTGGTACAAGCAAGCTGGTATTTCTTGTATCTGGGGTACCGTGTTACTGCATCTTTGTCCAAATTGTCCTTGCTGTCTCTCAGCATGTCAGAGTCAGGCAGCATCCCTTCGCCTTTGTCTGCTCCAGCAACAGTGGTTTCAAAATTGAACGGCTCTTGGTGCACCCTCTCTCTTGGGCAAGATATTTTTGACGTCTCCGATTCCATTGTCTCCTCCTCATCTCCATCTGAGTTCTCCTCATCGTGCATGCGCTGACAGGTGGTATCTTTTTTGCACAGGAACAGGCCATCTTCATTGTTCAGCAGTTGTGTCTGAAGGAAGCTGAAGCAGGAGTCCTCCAGGTTGTGCATGCGCAGGAATTCAGCGCAGTGGATGACCTCCTGGATGTTTTCTCTGCTGAGTAACAGCTTAGCAGTGTAGGCAAACTGTAACAATGGACCAAATCCCCTGACAGTGACCTGGAAAAAAAAGAGAGGGAAATTGCCAGTGTTACCATCAGCTCATGATATCATCCCAAATCCTTCATCGCGCAGTCAGACAACCTAACAGATAGAGCACCCAGAGAGAAATACTGCTCAGTACCAGTTATTTTTCTACCATGCCAGCAATGATGCTACATCCAGTAACTAGCACTGCTCCCTTTATGTTGCTTCTGTACATCACTGTACAGGTTGCGCTGAGCACTATTTTTCCCAGGTATCTTGAAGACCTATTAACTAAGCCTCTGCTCTAATAAAAGACTGAAAAAATCAGACTGGTGTGGACACTGCTGATTCTTGAAATGGATCTTATTTAACTGTGGTGCAGCACACTTCCATGAAAGTACCAGTACAATTTTGATTCTTCTGCCCTGATGGAAGGTCTGGTGAACAGCGGTTTCAACCTTAAGATACCACTTAAATCCCAAAAGTGTTTTGGGAAGGAAACATTTAATATTACAGCAAAATTCAACAGAAAATACCCTTCTGCCTCTTTGAAAAGCAAACCGGTTTCTTTTTTCTTCTCGAACTTTTGCAAGCCATTGCTGAATAAATAAGAGGTAAGTACTGACTGCACAGCTCTTTCCTCCCTCCCATGGAGATTATTCTCCTCATGCTGCTCCTGATTTTAGCGAGTCTAAGGCAGCTAACAGGAAAGAAATCCATATTCATAGTTCAATTGATAAAAATCACTCCGAGTCTCACCTCAGTACTTAATTTTCCACCATTTTATTTGTAGAAAGAGTAACAACTGTTTCCAGGAGACTGATCTCCAACCAACTGTTCCAGGTCTGAGTTATGCACCACTATTCATCCTTTTTTCTCATTGTACCAACTACATTTTACATCACATATCCTATATAAAAAAATGCACACTTCTCCCCCACCCTGATTTTTTTAAAGTGGTATCTTCACACATTACTATCAAATAACTTGCTAAGACACATAGTAAACTATAAATACCGTTTATTTTTTCACCGAAAATGCACCGGCACTAACTTGCATTGCATTTTTTCCCCCAATGGGCAGGAAAAAGAGGTCTACCCTTCATGAAGCAATGAGAGGTGGCTTTAAAACCAGGGCTCACCATCAAGGATAAAGGCTTCTCCATAAGAAGAAGATTCAGTGGCCACTAAGCTGGGATTTGGGAGACCATAACTCAATTTCCCATTGCACCAACCACCTTCTACATGACCCTGGCAAGTCACTTCAGTCTCAATTCACCAAGACACCTTCTTGCCTTGCTTGCAAGTAGTATTCCCAAATCTGAGTTCCCTGTGCTCTGCATACCAAGGAAAAGCATCTCGATAGGATTGAGAGCAGCCAAACACCTGCATGCCTATGTGAGGTCGGGATGCACAGTCTGCAACCTCCTTCTGGCTGTAGGCATCTTCGGTAGGTGTTCCCAGTTCAATTTCTTCTTTTCAAACAAAGAAGAGAGAAAGCACTACTGTCCCCCTTTTGTAAAATGGCCTAAAGATCAGAAGAGGGACCTAGAAAGTAGGAAACCAGGCCCCTTCCTCAGGCTGTGGGGATTAATTTCCCAGCTCCTCGGAAGGATATCCTATCCAGTAGGTATGGGAGACCCTGAAGGTGAGCTGTTCTTCCCTGTCCTTCCAATTCAATTAATGCCACTGAGCAAGAAGCTGTTCAGGAGTTTGGTGAGACATCAGACCATGGATTTGTGATGGTCTTATTTGTGATTAGCATAAATGAGTGAATAATTTGGTTCATCCCAATAAAAAGCCTACAAATGGCCTCACTGTCTTTGATGATGTGGTAGAGCTCACAGATTTTTATAGAAAATCCTGACTTCCAGAAAAAAGCCTTTGTTATTCATAGATCTATACTTGTGATGCTGGATTATGAAGACAGCACAAGTGGTGCAGACTTTGATGGAGAGAAAAATATTTTAAAACACCTCTAAAATTGCTCCCAATAGCTTTTCCATACATAATATAACTGCTGTATCTGCTATTTTAAGAAACGGTGCATTTTCACGCACATACTTACACACTTGCACATTCCTGTTTTACAATATGCCTCTGGCACAGAATTGCCTAGATTCACAGCTGGCTATTAAACTGACTCTGCTTTATCAGTGTTACACTTTCTGCCTATTTGTTAGATTATCAGCTCAGTAAAAGCATATCTACATTTTATCTATGCAGCATGATTAACAAAATTGCTTGGGAACTTAATAAGCTACTCACAGGCCAATGTTTCTCTTTGATAAGATCATCAGTGTGGGGGCTTACATATTCCTACACATCTTGTAAGCTCCACAGCAGCATAGGTCTGTAGGAGCAGCCATAAATACCGTCTGGGGTTTTGGGGTCCCTTCTGACAAGCAGGAGCCCTGGAGCACAAACCCAGCTCTCCCGGCAGTTGTGGCACTTGGCCACTAGGTGGGATGGCTGGAAAGCAAATTCAAATAATTCCCTGCGCTGGGCCAGGGCTTCACCTGCCTGCTGCTGCCCCAGCGCAGGCACCCCGCAGAGCCTCCGACTGACTCACGCCGTCCCGCAGCAAAGGCTGTCTCCCACGCTGACTCAGGTTTTTGCTCCCAGTAAGCCACCACGCCAACAAACAGCAGCAAACAACAGCTGTTACAGCTGCTCTGCACTGGAAGTATCAGAAGCAGAGCCTAAGATTGCACTGTGGGCTCCCCAGGATGCCCAGCAGATGCCTCAAGTGAAGGATGATGAAAATGCTGGCCAAACGTGTGCCCTGACTTCCTTACAAGATTTTACCCAGCAACACGACTTTCCTTGCTCTCAGATCCAAAGGGGGAAATTTTCTTTTCAAGTACCCGGTGCTTGTCCTTGCTCTGAGAGAGGAACCTTTCAAGGGCCCAGCGCTTGAAACTGCATAAACAATAACTTTGGTAACAAATGGATACAAAGCTTGCTGCCAAGTGTGAAAGCCAGTGCAATCTCTGTCGCCTGAAGCTGTCCAAATATTGATTTGGCTCCCGTGGTGGGTCCCCTGTCTCAGCCTCATCAGCTTTGGGGACCACTCGCATCTGATGTATTCTGGCAGGAAGGCTGGTATCGAGGAGCTGGAGCGTGGCTATGAGCATTGCACGCTAGGAAAGAAAAGGCTTCAAAGCTGCACGTATTACCATCACACATGCATTTCTGTAGGAAGAGGTAAGAACAGTCTTTTAAAATTATTTGACCTGACTGATGCATTCCAGTGAAAACAGTTAGTGAAACCAAGTTGATCCGTGTTTACAGAAGGAAACAGATCATTTCTCTGATATAACAGTCTCCATTTACAAGTGAAAGAGACCTTTGCTGGATGGGTAAAACGCATGCCAGCAACAATCTCAGTTTTTTGGTTTTTTTTGCTCTACTGTAAATAAGATGCCATATGTCCAAGATTTGTTTGCTTTTAAACCTTATTTTCCATGCAAATTAGTGTTTAAGTAGGCAGGTTAATTTGTGGGAACCTCCACTGGGCACCTTGTCCAAGCTCATATGCCAAGTCACAGCTTCCTTGCCCTCCGATCATTCGCCTTATTCCAATTTCTACCTATTCCTATTGTTTAAATGGAATCAAATGGCTACAAGAAAACCAAGCAAAGGTGAAACATACATACAAAACAACAACGCCCACACAGGCAAGAAAAGCAAAGCAAAGATCTCAGCTTTCCTTTTTCTTCCAAGGCAGGCTAGGAGAGGACTTCTGTACTTGAAACACGTCAAACACCCCACCAAGTCTAAGGACAAATCCGTTTATTTTGCCTTGCTCCTGTCCCCCATTGGTCTTGTATGCATTAACCCCCTTCTGCACACCTAGTGCACAGAGGACACGGGTACTGCAGCCCTACCTAAGCCATGTGGCACATCTCGCTCTACAGCAAGCCAAGAGATCAAGCACTGGGGATCCATGTGCAGCTCCTGCTTCTGCCGCGCTGCCACAGATACACCATGCTCAGCATGTGGTATGGAAGTCTACGTCAGTTCAGCATTGTGGCAAAAACAAGCCTGACCACTAAGGTGAAAGAAAGAAAGTTAGTTCTCCAGCCCTTTATCTGCCACTTGTCTTTCAGATCGAGCTAGCTGAGCCAGGGGATGCGCTTTTTATGTCCATGCCCTCATGAGTTTATGATACTGAGGAATGGCCTGGAAATAATGCAATGATACAATCACCGTCAAGAGAGCTGTTAATCAGCATTAGCCATATTGAATTTACTGGAAAAATACAGACAGCAGCCCTGCAGAAAATATGCATGCAAAAACTATTTTAGTTCAGTCCGACACTGCTTTTCTCCTTACAGAGTCCTGTGGAGTGCGATGCTCTGGTGAGTTTTAATTGATTTAAGTGACCAGACTTCCACTGCTTCCTTTGGGAGATCATTGCCAGACTCTACTTAAAACCTCCTTGTGAGGAAATCTTCCTTCCCTTATTTTCCTCCATCATCTCTCATTATATTGCCTCAATACATTCCAGGCAATGCTTCTTCCTTTTGGAGAAATAGTTGTATTGTTGTTACACTCTCTGCCTTCCCTTCTTCTTTGGTTGGTTTTATATCATTGACAAAAAACTGGCTAATTCAAGGGAAACTATTGATCACTGTCAGATGGGAGAATAAGATGCTGAGATGAGAGTCAGCAACGAGACACGATAGTGAAGAAGGCAGCATTACAGATGCAAATATAGAGCATTTTTAGCACAGCATTTTTCTAGTACTGGACACGTACTACTCTAAAATTAGGAAGAGGGCTAGCTCACTTCCATGTTAGGAACACTGTATTTTCTTAAGGGACTTCTAGGGCAGAAATTCTATTTTAAATGTAGTTGTACACACCCCCACAGGCACTACAGGAGACACAGCACTGTGGGTGAACTCTCTCTCTGGCTCCCCATTGTATCGGGTCTCCTCCGTGACGGCTGACCAAGCGCCTCGTGGAGGCCTCCGCGCTGTTTTGAACACATGGGACGTGGCCTCAGAGCACATGCAGAGGTCTGCCATTTCTGCGGATGGGCTGGCCTCACTGTGCGCTGCAGAGTTCATCGCTGCATGCTCATTAGCTGGCTGACCAGACTTCCAGATGTCTCAAAATCCCAGACAAGTAGACAAAATCCTCCAAGTCTGCACAGACGGTATTTCTTACAGGGGGGAAAAAAGGTTATTTCCAAGGGAAACATGGATGTCTGGTAACCCTGCTCCGAATGGCATCTCCATGAAAAGCTTCATCTGAGGCCGGGAAGGACAACCCCTGCAAAATGCCAGCAAGTCTGAGTTCAATTTAAAGAGGGGAAAAGTGATTAAGGGCAAGGAAAGATCACTGTAAACATGTAGGAATGTACAACTTGGCAAGGCAGTATCTAAAATGGAGCAAGAGAATGTTTACAGTCATCTGATGCATACTAACATCAAGAACAGAGAATTGTCTACTTTGCTATGGGGTGCTGTTGACGACTGCAGTGAGAAGAAACTGAAGAAATGAAAATGCAGTGATTTTTTTCCTGACTCTTAACCTAACAGCAAACTCAGTGAGATCCTGGAAGGCTTTCCAGGGAAGATGATGGATACTTTATGTCTGAGTACTGCAAAGTAAAACTAACAAAGCAGAACCTTGTTTTGGCAAGGTAGGCTTTTCCAGGCCTAATCTCTGTATTAACGAGGGCACAGTGCCAATGATTTCTAGAAAACAGCATCAAAGTTCAACAGCAAATGTACACGCAATTGTTCCTTTTCAAATAAAGCATACCTGGGGCATATTCAAAGAACAAGCTTATTGGCAGTGATGTGGGAGGGCAGAGCCCCCTCCTCCCCTCTGGGAATATGGAGTTCTGCAGAACATTAATTGCTAAATCCTGCCGAATTGGGGATAAATTAGATGTCAGACCTTCAGACCCACAGAGAACACAGAAGTCCTGACAGAGCAGCACAGGCGCAGATTATTATCTTTATGCATCTGAGTAGTCTTGTTGAAATCAATAGGAGTACTGATAGGTTTTCTATGAAGCATACAAGCTGCTTGTAGGATTATGGATTATGTTTTTAGTGTTTTGATTTTCAGGTTAAATTCATCACCAGGCACCTAAAAACAGTTAGAAACCCCGCATCTCTAATCTCCAAACATCGATTTAATTGTTAAGCCATTTTGTGGGGATGGAAGAAAGGAAATTGAATCAAACCTCGCACGCTGAATATCAAATCCCAAACTAAATATTAATTTAAAAAAAATGGATAGAAACATGGAATAAATGCAACCATTTCTTGCAGAACCCAAAATCAATCTGTTATTCACAAACCATTTTGTAATGGGCTTACTGTGATACCCATGCTGTTAACCTTTCAGTGTTGCTGTTGCAGTCTAAAGGCATGTGTGGAGACCTTTAAATCCATCGCAGCCCTGAAGTTTGTCTAATTAGCCCAAGGATGTAGCAAACAAACCACTAACTTCTCACTCAGCCAGCGTGTTCCTAACACTACAACTTATATAATCAAACACATGCTAGAAATAGGAGATAAGATTAGTGACAGTTAACTGCTGCTATTTTTTTCCACAGCCTGAAGAAGGTCTCTGGGATTAAATATTAACTCTAATCTTATTTGCTAAAATTAGCGCACACTGTATTCTTTTTTTTTTTTTTTTCAGCCAATTGCAAGTATAGAGCAGAAGTTATTTTCAGAGTGTAATCTGATAACCAAAATCGGTCACCAAAGCTGTTATTCCATTAAGAGTTAAGAGACTTCCCAGTTATTTACTTAGTTATTTTTACTTGGGATGGTGGAGCCTGGCAGATCCTGTTTTCCTAGCTTGAGCTTATTTGGTTTTGGAAAACTCTCTGAAATATTTAAATACATTACTAGGCTCAAACAGGTTAGGCACATGTAAAATGGTGCTAGACATCATGCTTTGTTCCTATATATGCACAAAGAAGCCAGCAACAGTCAGGAATTTTTTTGAAATTGTGATCCTTTTATATAGGGTGGGAACTTGGAGGAGGCAGCAGAAAGTCAGAAGAGATGATAAACAGCAGAGTACTTTTGTAACCCAATGCCATGCTGGTATTTTACTGCATTTCCCCCTATTCCATTTAACAGCATTTAAATGTTCTCTCACCAGCAGCCTGTAGATGTATTTCCCCTATTTGCTCATAAAGTGAGAAGCTCCTAAAATGAGTAATCACTCTTTAAAATTCAGCTTGGACAAGAAGCATCAGATGGTGCTATTTGTATTATCTGGGCTTTTAAACAAGAGAGGAATGTACAAATCACTAATGGAGACGACTGATGAAGAGAGGCCTTTGTTTTCACTATAAACCCACTTCTTTAATTAAGCAGATACCCTTCTGGCCTCAGTTTAACATTCTGGCACTTCAGGTAGCACGTACAGATTTGGGTGGAAGAGTGACCCAAAGTCCAAGTGACAGTCTGGCATCTCCCACATCGCATCACATCGCATCACATCACATCACATCACACCACATCACATCACATCACATCACATCACAGGGGTGGGAGGCCACCACACTGCCACCATGACAGACACCCCTGGGCACGAATGCATGCCAGGGGAAGGGAGAGCTTGGACACATAACTCCTTTCCTTGAGAGGATGATTCACCCAATTTATTTTTATAATTTTTTTTCATGAAAAAGTCCCACTGAAAAAGCTGCCACCTGCAAAGCCACACTGAGCCCGGACTAAGGGGCATCCCAGTATCTTTCCAGTGCATCTTCCACAGCAGCCTCTTGAGGTGTCAGGCTGAGAAGTTCAAGGAGAGGCTTAACTCCCTTTAGTGGTACTTCTTTGAAAGATGCCACATTGAAAGGGCTCGTCCAGGTTCCAATTTTGTACTTTTGAAAACAAAAAATGCACAGGTGCCCCCCTCAGCCTTCCCCCTTGTTAGTTCCAGCTTTCGGCCAGATGACAGAATTACACTAGAAGCCCTGACTGCCTATGTGAGGGTATTCACAAATCGAGGAGGAAACCAAATGACTTCTCATTTTCCTCTCTCTGGCATAACAAAGACGTCCAGGGGCAGCACTTCAAAGGGCCTCCTCCCTCTCCACTTGCAAGGGCATGCAGGGGATGCAGGTGCGATTGCAGGAGGTGAGATGAGGAGGAAGGAGAGGTCATTCACACCAGGCTCGCCTCCAGGATGGGGAGCAATAATTACAATCCGTGTCCATTGCCCTGTGAGAAGTGCGTCAGAGCTGATGGCAGGGCAAGTGGCTCAGAATTGATTGCCAAGCGTAAAGATGGTGTAAACAGCCAGCAGATCGATGCCTATGTTATTGGTTATGTCAGCGTTCGACCACACATGACTAACGGGTGAAATGTAAGAGTTAAAGCACCCGCATACTTGGGTTTTTCCGAATCAAATTAACTGTGGAAATGGCCCTAAATTTGCGGCATTCTCCAAAAATCCTGGTCTCCAAGCCTGAGACCAATAGTGTCGGATGAACCAAAGGGGGAAACAGAATCAGAAGACATCTAAGAAATAAAACAAATAAAGTTCATAGTAAAAGTAAGAATAAAGTAATCTCTGGTCCAACTGCACTGCTTATTTTAATCCACAACTTCCAAGTAGAGTTACTGAAGCCCAACCAAAATTGTTTTGACCTTCAAAAGCGAGACTGGTTTCAAACCAAAATGAAGAAATTACTTTTGGAAATCCTGACAGTATCCCTGGGCATTTTCAGCATCCTTCCCATTCCTGAAAATTTTAAGGGGAAACTAATCTGCTGAATTTGCCTCACCTTTCAGAAAATACACTGCTTATTGAGAAGGTAGAGATCACTAAACATACCAACACTTTGCTGCTGGCACACTTCTGTGCATGAAACAGCAGGCACCTTTACCAAACGTGCTTGCAAAACCGAACGGCTATAGAACTGGAAGATCCAGTGTTTTTCCATAGCAGGGATGCACTGCCTGGATCACACCTACTCCAGCCACCACTCGCTGGCAGATGTCCCCTGGCACATCCCATTGGGCAGCTCTGGGGTTTACCATTCACGGTGGTTTGCTGAGCGTAAGGGGATATTTGCTTGCATGGCCACCACTCCTCTGGGCCACAGCCTGACGTGAGAAGCTGGGCAGTCAAGGGAAGCAGGTGGCACCAGGACACACCTCCCTCTGCCACTCACTGTGGTGCGACATCTTTGGCAAAACAGCACTTGGGTTGGAGACGGGAACTTCTTACACCCCTGCAAGCAAACGTGCCACATGATACCCGTCACAGCCTTTATTTAAAACCTCACTCGGTAACTCGTACTGAAGTCAAACACCAGATCACTAGACTGTGAAGAGAGTGCTGCCTGTAATACTATGCATCAAATGACAGTTGCAGTGCCCCTGTTTGGAGAAAACACCTTAATGAACTTCAGCAGAAGGAGACAATTCTTTCCTAACTAATTATGTAGTTTGGGGTATGTTGCCAATGGTAGAGGCTTCCCAGGGTGGAACTGGAGAACACAGAAAATTCAAAATTAAGGCCAAGAGAGCAGGCAAACATAGGTGAAAAAGCCTGGGCGAAAACTTTCAGGCTGCTGAGGTCAGACTCTGGGTGGAGGCGTTAGAAAGAAAATCAGACACAAGGATGTTTCAAATAACCTTTTCTCTGAAGGTTATTTGTTCCTCTTTCTAGGAACAAAGCTATGACACGACCGAATCAACAAAGAACACATAAAAACCAGTGGCACTAATTAACATTTCAAACACTCAGGTATGAACCGGAAGATAAAGCAAAGGGAAATTTGGTTGTGATATCTGGCAGTTTGCAATACACTTTTTTTCCCAGTGCAGCTTGCACCTTAAGAAACCTGGAATGCAGTAACAAAGGATGACATAGGAGGGTGGCTCAGCAGAAATGCTACCTTCTCTCTTCGGGTGCCCACGCAAGCCATGCTGAAACCAGTGGGGAAGAAACAGGCAGAAGTGAACAGATTTTAACCCAAGAGCATCATCAGAATTAATGTGCAACTCTAATTTAAAATTAAAATCAGTCCCATGTTTTTGCAAAAGGAAAACTAAACTGACCCCAGATTAAAAAAGACAAATAAAAAAAAAAAAAAAAAAAGAGAAAGTGTTGAGCAGTGAGGAGCAGGGAGGAAGGAGTGGGAAAGCTTTCACAGAATATAAATTGTGAGAGAAGAGTCTGTGAAAGATCTGTTTAGGTGCGTATCATGAGCCAAAGAGGGGAGGAAAAGGGAAAACAAAAAGCAGTTTAAGAACTTCTAGAATGAAGAAAGAAACTCTAGAAGCCTCCAAGTTACATTAGGAAATATCAAAATAAGCAGAAAATGAAGATGTGTATAGAAATTTGCTAATCAGAGGGTGCTTAGAGGAGTGATTGAGAGTTTCTGAAGCTGCAACTAATACACAAGCAAACACAACAATACAGAAAAATTACAAAGACCTGTAAATTACACCAATACTCCTCTTTCCCAACCACACCAGAACTTGTTTAAGTGAATAAACTATATAATACGGTGTATTAAATACACAGTGAACTAAATACACTGTAATTACTCCATAAAAACAAGGAATACTTCACAGCAAGGCATCTCACAACAAGCCCTACTATTATACTTTGTGTAGTGTACGAGAGGCAGAAACAGGGTCTCCGAGATACAATTTAGGAAAACACGAGGCTGCACTCCAAGGAGCAGAACTAAATCAGAAGACAAAGGAGCTGGATAAGAAGTAGGCTCAGGAGATTGGCCAGATAACATCCGATGCAGCTCACGGATGCTCTACCACAGTTTCCATGGGGCTGACGATGCCAGCGCTTCCAGAATTGACCGTGACCACATGCTGGCGTGGCACAGCATGTAACATCACTGGCATCCTTATGCTGGGGTGGCAGAGAGCGCAGCTCAGCAAATACCATAACATTTCAAATCCAGAGATGCTTCTGCTGGGCTGTGGAAGGAACTGAATGTCAAAGACTTTTCTACTGTGCTTCATGAGGTAACCAGGCAATTACAATTACTAACTGGTAGGCTGAAACCCTGTATAAATAACCTGGCTTCCTGCAGGCATCATATTTTTAAAACAAAACCTGCCAAATGCTGCATTTGTTCCAATTTTCCTTCCCCTCCTCCCCTGCCTGGCCTTTTAATTTCCGGTATTTGGACACGCACTTTTTCTGTGTTCACTTCGTTTTCGTTCTTGCACAGCTACTAACAGATCTGAGGATTACAGTGGCTTTTGTTCCACTGCTTTGCGTTCACTTTTCATCAACGATGTCCACTCAGCTCAGCAAAGCACGTTTGCAAGGAGAACTTGCCAGTGCTGAGCTGGCAAAGCTGCTCCCCTCCTGTCCTCCATGAGGAGCAGTTAACTCCTCCCGCAGTGGTCCAAGAGGTTAACTGGGCTCCATAAATCCCACCAGAAAATCGGAGGCATTTGCCTTCTTGCTGAGATTTCATGTCTGCTGTGAGCAAAGGTAAATGGCTCTTTCAGTCCCTGAAGAAGCACAGGCTCAGCAGCAGCACCCCACAGCAAAGTGGTTGAAGTCAGGGAAGGACAGGCAATGGCATCCCAGTGCAGCCACAACCCTGCCAGGCCCCGGCCTATCCCAAAGGAACTGGCCTCCCCCTTTCCACTTCACACGCAAGATTTTTAAGACCTACCCAGAAAGTGAGGGGTAGAAAATGCCATCTACTCTAGGAGCCCTGCAAATACTCTCCACACAGAAAAATGATGGCATTTCCAGCTTGACATGTGGCTTCCTGGGAGGGTGGAAGTCAGGACTTTACAGCTATTTGTGTGTGTGTGTCTACATATGCTCACGTGCACCCACGCATGCTAGTGTGAGAAAGAGACTAGAGAACATGAACGTGTGTGAAAGGGACTGAATTAGCCCCATCTGCTCCAAAAAGATCATTTTCTCCTTGGATTTCTATTACTGTTGTATCATTGCCACACTAGAGTGCTTCTAAAAGGCTACAGCTCTGGCAGCCAGCATCATTACATCTGCTCAGATTATTAACAGTATAAATAAACTCTCAGAGACACTACTAAGAAAATACTAACTACAATTATCACTGTCTGATAAAATAATGAACAGTGAGGTGTTATTCTGCTGCCTCAGTCACCAGTGTGCATTTATGTGTGCCGTGAGTAATGAAAACCAGTTTATTTGCATACTGAATCATCCTGGAATTGGTTCTTACTATTTTATTTTATTTGTTTTTCTGAAGATCAAGCAGCACAGGCTGAAGCTCTGTGTTTGCAGAATTCAGTGTACCCTGCCTCCTTTCCTGCCGTATATAATCCCATTAATTCCAAGTGAACAGAAAGCCATGCCCGTAGCCATGTACATGTCTGTTGGAGGAGGGAGACGGGGCAACGTGCAAACTACCAGCATCAACTCTAAAACCTTGTGATGGACTTTTATTCTTGGGCCTTGTTGCTTTTTTTCCCTAGACGAGGAGCAAGGGCTCACACGGTGTCAATGCCATGTTCGCTGCGTAGATCCTCCTCACTGTTGCTCCTCTGCTGGCCTGCACTGCTTTGGCTTTGTGAACTCGTTCTTCCTCACATGCCCCAGCGATACTCCCGAGTTCTGTCCTTTCTTGACAGCAGTGGGGAGCCTGGGCTTAGTTTCTAATAAGAGTTGTTAGTTCCCTGCAAGCCCTGGGGAAAAAAGTTCTTAATTGCTTGGAGAGCGGGAGATGGGAGCAGGAGCCTCTCACCCCACGTCCCCAAGCTGGGCTCCAGCTCTGGTGCCCGAGCAGCACTCTCCTCAGCAGTCATCTTCTCTTCTTCATTGTCTGTTCGTTAGTGTTGCTCATTAAAATGAGGAGAAATCAGCTACTTGGGCCTGAAACCACCCGCTGCAGGGCAGACATGACTCCGAAGCTCTAGTCCAGGCCACCTGTTCTCATGGCCCCGATGCGGGAGAGGCTGCCCTCCTCTGAGCTGGACTCAGCCCCAGAACATCTTCAAGGTCTTCCCAGGGAAGTGTCCAGTAAAGCCCCTGCTTTGTTCAGCTCTTCCCTACCAGGCCTGGCTGCTGTGGGGAGGGACAGAGGCGAAGGCCCGGGGCCGGCCGCTGGCGGGGGTTGGCACAGGCGGCACCAGCCTCCGTGGGCCCCAGGCCCCGCGGGCAGCCCACGCTGCCCCGCGCCGCGGGTGCGAAAGCTGCACGTTCTCCGCCAGGGCCAGGGCTGGCGGGGAAGCTGACGACTCGTGCAGACGGCAGTGCGGCACAGCTAGCACGAGGCACGCTGCCGCGCTCAGCACGTGAGCTGGGCTGTGCCTGCCTGAGCAAGGCAAGGGACTTGCCCAGGGCGAGCGTGCCTGTTGGGCTCTGGGGAGAGGGCCCTGTAGGTATGAAGGAAAATCAGGATGATGACAGACAGGGGCAGCAGCGACGAAATGCAGCCAGAAAGGAAGGCAAAAACGCAACGCTGAGTGAGAGAAAAGGGAAGAGGGCATTTTCTAAAATAGCTTCCCTCAATCTACGCCAGAAAAACCCTACACTGCCCACCTTTAGTGTCTGCAACCCACTGCCCTTTTTCTGTGCCCTCTTCCATCGTTTCTCCAACATTTCACGCTCCCTGCCTGGTCTCTTTTCCTCATCCACAAGCCTTTTGTTCCACCGACCCCCACTTCTGCGCTTACTGCCAGCTCCGAGCAGCCAGCCATGGCGCGGCCACCTTTTGATTCGCACACCCCGAGGCTCTCACCCGCCTGGGTACAGCAGTGACAGAGGAAGAAAAGCGGGGTGCAGAGGCTGGAGGAAACACCCTTTTTGAGCATCCCCCTCTGCCAGCTGTGAGGGAAGGAGAGCTTGGAGGAGGCAATCTTCCCTCTCCGTACAAATCACTGCCAGGATGAACCTCCGCCCCTGGGAGTGGAAGAGTCGAGCCACAGCCATCCTCGCTATTTTCCTTCCAGCATCCTCCCTCTCCTCATTCTCAGCAGTTGGCCTCTTCTGGCCACCGAAGCAGGTTAGATGTGGCTTGCCCTGAATAAGTGACCTACATTAATTTTTCCTCTTTAATTAAACAGTTCTCCTGTGAAACAATTTATGAAAACTTCTTTGCTACGGAAAAGAAAACAACGTATTGTTCCACACATGTTTACAAAGACAAAAATGCTCTCTCCAAATGAATTTTGTTCTCCAAAAGCCTCTATGAAAGGCAAAACACAGAGAATAGTAAAGGATTCGCTGAAGAACTGAAGTTCATTTTAAACCAGTGTACCATGTACAAATGCTGTCTTACAAATAGGATTATTTAATTTAAACCTTAGATCTGTCAAGTTCCATTACTTCAAATGGAGCTTGTCGTTTCTTGACTTCATTATAAATCAGGATTATATTACAATTTACGTTAAGTAAAGTCACTGCTTTGATAGGAGGCAGTGAAGAAAAATTACACAGCAGTCAGTAAATACAGCAAAGTCATTGCATTGTTCTTGAAAGGCAAAGAGTCATCTTGCTAAATGAGGGTCCGAGCTGTCCTGTACCGAGACTGTTCCTAATAAATAAAAGACCTCTGGGAAAAGTGCTGAGCATACGCTGGATCTATTTTCAGCTTGCATCAGCAGCTGCTGCCCCTGGGATCGCATCTTTGCTCATATCCTACACCATATGTAATCACTCCAGTGCTGCAACCAGTAAGATAATGAAAGAGCATGGCATAAATCTATACTTGAGTGGAATGCTAAATGAGAAAAATAATACAAAAAAGGGGGAAATAAACCACATTTTCAAGTCATTAGGAAGAAAGACTTTGACATATGAAGTGTTGCAACCATTAATAGCACTTATCATATAGAGTGGAGACAAAGAGACAAATTAATCAAACTGACAGAACTGGGACATTTTATGCTAATGCAGGCTCCTGGGTTTTCGTCTGTATTCCGCTGTGTCTAGAAAACTGATACCATTACAGGGCAGGAAATTGCATGAATAACATGCAACAGATCATAAAAATTCACACACCAAGTGCAGAAACACTGCCAAAAGCACTGTAAAAACAAGGCTAGAGACCTCAACAGAGGAACTACCAACAGCTAATGAATGCAAATAAGTACAGGAATATTTCCCATCCATGCATAACAATGAGACATAGGCTGTGACTCCGCAGTCTCCAGTAGTGTAGGTAAAATAAAGCCTGGAGAGTGAACATGCAGACAGCTGGGGGGAACTGCTGGCCAAGCCAGGGTCTGAATTTGTTTGCAGTATTGCAGCCAGCAGTTTAAAGCCATTGGGGAACTGGCATAGCCAAGTGTCACCTCTGTCTAAACGTAGAGCTATGTTAGATTTAATTTAATGTTTCAGGTAGAAGAGAGAGGGGGAGGAGGATTCAAGAGGAAATAAAACAGAGCCACAAAACAGCACATAATCACACGAAACAAAAGTCCCCTCACCCCTGCATAAATCCACAGCACGCAGTACAAATCCTTGCAGATAAAGACTTTAAAAACATTATTAATTTGGGTAAAACAAAACGTGCTTGCTGTCCAAAGCCACATCCATGTTGTAAGGGGCAGGAAATGGCAAGAACTACATGAATGCTGAGCAGGGCATGGCATAACACAGGATATTGCCAAAGTTCCCTCATTTGCCATAAAGGCTTCTCATGGACCTTTAGAAAACCCTGGCAAAACAGAGCACTCCTAAAATGCAGAGAGCTCACCAGCCACATAAACACCAAGTGACAAATACGTCCACTCGATGGGCAGCTACGGCATTTCTCATTGCTCTCAGTTTTTTAAAAAAGTGATGCTTGCCCCTTGTAGAGTAGCTAAGGTACAAACCTAAGGCGGGGACTGACTCTTGGGGGTAAAAGGAGTAAAGCTGATACCTTTTGGAGCTGTGTCATTTCCAGCACGGCTCTCACCTTCCCCAGAATAGAATGATATGCAGCTGATAGGATTGAGCAAGAGCATTTACGTGCCAGTACTGCAAGAGTAAAGAGGGTGAGGAAATGCCAGCCTGCCCAGGGGTGGCTGCTTTCCTGCAGAGCAAGTAAGGTTTAAGTCCTTCCTGCATTTGGTGCTGGAGGGCCCCATGTTCAGAGGCGGCAGGGCAGAAGCTATTTTACCCCAGCAGAGATGGACACAGAACAATACAGAGCTCAGCTCTCCGTCCACTCTCCAGCAGACCGCTGTGAATATTTTACAGAGTTTTAGCCATGTGAACAGGGTTTACCTCCAAACCTCAAAACCTCCTTCTGTTCCTTTGATCACTACTAGAGTCTCAACAGGGTGCTTGCCATGGTACCAAAAAATGGCGCACACACACAAAAGCAAGCTCGTCCAAAAGCTTTCCAAAGACAAAGATGGTGTAACCTTTATTCTAAGGGGAGAAATTAGAAACAGGCATTCATTAATTCTTGTGAATATACATCCATCTGACAGAAGGACAAGGGTTGCAAGGTGCAAATGGAACAACTTTCTCCTTTCCCTTAAATTAAAAAAAAAAAAGCACAGACAATTATTACAAAAAGGCCTCATGAAATCCTTGGCCTTAAGAAGTTTTAATACCAGGAGGGATACAATTTGGTCAAATAGTTATAACGATGTTGATATTTTTCCGCTCTTTACAATAGCAAAGACATCTTTGAAGTCTCAAGAACACATATGACATCTGACCCTTTCTTTTCCTTTACCTGCAATCAGAGCGGTTTGGGAAAAGAAAAGCCTAGTTAAGAGTAAAACATCTGTTCCTGAAAGAGAATATTTAGATAGGTCTTTAATACCACCTTATCGTTCAACTAAGAAGTAGAAAGCACAGTGACAAGAAATGACCATGAATTCTCACACCCCATTTAGCTATGCAATTCCTCTTCAGAAAACCAGTTTCAGAACCGGAACGTAACCTCACCAAATAATTTGGATTAAAACTCTATCTGAGAACTAAGATGAGAGTGCAAGAGCAGATGATGAAAACAGTCTGGGTCCCCAAGGCTAGGATTGACTTGAAACCCTCTGAGCTTGCTGTGAAGAGCAGCTTATGGTCTGCAGCGCTGATCTGCTCTACAGAGCTGCTTAGAGGAGGTCCAGCACAGCAGTCCTGACAGTGGCTCCTGCTAGGGTCACCTCAGCTGTGCACCACCAGCTGAAGATAGGCCAGAATGTGATCAAATGCTTGTCTTTAACAATTTACCTCCCTACACCCTCTCAGCTGAGTTTTCCAATTGGAAAGTTCACGCATGACGGTGAAATAAATCCCATAGGAGGATTAGGCTCATCTTTGAAAAGGAAGCATAAACCAAGCTCAGGGTAGCTCTCGCTGTGTGTTTTTCTCAGTCATCCAATTGCAAGATACGTTAAAGACATGGAAAGAGGAAAAAGTTATTGATTTAAAGGTTTCTGCCACTACTAAAAGCAACTCCTTCTGCTTTCTGAATGCTATGACGACTTTGTAAATGTGAGGAAGCTTACTTGTGGAATGCTCCAATGCGTATATATGTATCTCATGGACACCTCTTCATCCTTCACTTCCTTGCACAATGGTGTAGGTATTACTTGTTCTCAATGGCTACTGCTTATATAAACTGGATATGACAAGGATAAATGGCTCTCACAAAAGACAGGCAGCTCTCTATTTTTTGTGCTTTGCATTTGACAAATTAATTAAGACATATAAAACATAGCCTTGGTTTGATGTGTCCAGTCTCCTGAAAACTAACAAGTTCAAGGTAGACAGGAACTGCTTGATCTGACTTGTATGTCCACACAGAAATGCCATATGCAGAAAGCCATCCATAGGGGAACACGGAAATCTGCAGCCAGATAAAAATAAGGTTAAAAACCAGTTCAATTCAACAGGCAGATGGTATGGATGGAGGCCTGTCCTCCTCAAGTCCAGCTTCCCCTTCCGGAAGCAGAAATGAGCACTACTCCTCTGTGGAAAGCAAAAGGGAAGTTGTCAGGACTTGTCTTTCCCCAGCTTTTTCCTGTCTTGAAAGGTTACTGGCTCCAGCCCTGTCCTTTAAAAGAAACAGGAAATACCTTGAGCTTATTCTGCTTTTACTTGACCAAGAATCACCTCACAGGGAAATTTTCTCTGAAGGGTGTCTGTGTATCTGGGGAGAGAGGTGGCTAGGCATGTTGTACTACTGCTGTGTGGTCAGCGATGGAAAGATACTTTGCTTTCGGAGTTAAGACTGGTTTCTGACTAGCTGCAGGCCCTTGAAATAAGGGGACCACAGGTCTGAATTTCAAAAGTGAGCAAAACCCCAACACATTTCCCACGGGCAAAAGCTTTACACAGCCAAAAATGTAGCCTCAGCCTCCTAGCTGACAGACTGACAAAAATCCCAGACCACTTAATCAAGTGTTTTTTTCCTGAAACTGAGAACTGTACTGGTAAACTTTGCAAAGCCTTTTTTTTTTTTTTTTTTTCCTTTACATGTACTCTTTTTACCTTGAAACACCACAGACTGCATCCACACCCAGTCTGGGAACATAAAGTAAGAGGTATATGCACAGACCAGGGATTTTGGTCGGATCACAGTTCAAAGCAAACAAATTTCAAGTAGAGTATCACCAAGTGTTTGATGCACAATCCACTGGTTGCCCGCAACTCTTTAAACTATTAGCACTGTTCAGGTGTCTCTCTGGGTCAATTGATTTATTTGAACGGTCTCCTTTCTATTTTACTACCTGCCATAAACCCACCCCAGCCCCGGCTTCAGGAAATACGTCTGATGCCGCAGGCGCAGAAGGCAGCACTGAATACAACGCTGCCCCTGAATCCATCCTGGGTCACACACGCCAAATCCTTCTGCAGCCCTTAACAGTAAGTCTGCACACTTCCACTTCTCTAAAGTGTTGTTCTGAAATGATGAGCAGCTGCTGCAGGGAATGAAGTGGACCAGGTGGAAGATATACTCAACTAAATATGGTTGCTTCAACACCAAACCAAAAATGCCTGTTTTTGATGTCCTGAAAACAAACCCACATCTCCCATCTGCCAAGACTGATCAGCTTTCTGCGGAAGAGATCAAGTCTTGCTAGGTACCTACTCATCTACTGGTTGGGATAAATGGGATGCCTAAAAGCTACAATAATACAGGAAAAAGATTTTACATCTTGCTGTAAGTATCAAAAATATTTTTTTAATTAAGAATTTATTTTTGAACCTGGCTCTGCAACAGCTCCATCATTTAAACAAAAATTTCTAAATAAGCATCCTCAAAGTGTCCCGGTCCCCTGGTAAGGGACTGGAAGTCTGTACTGATTCACAAACTCACTCTGATTTGCTCCATGCCTCCAAGTGTACTTTCCTCTTGCCTGTGGTGGTCTCAGCAGCTGTTATTGACAGCAATGCACAGGACCTCAGGGGTGATGCAGGAAGAACAGGTAGAGGACACAGAGTAGAGCCCATCAGTCAGATAATGCCGCGAGAGGCTCCAACCTACTCCAATCAACTTGAGAAATGCTGCAACTAGTTGGAAAATCCCCTCAATGCCTCCTGCATGCTTAAAAGATAGAGGGAAGAAAATGAGACTGAAACTCTGCTGAGGAGTGATAAGCTGGGAGCTCTGGGTTCAGATACATGGGCTGCTCTGGGACCAGCAGCTATGCCAGCTGTGGGTGAGTCTGTTCACCTCCCTGTAAGGTAATGTGAACCAGAGCATTTAGATATGTAAACGCAGCTGAGTCGTTCACACAAGGTGATTTAATCATCACTGACCTGGCGCACAGACCTGCACTGCAATTCCCCTCTGATGCATCAGCTTCCACCCCAGCATTTGCGAAGTGGTGATGACAATATTTTATTTGTTCACAAGAGACCTCAAAAACCTACTGCTGAAGGTTTTATGTTACTATTACACAACTTCAGAGCTGATACCTCTCAATTCCAGCTGTTTGGTGACACCTTGTTTATGTATTTGCTTTACTGAAAGTGCTAGTCCTCTGATTCTCTGCCATTCTCAGCTCAGCTATGGCTATTTTAACTGTGGACCCCCAGCTAGCAGCAGTCCTTGCAAGTCACGGCAAGCAAATCCCAGTGCCACTTCAATTACGCATTAACCTCTTCTTCTGCACAAAGTCTTCTAAAGCCTCTATCACTGACTCTTCAGAGACCCAAAACATGCATCATGCAAACTTTAAGCAAAAAAAATCCCAAAACCAAAACAAAACCACCTCACCCTCCACCCCCCACCCCCCGAAATACAAAACAAAAATTAAGAAAAGATTTCAACTACTTCTGGGTGTGGGAAACAGCCACACTTAACCACACACTTTGATGCCATCCTCTCTTCACAAGGTCAGATCAAGCAAAGTGAAGGACAGAAAGGTTTATTAGCAAATCTGATTTATGTTATCTTAGGATCTTAAATTTCACTCAACTACATCTGTACTGAGCACCAAACTTCTTCAAGGGGTGTCTAAAGCTCATCCCTTTCCAAGGCCATTTGCCTTACAGTTATGAAACAATATGCAGTCATACACATCACTGAGCAGTTTGTTGCTAAAAACACATGCCAAATTTTTCAGTCGATTTTAATCTGGCTTCAAAACAACTGCCAGTAGCTCTCATGATATCTTTCTCCACTAAATTAAAACACGCTTCCTAGAGATATGCCTGATACTTTCTTTTCATTTAAGTATTTAAACAACCACACAAACCTCCTCTCAAGCTCCTTGGCTAGATGGATGTGTAGTTTGGCTGTTCCTATTTATTTTATTAAAGTAAATAAAGTGCCAAAGGACACAGCTTTTAGTAGTGTTAGACTGCACTGGGACTCAGAGGTGTTTGCTGGCAGTCTCCCACCAAAGTGGGGCAGATGAAAATTCAGCATGGCACAGAAGTCCTGGAATAAACCAGCTCTTTCTCCCTTCAGAGCCTGCATCGAACATGTAACAGAAAGTATGTCTACTCGTTCCTCTAAAAAACTCAACAGCCTGTCCATAAAATTCACAAAGAGCATCTCATTCCCAAATCCTAGTACAATTCAATTCCCTTCTGTTCACCTAAACCCAGTATTTCACTTCCAAATTGAACCATACTTCTTAATGTTTGTTGCCTGCTGCAATGCATCATTTGAATACATGCCATATTCCACCCCATAACATGCTCAATTTAACTGGTAGCTGAGAAAAACAGTTTGACATTATTCACCAGGGAATCCTTGTCAAAAAGTGCTCCGTAGAGATAAAACCTTATCTTCTTTGGGTCTTAGGTACACTAACAAAGCTTGGTACTGGGATCAGGAAGTACCTTACAGGTTGTGGTCTCTGATGTGGTGAAGCTGAGGGGGGTGTTATCTGGGCCTTATCTGTCTGTTTATTCAAATGGCAAATGCTCAGCCTGTATTTCTGGACTGTTAAACGAGCAGATACTTAGTTTGCTGGAACTGAAGAAATTCAAAGCTTTTTTAGAGGGAGAAAAACCAAAAGTAAGAGAATCAAAGGTGGAGGGAGAGGAGAGGGGGAGATCTTTCAGTCTGCAGGGCCAGAGTACTCACAGCATTTTTATTTATGCCTGCAAATATATTTGAATATAGCAAATAACCCCATCCCAGATTAAAAAAACCCCACACAACAAAATACACCTCCTGTTACACATGCTTATTGCTTCTGCTCATGCCCTTAGCATAGTCTACCTCTAGGACTTACTCTTTGGGACACCTTTTACATTTTAGATTATGTTTGTCATGTTTGAGCAAGAAAGTTTTCACACTGCAAAATGCCTTTTCAACAGCAAGTGCAATCACAGTCAATCAGCCCAATTTAGCACTAGCGGCAGGCAGGAGTCTAACAAAGGCAATGAAATTGAGTCCACTTATCATGGTGGTGAATTTAATTCTGTGCATTCATCTCCATATCCCCTTCAACAGTACATTTTTATATGCTGACTTGAATAAATAAATAAATAAATACTACAGCTACTGCCAAAGGGAGGGAACAGAGTTATTGCAAGATTGTATGTCTGCATGACTTTTGTTTTGCTTTTTTAAGCCTAGCCCTCCCCACAACACAACAGAGACGTATTTTGCTTTTCTCCACTGGAAAAGATCAGAGAAGCATTATCAACAGCAAGACAGCCCACATCAGAAAATAATGGAAGGTATACCACGCAGAATGAAAAGTATGTGGCTAGTTTCTTCATCATACTTGAGGAATGAAAGATCAGGCACTGCCAGAAGCCTTTGCAGTGAGACATGGATGGAATGTCGTATCACATCTTGATGGACTCATTTCTATTTTATTGCTCACCTGCTAGAAACAAAATACGTTGCTCGTACCTTGTACCATGCTATATAAGCAACACATATAAACCAATGTCCATTTTGTCTCACGGTTTCCACTGAATTAGTATTGTGTCATGTAAGGCCTAAAAAAGTACCTAAATGCTCAGTTTTGCTCTCACTGCAGACCTGCACCCTGCAGTCATCCTTCTGTGTGGTCAGTGTCAGCAATGTGAATCAGCACGAAAAATAAGACATTCCCTAGGAGGAATTTAGGAAACAAAAGACCCAACTTCCATCCATATGGACTCACTGAAGTGGCATTGCTGAAGTAAGTCTGAAGCGTAAATGATTTTGAAGCCTGACTTTGTTAGAAGCCTGGTGGGATTCAACCTCTTACCATCACAAAAAGTTCTGTGGATGAAGGGGGTGGTGGCTTTCTGGAAGGCTTTCAGGTCACTGCCACCTCCTGAGTCAAAGCAGAAATAATTCTGGCCAGTACTGCAATCTGTGAGGAACATCAACGGCCGATAACGGTCATGTAAAGAGAAAACCACATTAATGCTTCCCATTCTCTAAGAACTAACTGTAGTTACTCCTAATACATCTCTGGAGTGCCAAATAAGAAGTGCCTTTCCTTGTTCCCTACTGTGTAAGAACATCCCTCCAGCTGGAAAAGAAACTTCCAAGCAGATACTTTCTTCCTTCCCTCTTGCTCCTCCTTCCCACATTTATCACCTCTTCCACTCCACGCTCTTGTGCAGAGCACTCCCAGCTCAGTCCCTGCATTCCTTCAAGATATTATATTCAAACATATACACAGCATGCAGAAAGGAAAGAGACAAAGTAAGATAATATTGTTTATTTCTAGAGACGCAAAAAGGAATACTAATTGCCTTTAGCCAGCAGTAATATGTAATAGTTGACCTTCTGCATCCTGCCTTTGATTTTCTCCTCATCGCAATCATCTTTCATTGGCTAATTCCCAGAATTTCTCCCTCAGGCTGGTGGGTTGGCATGGATGGTTAGCAGCTGCCAGTATCTCTCCTCCCTGTCAGCTACGCGCCACACTAATGTTAGATGCCTGCCTCAGTCCCACCCAGGGTGCTGCATACCCGCGCTTTCCAACATACTCGGCTTTTGCCAGCCTCGAATCCGAACTGAGGTCCTGTCCTGCCTTTCCCCTTGCAAAGATTAAGCGGGTGAGGGAGTTAACCCATGTCAACCGAAGAAGCAGATGACAGATTTCACGGGGCTAGACCTCATGGGGAAACAGCAGGTTTCACAGCAGCCGTCAGGGAGCAGTAAAGCAGTGAGAACACAGAGAAATTCAGCCTGTGGTGTGTGCTAACATCTACTTTGAACATCATTCTCTTAACAGCAAAGAAAAGAGCTGTGCAGATAAACAAACAGAAAAGTTCCCCGAGCACATCCCACCCCGTCTTCCTAAAAGAGATGCTGCTTCCCTTTGCCCCTTGGAAGATTTGTAAGCCACAGACAACTCTGTTTAATCCTTTTGGAACGCAATATTTCCAGCAGATAGTTCACTGCACTAAAAAAAAGTCACCAGTAACAATCTTTGAGACAGATTCAAGAAATTGGAGGGTTATAGGTAAAACTAACCAACCTACTTGAGAAGCAAGTTGGTTTTATAACAGAAAGGACAGTATCAGACCAGTGGTAGAGAAAGCTTGTTCTGTTACTTCAGAAGACCTGTGTTTAACTTCAGCAAAGAGAAAGGCATTTGGTGCTCTCACAGCTGGAATGACCAGGTGAAGGTTTTTTCAAATGTACACCCCGAAATCAAAAAAATGAAAGCAAGGTCAGGTATCTCATGTCTAACTTGTAGGAACCTAGTGCAACTGAGGGGGTTTATTTGCTGTTGCTGTTTCTGTCTTTTCACCATTTAAATGGAACCTCAGCTTTCAGGAAACCAAGTGAATAATAAAGCGTTTGCACAGACCATCGTCTGCCCGACGCCCAGCTTCCAGCTTGCCTATATAGACTCGTGTGCGCTTCTGTTAGCAAAGCCAGGCAGGTAATAATAGCGAATAAAAAGCCTGTTCGACGAAGCACTGGCTCCTTCTCAAGTAAAGCAGAGTACCACTACAGCATGAATGACTCAATCATCTACTTGAGAGCTATTACTTGCAGCGATGAAGCAATGTTAATTGGATAATGGCCTGCTGCCAGCTAATATTGGCATGACCTACAATACCCCTGGCTGACAGCCGTGTCTCTCTCTCTATCACACCTTTTTTTGTAATCGGGATGGGAAGTGGAAACCATTAAAAAAGCCTCATAAGTGCCATTTAACTTCTTATCATGAATTAAAAGCTTAATTAAGTGCCTTGTTAAAAGGAAGGAAGACCGGTTTTCGTGATTAAATAAAACAAAACAACAGTTAGGGGTACGGAGTGAATGACTAACTTTACAGATTTAAACTTATTTCTTGGAAAATACTAATTCTGGGTTGCATTTAACAGCACCTGCTAGAAGAAGACTGCGTAACTGTTGAAAAATACCCTGGGTGACAAGCAGGCAAGGTTCTAGTTGTTTACCAAAAACTGCAAATGAAGAGAAAAGCATAGAAGTTAAGAGCTAACAGGGTCCTTTTTCATTAGCTGTAGGCAGCTGACACACTCCGTCTAACTCTGCTCTGAGGGCTGATAGTTCAACACACCATGGCTACATCTGAGCCCTTGTTATTACATGGCTGTTTTTCCAAGCACTTATCTACACACTAAAATACACTGCTTTAACAAAAGGTGTAGTATAAAATCAAATTACAGAGGCTTGCACAAAATAGTTTATGGACCCTTTTCAATCAGTACAGAATTAGCTCCGTACTGACTTGGTTTAAGTTGATTAGGGAAAGGTTTGAACTGAGCCACATTGAATCACGCTTGAACTGACCTGAAACGTCTAACACAAAGTTTTGCAGCCGTTTAAAAACCTGTAAATTCAACTAGTCCCAATCCTGAAATAACTGGTCTATCATAAAGACTGCTCTCACTTGTAATTGGACATAAACGTAAAATAATGTAAAAAACATCTGTTCACTGTTTAGCTAGACAATAGTTAACAATGTCTGGATGCCAGACTAACAAAAAGACCCTGATGTGCTATGAAGTAAAACAAAAAAAGCACCTGCAATTTGAGAGTTCACAAGCAGATGTATTGCTTTGAATAATCAAAAATAAGTTCTTTAGTTTTGATGTTAAGCTCCCTCAGACCAACATTACATGAGTGTAAATGCTTTATATATCAAGCTTTATCCAGCTCCACCATCAAACCTTTGAGTAATAATAATAATAATAATAATAATAATAATAATAATAATGATGCCCTTTCTCCACAATTGCGTACTTTACCAGTTTTCAAACCACACCAGAACTTAAAACGCAATGCTTGTACAGCTGACTTGAAAATAGGTTTGCTAATTTATAAGTGATCGTCACCTTCGGAAAAGTTTTGAACTGTGAAGTCTGTATTTAAAAATTATTTTCAAACTCTGTTTTTCTATAACAACTACATGCCAACATAAATTGTCTCTAAGCCTGAAAAAAGTACTGACTCAGGACATTAACTTTCAACTTCTGTTTGAAATTTTTCCACCAAAGGAATAGCTCTCTACATGACAGTCAGTTTTCACAAATACTTTCAGAAATAACTCATGGGCTGCCAGAGCTCTGCAGACCACGGACTAAAAACAATAGCCTTGGGAAAAGCCATCAGCTTATGAACTGATAAAGATCCTGCTGCCTTCTTTTAATGCAATATAATTAAGATTGTGTTTCCCCAGCTCTATCTGCTCTTAAAAACCAGGAGCGTTTCAGTTCCTTTTGTGGGGTGCTCCGACACTGTTCTTTGTTGGAGGCACTTCCCATATCTACACACAGGCACCTACCAAAGCGCCCAGCACTCTCAAGCAGAGCAACACCAGAAGCAGAGATGTGCACCTTAACCAAGGTGTGACAGAAATAACGAAGTGCATCAGGCAGCTCTCTTTACCCCAAGTGACCAACATTTGTGAGGAAATTATTTAACTGACTGTGTCACATACGGCTATTCAAATAAAGTAGCCACTGAGCCAATTAGATTCAATGCAGTTAACACCAATAATGCTGCATGTGGAAAATACCTGTACAAGTAAGCACTGGTTGACTAGGCATCTTTTTTTTAATAGGCTAAGAGAGTACTCTTCCAGGATGAGAAAGTTAAAGCCCTGGCACTCTCCAACTAATAAAAGCATGTGGCAAAGTAAAAGTGGTGGTCTTACGTGAAGTGTGACAATTTCAGAGTACCGGGAAAAAACCTGAGAACAAGACGCACTGCTTCTGAAAATCTGTGGACTTCGACGGAGCTGTAACAGCTGCCAGTGTAATCTTCAGACACTAAAACTTTTTGATCTCTCACTGAAATATATTCTAAAACTCCAATACTTCCTTTATCCAAAGGGGACTCACTTAAATGGAAATCATTTATGGTTGAACTGGAGAACTTTTTTTTTATGTAGTATCTCATATAAAACATACAGAAAGACAAACCTTTGTGGTTTAAATCTTTCGTGTCATATGAACATAGGACTGGGTCACAAAGAGCAAGACACCTCATGACCCACTCCCCACCCCAGCCCTGTGCTTCTCCCACTGACCTGCAGCTCAGCACCTCACCACTTCTGTGATTAGAAATCTGCTAATTTCCAATCTACTTTGACTAAAAGCCAGTTGAAACCAATCAATGCTTGTGTCAACAGTCTTTTAGTATTAAAGAGAAATAACTCCTCTCAGTTGTTTCATCTCCTCTGCCTACACAGAGCTGTCGCATGTCTCAGCTGTCACACCAGCAGCACGAACCTGCCATGGTCTTGCTTTCTCCTCCTTTAGGCCAGGCTCCTACTTCCAAACACCTGTTAACTCTTGTATATGCTTAATTGAATTTCAGTTATTTTTCATCTAACAGGACCTCAATCATACATGGAGGTCTCTCACCAAGGCTTTGCAGAAGAGTGCTGATACCCTCCTGCCTCTTTGCACCTGTACACCCCTGGGCATGTTTTGTCACCTCTTTACTCCTGCACTTGCTCTGCAGTGTGACAGATACGCGACACTGACTGAGACTCAGTTCTTCCACTGGAAATTATCAGTGGACACTGCAGAATCATAGTGTGCATCCTACTGTGTCCTCTGCAATATCTCTAAACTCCTATGCAAAATGTCTCGGGGTGAAATTTCTTCATGAGTAATATTCAGTGTCAAGGCTCACGAAGACACACCCAGTGACCTACTTCTAATGTTCTCCCACTTGTGTGGTGACAACATCATGATGCTGCTGAAGTCTCTGGAGATCTAAACCAGAGGGGAAAAACCAGTGTGTGACACTTTGGGATGCATCAACATTTGAAAACACACCATGCTTTCTCATGGGTGTTAAGCAAATGATGGTGAAAACCCCTGTACAGGCCAGAGCACCTTCCCACTGAGGACTGCTGTCCTGTGCTGTGGGTGCATCGCCACTCTTCTTGTGCCATCCTTTCCAGCTGGAGATGCTGGGTAGGCCGTGCTGAGGCAGTGGGTGATGGCAGCCCTGGCCAGCAGGCACATGTCTCTGCTGTGTGTGCAGCAAAGCCACCGGTGTGCCCTACAGTAGCTGCGCTGTCATGGCTGTACGGCTGTGAGGAAATTACAGTGGGGGTGGAAGCCAGCCAGTGAGATTTTGTGGTAAAATAAAGTAAACTTTCCAGTGAGGTATGTATTTTCTACATCCCTTGGCTTCCTGCTGTGGGAGCCATGCCACATGAGAAACCCCATGCTTTTTGACAGACTCTGTTCATGGTTTCTTGGTGGAAAACACACAGCCTGAAGCAGTAAAATCCCAAACTCGTTCTGAGGGGAGGTGAGAGGAAGCAAGGCTGAATGAGGTGCAGGAGTGCGGAAAGGGGAGGATGAGCTGCTGGAGAGGGGTGGACAGCAATGAGACTCCCAACAATGTGACAGCTCAAATGATTTTTCATCAATAACCTGCTGTCTAACCCCTTTCAAATTTCCTGTCTGGACGAGCAGAAGAACAGGGTGCTGATAATTCCCTGAACGATGCTATGGTAACTAAGCATTTGGGTACAACTCCCTCAGCAGCAGTGACAAAGGTGAGCTGAAGCATCTTAAAGCTTTGCCACCATAACCACTAGCAGTTACTGCTGGTGAGGAAGGCTGGTGTGAACATGTCCATCCTGCAACCACTAGCAGTTACTGCTGGTGAGGAAGGCTGGCGTGAACATGTCCATCCTGCAGCAATTTGCAACCCACCCAAAACCAAAAACTACATCCAGAGCCATGCCGGGGCAGGCACTGACACCCGTGCCATGCTCCGCTTGGCCACCTTAGCAGACTGTGGAGGGATGGAGAGGGCTCGTGTTTATGGTGAGGGTATGGTGACATACTGTACCTCTTCCGGCAGGCTGACCACCAGGTCATTTTCCGTCTGCCCTACCAAGGCCTGCAAGAAGTACTCGCTGCAGGCAGCCAGCACAGCCCGGTGGGCGCGGAACTCCTTCCCCTCCACGATCAGTGTCACGTCACAGAGAATGTCCTGCTTCCGCTGGTCATTTAAGCAGAGGAGAATATTGGTACAGTGCACCGTTGACTCATACACATACATGGGGGAGTCAGTCTTCTCATCCACAGACATGCCGTTCACACCCTGCAGGGGAGAAGGGAGGAAGAAAACACAAACAAGGCAGTGAGGAGCAACACAGCCACTGGGCAAATGTGGTGCGATGCGGTGGGATGCTGCCTGATGTCTGGATACCCTCGGACCATGGCCAAGAAGCTCATTAATTCTTTAACCCAAGCAAGTTGCCCGGGAAAGATATCAGGAAGGGTGTCTGTTGCCACTGGCTTTCACTCCACCACCTTTTGATTACCTACTCCCCCCGCCCCCAACAACTTCCCCCCTCAAAACCAAAATAGGGTTTAGATGGACTGCAAAGTGCTTTCCTTCAACCACCTACTATGCATCTGTGATTTTCGATTTAGTAGAGGCAGTAACATGGGGACATGGGAAATTTTAGAAGATTTTAGCAAAGAAAGCAAGAGTGACTGTTGGGTCTTCTAATAGCGAAGAAAAGGGCTTTGTGCTTGCTTCTGTTATTGTCAGACTAAGGGAAAAAAACCTCAAACCCCCAGCCTATTCTCCAGCAGACTGGCAGCACTGGATGTCTACACTGAAGACCTCAGCTCAAGTGAAAGGCAAGGTGAAACCATACCCAACAAAGACAAGCCACTAACTACAGTGACTTCATTTCTCAATCAGAATTAGAGTGATTTTAAGCCTTAAGGGAGAGAGAAAGATGTTTACTGGCTTCAGAAGAAATGTGTTTCCAGATATGACCAAAGCTTACACGCCTTCATCAGTGGTTTAATGTCATTTACAGAAAAGAGCAGTTTCTGAATTCCAGACCCACAGACCCAAGAAAATCCTCTGACCCTTGTGGAGGTCCAGCCCTGGGCAGAGGGCAGCACCTGGGTGCCTGCAGATAAGTCTCTCCCTCCTGACAGTAGAGCAGAGTTGGAAG
This sequence comes from Falco peregrinus, assembly GCF_023634155.1. Classification (NCBI taxonomy): domain Eukaryota; kingdom Metazoa; phylum Chordata; class Aves; order Falconiformes; family Falconidae; genus Falco; species Falco peregrinus. The sequence continues at coordinate 87,248,276 of NC_073727.1, forward strand.
AATGTAAGACACCTGCTACAACTGCGTTGAGCTAGGAAGTTCTCTGCCTGACTTTCTGCAATTTCTGACAAACACAGAACTAACTGGCAATGCCTCTGAACACGGGGACTTGACTTGTGGTGGTGATGGTGGTGGGGATCAGCTTTCCCCAACATCCAACACTGCATGAACCCCTGTCACACTTTGAAGTAGCTCTTTTACCCAAAACTTTCTGCCCAACAACAGACTGAATCCTCTTTGCATTATTTTCCCATTTCAGTTTCTCTGAGTAGAAAAGTGTAAAAGCCTGTGCTGTGTCTGAACACACTATGCACCCCAAAAGAAGCCGAACACTCTTGTTTTAGGGCTTACAGGGGAAACAGGATTATTTGTATGTATTATTCTATCTGCTGCTGAAAGGAAAGTCATGCAAATGCACAGACTTCAAGTATTTTAAGTAATTATGTTTCCTTATTGTGAATAACAACCACCTCCTGAGAGGTAAGATTCAGAGGCGTAGAGGGCTACAGGCAACAGACAGCGGCATTTTGTATAATACTGCTGCACCGTAAATGCGATCACTGCAGCAAACAGAAGCAAAATCCCTCCTGTGCTACCCTTTAATGTAGAACTTTGCAGCACTTTCCTTTGCTAATACAATATACAGGTACACAAGTAGACACAACATGACTTCAAACTATTTCTCTTACCATCAGTTCAAACCAGGGTACCATTTTCCTACAGTGTCATTTCTCTAATACTCTAATACTAAACAAGAATGGACTTTGGAGGACCCACTTGTTACCTGTAAGTATTTATCTTCCCACCTTTATAGCAGTATTTTTAAGCCAGGGGCTATGATGACCATTTCTGCAAAACAGGTATTTTTGCCAACATTACAAAACTATAGTATTACTGGAAGTCTTAGTAAGATGCTTATGGCTTCTCTTCTACTGGAATTCTCAGTATTTACTGCTGACTCATGCTACACTTCTGAGTACCCAGCTGAAATGTCTACATGAACAGAAAAAAACAACCAACCAACCGACCCAGATTAGCCCTTCACTGACTTTACATCTAGAGAGAAGATACATAGCTGCTTATTGATCTGCATATGGGCAAGGGAGGCAGACACCGGGGGTTTTTATGCTATTGGTTAGATTTCTTTATCAGAAAAAAAAAAAAAAATCTCCTCATAAATTGAGACTAACGAGAAGAATTGACAGCAATCATTTTATTAGCACTCTAGTAAGATAAAAGAGAAAATGATACTTAGCTCATCCCACTCACAGCTTTCTGTGTAACTCAATTCTGATGCTAACGATAGCATTATAATGATGTTCTAAGTGGTCACTCTTGCATGCTATGAAATGAATGAGTTTACAAGAACAATCTAGTGGGAAAACCTGAGAGTTGCAAATGACAATGCAAAGGGGAAAGTGTTAATTATTTTTTTCTTTTTTTTCCCAGGCATGTCTTATACCTGTAATGTCTCAGATGATGAAAAAATGTACAAGAAACGTGAAACCTGGCAGGTAATGAGCAGAATGTCAATTATATTTTCAGTGACTTTTAAAAAAAAACAAACAAAAAATGCTGTTTGCCTGAAATTGCAACCCTTTTTTTACAGTAATAGTGCAATTTGTGTGAATCAAACCCTGAATTACTTGGTTACTAATTAGTAATTTCCCACTTTTTAACTACAGCTCTCATCAAGTGTATTTTTAAAAAAAATTCATTGCATGCCCTGTGAAGTGTCGAAAATACCATGGCGTATTTCCCCACTGGCGAGCGAGCCTGCCTCCTATGCTAGGAAACCTGACTGGTGCGGTACTGAGATGCTGGGGCTGTAAATCGCACCATTTGCTCCAGCGGATCCCTAACTACATTCCCAGGAAGGACCTCCACCCAGCTGCTTCTATCGCCATGCTTTCCCAGGGCTACTGTTGTGACTCCAGGGGCTTCCTGGAAGCAGATCCATGCCATGCCCCCTCCGCAGCCCCTGAGAGCCTGCATGGATGCCCTGGTCGATGGCTGCAATCTCAGCCCAACACAGACTTCCCCTGGCTGTGCCCCTGGCTGCTCCAGGAAGCACCCTGAGCCCTGCATTGCGCACAGGGAAGCCAGGGCTGGGCTACCGCTCAGGACCACCTATTTATCAGCTTTTAATGTTTCAACACAAGTGATTTATGGTCTTCCCCTCCCTTCCCTGCCATCGACTGAATAACCTCCAGGCAAGAGGTGTTTCCTCTCCAAGAGGGCTTTATCCTGCATGCAGGACACGAGCAAGACGGTGAAACCCTGCACTGGGAAGTATATTGTTCATTTTCACAGGGAAAGGGTTTAGAGTGCAAAGAGAAAAGGTCACCGTAGAGCTTTGGCATGTAGTAGCAAGAAAATCAGCAGCATTCAAATTTTTTTTTCCCCGCTCCTTGGAAGAGAAAGGCAGGGTTGGGTATTAACTCTGAACTCTGAGGCAAGCTGGGCTGGAAGTCTTTTATACAGTGTTAATTCAAACCCGCATAATTTTTTGCTGAATTCAGTATTACGCTGAGCTTGCAGAACCTTCATGGAAATCATTGCTACACACTTGGTATTTCTTCAAACCGAAGACAGAATGTCTTAGCAAGCCTTTCTCTGGCTCAAAAGAACACGCTGTGCATTTGTTTGCATATAGGTCACCATACTGCCAGAAAATGCCTCTTTGAAACAAAAGTTTCCAGAAACTGGCACGAACTATTGTGGGCAAGGAAAGCACCACTGAATCCTTGCCAAAAAAAGTTGCTGGTAAAGGCCAGCAACTGCAGTGAACTGGAACGTTGCTTACAGGGTCCTTCCACAGTGACAGGTGGGAGATCCCGCTGAGCCTTTCTGCATGGGCAGCTGGGAGGAGGCACATGAAACCTCAGGAGACCAAAAAAGTTGCTCACGGAACATGTGAACCAATTCGGTTTGCAGCATGTCGTCCCTACTGGCTGGTGCACACCCTGAACTCGCCAGGAACTCATAAACACACTGCCTCAGCTGCTACCAAAAATACATTACCTATCACTAAACCCCCCGCTCCGCTCCTGCCTTACGAGACTAGAGAGCAGGCAATGTGCTGTCTGTTTTCAACGGGAAGCATTAGGGGAGAGAAAACCTTATCAAGACAGACCAGAAAGTCTTCATCAGAACTGGGTTAATTACATGAAAAGGTTAAGTCTTGGTTCTTGCAGAGCTACAGAGCCCTTAACCAGGCAAACAATCATTGTGACAAAGCGGCATGGCTTCTGCAAGGGAAAGTCATGTCACTGATGGGCTCTGTTAGAATTCCTGAAGTGTGTCAAATTAGCAGTGAGGAACACTGGTATGCGTAATTAATATTGACTTCCAGAAATCCTTTGACAAAACCTTTACAGAAGGCTGTTAGAGAAGTTCATTTGCCATATGGTGCGAAGTTGCCTCAGACTGGGAATCACTTAGGCTAAACTGTATTCAACAGAGAAGGGATGCAGGGGCAATTTTCAGCAGGTTAACAGTGAAATTCCTGCAGAAACAGAACAGCAGCAGTACTGGCTCACATCTGCCTACGGTCATGCTGTTCCTGAGCAACGCTGGGGCTAAAGCATTGGGCACACTTAGCACTTGTACGGGAGGCTACCCAGCTGTACCAGCACCCTAACAGCAGCCTGCCACTCCTACAAAGAGGTCATTGAGAAGATGGAGCCAGACACTGGGAGCACTTTAAAACAACAGAGTTTTAGACTAGACATAAGGAAAAACTGAGGAACAGGTTGCCTGGAGAGGTTGTGTCATCGCTATTCTTGGAGGTTTTCAAGACCAGACTGGATATAGCACTGAACAACCTGCTCTGATCTCAAAGCTGACCTGCTTTGAGCAGGAGTTTGTGCTAGGAACCTCCTCAGGTCCTTTCCAAAGTGAATTATCTGATGATCCTACACTGATTAACGACCTAGAAGTCCACAGACCATGACAGGGGGACTGAAATGGATAAAATGAGTTCAAATGTTAAAGGTTATAGGGCTTGGTGGGAATTTAAAAAAGACTTAATATAACCAAGAAAAGAATTACTCGACTAACAAGGTAACACACTTAAATCCAGGAGTCTCTTTTATACACGAATGGCAATTAGAGGGGAAAAAAATTTACAGAACGGTTGAGGTTGGAAAGGAACTCTAGATATCTTGTAGTCCAGCCTCCCTGCTCAAAGCAGGGTGACCGAGACAAGACTGCACAGGACTGTGTGTAGCAGGGTTTCAAGTCTCTTCAAAGGTGGAGACCCCACACCATCTCTGGACAACCTGTTGCAGTGTTTGTGTCACAGTGTCGCAGTAAAACAGGAACTCACTGACCCGGAATCTCAGTCCCAGTTTGGAGTCTCTCATGAAAAAGACTGGAGACAGACAGACTGTCATAACCTAGAGACAGATATTAGAGATGTGTTTTAATAAGGAGATATATTGTCTAGTTAATTCTGTCGTGTGGTGTCTGTAACTGATTACTGATGTTGAAACAGGGAGAAAAGAAATCCTTAGGAGAACAATGAAAACTATTATTGGCAAGGAAAGAGAGAAACCCCTCCTCAACATGTAAGATCATTTCAATAAACACTACACAAATAATACAAAATAAAAAGGCCAAAGCAGCACTGCTATTTATTGTTTCTCGTGTGGCAAATAGGAGAGGACACCCAAGCAAAACAAGCAAGAGAAATGCAGAATTTGTAAAAAGAAGAGCTATGATTCTTGACCATAGAAACAAACTGAAATTGTACCCTCTACTCATAGGAAGATGCTTATCTTGCTTTTCCTGAGAGATTCCACATCACTGCAATAAACCATACGTACAACTGACCACTTCTGCATGTTACTGGGCAAAGAACTCACTGCATTTGTAAAAGTATTAGTCACTCCTAACAAAAATATCCAAGGCCACATTATTCAGGGTACATGAATATTCACATGCTTCAGTGCACTAGCCAACAACAAACTGGGCAGAGGAATGTGCCTGTATTATCCCTCTTTCCTGACCTACTAACCGCTGTCTCAGAAACCAATCATTTGATGGATGACAACACAGATGAAAATTCAAATCTATCACCTCCACACATGCCTCCTAGACCCCTTTCCCCCTCTGCCCCCAACTGCAGAAGACAGCAGTGGGCATGCTGTCCTGTGCTCCCCTCACTTGGAAGGGGCACTGAAGTTGCGTGGGACCAAGCTGTTGAGAGCAAGCAGCAGAAAACATCTGTCCAAAGACTACATGTGTGGGTGTCACTGACACCAGGGGCTCCTGCTCCCACTGGCTCCAGCAGAGCAATGGGTTTAGGACATGAAAAGCCATCAGATGTTCAGCTCGACTCATAGAAGTTGCACAGACTGCAGTGGAAGTGCCTTTGTAGCCTCTCCACGGCAAAACACCAGTGAGGAAGGGGATGGGGAAAAAAGGAACCTGAAGGCATCATCTCATCCCATGAAACAGAAGCTCACTGTGATCCCAGGAGGTGTAAGCAGGACATCAGATCTACAATAGCGCACAGAGGACTCTCGACAACTTCATGGTAAAGGCTTGAAAAGGTTTATCAGCATCTCCTCATTATGCCTGTAATACTACATTTTAGCATGGAAGCCAACAGATAACAACTCTGTGATTTCTCATCTAGGAATCGCAATTCCTGACTTGGTGTAAAATGAACCACAGGTTTTGCTTGGAAGCATAAGCTGGAGATCGATCCCATTATATCCTGCTATACAAGGTGACTCCCAGCTTTCTCCTGATTGTGTTAAGAAAGGATCAATACTGAACTGGGGCTATTTTTAGTTCCAGTTTACATTCTTCAAATCAGCTCCCCTAATAGCAAAAAAAAAAGACACCTGGGAATAACTCGAAGTGGTCAGTTTGCACGCATCTAAGGCTTTTTGATCAGAGGTAGCTGGAGAATCCGCATCACAGATCTGCATGCAAACTGACAGTATTTCCGTTCAATAGGATGCAGAGAGTGTGAAAAAATGCTCTTTTGTTCTGAGGTTTTCTAATAATTTTTTTCCCCTAACGATTCCGCAAAAGGTACAAGGAAAAAAATGGGGAGAATGATGATAAAATAATGAAAAACTTGAGAGGAACCTGAACTTCTGACAAATGGCAGCAAAAGCGCATCAGACTTGACAGCTTTTAGGGATAAACATGCACAGTTTTTAAGTGGCAAGTGGGAGGAAAATAATTTTCCAGGCTTCCTTCCCCATCTCCTAATATTTTTTCTGTGAAAAGACTTGTTCTGTGTAATCAACACTTTGGTTTTAAAGAAATTTATCAATAACTGACACTTCAGAGCTCCTAAAATGACCATCCTTGTAATTGGTTATTACGATCTCTCAATTATAGCTATAACAACAAAGGATATGATTATATTGTCACTGCTTTCCTTTGAAAAGAAACTATTGAAGGGCCTAATGATTAATTCACCATTTTTGAGCGCTCACTGTAATGACAGAAGACTATATACAAAGGTCTCTTCAGCAAGCCCATTATTCAATTAATAAATGCTGAATACCGAGCAGTCATAGTCATATGAAACTCCCAAGAATTGTGTGAATTTTTAACCAATTAATTATCAATTACAACATCATAAAACACCAGCACAAAAATAGAAATAACGAAATTTAATTATACATTATTCTTCTTAGTTGCTGCAAATACTATACAAGACTGATTTTGATTAATAATTCATACAGCAATAAAGTATCAGGAAAGATAATTATACTGTGCCACAATTCTCACACTGATTTCTGTAATTACAGATTACAACAGTGTTAGCAATTTAAAAAGGTTAGGGAGCAGTAGTAATTTGCTATGTCATCCTCAGCAATATTAATGTCTTCTTCTCTGAGCACCCCAGATAATTGAAAATAGACTAGCGGGCCGCCAGGCTGCACGGGCTTGCCTCCTGCCAAACATACTGCGGGTGCCAGGGCCATTAGCAACAATATCTTCAGAAACGAGCTTTTCACATTGTTCAAGTAACTTCTGCTGTAAAGCAGAAGATGCGTGGATAGGTGGAAAAGGCGTAGAGCATTCTTGGCCAGCGGCTGTAGAGGTGTTGCTGCTGATAGCAATAGCTGGTGCAAGGCCTTTGCTTGAGCACGAGCGGGAAGGAGGGTATCTAAGAGAAACCCAAGAGAGGATGCAACCACCGGCCCCGCAGAGAGGCAGGTCTGGCTGGGCATACAGCAGGGCCCTGCAGACATCTGGTACCACCTCCTCCAGGCAAGAACTCACATTGCTGAGGAGGCCGCATGGCTCTAACACAGCGAGCGTACAGCCCAGGGAGCACCCTCTGAACTGCTTAACAGCTGCATGTGGTTCAAGGGCCACAAACTGGTCCCCCATGAGCTACACCATGGGCAGCGAGCAGAAGTATCAGTGCCTGGGCTGGCTGCAGAGCTGGGCCATGGGCCCTGTGTCCATATGGCAAGTTTCATGTGCTTTTGAAGTAGAGATGAGAATACTGGGAATTCATTCCTTAGCTTAAACCAACAGCAACAGGGATGCATCCTCCAGACTGTGGAATGGCTGCCTTTGCACAGCTCATACGCTGTCACAGCACAGAAGATCTGATGTAGGAAGTAAGTCCCATTGCAAAAGTCACTTACCAGCTTTGTTATACTGGACCTAGATCTTCTGCACATCTGGATAGAGACAAGGGAAAAAACAAAAGGGACTCTGATCCCGCAGGCTTTTAAACAGAACCGCTGAATATACCTTTTGTCTGTAGCACTTTGGTTACTTACAATGTTTTTGCTACTGGTAGATTGCACACATAAACAGAAATGTACCACAGCTTCATTTCTGCAATGGATCTTGGGTTTTGTTTGTTTTGTTTTGGGTGTTTTGTTGTTGTTATTGTTGTTGTTGTTGTTTTTTTTTTAATTAGTGTCAGGATACCCATAGTCCCCACGATGAATGTTTATTTAAACCCCAGGTGTCTACTCTAAAGAACTGTGCTTCAGGTTGTTCAGAGATTTGTACCATAAGGAGGCAGGGATTCCCGGTGGAGGTTGCTTTGAAGAGTCCAAATAGATTTATGTTCCACATACAGATAAAAACTATTTCTTGACTTCACAGGGTTGTGGTGTTACTGTTTTTTGAGAGAGAGTAATGCAGCTGAACAAGGTAATGACAGCTCACAGTCTTTAGGGACTTTAGTTAACATGCAAATAATAGTTATGCATGGTACATGCATTGACATATACATTTATACAGGCCTACTAGGCAAAGTATACATGTGCACCTTTTTATGACTCAGGAAAAATTGTATAATTGTACTACTAATTGTCCTACACTCAGTAAGTCAGGCTTCATTTAACATGCATGTTCAACATCCTTTAAATATAAGCAATGATACCTTCAGGAGAGAGGCACAGTAGAGGGGGAAGGCATAGACCAGGTAGGAAAACAGAAGGAACAACAGAAGAACTGTCTTCTATGCTCATTTCGCAGAAGCCACTCAACTGACGTATATGTACGCTGAAAGTTAGAAACACAGAAGAACTCTTCCCTGATACAGTGTCTCTTCTCATGGCTCTCACATTGCTCTTTACTCAGTAGCTGGCTATGGTGAAGGGGACTGGAACCAAGTCTGCTACTCAAAATAGCTTATTCAAAGCAGAGTGGGAATGGCCAACACTGAAACAGTGCCAGGAAACCACCAAGCAAAACAAACGATGTGTTTTTCTGAAGTGCTCAATGGCTTCAGGACCTTGGGGAAAAGACATAACCTTTTGGGTTATTCTTGGGTAAGCTGAATTGCCACATTAAAGAATCAGAGAGGGAAAAATGAAGCACTGATTTGTTCTTACCTTGCCCTCCAGCTTGGCAAGCTCTCTGAAAAGTTTTAAGGTCTCCACACAAATGGAAGCTGGAAGTTCTGTCAAGGGCCCACCAGATTTACGTCCTGCCTTGCTTGCTTTAAATGAGCATTTGAGGGCTTTGGTTGAGGAGTGATACAGTGATACGGCTTTCACCTTTTTCCTAAACATTCAATTTACATGTGTGTCTATGGGTGCACGTGCACGTGTACGCATCTATAATTTGCAGTATGATGCCATCTGAAATGATGAAATTGCTGAAGCACAAATGGTTTATGAAGTATTTAGGTCACTTGCCAGTATGGCAATACTTTGGGATAGTAAAGAATGTGTCTTTCTATTTTCAGTCTCTTTTGCTAATATGAGAACAAAGGCCAGGCAGATATTGACCCAATACCACCAGTGTTTGGTAGCTACAAATTAAGAACAGCAGCACTGTTCTGCTCCTTTTAGCTGCCTTTTAATGTGAAAGATTATGCCAACAAGTTATCTAAGTAAAAGCTATTGATTTCCCTTCTGCTTTATTCTCAAGAAAGCCCAGCCTTTAAAAACTCCAGTAGAGTTCAGTGCTGAAGCTCTGTACTTGACATTTTAGCTTGCTATCAAATGAACATTGGTTTTGATTTTTTTTTCCGGAGGAAAATAGAAAAGTTGTCTCCTGAAATTTTATCTCATGGTTGATTTTCTCTTCACTTCTCAAGCTGTGCTAATCACTGCTTTTCCAGCTTATCTGCAGAACTGGTGGAAGAAGTTCTGTCTGCATGAGAGGGTATATCCAAAACCACTGCTAACAGCTTTGAGTACTCGAATTTTAGAGGTTGCAAAAATGACAGAAACCCATTTCCTCCTGTCATACTACATAGTCATTATGGGATAAACCTGCTCTCTCTTTTTTCCCTTTCTCTCCACTCCCCCCACCCCACCCCCCAAAAAGAAAAAAAAAAAAAAAAAAGCAAGCTCTTCATCTTTGGTGCAAGTTAGCAGGTGTTCAGAATATCCTTCACGTTTCCTTGGGATGCAAACTGACATGTCCTTTGGAACACATCTATTGTGATTAATGTGTGAAGACCAGGAGCGCATGCAGTAGGTCACTGGGTTAAATTTGGGACAGATTTTCATAGGGTGTAACTCTGCACCTTCTGCTCTTGGGAAAGAATACAGGTGTCTCCTTCTCCTTAGAGACCGGGCCGCTATCTGCTTCTGCAGCATTTTCTACAACCAAATTGATACCAACAATAGTGTTCTCTTTGACAACATATGTACCGAAGGAAAAATAGTTCCTTATGATTAAATCATAGATTTTTACTAATCTAAAAATAAATGAGTAAATAAATAAATAACTTCTAGTGACTACTGGCATTAGGATCCACAGATTTACAGCTCTGAACCTTGGAAGGCCTATCAACACATGCAAAAAACAATTTTCACATGTTTTTCTAACCATCAAATCTGATGGTCACTGAAATGACTATTTAGAAACTCTCAGAGCACGTGCCAAAGGGATACCTGGGTTATGCCATGGGATCCTGACAGTGGTTTTGACACTGCAAGCACCTGAGAATTGCCATTTTATTAATGGAAGGTTTAAGCAAGGGCTGCGAGTCTTCTCATGATCCTCAGTCTGCTCTTATTCTGGAACTAAACTGCCTTTCCTGTTGTAGACAATAAATCACGCCATGGAGGAAGGCGCACGGAAAGCAATCACTTCTGCTGCCGACACCTACCGGGCTACAGCTGGGGTAAGGGGAGGATGTGAGAGAAATGGGCACTGTGACCAAGTGCAACTGCAGCCCGGAGGAGCCCAGAGTGAAAGAAAAGATGTGATGCATTTGGGTCCTGGTTCTGAGGGAAGTACAGCCAACCGAGCACCTGCAGTAGAGGACTGCAAAGACAACAGAAGGCAAAGACAAGCTTTCTAAGATCCAGAGGAGCTTATGAAATCTTCTTTGCCATGGTAAAGAATGAGGGATTAAAGCTGCAAAGGCTGCTATAAGAAGAACGTGGATTTAATCTTTGTTTGAGGATACTTATTATTTGTTGAGCTTTTCATGCAGCTTTTTGAAGTTTGTTTGCTTTCTTTGCCTCCCCCCCGCCCCGAACTACCATGTACTCAACACGCTTAAAGCTGCAAAAGCCATCAAATCAAATCAAGTGGGAGATTAACATGCAAAACCAAAAACTAAGCCACACTTTATCCCAGGGAGTGGCTTGATTATTTCAGTTTTAATTAGCGCACTCTGTCATGGGAGTTTTAATCTCAGGGCATTCCTTACACAGTTCACAAGCCTGAAAGGCAGAATCTGGCCTCCTAAAGGCAGCATCAACAGTTGCCTTTATCATGCAGACTTGAATCCCAACAGACCACAGAAAACCAGTGGTTTGACAAGCTGTCTCTTTAACTGTTACTGGAATTACCTATACCTTTAGCCTCCAAGTTCTCTCTTGACAGATCCTGAAATAGCTGTTCCGCTATTTTACCCTGGACTGACGTCAAGCTAAAACAGCCTTCAGTTCCCCGGGATATCCCTTTTATCTTTTCGAAATATCGGAAATACAGTTGGCAGCCCTCCAATTTTCTGGAATTTCCCCTGTTTCCCAAGATTTATTATAAATTAACAGCCACTTAACAGAGCTTTTCAGCTACCTCCTTTAAGATTCCTAGATGTAAAAATTACTAGGATGTGAAAATACTTAATTTCAACCACTCTTGCCTGTCTCAGATCCTCCTTTGCTACAAGCAGCAAACTTTCTCTTCTTTCCACATCATGACACAGGATGGACACTTGCACTGTTTCAAATACAAAAACCATCTAGGGAACATTTCTACCTTTTCTATTTTCCTTTTTTGATATTCAATTAATTAATGTTTTATCACAACTTCTATTTCTTCATTTAACCGTAATGGCTTCTCATTAGAGCAACGTTTTTTTGTTATTGATGGCAGTGTAAAATTATAATTTTGAGCAGCTGGCAGAATATTCTTCAACAATTCCCAGTGTGTTCAACGCTTTTAACTTTAAATGTAATGTTATGCCAACACAACAGGTTCTAACTTTGGAAAACATCTTTCTCAGTTCTGAGTACAGTGCATGCATAAATTGATGTTCTCCTGGGAGGTGGTGTACTCCGCTTGCACAAGGTCACATTATTTAAGACTGTCCACAAATAATAGCATTTGACAAACTGCTTCCCTTCTTGCTTCATTTTCTCATGCAACAAGATGCAAACCTTTATTTTCCAGTCTGTTTTTAAGAGAACTGCTCCCACTGAAACTCTCTTGGATTCCTGCTCATGTGCCACTCTCTCCAATGCCTCTCCCGTAACGCTAAGAACCTGGCTAATAAAAAGTCAAACGGTGATTCTTGTACAACACGCATGGTTTAGATGTACGTATAATGAAAGCACCACATAAGGGTGGTTTATGCGGTTGGGTATTCACTGATGTCACTCTCTCCCTCTGTGATTAATTTACAGCCCCCATTTGCTCATCCGTCTTCAAGGGGAATGTACTATTGGTAGAGCAAGAGGCCACCAAACGCAGACATTCCCCAGAGGCCCTGCAGCCCACAGCTTGGAGACCCACGAAATCCCAAGCCGTTCTCCACCCTCAGCAGCGTGGTGAGTGCAGCCTGCTGCTACCTTCTGCCTTCCCTCTCACACGGCGACAGGCGCTCCACCTGACTGTGCCACATCCGAGGGCAACACAAAACAAATCAGTAAGGACCTTGTCCCCACAGAGGCCTCAGCATTGCCACACGACTTTCAGGACCACGGCAGGTCTGCTCAGGGCTGTGTTTCAGCCAGCTGTGACCTATGGAAGCTTTGCCTGGCTGATGAAACATACCCCATACCTACAGACTGGACAATCTTTAAGAGGTAATGATATTTGATGTACAAGCAAATGCTTTTTTTTTCTGAGAAGAAACAAGTGTGTGTGCTTTTTCTGATGTGAATTGAGAAGCTACATTCTCCACAGATCTTGGAGACACGCAATTAAAGACTGTCAAATGTGCATGCACATAGGATCCAAGTGAAGGCTGAACAGGCAATGTTACAACATTTCTCGCTTGACTTGATAACCTTATATTCTTTTAACAGCTTCTGTGCCTATTTTCCTACCTTAAACAAACTATAGGTGCCACTGTGTAACCTGACGCTGGAGCCCACGTGGGTCAGGAGCCACAAGATTTCTGCCTCCCGAGCAGCGCTGGCTGACCACCGCCACTGGTTGCAAAATCACAACCCAGCAGCCTGCAACGCCACACTGAATACGGATGGAGCGAGCAGAGCACAGCTCTGCAGGTCCCCCTGGTTTGTCAGAAACCAGATTTCCAAGGCAGCATTGAACAGAAGCTATCAGCTGCCCTGGGCTTTCTTTTCCAAAGTTTCTGGCTGGTTAGATGGATTTCCATGGGAATAGCAACAACAACAGCTGCACCTGTGGCCTCAAACCCACACTCCCCAGCTGAGATCTCATCTCTTTGCTCCACAGCATGGGGGCACCAGAACTTTAGAAGAGCTCAAAAAAACACTGAACATCGGAAAATCAACACATAATTTCAAGCCTTATTTTCCTTTTTACTTCCCCCTCTGCTGAAACACGTTGGCGGTGGTTTTCCAACTACAGGCTGAGAGAACATCACAGCAAGGAAACTGTGACCCTGTGCACCTGAAGTCTGGCAAACCTACTTGGTTCAAAATGAAGGCTTTGTAGAGGGAAATGACAAGCTACAAGGCAGGCAGTCCCACTTGTGCTGCACATGTAGAGTGAGAAGCACTGGGAGGTCTACATGCAACAGGACTTAGCTGGCACATTCCAGCACTTTTTTGGCAAGGTGTCGAGTGCCTTTAATCCGTGCCCTTTAATGAGATTTGAGATCCCCTGCAACAAGCGGGATCAAGCCATAAAAGCATGAAGGAGATTAAACTACAGATTAATAATTATACAGTAGAAACAATCTGGGATGAAAGAAAGCTCTTTTGCTCCATTGGAGATTGACATGTTTATGTATAAAGTGGGGGATCTATAAAGCTTATTGATTAGTATTTCAAACGAAACTAATCTAAAAGCATTACTAATTATTAACTGAAATATGTAATACAAATAGCATGCTAGGAAACAATCAATACTTCCCAGTGCTCGTAACCCCCTACAGCAATTTCTGTGCTAAAAAGGGGACCAAGCCTAGATGGCAAACCCTAGTGTTTGCCAGGGAGTTTTGCCTCTCCATATACACAGAAGAGAACAGTCTGCAACGTAAAAGCAAGCACACTTTTTTCTTGCTTCTTCCCCCTCAGCTCCTGCCTACACTAACTGTACCTAACCCATACTGCAGGATGCAGTAAGAAATAAATAATTTTGAAAAATCACCCCACAAATCTAACTAAAGCAATGTATTGTGTTTCTTGGACTGTCAGAAGAATGCAAATATTGTTATGCAGGACCAAATCCAGCCTTCTTAGATAAACTTGACCACATAGCGACATAGCTTCATGGAGGGAAGAGCCAATTTTCTACTATCAGACTAAATGAAGATTTTGCCATTAAAACAATTCAAGTCTTGTAGAAATAGACTCAGTTAACGTATATTTATTGGAAGTCAAGATCAGGTAAGTATATTTACAGATTCGTGCCATTACTTTAAGAATTGAAGTCCTAGTACAATATAGTTCAGCTACAAGCCCAAATGAATGTTAAATAGCTTTAAAAATACTTGTTGCTCGATGAAATACAGGACAGTCACTACTTTGTTATGAATAACATGATGCTTTTCATCACACCATACTATGCTCCAATATAGTGTCTTAAAAATAGAGATGAATTTGCATGTGCATATAGTTATATACATATATACAGGTACACAGACATGCATGTATATATATATGTGCACACATATGCACAGTGTTTAATTAGTAGCCCTCAGAAAATATGTATCACTGTCACTGCATGTTTCTGGAATAGCCCATGTTGCCTGGCATGAGTTTTTGAACATTAAAAATTGACATCTCTTGGGCCAGTCCTATCAACCCAGACTTATTTCAAGGAGGAAACGCTCCTTTAACTCTGTACAAATTAGGTGGGCCAGTATTATTTGCAGCTGTTACTGTGTGCATTTCTCACCTGACGTACACATGCGCGCACACATTCTTCTCTGTGGCATGTAGCAAGAATTTTTCCAAAAGGAACATAAAAGCAAGAGGAGAAATTAAAATCATGAGAAGGATGTTTGTGCAAATGCTTTCAGTAATAAAGGAGGAAAGAGATGTGTGAAAGAAGCTCTGAAACGGGACTAATCCAGAGGCAATGGCAAAAAATTGAAGGGATGGGGAAGAGCCAGAAGCAACATCCACAAGGATGCTAAAAATTGTGTTACTATGGATGTGTGGAAGTATTCAAGACAAAAGGAAAAGGACCAGGCTTACCTCAGAGAGAGAGAGGAGGCTGACGAGGCTGAGGGCTTATGGATCAAGAGTTACGCAGAAGGAAAGGTGGAGGAAGGATGGCTGGAGAACTTTCAAGGCAGAAGGGCCTGTAGTAAGGGCGCAGGAGCCCAGTCCTGGCCCCCTTGCCTCCAGGGGGGTGGAGGGGCAGAAGTGAGAACAGGGAAACAAATAATGGGAAAGAGTGGCTATTTTCCCATATTTTCAGTGAGCAGAAAGAAACTGAAGAAGCCAGAGATAAAGCCATTGCATACTACCAACGAGTGTGTAAGGACGCTTGGATGGAGCAGAAAAGAGTAGATGGGCAGCAGAGAGAGGCTGCGCCACCCAGAACAGAGAGAGGAATGACTGCCAAGGAGCTGGAAAGCGCAGTGGGAATGGAGGTGACACCAAGAGAAAAGGTCCCCAGAAATGGTCCGTTCCCCCACTGAGAGGTGGGGTGATGTTGGGAGGCGAGGGGGGGGAAAGTTGCAAGCACTCAGAGAAGCAAACAGGGAGAAGTGTAGAAGTAGAGAAGAGACGAGAGGGGCGAGGTAATCGCTGGTGAGAGGCTGGAGAGTGGATGAGGACACAGCGCCAAGAGACAATAATCCAGCTGATAAGAGCATTAGGCCCAAGAGATGTCAAGCAAAAGGCAGAGAGCAGAAGAGGCTATGGAGGTGGCAAGAAGAGCTTGAGCTTAAAATAAAACTGTTAAGCTCTCCGAATGCACCAGCCATACGCTTCTGCTCTGCCTGGTTCCTCTCTCATTGTGCCACCGGAGACAGACTACCTTATGGCAGGGAGCAAACAAAAATCCAGCCACCCTCAGGCTGATCCTGGAGCAGCAACAGAATAGAAAAGACGCAAAATAAAAGCAGGCTGACAATAGCTGCCTGTGGATAAAAAGGAGGCTTTTAGCACAGCTGTGTGGCTATATTTGATTTAAGTGGGCTTCTTCATGCAAAACAGAGACACAGCAGTGCAAATGCTTTGTAAAGAAAGCACTGTGGACTGAAACTCCTGCACATTAGAAAGACAGAAAGGAAACGCTGATGTCCTGGGCCACACCAGGATGCATATGGACCTGGGAATCCTGGCCCAGGCAGCCAGCACAAAGGCGCCTGCACTGCACCGTCCCCATGCAAGGCAGTGCTATGCCCAGTGATGTGAGGACTGATGTATACAAAGCCCGAAGTGCCTTCTTAGGTGGCTTAGTATTTTGAATTTGAGTTTGACAACCCCTTGTAAAAAAAAAAAAAAAAGCTTGCCTCCTCAAGAAAATGACTACCAAATACTGTAAAAATCCTGTTCTTTGTGACAAAGAAATCCACTTCCAAATTAAGGAACAAAACACAGTAGCCCTGATTACACACTACACATTTCCGTAATTGTTCTTTTTCTAGTAGCAAGTAATTAATCTTGTGTTAGAGCCTGAAAAGTCCCTACTAGTTTTTGAACTTGCAGACAGCTGGAAAATGCCTACTTAGGCTAGTGTGCACATCTTTGAGTAATTCTTACTTGCTAATTACTCATCTAGAAGCTGCCAAGAGCTATTCTAACATTTTGCTAACTAGCAAGGTATATCACATCACATTATCATGTATCATGTGAATTAACAACAGGATGCTGGTGAAGTGATGGGATAAAAATCAGGTAGTTGAGAAAAAAAATTAAAGCTAATTGATTTGCAACAACAACAAAAAAATAATCTGTGGTACGCAAACAGTGTTTCAGAAACGAAGAACACGGCTGGAGAACAAAAAACAAAAGCGAAACTAGGATTTGCAGAAGTTGTCAGAGTAGATTCCTGTTCTTGGTGACAGATGAGACTGAAGCCTGGGACCCCTTGCAAACGAGACTTGCTAATACTCCACTAACCCACTGCAACCAGAGCAATATTCCTCTCTGCAACACAACAGATGTGATTCAAACTGGCAAGCCCTCGCACATAAAAGCACAATGCTTTCCCATGCTCAGTGAGGTTTCTGCAATTTTCATCGTAGTGGCCCAGAGGGAATTCCAGTTTGCTGTGTGCAGGAAGCTCACTGGTGCTCCTGCATTGCAGAGCAGACCCTGCCATGGCTGAAGGGGCACCAAAGGGCACCAAGCAAGTGCTGCTGAAGGAACACCCTCAAGGTGGATCCGCCGGTGGCACAGGCATCCCGTGCAGCCCTTGGGCCTTTGTGGGAGGTGGGGGGAGGCAGCCTGGAGGGGAGTCAAAGAAGCACCTTTATACATGTGCATGCACATTAACTGCAGTGAGCTGATGCAGGATTTGCAACAGGAACAGCTGCCCTGAAAGTGGCAAAGGCAAGTTATTATCAGGATGAACATCCTTACGCAGCATCTCAGGGGAGACTCTGGCCACCTTTAATCAAATGTCTTTTTCCTGGAATGCTGTTAAGCTGTGGTCATCAATCCCATTTAAGGGAACGGAAAGAAGGCTTTGTATCACCACCTTCCCTCCTCACTCGATGTGACATAAAATACTGGCACATCAGCGCAGGCAAAAGAAACAGAGCCTGGCTGACAATGGTCACACTCACGTATTTATTAAGCAGCCCGGGGACAGCGGCACCAGGAGCAGAAGATGACTATGCAGCTTGTTCATCGAATGCCTGCAGCAGCAGCTTCCTGCTACTGAAGAGGTTTCCTTGAAATACCTCCATAAACGCTCTGCAACCAAAATGCAAAAGCAGCCACTTGCCTTGTTCCGATTGTCCACTTGAACTTTTTGAGAAGGTTGCATGTATTTACCAGCAGTCTGCAGTGCTGTGTTGCCAGCCGACTTGGGGCAGAACGACTGCAGAACCTGACTGTGGTACTTACACGATCCACGCATGGCTTTGCCTCTCATTCCTCAAAAGGGCACGTAGGGAGACCCAGCAGTACCCCCATGCCCTGGCAGGCTGCGGGGGCAGGCAGATCACCATCGGGTGGTTAGGAGCTTGTGCTGCCGCTGCCAGGGCTGTAGGTAAGGCAGAGGTGGTTACCTTGACTTCTTGGCTACTCATCCAGATTGGTAAAATCAGTTAAAGGACAAGGCGATTTTCGTGATCATTATGGCCTAGACAGGGGCTGGAATTTGACCCACGCTGGTCATTCAGACGTTTCACTGCTGGGCACTGCTACAGGGTTTAGCGTTGCTGCTGCCTTCAGTCTCTTTCCACAGCTTCATCTTGTCTGTGCTCTGTATACATAAGCACACACAGACCCTGAGACTCACAGTGAACCCTTGTAATTCCGGCTGTCAGCAGCTGATGTGGAGTCAGAAAAAAAAAACATCCTTCAGCAAGAGGTCGCGTCTATAAATATGGCAAAACTAATTATCCCAAGAAGGGTTCTCCTTCCTCTTAAAATTAGCAGTGTATACAGTCGGATATCTCAATGTAAACACATCGCTCTGAATTTCACCAGCTTCACCATCAAGCACTGCTGCACTGCTATGGAATGAAAAGTATGAATCCTGTACGAGGTCTCTAACAGATACGAAATCTGACAAGTGAAAAGTTTTACTGTAGTGTTTTTAAAAGAGTGAAATTAGAGAGAAAAAGTGTGAAGCCTAAAACCAGCAAGACACCAAAAGTTACAAGAGAAGTACAAATGGTGCGTTAACAAGAGAAATATTAAATGTGTGCATGTGAGAAACGGGTAAGATAGGTGAAGACCTTCCTGTGACCAAGGCAGTGGGCAAGCTCCAACCGAGAGTCCAGGAGAGAAAAAGGGCAGGTAGTCGTAAGACAGGACAAGGGAGCCGATGCTATCCTGGGTTCAAGAACAGGAAGTCTTTCCAGAAAAACTGCTCTGGGTAGTTTTAAGTAATTATCTATAAAATATAGGGCAAGAAAGAGCCTCCAGGACCAGGCAGACCTGGGGACTACGTAAGCCACATCTCGCAAGCCAGAAGAGCTCAGAAACATCCTTGCTAGGGCATATCCTTGCTAGATCCTTGCTAGGGATGCTTTTTTTTAATTTTTTTTTTTTGAGGGGGGGGGGAGGGAAATTTTGCTTCATTATTTCAAGTCTGGTTTTAAGTAAATACTTCTTTAATCCTTAAAGGCATCCCTTAAATCTCCTCTAGTTTCCTGGTTTTTCAGAGACAAAAGCAGAGTGCTGCATTCACTCAAGTATGGTTGTCCCTCAAACTGGTGAACGGGACATCTCCTGCAGTTCCCAGTGGGGCTACACAGATCTGCAGTAGCAAAAGGATAATGAGACGCATACTCCCTCATATTTAACAAAGGAGCCTGTACGAAAGAGTTGTCTTCCAGTGACCACTGCTAGACTGGAAAGCCCTTTAGCATGCAGTTGGAGGGTGGAAAGAAAGGCAGAATGAATCATGAATGAGCAAATAAGGTTATGGGACACCCCCACACTTTTCCATTTCAGCTCTGTAAAGTTCAGCTATACCCAGGTGGTGCTACTGGAACCCCCATCCAGAGAGAGAGAACTGAGCAAGTCTGAATCAATCAGATTCTGTCTAAGAATTGAGCAAAATCCTGCAACACAACAGAGGATGGAGAAGTTGTCATCATTTACACAGGAATAACAAAGAAAGGCGAGTCTGGCAACCTTATCCTAAACAAAGAAATAATCAGGTGAGCTTCACCCAGCACAGTTGTTGGGAGAAAAGGTCAGATTTCTGAGCAGAAAATTGACTTGTCTCCCAAACCCTTCCCATGTCCTCAGGTACAGAAGCACTGCCAGCTTCTGCAGAGGAAGCCTGCCCTGGAGCTCCACAGGAGCAGAAAGGGGGACATGACAAGTGCCATAGGCAAATTTTTGCAGCAAAGGAGCAACTACTGCTTAACCAATGCAAAACGACAGCCTCAAACGCTCGTGCAATGATGAAGCATCAGCAAAAGCCAAATGGGAGATGAACAGAAACACGCTCTCACATCCAGAGCCATCTGTCCCTCTTCCCTCATTCTTGTTGTTTTACAAATTGACCTACTGTTCCAAATCCCAGATTTTCAGAAACAGCACTGGCTGAAGGTATTACTGGGAAAAACGATCAGTGTCAGCTAACCAATGTAACTGAGGAACTCTTTCCAGGAGGCTGAGGCAGTGATGACAGAAACTGGAAAACCAAAATGCCAGAGAGGGGGAAGCATGGGACACTTGGATACACAGGCAAGAAGCAGCAGGACCAACATTTGACAGTGCAAGTGGTGTTCTCTTCTGCTGAAAGCAATTGAGAAGTTTGCTTAGCAAAGATGATTCCTGTTTTTTGGTATAAATGGTGTATTTCAGAGGACAAACAACCATCCCTTCCCGACTCTCCAGACTGGCCTCAGAGTAAAGGAGATAAGAATACTCAGGAGATTCCTAAAATCTATTACTATACCAAATAAATAGCTAGTAATCTCCTGTGAACTGAAAATCCCTTTGCCTATTCCCAAACAATTACTGCCTCCCCACCCTGTACAAAGATAAATTTCCTCTCCAAGGTAATTTTTAATATTTTAAGTAGGCTTGGTAATGGCAACCCTGTTACTTTAATATCCTCAGAGACCCTTACCATCTCTCCCTGTTGAGGTTTTCCACAAAGCACCCATCCTCATAGTTTTTTAGTCTTTTGAGCCCTTAATTTCCTATTAGATTGGCATGTCTTCATTGGCCTGACTAGTTTTACTGTGTGTTTCAATCGGTGGTGAGTGAGTAACCCCCTCGCAAGGCTTTTGGGGGGGATTTCCTCCCAGCACTGCCAAAGGAGCCACGACTTGATGCGTGTCCTCCCCCACCTTGGCGCTCCCTCTCCCTTTGAAATGGGGAAAAAGGAAAACTAGAAAACGCAACAGATGGTCTGAAATCCTCTTCCTGTGAAAACCATCACTACGGCAGCTAGCTTAGGCAATATTTCAAATATTTCCGCATGTACCAACAGCGGTATCCATGACTAGGGAAGACGAGGAGACTGCTTGTCAAACTCCCCCATAGGCACACTGTTTCCAGTAGCCTAGTCCTCTTGTTGAAGGCTCTCTTCCCTACTATAAATCCAATAAGAAAACTAATCTTCTCCAGATTTAAAGCTGACAGGTGGTACATGCATAATTAAAGATGACCTAACAGAGAATGCTCTCGTTTCTGGCATATTATCAGACACTTAAGCAAAGCAATTATCAGTAAGCAATCTTTTCTGTCAACAGAGATTGGATGAAACATTTTGGCAGTCAGGAAGATACTGTAACAATGATACACACGTATTTGCAAATACTTCAGCAATATAACATAGGCTTAAATCTCTCCTGTCTCAGAGGAATGCCTTCATCACCTATGGAGGACTACAGTAACTTCTTCTCACATTTCTGTGTTCCCCTGTGCTACTTCCATGGACTCATGGTAAATACTGCACAGCCTCCACCTTGCTCCTACTCACGTCAACCTCTTCCTTCAACTCACCTGCACTCCCTACAAATCCTGCCGTTCCTCCCCACCTAGTCTTCCTGTCCTCCCTAGCTCCCACACCCCTTAGACCTGCACTAGCTGGTAGATGGTTGATTTGTCCCCCAGGGAACCCTGTCCTACTGCTTTTTTTTTTTCTGCAAAAAGCAAGCAAAACCCCAGAAAACTTGTCCTTCCTCTTCCTTACTCAAAAGCAAACAAAAATCCAGCTCCTCCAGCAAAACCCGGTGAAGCCTCCCCCAAATGCCCTCTTCTTCACCTGCAGGTAGCAGCCACCTGCGGCGTGTCAGCGCTATGTCACTCTCTTTGTCCTCATTATTGCTCTTGTGACATGAACACCTGTGGGGAGGAATTACAGGCCTCATATGTTACGACGGACTGTGCCTGTTGTGAAGAACCACGTCTTACTCATTGTGGACCACGAGCTGAACACCTTTCCCCTGGGAGCTGTGAAGGTGGAAGAGATGCCTTGCTCTGCCCAGCTTATAGAGGGGGCAAGTGCAAGCGAAGATTGGTGGGGAATTTTATGTGGAATCAACCCAAAAGTCTATGCTAGAACTAGGAACATCTTCCCTGCTTTTTGGTTGAACAAGCAGATGGCATTGCCTCCCAAAATAGCAATGTCACCCATGCAGTTTGAAAGAGGCAGAAACTTTTTAACCTAAACTCTTAAAAAGCTTCCTTCAAGCAGTGTTTTGCCATGAATCCAGAAAGCGTTCTGTGCCTTTTTTTTCCCCTCCTAAGAAGGGATTTTTAAAAAAGGATCTTTTGGGGAAGAAAAACAGGCAGAGCAAAAAATAATTAGGAAAAGGAAAGCCTAAAAAGGTGAGTGGTTTTCTTAATTTGGGGGAAATTAGGATTGTGAGAAGCATTATAAACCATAATTACATACACACATGGGACTGCACTTTACCTTACAAAAGAGCTGCTCTTAGGGTATAAAATTGCTTTAATATTGCACTAAGACAAGTGTTTTTTAAAAAAAGACTTATGATAATGGATTTTCAAAGCAAAAGTAAAGCTGCTTTTCCCTGAGAACAGGGCTTTAGAGCAGGGAAACTTCACAATGCCAGTGGTGTGCGTTTTGCTGCATTTCACAAGATCTCTCATTATTTAAATTCCAATGTATTTATGTCATACATGGATAAACGATCTTATTGTTCAGAACATGTCTTTATATGAACATCTCTGCTGTTAGAACTAGTGCTGTTTTGCCTTTCCCCCCCACTCTCCTTACCAAGACAGAACAAAAGTCTCTTTTACTGCAGTTTTGGGAACTTCATGCAAATGGCAGTTTTTACACATCAATCGTCAGTTTAATAACACTAATGATAAGAGGGGAATTAATGGTAATGGGCTGACTTTTTGGCAAGCAAATCAGAGTTTATAGAGAAGTTTCTGCTATGTCAAACTTCACAGCCATGTGTTATCAAAAGCACTAGCAGTGAGAATTAAGATTAAACCACTGACTCATTAGCAAGCTGGGCTTGCTAACCACAACGTTTCTGCACAAAGGTTGATTATTTAGAAATGCGTTGTACAAGATAGGAAGTCTTGGTAGTCTTCTGGGACAGCGGAGAGCCATTTACATAACAAAATCCATTTGCCAGGGGATATAGATCTGACTGAGGAGGCTCCGTATCTCCCTCAGTTAAAGCAATACCGGGTTAGTCTCTCATTCCTCCCCAAGGCACAGAGCGTGGTCACTCCTTCTCCTGTTCCACCCCACTCTTGCAATTGTGGTAATTTGCAGCATTTGAAGTCCAGTCCTGCACCCACCGCTCCCCATGCGTGACCCTGGTGACTTCACAGGTGCTGCTTACAGGCGCTCGTGCCACAAGACCAGCGTGGGAAGAGGAAAACGGCATCATATGGAGAGCTGGGGCAGCGAGAACAAACGGGTCTTCTGTGGATTGACGGACGACTACAAAGAGCCACATTTTGAAAACATGGCTCAATCATGACCGCAGGAATGACACTGAATATAAGAAAAAGCATATGCTTCCCCAACACGCGAAAAAAGAAAGATATGTCAGAATGCCAGGTTTTGACACAAAATACCACGGGAGAAGTGAGCGACAGCAGATTTTCAGTAATACTACAAATGGGTGCTTAAGCAGGCATAGTAGTTTCCCATGGTAATGACGGTCTAAGGACAAGCTTCATATCTCTTAGATGTTAACTGTTTCACCCCGACAGACAGACACAGTCCCACACTCCAGCCCAGTTCTAATGCGGGAAATGCAGATACAAATTACACTTTGCTTCCTCCCACTCACCTTTGGCTATGATCAGGACTGGCTAATAAATTGCTCTAATATTGAATCCCATCCCACTTAGGGCATCTCCTTTTCCACGCATGCCTCACCGCTTTTTCACACTGCCTGTAGGTTTGATGCTATGGTTTCCAGCTATGGGCTGTAAGGACTGAATCCCGCATCCTGAGGAGGATGGGCCATTCCCATGGAAGCATTTAAACCACAACGTCTCCGGAGTCGATACCCTTCAGCTTGGCTGTATTTCCTGGCTAATGCCCCCACAACTTGAAATGGTATTTCCAGGCAAAGAAACCTATGCTAAGGACTGCTGATGTATCTGCGCTGCATGTCCATCCTCCTGCCATGTGTGGGCTTTGCTGAGAATCAAGTTTTGTAGAGGAGAAATGAAGTTTGCTCCCTTATTATTTACAATATGCACTTCTCAGTGATGCTTTTAATGAGTAGGCAAGTGGAAAAATACATTTTTAAGCAGTACAAAATCTGCTAAAGTTTTAGAAGCAGCCCCAAGGCAGGCAAGCCTTATTACGCACTGCAGGGATGAAATGTAGCGTTTTCGGGGAGAAGCCGTTTTACCACTGGGAGAACTGTGGGAGCTGGGCTGTCCCACCCATAAGCAGACTAGGAAATGACAGGAGCTGGTAGATGTTGTCTGCATGTATGGTCAGAGACAGAGAAGTAGTTAAGCCACATCCCTGAGGTACCACCCCTGTGAGGGTGGATGTAATAGGTCATTACAGAGGGAAAAAAGGTGATAAATAACTATTCCACTCAACACCATCACTGTGACTGGGGGAAGCAAGGTGGCATTAGCACTAGGTCTGGGTGGGCAACGAGCAAAACAGCGTGAGAAACACATAGGTGCGATGTGCCAGCGCATGCATGCTGAAAGGGATGAAGTCTCTGATTTTTGCTGCACTGTTGATATGATGTCATGCTTCTAGCTGCCTGCATCATGGACCTTGCCATGTCACCCAAGTGCCTCTAAACAAGACCGTAAAGTTTCTGTCCCATGATCTGCTGCTGCTCACTACAATGCAGCCCCAGACATTACTAGTGAGAATGGTAATAACCTTCCTCTCCCCATAAACCTATGCTAGAATTACTCTATAGCCAAAACCCAGCCCCAAAATCAAGTCCTCAGCCAAATGAAGCAATGCATAAAGATCACTGCTTGAGCTGGGAACACACACCTAGATTTTTCCCAAGTCTGAAGGAGTCCCAATTCCTACCGAAAAAATGGGAGCTGTGCATGTTCAACCTTTTGCTGCAGGCTGGTACGCACTCTGAACACCATCTCAAAAAATACTATTGCTTCATCAATACATTTGTAATTCAACCAAAATAATTTCAAAAAGCATCTGAAGAGCTTTGCATGGTAAATATCAGAAAAACACCGCTTTCCAACCCTGCAGCCAGTTGTTCTGTAATATCTTCTGCTTTGTGCTGACAACCTTTTTTCCCTCCAATCATTCAGACACAATGCCTTCAGGTCTGTCTAAGTAATGTAATTTACTGGAGTGGAATTCCCTTGATACCTTCTGCAGCACTCAGTGACAGTATCATTTATACTCTACACTGTCATGCCATGACACTGATACATTGGCTTTCATCCCTCATTCAGCACAGAGGGTGCAATTTCACCTTCCATTGTGCCCTTTTGCAGACTGCGCGTACAAATTCCCTCCATTCATTCCTAATTACAAACCTCTGCTGAAATACTCTCATTAGATTTATATTTCTCACTCCAAAGTGTCAATCTGATTTGAAAATTCCAATTTTCCGGAAGATTCATCCATTAGCAGCGACCTCCAAAGCATTCCTTAACTGAGTGCATTAAAAGTGAAGCTGGCAGAGCAGAGACGCACTTAAAATACACCATTACAGCAAATCTCCATTGCTAATGTTTTTGCATTATTCGAGCAATGCAATAAGGAGCTTGTGACCAGGCAGCTCTGTTCCTCCGGCAAGTGACAGGCAGCAGTCAACTGCTCTGTCCGGCTCTGCTCCCGTTGTGAGGCTGCACCACATCCCTAAGCATCCACCATTCCCCCCAGGTATGTGGGAGGGGGTCGCTGGCTGACCGGGGTCTGTGGCCACCGTGTCACAGGACCTCCTGTACATCGCAGGGAGCAGCAACAGCCCAGGTGGCTGTTTAAAGGACTTCAGAAACTGAGAGACATAGAAAGGGTTTATGACAACTGCAAAAACGCCCGAGTGCAGCTTGTTTGCTGCGGGAAAGTTAAAAAAAACGAAGCTGGGGGGTTTCTGAGGTAGCAGATCTTTTGCTATGCAACCCAACAGGCTGTTAGAGCTCTTCAGCTAAAAATCTCAACTGTATCACTTTGGTCACTTATACTAATCCTAATTTAGCAGCCACATGCAGGACTGTTCCCTTCAGACTGTATACTGAAAACACAACTCCACAGACTCCATGGAGCAGCTCTGCGAGTGGTTAAAAGGATCAAAAAAACATCTGTCCACCTTTTCAAGAGAAAGGTAAACACCTTGCAAACCTGATCACCATACAAGGGAAAAAATGAAGAGCCCAGCAGTGGGTACTGATAGTTGCACAATGCGCCCTATGTGCCATCTCTAAAAATAGCCTGTGCGGCGATACCCCTGGAAAAGACCAGCGTGTCTCATCCAGCTGGAAAGTGCGGCAGCGGTGAGCGGTGCGTGAGTGCCATCACCGCATGACGCGCTCTCTCCTGCTGTTATCTTCAAAGCCATCAGGTTTGAACTCATCAGCATCGGGCGCAGCAGTAGAAAGGAGGAGGAGGGAGGAGAAAAAACCCACCTCTACATCTGTACCTAAAAGGGAAAATTTCACCGAAAAAATGACAACAAGCACTCACGCCACTTGTCAGCATCTGGTCACCTACAGGACTGGGACACGCAGGCGATTATAACAGATGTAATGTAATTCCCTGCAGCAACCACTGCTGTGGAAACTAATTATTGCTGAAGTTTTGCCTGTTCCCACCTGAAATATTTAAAACCTTGATTACTGCATTAGCTCTCTTGCCTTTCGTACTTTGTATCAAGGCAAGAGACGGTCCAAGGGGCGCACACAGATGTAAAAGCAGAAATGTGCATTTCAGCAGAAAGGCAAAAGTAAAGCAGCATCGACAGGCACTGAGCTCTTCTGAAAAGAGGGGGCGGGTTACACCAAGATAATTTAAAAGGATTTCATATTGCATAATAAAAGACTCACCGCTGACAGCATGGCTGTTCCATGGAACAAGCGTGTGTGCCTCTAAGTGCCCCCAGCACCCTACATCCTCCGTGCCACGTGGTGTTGTTACTCAGAGTGAAAACCTATTGTCTCGCGCAGCCCAGTTCTCAAGACCAACACCTCTGCTACCCTGTCAAGCCTGGAAAACCTGGAAAGGTCACAAAGCAACAAGGAAGCAGCGAAGCTCAAGCTGCCACACAGCAGAAAGCAAGTTTTCAGCCTCTACCTTTGTTTCTGCAGCTCTTGGATAGATGCTCTCTCTATTCATCCATCGCAAGAATGACATCAAACCGAGAGGCCTGACATGCACAGGCACACTCATTCTCTGGAAATGCCACGGCTACTTAATGAGCGAAGCTGGG
This sequence comes from Falco peregrinus, assembly GCF_023634155.1. Lineage (NCBI taxonomy): Eukaryota > Metazoa > Chordata > Aves > Falconiformes > Falconidae > Falco > Falco peregrinus. The sequence goes on from NC_073727.1 coordinate 87,275,826, forward strand.
ACAGCACCAAACCTGACACCATGAAGTTACGAATTTCCCTGCATATGCTGACAACGTCTCTCTTGAATATTTCTCTTGGCCACAAGCTGAACTACCAATTAACGTGGTCAGAGCAGATTTAGTAGCTCAAGATATTGCAACTAATTTAGTAGGTTCCTAACCAGTACAACTACCTGGAAAATCTACCAAGACAGCATATTTCAATACTGTCACCCTAAAAAACAAAGCAAAAGGATTTTAGGTGCCAAAAGTTAACCCTGAGAATTTGTTCCTTGATGATCAGCAGTTTTGTATAGTTCTCCTTTCCACCCCCCCACCCCCCTCCCTTATTTTTCTTTTTCTTTGCCAGAAGATGAAGCTCTGGATCAACAGTGACGTTCTGGAGGGCTGATTTTAAGGATCTTTCAGTCCTCTCCAAAGCTGCTCTTTCCAGAGAGCTGAACAATTCTTCTTCCAAAGTTCTTTCATCACTACCTCTTACTTATGCTCCAAGCCTAACTCTATTTTTTTTCTTTTTTAAAGCAAGAAGCTGATGAATTAACATAGTTAGACCACACCGCAAGTAAACTCTGCCTCTCCTTCCAACACAGACCCATGTACAAGCATTTAAGCCTAGGACTCACCAGACAAAGCTGAAGTCGCAGGCAAGCCAGTCATCAGAGCTAGAGAAGAATTATGCTTGCTCTACAAATTCTGAAGCATTTGAACCTTATTTTTAGTTGTACACAAAGGGCAATAAATGGAAAATCTTATTGTAACCACTGCTTTTTCATGGCCACCCACACTTCCAACACCTACAGCAAAAGTATATAAATGCAAAAACCCCAGAACTCATGGCTCATCTGAACAAGGGATGCAAACTAGCTAATGGCTGTTACTTTTTTTCCAGTTTGTATTTACAGTGCCATTACATTCTGTTAAGCATCAAGGACAGCTATTGGTATGCAGTGCGTATCCACTGTCAAGGATCCTGCTGGATTTTCATACCTTTAATTAACTGCTTTCTCCCAGTTACCTGGTAGAGTCCTTTTCCAAGTTAGCTGACCACTGACCAGTTTTTGAATGATGAAATGGAGGAGTTGCCTCTCCCTAACTCTCAGTTTTTTCCCCCACTGCCCAAACTACTGAGGTACAAGGAGTTAATGCTTCACTCACCTGTGAGAAATTATGCTGAATACTTTACCCAGAAACTGGTGATTACGAAAAAAATCCCTTTACACTCATAACAGTAGAAGAACTTCAAACAAATTGCTGTCAAGGATGATTTCATTGTGTTTAAATCCACTTTAACTCAAGTCGCTTTGCAAATTATTCTGTAATTTAATACCTAAAACTCCCAGGTCTACTACGATGCCAGTTTACTTTCCTGTCTGTCCTATGCCTGATTCTTTCCATTTACCAAAAGCAACACAAGAACGAACCTGATTATCATCTGAAAACCTGCAGAAAGCTAACTCAATTAGCTGAGTAAAGAAGAAATACAGAAAAAGGTCCATCTTAAGACCAGACCCAACAAGAGTACAGGTGATGCCACATCTGCCGATGGGGTAAAGACGAGTCAACAATCTCATGTCATTAATTACCTTGCTGTCTCTGAAAATGCAAGTTATTATAGCCAGAGAAGCATCCGCTACAACACTTTTATTTCTCAACTTTTTGCAAATTATAACAGGAAACACGTCCCATAAACTAGCAATCAATATTTAACAAAATAATCTAAGACAAAGTGCCAGCCCTGGAAAAATGTACCTTTACCTGCCTTTGGTCATTAATTGCCCACCAGACCCAATGGCCCATCACCTTCCCACAGCCCCCGGCAAGCCGAGCGCAGAGCCGGCTGCTCTCTACGCGCACTGCTGAGATCAGGTGTGTGCTTCTCTGGCGAGGATTTAGGTCGTAGGATCTGTGCGCTGAATGCTGCAGAAGCACGGGTATCTAAGTATTATGAAAATAAATGGGTCATACACCACTGAGCTAACAACCACACCACCCCCAAGCCGGGCACTGAATGACTGTGCAGGGCTCTGCCAGAGGGAGAGGACAGATTGAACCAGCAGTGAAAACAAAACTGTTGTGGTGAGATGGATTTTACTTTTCACTGGTTTGGGTTACAGAGAAAGTTGATCTTGCCATCACCACCTCTCAGTTTTTCTGTTAAAAAAAAAAAATAAAAAAAAAATAATAAAGCAAAATGTGGGCAGGTAAGCCGTCCTGTGGAGATGGGCTGGCATCTTGCCCCCCCCCACCCACCCCGGTAAGGGGAAGTGCCGCTGGCCCTGGGCGGAGGGAGGGCTGTGACTCAGTCCCTCAGGCTGACACACACACGCACCCGGGCTGTCACCTGTCACAGCGAAAAATAGAAGTCCTCACCACAACATGGCAGCCACGTGGGAAACGCCGAGTAAACAGATCAGTGACACCGCGTACCCACGCAGCCCATCGCACCACTGGGGTGAGGAACAAACAAACTTGTGGTCAATGGCAGCAAAGGTGAGAGGTGTCGGAATAAATTTGGTTTCATATGGCGCGCTATACTGCAACAAACACCACCGTCCTCCCCCACAGGCTCAGCTAAGCACAAGCAGGATGCTCCTTCGGGCCATACAGCCCATGGTCGCCACGTGTACCCAGACAGGGATGCCTCTGGTACGGGGCTCTTGGTCAGAAAAATCCAGAGTGGGATGTCCTATCACTGCCCACACGTGTGTGCACACGAAGCTACATCGGCACTTTCCAGACCATACTGATTATATTTGTCCATATATATATATATATATTTAAAATTGTATTTTTCATATATATCTGTTATTTTTATATATATACACACATATGTATACATACATTAAAAATATATTTAATCAACAGATGTATTTGCTGCAAACACTTATCAAAAGCTGTCCCCCGCCACTCAGACTGGGGGTGCAGCCTGCCTCAAGTACAGAGGCACTGACGGCACCGAGGAGCACCTGATCACAACGAGGGACCGACGCAGTGCTGGCAGTGGTCAACAGCTTTATGTATTCTCAACGTGGGGGCAGTAGGAGTAACTGGATTAATTAGTAGCAAAGAAGATTTCCCCTAGTCTGCAGGAAAATGCTCTTTGGTGCCTGTCAGCACAACAACCAGGGCAGCATGCCACAGGAGGTCGTGAAGCTCCCTGGGGCAGGAGATGCTCCACGTGATGATGCATGAGGTGCAGAGCCCCCATATGCCAGTACTATAAAATGGGTAAGAAAATGCCTTCTCCACTATAAAAACAGCACTCCAACAGGAAAATGTACCAGAAAAATCATGAAATTCAGACATGGCCATGTCTTACATCAAACCCCAGTAGGATAAAACCATCCGTGTCCTCAGGTACAGCCATGGCGCTTGAGAACTGGATTTGGTACGAAGAGTTAGGAGTATTTGATAAGTCAATGTTCAAAGGGATGCGACTTTGCCTTCAGAAATCTGATTTCCTTCTTAACTCAGTCAAGTTACCTGACCTTTTGATGCAGATTTTTAAAAAGACACATTTTTCCCAGGCTGTGGTGGTAGGCGGGTGACAGACATTTAATCACTAAAAATCTGCATCTTAAAATTTTACATTATTTACATCTGCCTACAGATGGTTGTAGGACAGATTTCAAGAAATCTTTTTTAATTTTTTTTTAAATATTCTGAGGAACTCATACCTAGCAAATAGGAAATTTGTGTGCAGAGGTTTCTGCATTTTGGGTTGCCTTTTTTTTCCCCCGAACAAGGCACTTAGCAGCGCTTGCTGAATTCTCAACACTGGATAGATAAGCATGACAAATTAGGACAACTTATTAGATGCAGATTACCATTGATTAGGACGTTATTTTTGCTGCTTTTAAAGGAAAACACATGGGGTAAAACTAAGCGAGAAACGTGAGCAGAGTGTGGAAATTGCTAGGAATCACCACTCGCCTCCGCGGGGATGCCAGCAGCCCTGCCCCAGCATCTGCTCCGAGGCACAGCCATGTCCCCAGCACCTGAGCAAAGCCCCATCCATGCTTTGCCATTAGTGACCGTTTGGGATAACGAACTGTAAGCTGCTCAGTGAAAAGCACAGCTTCTCCCTAATTTGTGTACTCCCTCATTATAATACACACGGTCTAACCTGTCCAGGATTAATTCCCAGGGGCGCTGGATATTCTTATTTTTTTTTAATCTTGGCACACGCACCATAACAGGGTTTTGCAATCTGCTCTGTCAGAACAAGGAAGATACCTTCTGCTTTGAATTCAAACTTCAGTACGTATTGGTTTTTTGGAAATCACATAAATCAGCATCCTAGTAGTATTATAAAAACTAAATAATAAATGGAAGCGGGGGAAGGAAAACTTGTTTACGAAATACACTGCACCCTGGGAAAAGCAAGAAGAACACGGTTGTCACAGCTGGGTCAACCTTGTGTAACTGCTCTTTCCAACAGGGCTAATTAACAAGGGAAAGTTCGCTTCTTTCTATGGGAACTGCTGTAACGAAGTAATTGTTACATGCAGAGTTTGTTATCACAAAAAGCCAGGCAGTGGGAAACACAGAGTTAAATAAGCAACCAGCAGCTTGCCCTCGCATCTACCTCTGCTGGCATGGATCCGCTTGTACAACGGCTACAACCCCGGTGGTACATGTGTTTTCTGAGAGTTAGAGCACACATCTCAAGCACTGGAGCAGAATAATAAAAAAAGGAAAAGAAAAAAAAAAGGGGGGTGGGAAAGAAAAAGGAAAATAAAGTAAAGCACTATTTGATGACAGCTCCTATATCCCTACACCAGTTTTCAAGTTTATTTGGCCCTCAGACCTGATTTTACCACTGGAAATAGAGACTTCTGATTGTTTGCAGCACAAGAAGCAGCAAGACGAAACTTTCTATGCACTTCTTGGAATGAGAGAGGTTTTCTTCCATTTACGTCTATTAAATTCCTGGCTGTTTTTTCAAGTGCCCTAAGAATGATGCCATTTTTAAAGTTAGTTCCTCTGAAAGGGGTTTTAATAGTGAATCTGCAGGATGCCTAATGACAAGCTTTTCAAACATCATGAGAACAGCCTACAAAAAAGTGTGAATAAGGCTTCCAGCCTCATGGGAATGGTGCTAAGTAGGACTGATGAACAAGGTTTTGCTGCCTGCCTAGCTGTTACAACTTGTATTTTCAAGTTTTCTTCCCTTAAGACAAACACTAGAAACAAGTTTCAAGCCAGATCCAGAACTCTCCTGTAGTCAAATGATTCCTGCTATCAGGGGGTTGACTAATAACTGCACCATATATTGCCAAGCCCACAATGAAATAGCAATGCTCTCCCTTTTTTGGACAACAAAATCAAACCAACATGTTGTAAGGCCCCTTTGACAGTGAATTCTGTTACTACCCAACCTTTCTCTGCTGCCTACTACTTCACTATTATTTTTGCTGATACTCATCATACCAGAAAAAGTTGTCTCCTCTCTTTAAAAACCGAATTTCCATATGCATTAAAAAACCCTGTCCTCCTTTCACAATAGACTTTTCTTGTTTTAAACAATACTTTTAGTGTCACACGATCAAATTAAGTACCTCAAATGAAGGTATCTTACTAATACAAACTCTTCAGTTCCAAAACACTCCTGTTTTTTTAGAAGTAGTACTACAAATCCGTTCCTAAGATTAAAAATGTTGTTAGTAAGCATTCAAGAAAAATTGCCCAGTGATGAGCGCTGTGGTTGGCTTCACTGCCCTGTCCTGATTTAATCATTAAAATGTGTCATATGGATTTGTTACTGCAGTGAACGAACAGGGGCAGGACATGCATAGTACCACACTGCGAACCACAATTTTGTATTATCTCTGGCTCAGGCAGCCTTTTGCCAAGCTGCTCTACACCACTATCTGAATGATAAAAACCTCCCAACCACGATGAGATTTGGCTTTATTTTAAAAAGTAATGGAATAAAATTGTGCTCAAGCCTTTTTTCAGAATTCGCAGCTCTGGGATGTCCCACCCTCTGGACAGCACAGACCACCACATCCATGCCATCCTTGTAATGGTCCAGAGGTTTCTCCACCTGCAGATCCACCCCAGAATTAGGGTTAGAACCGCCGAAAAGTAAAAAAATGGTCAAACCAATTTCTCCCCTCTAGAACAGCCCTCCGATTCCATGCCAGGCTGATGCCATGTGACGTTTTAGAGGAGAACTTAACCACGACAGGGGACGAAATGTGTGCATTTGGGAGGAAAAATCAAAGCATGCAACACTCACCAGGAACTACTACCCAGACTGAGGAGATAGGAAGGAGACTGCAGCTCCCCTTTGTCCCTAGCAAATCTGTGTACAGCTTCCTCCACCCTCCTAGAGCCAGGTGGAGCAGCTAAATTTTTAAGCTGATGCTTAAAGAGCCTTTTGGGGCAGCAGGCTGAAAGGAAAAGCAGCACCAGGGCTCCTTCAAGGGAAGTATTCTGGAAACCCCGAAGGAGGATATGGGTTTTATGATGGGAAAAATACAGGGATGCCTGCAGTCCTGCTGAGCAAAGGATGGCCTCCAAACTCACACAGAGCACATGCGGCTTCGGCACAGCACACCGAGATAAGTGCACGCACACTTTCCCAGTTGTGGAGAAAACCAAAGCATAGTTAGGGGGATAGCATGCAGAGACGTGTTTTAAGTACTTTTTGGTATGGTTTACTATGCTAGCAGAACACTTAGAAAAGCCTTCAAAATGACAATCAAGATTTAGGTTAAAAAAAGCAAGTAACTATTCAATAACAATTTATTCACCACCTGTTGTTTGCTGTTGAATTACAGCTTTTACAGTATTTTTCTGAAGTATGATGTTTACTGCCTCCACCTTGCCTCTCCAAGACCTTTTTTTCTTTCTTTCTTTCTTTTTCTTTAAATAGAAAGGAATTTGAATCATGACTTACATGTAACTTTTCTAGGTTCTGTGCTGGCTAAAATGTTCTCACGATGCAGGGAACAGGATCAATGGAGAAATTAAGAGGCTGCAGCAATCCATTAAGAAGTGGCCCTCCAAAGCTTTGTGGAGCAATGTTCTGGCAACTCAGTCAATAGCAACCTAAAATAAAATAAAGGCAGGCATTAAAAAATCCAAGCATTGAATCTTCACAAAACCCCTCTTATTCCCCACCTCCTCCTTTAATTCTAAAACCAGTTTAGGGGCCTTTTTTTAAAACACAGAAGGTCTTCGTGTTAAACATGACAATTACACTATTCCCATTTCATACCTCCTATCTCTTTCAAGCCGCAGACACCTTACAACAAAGACTGCTTTTCTTGCATTCATATAGCACCTAGACATACGAGGCCCCTGAGAAGAATACGTCACAGATAAACCAACACTTCTGTGATTATTCTACCAGACCATACCACAGGTACGTGCACACGCACTGAGAAATCCTTCACCGTGAGGCTGGGGAGGCACTGGCACAGGCTGCCCAGAGCAGCTGTGGCTGCCCCATCCCTGGGAGTGCTCAGGGCCAGGCTGGACGGGGTTTGGGCAACCTGGCCTGGTGGAAGGTGTCCCTGCGTGTGCCAAGGGGTTGGACCAGATGAGCTTTAAAGCTCAACCTAAACCATTCTGTGGTTCTATGAAACTGCACATCGCACCACAGACGTGTTCCAACAAAACTAGCAAAACAATCTAACGGACTTTAAATAACAATTAATACTGGGTTTTGCCAAAGCTTCACTTTGATTTTATCAAGGAATTTAAGTTAGAAACATCAAATTTATTCCCCTGTTTCTGCTTTATTCTGGGGAGCTTCAGAGAAGAAACACCATCAGCCTAGTTGGGTATCCCCGGGTCAGTGCAAGGTGCGTCCTCTGCGAAGCAAAGCTGCCTGTCGCACTAGTCTGTGGCCAGAGGAAAGCGGAGAGGGAGCAAAATGTTTGTGTGCCCACGGCAAATCCGCTGTGTGCAGGGGCCTGGGGCGCAGCCTGCGGAGGGGGGTACGCTGGGACAGGGAAGGGGGCCGCGAGAGGGGGTGAACCTGCCAGCGCCTGAGTCCCGGCATCCCCATACAGCCCAGATCCCCCCCAGCGCACAGTCCCAGCTGACTCCAGAAAGGCTTCCCCCGTCTGTCAAGGAAGCGGTCACGCTCTGAAGTGGTTGGGGAGGAGGGTGGGAAGGAAATACTTGTGGAAGGAGAAGTAATTTGTTTTTAGTTACAGGGGTTTTCAAGCCGCCAGTGCCCAACACTTTACTGTTTTCCTGGAAAAATACATTTGAACGCTTAACTACTATTTACTGGGATAAAACTGGCAATTGGGAGTGGAAAGGAAAATGATTTTCTTTTGAACAGAAGGGGACAGCAGCAGTACAAGCAGTGGCATGTACCTGTCTTCCCAGGATCACTGTAAGGGCTGCATCTGCAGAATCACCAAAAGTTGAAGTTAGATGAAGAGGGAGGTGAAGGAAAGAGTATAAAACCCAGAAGTTTAGATTATTTTTCTTAAAACTACTATTAATTTCTGAAACTTGCAAAAAACTTACTCTTCAGTAAAATCTTCTAGTTTCTCAAGAAATGTCTACTGCCTCCATTAGAAAGTAAAAAAAAAAACCACCAAAAACACAAATCAGTGCAAATGAAAGAGGTTTGGTTGTCGGTTTTTTGTAAGTATGCGGTCCCTGGTAAAAAAAGTTTAATACTTTCAGAGCACTGATGCTGCAGCACTTTATTCCAAGCCTTGTAGAGAACATGACAACAAGTAGTTTCTTCTGGATGGAATCCTCCTAGATGATTTACCAACAGATGCTCAAAATACTGCTACCTTTAAAGATTACCTACATGGGTACTTCAAAAGAATCATGAGGCTATGCTAGGAACACAACGCTTGTGTCTCTTCAATTTATATAATTTTCTCCAACTCGGCATAACATTCATTGACAGACTGTAAGAGGACCAAATATTTATGGTCACAAATACGCATTATCTAAATTGCCTATGAAAGGAAAAAAATAATCTCCAAATCTGTTCAGTCATAAATCACTGGTAGAACAAAAATAACTGCTGTTTACTCAATGGTCAAAGAAATAAGAGGAGGGAAGGCTCTGTGTTTTCAAGGACAGGTTAGGTTTTTGAGCTCAAATTGCACTTGCCACTGTGTATCAGAAGGAAAGGAGAATAAACAGAAGTGGGGAACAGGGGAACAAGAAAAAAAGGGGGGCTGGAGGAAGACTTTCAGTGCTGTGCTTTTCTGAGACAGTGTGATTGATGTTCACTGCTGTAGAAAGCGTAAGGCTGCATCCCAAACATTTCATTCCCTTCTGCAAACGTCTCACTCTCTATCTCGACCCATGTTCCCCAGATATTCTTGCCCTACACAGGACGATCCAGCCAGCATCAGGTTTTACACATGATCTAAAACACGAAAGCAGGAATCTCTCTGCCCGGGGGTCAGCTTAGGGTAGAATGAAACCTAACCCCCGCCTACGCTCAACATGAGGGCTTCTTCATGCTTTCCATTTGATAAAAAGAATTTGCCTTCTGAAACAGGCAAATTATTAAAAGCAAAACTGTTGCTACAGCTGTAAATTTACAAGGAATACATGAAAAAACTGAGCTAATATGAAATGAAGAGCCAATGGTGCATCTACTGAAGAGGAGTTTCAGCATTTTAACATGCTGACTGGCCAGGTTTATGGCATGGAAAGTGCTTGATCCTAGGCAGGGGAAGACGCACTCTCTGCTGCAAGGTTTGCTCATACCAAGGTCTCAGCTCTCAGCACAGACCTGCATATGTAGGCAATCAGTTACAGGATCATGAGAGGCCACAAAATCATTGTTCTATGTCAACACGAAGATCTAGCTCCTGCCATCATGGGGGGTGCAAGGAAACCTTATCATTATTTTAAAAAGAAGCATCTGCCTTCACAGCTGCAGAGAAAGCTAGAAAAAGAACAATACTTCAGATGGGACACGCTAAGGGTTTTTGTTTTGTTTTTTAACTTACGTTAACTACCTCTTGCATTTTTTGAACCAGGTTACCTTTTTCCCCCTCTTTCTGAGGGCTTCCAGTACTGCTTGGCAGCTCAAATCAGCACTGAAGAATGCAAAGGAAGACACACCAGACACCGCAACTGGCAGAAGAAAGCATGAAACTAAAAAAGTATTTACTTCAAGAAAACACTTTCCAGCTTGGATTTCTGTTATACAGAGGGTGCATTTCAAAGAGAGGTTTTATTGTTAATGTAAAATAACATGAGCTTCGATGCTTAAGAGGAGGAAAACTGGTAAGTTCTTCAGTTTGCAATGAACAAACCAAGAAAGATGATTTGAGAAAAGCACGATGAATGTACTTGGATATTACTCCATCTGGCATGAAAGTTCTTTCAGGCACAGAAACTCATGTTATCATGCTCAAGAAAACCAGAGAAGCTGGGCAGCCAGTGAGGGAGGTGAGTAACAAATATACAGTGGGGTTTGTAAACACACAGATGTCCACAATCGGTGCATAAAATTAGCACTAAGTAAAATGAACCTACACGATGAGTTGGTGAGCTGCTCACAGATGTGAACAGGAGAAAAAAAATATTTAAGGAAGGCTGCACACCGGTGAGTAGGGAGAAGTGAGCACAGAAGTGCAAACAGAGCCGCTGTTTTCTGAAGTGACACCTTAGTGGAGTGCAATGCTTCTTACACAGATGTGCACACAACTTAGTCCCAGTGAAGTCAAGGATCCCAGCCTGTTACATGCAATACCATCACAGATTAGCAACGGTGTTTTCTTTACGTTTTGTGTCTTTCTAAGTGAAGCTGAACAATATTTCTTTCTGGTTGAAACAGCTTCATTGGAACATTTGTAGCTTGCAACTGCTTGAAGGATCGCCTGAGGCTGAGAAGGCATTTGCAGTGCTCCTAACATCTAGTGCAGGATCTCTCCCTGAAATCCATAAATTAAACCCATGATGATATTAATACCTATGTCAGAAAAGATGCATGGCCTGCTTCACTATCAGTGCATTTAATTTCCCCCTAGTAACTTGCTCGGTTCTTCCAAAGGGAAGGAACATGCTAATCCATCACTCCTGCTTGTGCTCACATGCAACGTTTGGCCAGGGGCAGCCAAAACCAAGAGTCCGAAGGGCACAGCAGCTTCTTCCCTGGTGCCCAGAGGTGGGATGCGGAAGACCACCACAACTGAGGAGGTGTGGACCAGAAGTAGGGGGGTTATGTGCCCAGAACTGTGAGGACTGGCTCTGCCGTGTGTCCCTATCTGGGTGAGCTGTGTCAAGTCTGTGGACACAGACAGTTGTTCAGGTAATGGTAAAACCACACGAGGAATCAGTCTGGCTAGAAACCACAACTGAAGTCATCAGGAGAAGCAGCAGGGAAGCAGTGGCTGGGGATGCACTCCAGGGTCTGCAAACTGGATTTTCCCCACCAACTGGGCTTAAATGGAAAACCCTCAGAGGAGGTGGGGGATGTGCATGGGGGGAATTTTCCACCCCCTCTTGTCCTCTGGTTGCAGTTAACTCTGTGACATATCAACCGGGCTGGGCTAGGAGAAGCAGGAGACTGTAGTTCAAGAGCATCACCGCAGGAACTTGTAAATCTTTTTATGTAAAATCTGAATGACTTCATCATTGGAATACACTCAAAATAAAATCACTGTTGAAAATATTTTATCTCGGTGGCATGACTCGTGAAAGAATGGCCATGTGTAAAAGGGAAGTTAATATATGGTGTGAGAAGGACCCCTACACAGCATTATCGAATGACACCAGACGAGTATTTATGCCCCATGCAGTAAAACCAATATACAGCAAAAGTCACAGCCTAACACTTTGTGTCAGATCTGATGAAAATTCAGATATCTGGCTTATTTCTCCTTAAGGACTGGAGATTTTGGTTAATGCACACACAAACAGGAGAAAGTAAGATGGTTCAGTGACGAGAATGAAATTGCTGTCCCTGAGCCTGGCATTTTGGAAGACCCTACCATACTAGCCAGCGCTGGGTCTCTCAGGTAAGGATGCTTCCCAAGGGACCATGAAATGATGCAGCTCACTGGGTTTATGCTCGGGGACTCCTGCTCCAACACACATGAACCACAAGAATGCACGCCTGCCCTGCCAAAAGGATGCTCCCACATTGTGTGATTATCAGAGTCAGGCTTTTACTGCCAATTTATTTTAGAAAACGGAAATCGAGAAAACAGCTAACATACAGAATGAAAGAACGGGCCACAGTCAACTACAAAAACTCCCCATAAGGTTCAGCATGTGGGAAACAGATAAGTAAATGCTGCAAAAGATGAACAATATTTAAGTATTAACACAAATGTTTGTTTTGGGAAGGTTTATCTGGCATCTCTACCGGTTTTCTCCCAAGCTCTAATACAAAAATAACTATATCTAACTGCAACTGGGAGAGATGGCAGCAGCTCAACATTGCTCCCTTTTCTTCTCTGTAGTCAGAAGAAACCCTACTGTCTCACAACATCAGACAAACTAGATTTCAGGTGATTTCAGATCAGGGTGAAGTCAGCATTGCATCTGCCAGTTCAGAAAGTTCGGTCAGTGGTCTCATTTCATTCAGCCTGTGAAATGAGGACATACACACACAACACAAGGGCAGGAGAAACACATCCTTCCTCTGAGCTCTACAGCTGGTCCCCTGTGTTCTAGCGTGAAGGAATCATTCTTTACCTCATACAAATGCTGAATGCAACAGTTGCGCATCACACTACGAAGAGAGGGACCATGCTGATGGAGGTACGTGTCTACCACGAGCCTGCACAAGCTGTGGTGGGGCTGAGAGTGGGCCAGTGCTGTGTCTCACGTGAAAGAGCTGCCCCTCAGCTTCTCTGTCTTCACCCTCACACCAAGCAGGGGAAAGTTGAAAGACCTGAAAATGTTCTGTGGGTTATCTTCACTGGTCATAACAAACAGAAAAAGAGAAAGGCAAAATCGTGATGGGAAAGAGCCTCAAAAATACGTTCCCTGTTGGGTGAACTCAAGTCTGTTTAACAAGAAAAGCCAGAGAGACCATGCACAGTAATGATGAGAAAAAGGAAATGGTACTTCATTTTAGCCAGAGTCATAAATCTTACCAGCAAGCCTCTAACGGCAAAACAGCGAGCAGGGGAATTTTTATACACAGATAATTAGTTGCAAGCTGATACCGGGTTTACTGTGCTGTGCACTCGGTGTGTGCAGCGCCTTCTCAACCTGCAAAGCACTGCATGAAGGTCTGGCTGCCTCATTGCTGCTGGCTTCAGTGGGAGGTGTGTGGACAAAACTCTCACAAACTTTTATAAAAAAAAAAAAGGTGAAGTGGACAGGGATATTCCTGTTTCAGAGAAATCTTTCTGAGGCAAACCCAGGAAGATTTTTTCAATGGGGAAAATGCACCATGCTTATAGCACACCCCCTGCTGCAGGAGAGATGGACCAACAGAATGCCTTGTCCCACCATTAGCACCCTTGTCTTCTGGGGCACTGACACCACTCACAGACCCTGCAGCACAGGCAGTTCAGCAGTCGGAAAAGGCTGACCTACTGAAGCAGAGAAAGAAAATGCGGTCAAGGAAATTCATCAGCCAGAAGCAGCTGCAGCGCTGCCTTGCAAGGACTAAAGTCAACTGGGCATTCCCACCACCTGTGCTGGGAACAAGGAGCCCATCCACCAGTGCTTGTTCCTCGACATCTTGCTCCGTTTCAGAGCGCAGCCAGGGACTTCCACTAGTGACAGACGCATGCAAAGACTCCACTGCATCTAACAGTCAGACCGCACTTCCAGTCAAAGAAAAGCCGCTTTTCGGTTTCTAGATGAGAGCGTATCCAGGGGGCACGTGCCAGCAGCATGCCGAGCGTGCTTGGTGCTGGCACGTGTCCCCAGCACTTCTGATGCTACCGTAGAAGGGAACAATTTAGTCTAGAGGAGGAGGTCTGGAAGCTTTCATCCCCAAAAGTCATCCGAGTTACAGAATGGCTTGGAGAGGACAGCAGCTTGCTGCTCTAAGACTGGCTGAGAGACACCTCGTTGAGCAAGGAGAGCCCACCCCGTTTGCACCAGGAGCTCCGAGGCTACGGCTCCCACAGGCTACTCTGGTGCTCCTAACTACTTTCTGCTCATCTTCTATTCTCTTTTTCATCGCCAACTTGCTGCGAAAGGGCAGACACACTGCATTGTTCGATCACACTCCTCTGCCAGTCCAAAAGAGCTGGACAAGGCTATGGGGCAGACCAGCTCCACCATGCCTGCAAGCTTCATCTGCACAGGGTTAAGCAGCAGCTCTCTTGTCCAAGGCTCAGTTCTCTTATTACCGCATGTTAAACTGAAAGACCAATCTGCGTTTACTGCACTGAACTACCATTATGGGATTTTTTTCTAATCATCCAGCATAATAGTATACAGTTGTCACAGAAATCTTTGAACACATCACTGGCTCTCTTTGAACTATTAACCAGGTAAGGAACCTTAGCCAAAAGACATGAAAGGATGGGTCCAAATTTCAAACTCTCAGCTGAGCAAAGAACTTCATTCAAAGAACTGTATGAAATGGAGGGGGTATGTGTGGGGGGTGTGTCTGAGGGGTGAGGTCCACAACACAAATGAAGGGTTTATTTACTACTGATATAAACAGGTGAAACACCCTGCGCCACTCCGTTTAAGAATCAATGCACGCCAGCCTCAGAACGGTGCTGACAAGTATTACTGCCACGCCGATCTGTGTGAATGCCAATATTAATGTTTTTTTCCAGACCGGAATTGAAGGAGAACCTACCAACAAATCGAACTTTACACTGAGCAAATCTCCTTGTGATATTGAAGAGCTCCAAGACCGCAGCTCCTTCACCCAAACTGCTTCTGTTCAGCGTGTTTCTTTGGATAGCATAACGTTTTTTAAAAAAATTCAAGACAGCTCTTTGCATTTGCTTTTACTTCTAGCACAATACTTACTATTCCAATCAGAACGTTCTGTAATCTTGTCCAAATGTTTTATTACTAATCGCTGTACCCCGCACCCCACCTTAATAATTATCCTTGGGAGAGGTAAACATTGCAACACGAGTTACTTTAGCTAAAGCCATGAATATGCATTATTTATTTATTTAGGTAAACAGTAATTAAGAAAAATCACCCAGACTGTCTTCTCTTTGAAATGAGCACTACTTCACCAGCCTTGCCATGGGAATTGCAAGTCCCTTAAACACACGCATTCTTTGTCCTTCTCCACTGTGATTTACATTTGTGGGCCTCAGATCACACCACAGCTTCCAGCAAAGCAGTCCCTATGCTGTCCAAGGCCATGCAACGAGTCCAAAGCATTCAGACACTCTCAAGGATGAGCAGCAGGTACTCAGATACCAGCAGATAGTATACAGTATACAGCAGATACAGCATAATAGTATACAGTTGTCACAGAAATCTTTGAACACATCACTGGCTCTCTTTGATGCAGCATGAGGACCAGAATGCTGCTATCTACCACCTGATTTGCTCATTTCTAAGTTTTTTTGCAGCAAGACCAAGTCTACTAAGATCAAAACGCTCATGTCCCCCGTCTGCTCTCTCTCCATGGACAGAGGGCTACGTCCTTACAAACTGAGGGGCTGGCACCACCATGGCCTCTCCATGCTAAGCTGGGGAGCAGCCAGCTGCAAACCAATGAGTGCCTGGTGCCGGAGCAGTCAGGTAGCCCCATGTGCCATATATATATATATATATATATATATATTTTTATATTATAACCTATGCATCGGGTAATAAGCACCTGAGTGACTCCACTCAATTTCCCTGGATTTCTTCCTCAGTATTACACAACCTCAAATACTGCAACATCCCACCCTGCCTAATACTTGCACTAACCTCTACCACACACCATGGCAGAATCAGGCAGCACCACAGGCAATGAAGCCATGTACAGGGAACTCAACTTTTTTTTAAACTAAAAAATTAAGACACGTCAGACAGTCCTGATGTGGTTCATCATCCAGCCTAAGGACTGCACCAGTACTACAAGAGAGGACTCAAAATGCCTCCCAAAGAAAAAGGGATTTTCACAGATCTCAAATTGTTAAGTAAATAGATAAAAATGCGGTCTGGGCTTTGTTTCAGTTTTCAGAGCTAATTTCCGGCCACCGTTCAGAGAAATGCTTTGCATTTCCATTTCTGACTCACCCGTTTCAACAAGTGCGCTCGCTGGAATTACTAAGCATGGGATCCGATCAAAACATTTCGCTTTCTGAATAAAAGTGCTTCTCAACTTTATTGATGCGAACTTATCTATCAATTGAACATGGTGACTGACAACACCGGTGGTGTGCGGGTGTGGTCCGGGCGCACGATGCGATGGGCTAGCGGACCCCTCTCCCACCGGGCATCCCACTGAGGTATGGGGATGCCTCCCAAATTCTGCTCACAGCATGCTGACGCCGGTCTCTCACGTCCCGATCACAAAATGATACACGCTCCCAGAGAGACGCTTAAGTGTCGCATATGAATGAAAACCATTCCTGAAAAGAAGCTGTTATGAAACCGAAAATCGGAGACCGCCGCAGCACTGTGCCTAAGTTGAGTCATCAGTTCCCTTTACAGCCTAATAATTGACACTGCCTTGATCAGAATGACTGATCTGATTGCTGCTTTGTGTTTGTGTGGGATTTTTTTGTTTTTTAGGGTTTTTTGTGTGTATTTTTTTAATTAAAAAACCCAACACATTTCTTATGTAAACAAGCCACCTGCCATCTCGCAGGAGTATTTGTATTTGCCAGATCATGGGAAACATCTGTCAAAAACAGATTTTGCTCTCCTCAGTCAACTCGGCACAGGCTGAAGTACAAAGAAACTAAAACCAGGTCTTGTTATGGAAAAAATACGCTGCCAACTCTCAGTGAAAGCACTGATTTCACTGCATTTTCCTGGGATTAAATGTAGCAAAGATTATTAGAAGAGTTCCCTCCTTCCCCTATGGGATTTCTCCCCCAGAGGAAATCTTGGGAATTTAAGAGTGGTTTTTCTCCCCTCTTCCTGCATTTCTACAAAATGAGGTTCCTTCTAGGAAGAGACAGATAGGAGAAGAATTAAGGTTCAGTGAAACTTCAAAGCACGCTGATTTCTTGCCTTGTGATACCAGTACTCGGATAATGGAGTGAATCCCCTCCTGATTCTTTCAACAAACAAACAAATACTCCCACGCGTCTGCATCCCTCAGGTCACACCTCCCCAAAATGATTCATTAAGTATTTTCACATCTTCTAAACAGGGAAAGATCAAGTGAAGCTGCAACTGCCTCTAGTGGTGTTTTCTGAAGAAAAGGTGACGCAAAACAGGGTGGTTGCTACTAGCAGGATAAGGGTGATGCTAGACAGCCGCACTGTGGTGCTTCTGCCAGGGAAGCTGCCCTGGAATAGCAAAATCGTTGGGGGGGGGGGGGGGGGGAGGGGGCGGGAAGAGAAAAGGAAAGAAAAAAGGAAAGCAAAGGGACAAACAGGTATGAGACTTTAACAAAACGAGGATTAGGCTACTCCATTAGCGTGAAAATGGAGAGGAGATGACTGGGGCAGGAGCACCAGCCTCAACAGGTACCACCCTGGTGTCAGGGCTGGAACTGAGCAGAGCCCTGTTAAATGGAGCAATAATTTACAGATTAAGGGGACAATATTCGGAACATTTAATATCGACATTTAACAGTGGATACATGGTCTTACTAGAAGTATGTCCCTGGATGGGTGAGAAATTTATGGCCATGTCTATATTAGCCTTTGCCTGTAGAGTGAAACCACCAGTACTGTGCAGTTGACGCGATGCCCAATTTTTGTGTATTGCCTGGCAGTAACTCCAGCCTGGCGCTGCAGACTGAGCACACACCAGCAGCTGGAGTGCATCAACAGCGCTGCAGGAGGCACAACTGTCAGCTTTTATCAGTAACTCATGGATTACACAACATGCTAGTAATTCTTAAAAACAAGGCATGGAGGTAGGAGGAGAACCTCGATATACTTTGGAGA
Organism: Falco peregrinus; assembly: GCF_023634155.1. Classification (NCBI taxonomy): domain Eukaryota; kingdom Metazoa; phylum Chordata; class Aves; order Falconiformes; family Falconidae; genus Falco; species Falco peregrinus. Next base: position 87,293,786 of record NC_073727.1, read on the forward strand.
AGACGGAGGAAGACCCATTTAAATACTAAGTACGGCCACTAACACAATGGTAGATTTTAAAACAAGGAGACAGACAAAATCCAAAGCTGTGGAGAAGAAATGATGAAACAAATGGCATAAAAAAGGAAAAGAAAATTATTTACTGGCTGAAGTTAACATCAGATTTTATTTCTCTAACTGCAGCGGATAGTTGGACATGAAACTAATACTTAGAGGTATCTGCAAAATATTGTACGCTGTCTCCTTTGAATAGGGCAGAGGTGGATTTAAATGAAAGTCTTGCATTTCAATGACAAAAATATCTTCATGCAAGCAATTTACACAGCTCTTCTGAAACAAGAAACAACTGCAGAGCTACGCTTACAAAACAAACCTATGACAATACTAAACAAGATGTCATCTCAACTGTGACTTAGAAATAACGTCCAGAAGCATACTCTGTTCAGCACAGAATCCAGTGAGTATCATCAAACTTGCAACATTTTGGGGGAATTTTGAATTTTTCTGAACAACACTTAGACCTACTTCAGCTATTTTAGACAGAAACATACAGCCACACTCCCAAAACATGAGGAGAAACACTATTTTGGTCAGATTTCAGAAGAGAGTGCACTCAGCACTGGTTTTATCTGCCTGACCTAGGATAATGCATGCTTTTGACTGTGACTTTTCTGAACGCTTTAAAGTTTTATTATTCCAAGGTACAAGGGCAGCAATATAAAGACAAGAGGAAGCAGAGAAAAACTGAATGGGAATTAAAAGCACTTTGCACTCTCAAGCCAGCAAGTGAAAGAATCGTTATCTGGCTTCATGACAGCATTGCCAACACTAACAAACCATTTGCCGTCTGGCGCTGCACACCAGCAGGTCGTGTACAAATGTATATTACTGTTTTGATGCAAGCTAAGCGGGCAAAATTCGAAGTGCCACTTGTATTTGCTTTTTAGTTAATTTTGCACGAACTCTTGGATGCCACGATGTAAAAAATAAAGGCATGGGAAACAAAGCGAAACAGGGTTCATCACCTCATAAAGAAAGTTAACTGAAACAGCAAAGATTGTATTTTGAATGTCTATCTAGTTCTCCCATACAGCTCAACACAAACAGAAAACTTAGGCACTACATGAATTTCTTCTTCAGTTTCATGCCAGCTGAAAGCAGAAGTTTAATATCACTATTGCCACCATCCCAGCTAATTATCAACTAAAGCAGTAGCAAGAACCAGCATGTGTTAGGCCAGAGTCAAAGCAAACTCCGTAACTAGAACAAAGAATTATTTTCTTAGCAAGCCCCCTTCTCTGCTTTTAAACTGTGGCTATGCCAGCTTCAGGGACGTCCAGCACGATCCACGCTCAGCCCTCGTTCCTGTAAGAACAATGCTCTCTGCACCCAGTAATTAGAGCTTAACTTTGCCAAGTGAAAGGGTCTCTCTTTCCAATTCTCATGGCTTTTGGAGGTTTGCTTGGGGTTTTTTTTGTCTTTAACTCATACCACAAAACCTGCCTACTCTTTCTTGATTATCTTGTTTTATTACTCTCTGTAGTCCTGGCTTTTGTTTAAAATGATGTAAAAAATAGGCAGTTGCACAGAGAATGATTGGTACAGCACATGCCGTACCAAGCAATGTTAGATATTTTAGTGCTTATGAAGTCAGTGTACCAGAACCAGATGAATCTGTTGGTTTGGTCTGAAAGTGTATTTTTCCTGTCCTGCTTGCAACAGGAGAATTAATACTCAGAAGAAATAATGCAGAAAATAAGCATGGTGGTAGGTAAGCACTTCTAATGACATAAGCTCATGTTTGGATCAAGGACTGAGGTTTGGGACATACCTCTATGAAGAAAGAATAACTAAGTTTGTGGCTCAGAGTGTGACAAGGACACTTGCCACACTGTCTGTTCAGCCACCATCCCAAATTACTCATTACCTGTGCTATTGTCCTCGTCCCACTGAAAAAGCCTGTACTTCTCCCTGAAGCTCTGCAAGCAAAAAATTCAGTCTAACGCTTTCCCATTTGTTCAGTGGCTGATGAAAAACTCATTAATGAATGAATACTGGGCAAAAAACATTCTCCACAAATACAGCGCACAGTTATAACAGCCAATGCATGATGGCCAGCAAACTTTTCTATGTAGAAATTGGCTTAACACAGCTTCCTACTTGGTAAATACTGAGAGGAAATTCTGCATAAATATTTGTTTCCCCGTATTTATTTCTATACTGGGTGAGGCAAGACAAAAGGATGTTTAGGCACTGAACTGTTTTCAGGTTTTGTTCTCTGCACGATTTGGCCTGCAACGTTATAGGGCTTTTAATCTCATATACCTTGTGGATCCTATTATCATCACCATCATAATGAAACCAGACACAGCTGACTTCCTGCTCCCCCAGCCTGACACCGGCAGGGCACGCTGAAATGGCAGAGTCGCTCATGTAAAACCGACTGAAGAAGGCTACCCATGGTTTCAGCCGCTCGGCTTCACCTCCCCACGCCACACGGTGCCACCTCAGGCTGCTCCTGCCAACACGCAGGTCAAGCAGCAGCACAGCCCAAGCCATAAGGATCAGAAGCCAGCCAAGTCGGCTCGCCCGCGGGAAAGGCAGGAAACAGTCCCCGTGTGTTTCTACAATTCCTGTTGCTCTCAGCGCAATTAGACTTTATTGAACCGTAATCCTAGATAAGTATATTGAATCTTACAGCTGAAGTCAATTACATTGCGTTAAATAGCCTTCCTGATTTGCAGGAGGAAAATCACTTCTTTGGTATAAAACTAAATTAGCTCAATAACTCGTTACTTATACTTGGGCACACAGTTGAAACAGCAACGGACAACTAAACGGTTGCCGTATTTTCAGGCACCAGTCCTTTAGAGCTGTAAGCAGACTGAATTCCCAGGTTTACCAGTGGGGAAAAGGGACAAATACTGCAGTCGGAGAGGGGACATCCAGTGTCAGCAGCACCACGTCTCAAACCATCCATGTTTCTCATGGCAGGGGACTCTGAGCTAACCAGCCTCAGAAGGGACGAGACATGGCTTCTCCTATAATTAAAAGTCTCCATACTAAGGGGTTTGGCTGAGCTGCAGCAGTCAACGCGGAGCTGCACTAAATCTCTCCAAATGAGAAGCGGGCTCTCCATTCGTCTAAAATGGCAGTAACTCAACCAAAATGGTGCTGCTCCAGAGGCCGCCAAAGCTTACGGAGGGCTCTAAATCACAGCCCCTCCAGCGCATCGCATCCCCTCAGTGCCTGGCACTACTCGCACCTGCCTTTTCATGCACTCTCCATGGATGTCCCCCCCGGCCACAGCCAGGGGCAGGGCTGGTGGACCTCTGGCCTGACCCTCATTCAGCACTCGGGCTCAGAATTTAGGCTGCTGTGTGCTGCCATTAACCAGGGTCAAAATGAGAAACCAGAACCAGACCAAACCAAACCATGTCATGAATAAGAGGAAGGAAAACAGGTTGCAGTGAAATGGTGGGGAAAAATAAACAGGAAAGTAACTTGATGAGAGTTACTGAAGAAAAGCCAGCCTGCCCAAGACAAAGGCTGGCTGCCAGTGGGAGTAAGGAACAAGCAGAGGAAGGAGGACCTGGGAGGAAAGAGCACATCTCGTGTCACTTCTGTATCCTACCAGACGTAAGTCATGATGGAGAAGATACACCTCACGGAAGGGCCAGGACAGAGAGTATCAGTGGCAGAAAGTGGTCCAGGCAAGCATGGATCTCAGGGTATGGCTGGGGAAGTGTCTCTGTAGCCATGGGAGGAGCACTGAAATATGTCAGGGATGGGAAGACTACGCAGGTCCCAAAGAGGAGGATCTCTAATTAACCCTAGCAGCTCAGAGAAAATGGAGGGTCAGGTCAAAGGAAGGCTTGTGAAATGTGAAAACAAGACCCCAAAAAAGGGACGGCAGTAAGAAGGTGGGAGGAGGGGGAACAGCAAGAGCTGTTGTAGCAAAATCAGTCAGCAGGCTCTGGTCTGAATATGAACCTGTCTGTACTTTCAGGATCTCATCAGCGGCTGGAGAAGAGCATTACTAACATTTGGAGAAGAAAAAGAGTATATGGGGTTCCACGCCCCCTTACCAGAGAAAAATAATTCCTGTAAGGGGTGAGAAAAGTTTAACTACCAACCCTCAGGAGTTGGTAGTTAGAACACATCAAAAGGCATATGAGTTGTCACTTCTGATTCCTTATTCAGAACCAGCATCAGCACTAGGTGAGACTCATGTAATAAGCTCTTAAATGAGTATTTGCCTATCAGGGGCTGAGTGAAGGGGCAGAGGGGATGAAGACCAACAGTGGGGACGGGCTATCTGGACACTCTCAGCAGGTGCAGCAACAAACCCTGGGCCAGCGCAAACCTTGCTGGGAGGCCGGGAAGGTGATGGCCTGCTCCCTCATAGCACCTTCCTTAGCTGCTAGGGCCACCTTTGGCAACCCTCTGACCAGGCTCAAGCATTCTTTGGTTTCTTTCTTACACACAACTGTATTTAAATGTCAACAGATCTCCACATAACTCAGGAGATGACAGAAGCTGCATTTCTGATGCTGTTGGGTTTGTGTGGGTCACACATGTTGAGCAGACAGGAATGACTCAAAGCCATAAGTAGACAGACAAGAGCAGAAAGGCAAGAGAGAGGGAATACTCCAAATACTTGCTACTGCACCGTGGTAGCCAAACTCCGTGAGAAATAGGCCTGAAAGACTTAGAAAAAAAAAAAAAACAACAAAAAACGAACCAACCCTTTCTAGATCTGGAATTCATTTTCTCTACTCTTGCACACTGAGATGCAACCAGCATGGGTGATCAACCCATGCAAGGAAGCACATCCTTTTCATTCTCATCCACATGGTGGCTCTCCCCGGTGCAACATCCACATCTTTCAGCAGCATCAGTAGGCTTCACCCTCATGATGGATGGGAGAAGGATGATCTCCACTGCACAAATGAGGAAGTTGGTCATGGGGTAGATGAAGGAGGTTGCCCGAGAACGCAGAGGAAACCTGTGACCAAGGCGGGGAACGGAACTCAGACCACGAGTTCCAGTTGGGTGCCCAGTCCAAGCTGGGTAGCTGAGAGATCACCTCTTCTACTAGGGCTTTGAAATTTTAAGTTCAGTGGGTTTTTTAATGAATACGTTTATTTTTTTTTTCCTTTGTCTAGCCACTACGTTTCATTTCACTCACACTTCTGCTTTGTGGAAGCATTTTATTCTGCTTCTCTTTTTTTTTTTTTTTTTTTTTTTTTTTTTTTTTTTTTTTTTTTGTTTTGGCTTAAAAAAACAACATAACTGAACATTAGACAGAATTTAACTTTCACTATTTGGTGCTCTCCCCTACCAACACCAGGCTCTCTCTACCTCAGTGTTAAGTGCCCTTCGGGCACGCTGCGCTCACAACTATAGCTTCATCAAAACACATCAGTGATATTTAGAAGGAGATGTCTTATTCACAGCTTCAAAGAATTGCAGCAACTGCTTGTGCAAACAGCCGTGTTGTGAGGCAGCAGAGCAGATCTGGTGAGAAAACCAGAGAAAGGAGAAGCACAAAAAAGGTAAGTTCCAAAGTAAATGCTCTGATGCTCCTATGCATCACGCCAAAATGAGCAACTGGCTGAAGAACAGCTACCAGTAAGCCACCACATCAGACTGCCTAGAATGCTTTACTGGCTTGGCTAATGAATCACTGGGCAGATATCAGCAATGTGCTCACAGTTAGGATAGTCTTCATGGTGTGTGAGAACAGTGTCTCTTCCATTATCATCATGATCTGTGGTTTAATTGGTATTTGAAAAGTCTTAAGATCTTAAGAAAGTGTGAAAGGCACAGTGAAAGGCACATAATACATATTTCTAAGACAAAATTCTTGTGGTATTATACTATTTGCAAGGAGGTGCAACAAGTCAAACCGTTCTTTTGTGAAATAATTAACACTGGCTGAATCCCTTACAGAAAGTCTCAAGATCTTGAGAGGGAAAAAATAGCTAATTTCCACCTGTGTAATAACTAACACAGTGAGAAAGAAGAAGACTTCAGACTTTTGTGAGAAAATGTTGCAAAACCACAAACTTTCAAAAGTGCCCAATATGTTATTTTCAGCTTATGTGGATGTAACCCAAACTATCCACGGCTAACCAAGGTGCATCAGAAGATTGTCGTCATTCCACTTCCACCACAGGCTTTCAGTAACTTGTGCCCACTCTGCATCCAAGGCTGTCAAGTCCCACAAAATAACGTAAGACTTTTAGGCTTAAAGCAGCTGAGCAGCTGCAAAAATAACCCCCTAAAAATATTGAAGAATTGGTCCCACTCAGCAGCTGAAAAAATCAGTGTTTGATATTACTTAACAGTTGGGGAAAAACTATTTGTGAATCATAATTAACATTTATTTAACTATTTAAAAGCATGCATCTGCTGTTTGAGGCTTCAAGGAGAGCCAATATGTGGCCTTCTGGCACCATTAAACAGACTAATACTGTTAAATTGGAAGGACATGAGGCAGAAAGCCATGCTGGAATAGTGAATCCTTCGAGGAACTGGTGTAAGTGAGATTGTCTCAGTAGTGTGCACCCCGCGACACCAGGTCTGAACTCGCTGTACCAAATGAGTAGCAGCTACCTCAGGGTAATTAAATGAATGCACAACTCCAGCTCCTGGTGCCACAGCAATTCAAACACCATGACACAAACTGGATTAAAATCCAGCACGAACAGCAACAGACGAAAAAGTTCCCTTCAAACAGCTGCAGAGCTGCTCACGGGCAACTCTACGGCAGTGCCAGCCCAGGGCCAGGTGGCAGCGGGGTGTCCTGATGGCAAACGCTGCGGTGACCTGCGAGAAAGGACCAGAAGCGCTCATCGTTCCTGGAGGAGCCAGGCTCGCCTCCCACGCTGAAGGTGTGGCCAGCGGGACCAGGGCAGTGACTGTCCCCCTGTACTGGGCACTGGTGAGGCCGCCCCTCGAACCCTGGGTTCAGGTTTGGGCCCCTCACTGCCAGACAGACGCTGAGGTGCTGGAGCGTGTCCAGAGCAGGGCAGCGGAGCTGGGGAAGGGGCTGGAGCACAAGTCTGATGAGCAGCAGCTGAGGGAACTGGGGCTGTTTAGCCTGGAGGGAAGGAGGCTGAGGGGAGACCTTATCGCTCTCTACAGCTGCATGAAAGGAGGCTGTAGGCAGGTGGGGTCGGTCTCTTCTCCCAGGTAACAAGTGACAGGACAAGAGGAAATGGCCTCAAATTGTGTGTGGGACGTTTAGATTGGATATCAGGAAAAACTTCCTCACTGGAAATTGTCAAGCATTGGAACAGGCTGCCCAGGGAAGTGGCTGAGTCACCATCCATGGAGGCATTTAAAAGATGTGTAGATGTGGCACTTAGGGACATGGTTTATCGGTGGACTTGGCAGTGCTGGGTTAATGGTTGGACTTGATGATCTTAAAGGTCCTTTCCAACCTAAATGATTCTATGATTCCATGAAAGCAACAGCAGGTTGGTCAGGACATTAAGTTCCAGAAGCAGACAGATCATTTACAGGCAAGACGCTGAAAGCAAACGTTTTGCCACTTTCTAAATTTCTAATTAGGAAACATTCTTAGAACTTAATCTTTTCTAAATCCTAATTTCCCCCAGGCAATTCCCTCGGCTGCTCTCTGCCCATTTGCCACAGCTAAGGTGTCCCATCGCTGACAGCAACTGGGTCCTTTTTTCACCTCATTCCCACCCACCCACGCAGAATTGGGCTGAGCACCTCACGGGTCCGGTAGGCACAGAGCAACGATGAAGTGGCAGTCAGGGCATCTGGCAGGTAACTGCTGGCAGAGCTGAGCCAAAGATTTTCACCTGGAGAGTGACCCAGATGTGTCAGTTGACCACACAGAACAAAGATCCACAAACAAGAAACCTATTCGGACAGACTGACTCAGCTGCTTTACAGCTGTTGTGTTTGAAGGACTTGGTGATGGGATTAGCATAGATGTATTTTTAAAACTAGTTTATGCACAGCAGATGAACCTGTTAGGGAATATTTTGCAAGGTGCTGAGGAGTGTGAGCAGCCTGTACAATATGCTTAACTAAGTGATTTAAGTCCTAAGTCACTAACTCTTCCACCCTTGCTCTCTGAAGCAACGGTGTTATCAGAGGCTATTTCAGGGGAAATGCACTTAAGTCATAAATACTTCTCGTATCATACTTCACATAACCTGCATCAGCAGCAGCAGAAAAATGAAGGCAATATAAAAAGAAATAAAAGTTATAAAATTTCAGGTCACAAACATCCCCAAATGGATTGTGCTTTCAGAAAGGAACTGTATAAATAGCATGATGAGGGTTCCCCGGTGTACATCTTCGAGTTTTCTAGGATGATGCTGTTCATTTCAAGCGCAAACATGTCCTCAATGCAATCGGCTTGTAACGTGAAATGGGGTCTTTTTCATCAACGCTAACTCATCATGGAGACAGATGCAGCCGACCAAATTCACTGCCGCCCACAGCCTACTGAGGTTCCCTAGCCATACCCACAGCATGTTTGAAGAGGCAAACCAATGCTCTCTTCGGATCAGTTAGGGCAGCTATTCATGGACCATTTCAAATTGAGTTAGGCAGATGACAGTTTTTAAAAGTTTCCGCAAAGCAGTTGCCCTGGCAGGGCTATACCAGCATAGCTAAAACGCACTCCAAACACATGTATGCCACAGAGCGAATGACAAAACAGATCAATACGTATTCTGCCGATTTCTTTGTAGGTTTGTATGAAGTTGCCTGTTCTCAGAAGCGTTCAGGGACTGTGCTGAGAAGCTTTAGAGCAAGTCAGCAAAGTGCCTTTACAGGGCTTTAGCTCTTTACTTTAGACATGGGAGTGCCCATGTTCCCACATGCATTGCTACTGCTACTGTCTTCTAGATGTTAAAACTATGAGATTATAAGGAACAAACAAAACATCCAAAAAAATGCCCCAAAACTGAAGAAACCATTTGATATTGCTTTTGCAAAAATACTTACAACACAGTCCTGGAAGCAATTTCCAAGCAAGCCAACTGCTGCTCTAGACAGTTCACTGGATGGTGTGGCTCAGCTCTTTCATACAAGCAGCACCTACAGTTATATCTAGAAAAGGAAATAAAACCAAAATTCTCTGTGAGCAAATACACAAATAAAGTCATCTTTCTTTTTAAAGCCATAACCAGGTTAAAATTAGCTCTAGTAGGACTCAATAAATTTCTCATGCCAGGTTTCATGTGTGCTGCCCACTTACAGGAATAAGCTCCAAGATGCAGTCAAAGCCCACCTAAGGTGCTGAAGCTGAGAGCAACTGTGCTTGAGAAAAAAGCCCCAAGCCGAGCGTATCACATCAGCGAACAAATGCACACATCTGTTTTTCTCATCTAGTTCTACTTTACAACATTTGCAGGAAACACAAGATGAAACACCGGCGTTAGCGCCAAAAAATATAGGTGATTTCAGCAAGGCCAGGAATTCCAGGCACCAACTTCTCTTTCTCTCTCTTGAGTGGGTGTTCACTTGTAAGTTGTAGACATGTTAGCAATTCAACGAGTGAGAGCATTAATGTTCAACTTAACAGTCATTGTTAGGTTGGGAGGTTATTACTGCTTGTTCTGCTGAAGTGACAGGTTAAAATAGGTTTGTATCTGAAAAGTTGTTTGCTACCATATATATTCCCTGGCTTTTCGTATCAAATAATTTTCTCCCATCATGTCAACTCCTATTGTATGAACCACCACTGCCAGCTCCACTACAGCAGCTGGGATAGGAAAGGAGAAACAGCAAGGGGACAGGCGAGGAAGAGAAAGCACTCAGCCCCCATCATTTCCCTTTGGGCTGCCATCTGATTTTTTTCCCCAGGTATTTTATGTTGTTGAAGTGAGACTTCTCAACAAAGGAGCATGCTTGCATCTGCGGGACACAAGCAAGCAAAGGCAAAATGCATGAGTACAGAGAGGGCTCTACTTCATCTAGCCACTAGACTGAGAAACCCATTAGCTATCAGGCACTACTTGGTACATGGGATGGAGAGTTGTGATTTCTCAACTTTGCAGGTGATATTATTAATGGAAAAACCAAATTTTCAAGGTTGAGCTGACCGGTATGGAGGACAAAAAAAAATACCACCACATGTCGGATTTTTGCAGACTCAGATCCATTTTGTACTAGTAAATGAGATTTTATCCTTCCCTCCTTTGCTTTTTTTTTTTTTTCCCCCTTCTTTCAGGGTAGCTCACAAGCTGCTGACAACTCACACTGTACTAAGAGCTGTTCACACCGCACAAAGTGTTTACCACTCACAACTGATGCTAAAAATTAATTTACAGCACCGCTACAGCAAGCTTTGACAAATTGTCATGTGTTGACACAGTCATAAGTTGTTGGTTAAAAAAAGTAACACTTCCCTCTTCTGCCACCTCATGTTTGAGACCAAGGATGGGCACATTATGTAAAGTTTGAGGGTTTGTAAGCTTCACAAATGTTTGGGCTTCACAAAACAAGCTTGGTTGTGAAAGTTTTTTCTTTTACAGTTAGGCATGTGTTTATTGCCAAAAAAGAGTCTAGTAAGAAGAAAAAAAAATCATTTCCCATCTACCAAGATCTGTGTGTTGTGCAAAACTAGGAGAACAGGCTGTAAAACAAATAACGTTGCATGACACTTGTTCTAGGTAAGATCAGACCAGTGACAAATACCCTGTATCAACTACTCAGAGCTGCAGACAACATCCTCCTACAGTGGAAAGGAAGGGGGGGGGGAAATAGCTGCAAGTAAGAGTTTTAATTGTTCTCAGCTGTCACACAATGTTATCTTAAGTGAACGCATGTATTTCTCTATTCTTCTGTATAGTTCCTTATGGAAAAAAAACAGGCAGTGGCATTCACCAGACAAGGTCCAAACTGATTTCGGTGTACTCAAGATAGTAAACATTAGTCAGCACTCCTGTGTGCCCAGAAGTGGCAGCTCTTAAATTTTAACTCCTCCTCTTCTTCCTCAGGGCAGGACAAACAGACTGTCTAGTTTACACCCTGGAATCAGTAACGGTCACAAAGGTGGTGTCAGCTGAAATGAGCAGTTTTGGTGGTGATGCTAACTTAAAACGTTAGCCCCATTCTAGCCTAAATCAAGGTAAAGAAATAAGGCCAATCATGGAGAGAACCAAACCACCAAGAGACAACCAAGGTATCCATTTGGTCGAGGTGTCAACAGCTTCAAGGTATCTTTGTTTTTCTTGTCTTCTGACATTTAAGTTCCTCTGCACTTCTGCAGAGACACCCGTGCAAGCTAAGGACTGCCATCCAGCAGCCAAACCAAGCGGTCAGTTGGTTTTACCTCCAACATTGTTGATGGTCAGGACAGCAAGACTGCCAACGCAGCAGAGAAAGGCATAAATGACCCCAGGCATAAATCGAAATGCTAGCAATAGTCTGGAGCAGCAAAGCACAGTACTCTCAGCAAAACAAGCACTCTCAGCACCTGCCACATGGGCTTCACGAGGAGCAGTCAAAAGCCACCACTTTATGTTGTGCGCCAGTGACCTGGACTCTCAGTGCCCCAATACCTCTCCCTAAGCTCCACCACCTCTCTGTGTACACACGGTGCAAGAATGCAGAGGAAATTCATTCAGGAAATTAACTTGGCAACACAAGGAATTTATTCTGGTTTTTTCCCCTCTAACACTTGCACAAAGAAGAGATGTTTCGAGTGGTTCCCAAGTCCTGAAGAGAAGCAACGCTGTACCTCTGCAGAACTGATCCACCTGCCCCATGCCTGCATCGGTGCAAGTGTGATCCATGTAATTTCTCCACAAAACTCAAAACACATAACATCAACCAAAAAGAGCTCCTGCAAAACACTAAGGGGGATGAAATTTCACACGGACTCTTCACTTGCTCACACCTCAGACACCTTGTACAGAATTCCTTCATCATCTGAGCTGTTACTCTGACAAATGACGTATCTTACTCTTTTGATAGATCTAATGGAAGAAAAGGACATTTACGTCATTACAGTCAGGCTGGACATTATCTTGTGCTGCTGACTGGCATGACATCATCCATGCTTAGCTTAGATTGCTGTACCTTTAGAAAAGCACTCAAGTGGCAACTCCTACCTCTCTGCTCCAAAGTTACAAAAATTCATAAATATTTTGAGTGCATCACATGAAATGCATTGTTTCACTGGATTTAGTCCAAGAGTCAATAAGGATGAAATAAACATGATTCAACTACTAAGTCAAAAACTTCAGCTGTGTAACTACCCAGAAGATAACACTAATCTTCCTCCACCTTGGTGGAAAACTAATAAAACCTTAAGTTTTACCACAAGTTATCTCAACTGCCCAAATATAATCTCTTCTATATAATCTCTCCTGTACATTTTTACTTCTTTGCTCTATAGAAGGAAACACAAGGAACTTAAACTCCCCGAGTTCTTACTTCGGGATGGAAAAGGCCCAACGCATCCCCACTAACCCAGTGGGGAACACTATTAGGAAAAAAGTGGGACTTGAGGTTTTCTGTTTGGTTTTTTTTTTTTTCTTTTTTGAGAAAAAGCATCTATTTACTTGTGACAAGCTCCTTCTTGATGGCTCCAACTTGTGAGTGTGAAGAATCCACCCACAAGCAGAAGGGCGTCTCTTGCCAAGTCCCTTGTGTGAGCTTGTGCCTGCTCGAATGGACGCAGGACCAGCGCAGGAAGGGCCAGCACCAGGGAGAGGCAGACCCAGGATCCCCCGTGGCCTCCCTGCACCACAGCTCTCCGCTCTGCCCTCCAGCTTTTGTCATGGGGAGGACAGCAGAACCTTGGCCAGGCCCACAGCCGCACTCCCTCCCATTGCTATTTTCTATGCCCTGCATAAGAAAACCATAAAGATGACACTTGCCCCTGCGAGCCCTCACCAGGATTTCAAAAGCAAAAGGGAATATATGAAGCCATCCTGCTGTCTTGATGATGCACACATGCAATGAAAGGGATAAATATATGTATTAAATATATATATTGAATATATATACTAAATATGCACTGGGTAGTCGCTGCCTGCATGAGATGCAGACTGTGTGAAACAAACGCCCCTGGTTAGAAATTAAAAAACAAAAGGAGGGTTGCAACTTTCTTACTCCCTGGGCACCACCCTTCCAGCCGGCGAGGACAGGATGCTAACCCCAACGCTTCAGAGCTGCTGGGGTTTAAAGGGCCTCTCCTCTCCTCTTCCCAGGGAAGTGGCACCAGTGACTAACTACAATGTGGGCAATTTTCCTGTCTCTGCCTCACGCCTGTCTTCACGTCACTGCAAAGGTCACCACGTCCTATCTGTTACGCTGAGGTCTGCCACCCACCAGCAAACAGGGAAGCAGCTTATCTGGACAGCCGGGCAGGACCTCCTGCCAGCCTTTGGGGGCGGGGGGAAACCTTGCAGCTCTCCTCTTGGCACGGGGGCGTGCTTCAAAAATGGTTCCAGTTCTTAAACCTTAAGAAGGGACTGAGATCCTCAAATTGCCTTGAACTGGAAGGATCTCAGCCTGCACCAGCTTTGCACAGCAAGCTTTGCTCAGCAAAGCCCAGGCCCTAAAGCTGTTCCCCTCACAGGAGAGGCAGCAATGGGAAGTGCGAATGAAACTGTTCCCCATGAAACAGTGGGAAAAGGCATCAGATCTTTGTCCGTGCCTCTCTGGAGCACACCTTGTGCTTCCAGCCCTTTCAAGCAGAAGAAACTTGGTGGCCCTATGAAGAGTGTAATCACCTGAAAGCCAGCATCTGTGTTCCCCCTCTGCCGCTCCGTCAAAAAGGACATGCAAGGGCCCCTCAGGAGGCAGGCTGGGAACTGCCTGCCCCCCCCAGCATCCTCACACACATGCATATGGGCATCCATCTCCTCTGCTTTGCTGTTTTTTCTAACTGTATACACCAATATATTTTGCATCACTTTCTTAGCATTACATCTATCGTATGGTATGTGACAATCAGTGCCAGCATTACCCAAAGCATTATCACACAAGCATGTAATTCACTGGAACGGGACTTTCTTCTTCCTCAACTTCTTATAGCCAGTTTTGTCAAATAAATCCATCTGACTTCTTGCTTGACTTGTGTCTACTCAGATCAGACCTTTACCAAAGCTAGAAGCATTTTATTTCTAACAAATATATTCCCATCCTCCCAAATCAAATCTCTACTTCTGGCTGAGACAATGTCATTCAACTTTTACTGTAGTGCAATGCTTCCAAACAAGTGACCTTAAAAATTCAGTTAAATGGCAATGCACAGCTGAAGGCCTCCAGAGGTTTATTTGTCACATGGCAAAAATCACTCTTTGTATGGCATTTGTATAAATGACTACAGGATTCTCTGGAGGCCAGAAAGGTAACTAGATAACAAAGAAAATCATGTCAAGTTTTATGAGTACTTCAGCAAAAATGTTTAAATCAGACCACGTTGGTTAGTATATTTTGAAATCCTCCTACCTGCTCCATGTGGTGTTAACTTGTGCGTGCAACCCAGTCACAAGTCAGGGGAAAGAACCAGCTCGAGAGTTTTTCAGAGATTAGTCCCACCTACAGCACTGCAGCTGGAAACTTTGCTTGACGTTTTGATCTACAGTGATTTCCACAGTAGAAATCACTGCAGTAAAGGTACCAGTCAAAGTAGTTAACTAGCAGTGTACGAGCCATCTTTTATTTTATATCTGCTAATACAGACAACTCAATGAAAAGATGAACATACTCCCCATGCCCTCTAGGGCAATTTTTTCTTTATGGGGTGTTCAAGGAGCCACAACCCCCTTTATCAACTCTTTGGTATTTTGCCCAGAATTACAAAAGCATCCCGGTTTTGGGAGATGCTGGGCCGCAGTGAGGACATGCTCAAAGTGCTGTCTGTTCAGCAACGTGGATGCCAGCATGGGTATAAGCAAAAATTTCATTCAGCACAAAGCAAAGCAAGACCAGGACACAAGGATCCTAAATTAATCCAGTTCCTGTCTTCCCAATTACTTCCCCCACCACTGGAAAGACTTTGGTTTGGATTTTAGTCAAGTCTGGTTTACAGTGCTCAACTTCGGCTGTCAAAAAAAAACCCCTCAACCCTGCTGGAATGCCTTACTCATTACGCAGCCTTGCAAAAATTATTAGCTACGTTACAAGGCATTTCCCTTTGGGGACCAGAAGGGGTGAAGAAAGAGGATGAAGAGTGACAGTTTGTGGTTTCTAATGCAGCAGCAAAAAAATAAATAAGTAAGAGGAATACAGGATATAATGTGTTTACATTTGTCAAAACAAGTTTCCTGGAGACACGGAGGGTTCGTGCTGCTGAGCTGTCACTTCTGCTTGAAACTGCTGCCTCATGCTATCAGGAGGTCACTCACTGACCTACTTTCTGATAGAACTGAATTAATTTGCTACTTCTGTAAACAAACCATTTTTTTTTTTAACGGAATACTGAACAAACCTATAAAAAGCTGCCTTTTATCCAACTTGAAGCTTCAACTGATGCTGTGCAAGGCTATTACACACCCTGGCAGAGGGCCCACTGTGCTTCGTCTGCTTATTCTTTTGGAAAAATTTGTACAGAATATTTTTAAAGAGTTGGCGCTGCAAATAACATCTTTCCTTTTTGAACTCCTACACTACACTAATACCAGCGATATAACCCACTACGGACAGTAACAGAGGCTAGCATTCAAATATGCTGTGCTTTGTCTAGGCTGCTCCTGAAATAGATGCCTACCGCAACAGGATTAGCTACCCAAATAGAGAGATGCATGGCACAATATACTTACAGGTTTAAAACACAAAGTTATTAATAGAAAACAAGATGAGTAGGTGAAACTTATAAACTAAACATCTATTGATCTGATCAACCCCTGCACAAAGCCAGTTAACAAACATCTGTGCTCACCAGGAGATGGTGGTATGGTAAGAGCACTTGCTCTAAAGCATTATACTCAGAAAGCCAAGTGGCAGAAGTGGTAGCAAAAGAGATACCACCTACTTGCTCTCTTTGCTTAATGGCTACAAGCACATAGCTCTAACGTCACTACACAAATCCTTTCATTAAAATAAAACCATGGTTGAGGGTTTCACAGCTCTTCCAAATCCTTGGACCGTCAAAATATCAGAAAGTGACTCTTGAAATCATATGCAGCAATGTCATAATTGAAAGCTTCACTGCTGGGGTGGACTTATCTTTCCGGGTTTCTTGTGGGTAGCAGCACTGCTGTTTGGAAACAGAAAAGCAGTGTACCGATTCCATGAAAGCATGGTCATACTGCATTAAGGCTCTGGACTAATATTTGGAAGATGAGAACCCACAACCCACACTTGCATCAGACCTCTTCAGCAGCTTGGTCTGATACATTCACGTCACCCTCCATCTGCAAAGCGAAGAAAAGGATCTTCGCCAAGTGTTTGACTTGCTTAGTACCAAAACACTGTGGGTGAGAGTCATAGCATCATTCAGGTTGGAAAAGACATTTAAGATCATCAAGTCCAACCATTAACCCAGCACTGCCAAGTCCACCACTGAACCGTGTCCCTAAGCACCACATCTGCACGTCTTTCAAATACTGTAGGGATGGTGATTCCACCACTTCCCTGGGCAGCCTGTTCCAATGCTTCAGCACTCTTTCAGGGAAGAAATTTTTCCTGACATCCAATCTAAACCTCCCCTGGTGAAACTTGAGGCCATTTCCTCTCATCCTACCGCTTGTTACCTGGGAGAAGAGACCGACCCCACCTGCCTACAGCCTCCTTTCAGGCAGCTGTAGAGAGCGATAAGGTCTCCCCTCAGCCTCCTTCCCTCCAGGCTAAACAGCCCCAGTTCCCTCAGCTGCTGCTCATCAGACTTGTGCTCCAGCCCCTTCCCCAGCTCTGCTGCCCTGCTCTGGACACGCTCCAGCACCTCAGTGTCTGTCTGGTAGTGAGGGGCCCAAACCTGAACCCAGGGTTCGAGGGGCGGCCTCACCAGTGCCCAGTACAGGGGGACAGTCACTGCCCTGGTCCTGCTGGCCACACTGATGCTGACACAAGCCAGGATGCTGTCGGCCCCCTCGGCCACCCGGGCACACTGCTGGCTCATGTTCAGCCGGCTGTTGACCAGCACCCCCAGGTCCTTTCCCCCAGGCAGTTCCCAGCCACCCTTCCCCAGGCCTGTGGCGCTGCCTGGGGCTGGTGTGACCCAAGGGCAGGACCCAGCACTGAGCCCTGTTGGAGCTCATACAGTTGACCTCAGCCCATCGATCCAGCCTGCCCAGCCCCCCCTGCAGAGCCCTCCTGCCCTCCAGCCGATCAACACTCCTGCCCAATTTGGTGTTGTCTGCAAACTTACGGAGGGTGCACTCAATTTCCTTTGCGTTTCCCTTGGGTCCAATCTAACAATAGTGGAGGCAGCACGAACAGCCATAATACAAGACAACTATTGGTATCACAACAGATTTATGATCACTCGAGTTCCTGGACTTGATGAGGCTCACGTTGCCAAAGATAACTATACCAGACCCAGCACTTGCAACTGCAAGTGCACTTTTGTCAACCTTCTTAG
This sequence comes from Falco peregrinus, assembly GCF_023634155.1. Classification (NCBI taxonomy): domain Eukaryota; kingdom Metazoa; phylum Chordata; class Aves; order Falconiformes; family Falconidae; genus Falco; species Falco peregrinus. The sequence continues at coordinate 87,311,319 of NC_073727.1, forward strand.
CTTTTATCTGTGCATATTTACAAGCCCTGAACCTGAAGTTCAAATAAATCCAATAATTCACTCAAATCCACCAGGAATTGAAAACATTAGGGAAGTGTCAAGATGTCATCGAGCTTGTTCTGCAGAAAATAGCACTTTATAGTTTCAGAAAGAAATAGACAAGGGAGCTATTTAACGAGATGGTGGCATATTGAAACATGGATAGATAAGTAATTAATAGTTACCTTCTCTAAGTGAAAACTTTTCTGAGTGAAAAATCAGTTTATATGAAAAACTACAAGTCGATTGCTGCCATTTTTGGGTGGATAAGAACTGTCACACGTGTTATCATCTCCATTACCATTAAGGATTCCAGTCCTTTAAGCAACTCACAAAGACCTTCACATAAAACAGCATGTGGGAAGCAAGGAACTAACAGAAGGAGACACCAAAGAAATGTTGACGTTCGTAACTAGAATGCTAATGAAAAATGTTACCAGAAATCCATGAAAATGGGAGAGAACTTCTGCCACGAGAAGTCAAAGCTAAGGCAACAAGTTCATTTTAGTCCCTTAGGAGCAAGAGTAAATGCATGGTTGTATAGGTGCTGGCATTAGGATACAGATTATTGGACAAATAACCTCTGCATGCTGGTAGCCCAAAACACTTTCCTATTAAAAAGCTGCAATATTTCCCTAGTAGATCACCCAATTCAGAACCCTCTTAACCCTGACATGCAGGTTTCTTTCCCAAATTTCTATATAGCTTAAGTGGAACATATGGCACCTTAAAATAAACAAAACAGGAGAGGAAAAATAGACATGCTCCAAGAAAAAGGAAATATAGACCCATTAATTAAACATTCAATTCTTTTTATCCCTCATGTCTGTCTTCACAGTTTAAAGTCTCTCTCAGTAATCAACCAATTTTGGGATTCAGTGCTGTCATGCCAATCGTGGCAGTACTTCAGTGAAAAAGGCACTGTCAAACATAATGAAGTTTTCCTTCAGTTTGTACCCACACTGGTGCTGCGTACAGCACACATGCTGCCTGGGGGGGAGGTGGGGGACAGGGCTTTACTTGCCCTGGCTCCCAAGGACCACTGAGCAGCAAAGGCACAACGGAATCACACTGATGGCTGAGACTACCATGCCGCAGAAACCATCTTGCAGCCTCCCATACAACGTACAAATAGCACCCTATGGGCTTTGAAACATATTTGAGAATTTTCAGTTGTTTTCTTGTATTTTCTTTCCAACTTAGTGGTGGACTTGGCAGTGCTATGTTAACGGTTGGACTCAACGATCTTCAAGGTCTTTTCCAACCTAAACAATTCTATGTTTCTTTTCCAACCTGCACATGCCTCGGACTAAGGCAAACTGTAAACATGGAAAAATTTCCCAGTACTTCACTGTTACAGCTCAGCTTGCACCTATGGGCACCATTCCCTGTCCTTCACCTAGAGACGCTGTGCACAGAGCACGTGGAAGGACAGGGCAGAGGGGTTCCCCATTGGGAAGGAGAAAATAAGTCTCTCTAATTGGTATTTCTGTTTCTATCAGTTCGTTTTCAGACTGGTCCCACTGGAGCTGGTGTTGTCAGAGAGCAAATAGTAGGCCAGGGCTTATAAGGCTTTGCAACGTACGATAGTCACTGACACAACGAGCGGTGCGTTTGTATCTGCTGACTCAGGCAAAGACGGCAGTACGGCTGTCCTGACTGTACACTGCACCTACAATGCACATTCGGCCGCCTCACCTGAACTCCCTCTGCTTTATCTGTCCCTGGTAAGCTCTGGCCTGGCAGCCGATGCTCCTGAGCAGCTGGCGGCAGCAGCCATCTGAAACCCGTAAATCAGGCTGCTGGCTGCCCGGGCAGGGGCTGTCACTGTGCAGTCTCCCAGCACGTAGTGCAGTGGGACTCCAAACTACTCGGTCTCCGGGCATCACTACAACATAAATGAGGATAAACCAAGTGCCAAAGAAGGGTAAATATTCAGTCCTGGAAAAACGGCATGCTTTACAGCAAACGTGTCACGGCCCAGAGCTTGAAATAGAAATTTATGTGACAAAAACTTCATGATGTGAAAGTCTGCATCAAAAAAACCAGCAAGCTGCACTGTTTGACATCTTGGTTTCCAAGCCCTGTGAAGTCCAAATAGCTCAAATATAAATCTGTAATATCGTTCTCTGAGTAAAACCTATTTTAAACCGATTTTGGCATCCCCTAATAGTTGTAATCAGGATGCCAGCTGTATGGTTTCTTGTCTCCTTCTCCTGGCTCCAACTGGCCGGCAGCAGTGAACCACTCTCCTTGCTCCAACTGCCTGCCCTGCTAAGGAAGCTCTGGCACCTCCACTTCCTTGAGACCAAAAGTGCTGGGTTCCTTCAGCGAGGAGAGCCTGCCTTTGCCACTCCACGGACAGATGAAGAATATCACCAATAAAAATCAGAATCTCCAAAGTTTCAAAAGTTCCCTTTCCATAAAACAAGCCTTAGACAGAGAATAACCAATAATGAGCTGCAAAACCCTTTTTATAGGCACTCACTTGAGATGACCCACATAACTCATCCACTTTGCCACTTACCATTTCCAAACTTACAGCAGTATAAAAGCTTTCACAACCACACATGATCATGTCACTTTTTTTGCTTTATGTATAAAAGCACCTAGTGCATTTTTTAATTTTTAATTAACATCTCCACCAACACGTGGACTGTGATATCCCGTTATGAATGCCTGAAAATCTAACATTTGCCGATCCTGGTTGCTTCTGTGCTTCTCTTTACCTTTGCCACTAGCCTCCTCTGAAACATCTGAGCATGTTTCAGCTTTCCAAACACCAGCTGACCCAGAACTGTGGCTGGAGCACAACCTGCCATTTAACAACGTTTTTTTCCCCTGTGTCCCCAGGCTGCACAAAGCTCCCGTCCTGGTTTCCTACCTGGGAATGCATGATGGGAGGGTAAGGTTAAGCTTTGTCACCACACAGCAAAGGCTACAATGCCTTAAACTAAATAGAACAAAATACAAATAAAAATAAGGAAAGGTCCAAAACAAGTAAATTCCATTTCTCCAGTGCACACTGCAGGAACATACATGTCCGCGGAAGGGATTAGCATACTGCATCTGTGTTGGATGGAGGGAGGGGGAGAGGTCAAGTCAGGAAAATTGGGAAGCAAAACCAGGAATATCTGTAGATAGCACTGCAGAAAGGGGGGGTGGAGGTTTTTTGCACAACCACGGCAAAGCCTGCAGGGACAGGAATGTGCAGGGGAAGCGGTGGGGGTGGGAAGGGACGTTGTTCAAACGGCATTGCTGGCAGAGCGTGAGGTCAGTCAAAGGAGGTCACGTCATTCCTGCAGACAACCCTGCTGGAATTATCCTACTGGGCAGGAGCGATCATCCTTACAGAAAGAGTGCAATGCACGGGCTCGGTCAACCCAAGCGACCCACGACTTCAGCTATGGAAAAACAAATGCCCGAACACAAGGCCGTTCCTGACAAACTGGACACAGATAGACTGCAGCTGCTGAAACATATTAACGGAGTGACATAATATTAGAACATATTTTTATGCTTACTAAGACAACAACAAACCGAAGCCTATGCTGTATTTTCGGCACACTAGCTCAAACTATCTTTAGACAGGAAAAGTGTGTACGTACAGATGTTCCAGCAAGCATGGAGAGCAGAAAGCTGGAAAAACCACTCGCTCACTTCTGAGCCTTATAAAAAACGCCTGTTCTAAATAAGGGTGGGAGTAAATACATCAGGCAATGCCAAATCAAAATAAAACAAAAGCAGGCAAGAAGCCAGTAGATGGTCAGGGACTAGAGAGGTTTAAGGGCTGCACACCTCCTCCAGCTTCACTTCTCCCAGTAGATGTTTTCAGGTGTTACCCACTCCTGCAGTTCCCCCCTACATTTTACTCCTCCTGCCAGCTCTTTCATCCAGCTTTCAAACTATCTCACTTTCACAGATGCTCTCTTGGAAGCATGATTGAAGCTATAAATTCACGTCTACACATCTGTAACAAAAATAGTTTTTCTAAAAGCTATTCTTCTTCCCTATTGATGGTGACACAAATGATACAGACTTGCTGGCAATTGAGGGGTCTCGCTGCAGCTTTAAACACCAAACAAGACAGACAGCGATGCTCTGCCTCACAAGGATAACAGCAATAATGGATTTTATATATATATACACATATATATATATATGAAGCTGTTATTCTTGGAATCATTTCTGTTTGTGAAGAACTGAAAAATACAAGAAATTGCCTCCAAGCTCTTGTTCTGTGGAACAACAATTATTTTTTTTATGTAGAACATAATTATCACTTCATTCCAGAAAAAACCTTGGAGTCCACCAGTGCAAGAACAGATCTAATTTACCACGATCACTGCTCAGCTTGCAGTAGTAGAAAGATAAGGGCAGCAACCGCATGAAGTACAATTTAGACCTTCCCTGGCAAAACCCCTGTATAAATAGGACACAGAAAATTAGGATGCTTCCACATGAGGTTACGACTGAGACCTGCTTTTAGCCAAAAAACCCCAATGTGGTGTGGCAAAAAGCTGTTACACCTCAGGTACAGAAGGCCCTGGACCTGGAGGGCTTTCTGCCACAGGGAGGACACCTCTGCTGCTGCCCACAGACCTGAGATCCAGGCATAGCGGGGACAGGGTCCCTGCATGCATCTTGCACACATCTAGATGCGTTCTTCCTTGCCCCCCGTGCCTGCATGTAAGGAAATCCTTGGTGCCATGACCAAAGCAAACAATGCTTGCAAGGTCTCTAGAGGTGACCTGAGCATACTAATGGTACAGAAGACCTTGCTCATCTCACAACCTCCACATTTTTCTTAATCCCAAGCCTGCGGCAAAGCAGAAATCCCAAAGCACTGTTCCTGCAAGCAGTGCTTGTACAAGACAACTGTGATCTGCATGAAGGCACATCTCCTTTGGGCTCAACTTGATTTGCCTTCATGGCAAATAAATTAGCCATGGGCAATCGTTGGGTTAACATTGGCACAGCAAAATCCAGGCATGAAGACACGGGAGAAAGAGCACAGCTTTGGGTGATGGAGACAGGCCATCAGCCTGCTGGCAGCAGGGTGACGGGGGAACCAGATAAAAGAAAACAACAATGTGCCAACAGAAGCAAAGAGAGATAGCAAAGAGACTAAACAGACCGATCTGAAAAAAAACCCCACAAAACAAAACAACAAAAAAAAAGCCAAAGGAGGGAAGCTTAGCAGACAGGGACAGCACTTGCGGAAGAAGCTCTACATGGTATTTTTAAAACAAGGGCAGGGAAGTAGGAGCAGAGTTTAGCACTGGACCTGGAAAGGACTGGTCCACCCTGGTGAGTGCCTCTGGCTCCAGGAGAGCCTGAGAGCACTCCCGAGCTCCTCTCCTCTGCACGCACCCAGCACAACAAAGCTCTGCTTGCAATGGGCACGTGGTGCCACTGCAACTACTGCGTGACAGCAGCTTGCCAACCAAGAATTCCCTGTAAATCTAGTGCTGCAATGGTATTTGCAATGATTTTTGTTAAGGTTTTCATATTTAGCAAAGCCACTACTGTTTTTATCGAAATTCACACACACACAGTGCTTAGAGAGAGAGAGGGCATAAAATACAAGCTGAATTGAAAGTTCAGCTGCTTTCAACTGAATTTGTTAGTAAGTTCATCACCATTTTTTGACAGAATAATCTTTCCATGGTGAATTATTTCCACTGGAAAAAATAGGAGACCAACAAATTGCTGGATATAATTTGTGCCTTAAATAATAAAGCAATTAATGGCATTTTAGCAGGAACACATTCTTCTCTCCAGAAATAAAATCCCTATTTCATCTCATCTAAATTGCTTGGTCAGCTTCAAATGAGTGCAATATAAATCTCCTTCCCATACTGCTTCTGTTATCTATGATAAAGGGAAGAGACAGAAGGTAATCCTGTGTTCTGTATTCACTGACACATCATTTTCATGCTACACTACACTGTAATTTATTTCTAATGGGATAAACCTCTTGTAGTCTTCCCGCATTGTTCAGCCACACACACATACCCAACCGGTACCAAGACTGCGGGACTGGCAGGTGCAACACCCAGGGACCATGCCCGGTGGAATTAGGATGTCTGCTGCAAATTTCAGCAGTGTTACAGCTGTGAAAATAAACAGCTAGACTGTATAATTAAGGTACGCTTTTATTCCTTCCCACCCACTGCCTCGTGGAAGCAAGGCAGACAAAGAGTACAACACTTTTCAGTACTTCTTGTAACTGTCAACTAAACTTTTAATTTTTCGTCTAATCAGTTTGAAACAATTCAAGAAGACAAGCAGAGCCAGAAGAAATTAAAAGGCATGGAAGCCAACTGAACCCAAGAAGTCCTTACAGTCTTAGCTATAACATAGATACAAAGGTATCATACAAAGGAAAATATCTTTAAAGCTCTTTCTGCCTTCCTGGTCGAGAGAAATATAAGAAATAAGTAAACCAATGTACGAAAATCAAGGCAGAGCTCTGAAATGCTAAATGTATTACTGTTGCTTACAAACATTTTCTTATTCTTTTTTCTTTTTTTTCTTTTTTTTTTTTTTAAGAGAAGATGAAGATGATAAAACCTGTGGCTTTAGGTTTATAAAAGCTTTCTTCAAATTAAAAAGGTCTGGACCTTGGGCCAAACTGAGGAGCCAGTTATTCTCGATGCAATCCTGAAATGGCTAGGTGCACACAGAAAGCTAGCTAGAATGTTCCTGCAGAAATCAATATATTTTTAGAAAAATAGCCATATTTATTTGTAAAACATTTTTATCTGTTAAAATGTACAAGACTACCATAGTATACTTAATCTGCTGCCAGTTAATAAACGCTATTACCAGGTACCACCACTTAAAGAGACAAGAATCTCAGTACTACCATGCCTTTCACACCTACCTCTCTGCTTCAGCTGATCACTGTGCTGACATACAGAGTGCACCTCACAAAGTAAAATACTATCTAATTAGCTGTCTACTGCTTATCCAGCCACGTCTACAGACCCACCACCCCAGCTGTTTACAACCGGATTAATCTCATCTGATTCAGATGCAAAGTAGAAAGTTGCAGCCAAAACAGTCATCTGTCCAGATTTCCTTTCTCATCGATACAAAGTGACAGTCCCTTCCAGGGCACATGTCACACCAGTTCAGGTACCCATCTTTTGAGGAGATGAGCAAACCCCTTTGCTGCCTACAGAAGGGCCCAAGAGCTCCGCTGTGGCCATCTGCACCTAGACAAACCCCTGCTCTAAAAGGGGCTGGCAGTAGGAGAGCTGGCTCTGGTCTCCTGGGCTAAGGTGGCTTGCAAAAGCGTTTCAGCAGCTTTGCCATTTCTGGTGGGACTGGGGTCCTCTGTGCACCCTAAGCCCCTGGGCAGGATGACAATAGCAAGAGCAAGTCTACAGAGAAAGGGTAGAAGAAACGTAACGCCGGGCACCGGCTGTGGGGTTGCAGCTGCTTTATACTGCTTCTCACTGCAGATTATGAATCTGCCCTGTTAGCTCTGGTTTACCAACAGTTCACGCTTCAAAAATCTGACAAAATACCCCAAAGGCTAACTCCTGCTGAACTGTCCCTGCTGCCACGACCAATTTGTATTACGACTTTGTTCTAGGGATGTGTCTGCAACCACTTATGTGAAGGGCCCAAATGACTTGGTTCAGCCTCTCTGTGCGGGCAGTGCTGCTCACGTCGGCACTGGGTCATGGGGGAAGAGAAGCCAGCTCAAGAAGGCTGGCTACCAGTTTAGGAAGGTTTCCAGCTGAGATCCTGCAAGAGAAGCTCCCTGCAGAAACCGCTGAGCAGCCTCACCAGATGCTCCTGTGGCTCCGCACAGTGCCAGCCAGGGAAGCCCTCGGGCATCCAGAGCTGCCCCCGGCAAGCCCCAGTCCTCACAACTGGCCTCTGCTGCATCCCAATCCACCTGCGGAGTTCAGTGCCAACCTATATTCTGATGTCTGCTGATATCAAAATGTCAAATACAGCAGGTCCCGTGTTCATTTAGGCTCTTCTCATCCAAAACTCCCTCCCAAATGCAATCCAGATGAGCTCCTTGGCGTGGACAGCACAGGCAGCGGCTGCCCTCGCTGTCTGCAGCACCGTTTAGCAGACTGTTTTCAGAAGGGAGCAGGATTATTTTAGATAGACTGCCTTTCACTGAGGTTGGAAAGGGGCTCCTTGATCACACTACCAAGCTCAGACCCTGGTTTCTGAGCATCTCTGGAGAGGGAGGGCAGCGTAACTCACACCACCACCAACATGGGAAAACACTGTGCCTTTACTTAGCCGCTTGTGATGCTTATCGGCTCTCACAGGGAAAATGCATGGCATCGCTCTTGGCTGGCAAACAGATGACTGTACTTTGTCATCCGGTGGCTCTAGACACAAAGGACAGCATCACATGAAGCGCATGGCTCTGTCCACACCTACTGCCACGGCTCACCCTGCTGCAGGGGGGCTCCGCTGCATGAAGAGGGCAGGCAGAAGAAAGCAAACCCTCGAACGTGATGCTCAGTCACAGGCTTCTCGTGACCAGAGGCTGCCGTTATCCTACAAGGCTACCGAGAAAGCCTGCAGGAGGAAGAAACAAAAGGGCCAAACCTAGCTAGCCAGGAAGTTCGTGGTAAATGGCAACAAATGCCCTGGAGGCATGTGCAAGTAAAACAGCGAGATTAAATCCGGGAGGAAGAGGTTGGGATTCTCAGTGGGAACAACTCCACGGCAGAGAGCTTGGGTTTGGCTGCTGGAACTGCCTCCCCAGGCACAGGGCTGGGATCTTCTTGTCTCAACCTTTTAAAGCTAGGCTGGATGAGCAATAATAGAAGGTTGGCAGGGAAAGCGTGAGCAGATGATCAAATAAGCCTTTTCTGCCTTAAATTTCTAACTCTCTGAAAAATCAGCTTCTCATCCAACAGGCTGATGACACTGCCACTAGGAATAAAAATGATGGCTGTTTGTACCCAAGTGTAGATGTCAAAAGAGGAGCAGCAGAGGTGAGGTTGTACAACTGGCCTAGCAAGAGGGGTGCAAACTACTTCAACCCTGATGCACAAGAAGGTGTTAACCTGCAGTGGTAAAAGCAGGGAGAAAGAACAGGGTCTGATAAATTTTCTGTGAAAGCAGAGTTTGCGTCAAGGAACCACAGTTGTAAAACCCAAACAACTGAAGTGCAATTTGTACTAATGAAGAAAGGATATAAATGGAGAGTGGGATGTTATTTTTGTTACCATGTTCTACAGAGTGATCTAAAACTCAGTAACCTCAACACTTTTTACTGTAGTAACTGCCATCGTCTAGTACACCAAATGAAAAAAAACCCACAAAACTGTATTAAGTCAAACCTGGAAGCACCCACACATGAGGAAGGTAAGGGCTAGCGTTGACCTCTGAGGATGATCTGTAGGTAGTTAACATCATCTTAGGTCGCTTTTAAATAAAGCTACAAGCAACTTCTTTACTCCCAGTGCAGTGTGTGAAACACATGCTTTTTTCCTATTTCCACAGCAACTTGCTTCACCTGCTAGCCCCTGCGGATGACTGCGAAACCAGAAAAAGTAGTGTACTGTCCACTGTTCCTAATTAAAATCCCATAGTCTTGTGGTCAGAGAGCTCTGGAGAACTGGCAGGGTCACGTGATTTGCTTGAGGTCAGACAGTAAGAGCAGACACTAGAGCAGAGACGAGATGACGGATCTCTTGGCTCGTGCGTGCAATGCAGCACTCTGCAGCCGGGGCCAGAAAAGCAGTCACAGGGAAGCTCTGGTTCCTCTCAGTAACCTAACCCTAAATAGTTCAAATTTGCAAAGGAGAAAACACCGCATAAGCCCCCCACCCCGCAAGTGAACCAAGAGTAACTTTTCCCCCAAAGCTGTCCTGCACCCACAGATGTTGCTCTGGAAGCCAAGGCAGCTCCGCCGTCTGTGCCGATCTTTAGCCGCTCTCCGCAGTTTTTCTGTATCATTGAGTGCCAGTAAGCGTTCACACTCCAAGTAATATCTCGCCTGACCATTTGCGCGCTCCTCCAGCTGCTCAAGAGTCCATCTGCTCAGGCAGGCTTGCTGGCTTCACTCTGAGCACAACCCAAGTGTTTCCATCACTTACCCTGGAGAAATTGGGGGACACTGGTGACAAAGTGACAGATCTTTGCATTTATGACAAATTCACTCCGTCTGTTACCTAGTATTTCCCCCAGGTAATTACTTCTGGAGGCATGAGGTGTCTGTGCTTTTGGTGAGTTTCCAACACTCACATCCACATGTTAAAATGGAAATAACATCTGAGTGGAAGACTCCTAGTTTGGTCTTTACATTTGTATTTTCAATGACTAATTTTGTTTAAGTTGGTAAACGCAGCTGTTGCCTTGCCAGTTGGTGACATTTCCTTTTGGACTTCCCCACTGGTTGGCGTGTTTCTGCCAAGATATGTAAATTGACTCATTCCTTGTATTCCTTTGCCTTTTAATGTAATGCTTCAGATGGGATTTGCTGAAGGTCTCCTGAGATTTGTTTTCCTAAGTAATTATTAGCTCTGCAATGTCAGATAGTCTTTACTTACATGTTTCTGAATTGTCACTTAAGCATCACATGCTCAGGACGCTGGATCTAACTGATGTAACACTTCACTAAATTATATCTAGCTGTACTTTTTCTCATGGTGACTTGGTCATGTCAACACCAAGTCAACAGCAACCATAAAGAGGTGACAGAACGCACGTCAGTTTTACACCAGTGTTATCCACGACAAACCATACACTCAGCTCTCCACTTACTTCAATGAGTCAAGCTTGTCAAGACTTCGCAACTATTGTAACTACATACTTGAAATGAGTAGCTTAGCCCTGAAAAAGGTAATAAAAATACCCTCCCCTTCTCCCCAAGAATCCCAAACAAACAACTGCATCAGATTGGCAGGTAATCTGCCTCAAGCCAGGGAGCAGGAAAGGCTATCCAAAAATCTGGCCATTCCTTTATCTCCTAAATTGAAATGGATGAACTGAAGCTGTAAATAGAATTTCTGTTTTGTTTTGTCTTTTCATTTTTCATGACCGTACCACTGAGAGGAACAGAACCTTTATTCAACTGTTGCAATCACTTACATCACCTTTCTAGGGTACTTTAACTGGAATACATTATCTCCATCAGTTACATATATTTTTTTTTCATATTCCCGTATTTCTTGAAGAACTCAGCAACTACTCATTCAATCATTTTTCAGCAATGGTCTCTACCTGCAGCTTCTCCAAATTTTGGTTTGAGTTTTTCACATCCACCTTTGCTGTGAGACAGCATCTCTACTTTGGCACTCTCAGTTTCTTTGTGCATTGGGTCTGCCTGAGATGGAGTTACGTTTTCCCCACAGCAGCCCTCATCCTGCTGTGCTTTGTATTGGTAGCTGGAAAGGTGCTGGTAACACACCAGTGTTTCAGCTGCTGCTGAGCGGCGCTGGCGCGGCGTCAGGGCGGTGTCTCCAGCATTGCCCCCTCACCAGCAGGCTGGGGTGGGCAAGACCTTGGGAGGGGACATAGCCAGGACAGCTGACCCAAACGGACCGAAGGGATATTCCATACCATCTGATGTCTGCTCAGCAATAAAAGCTAAGGGAAAGGAGGAGGAAGGGGGGGGGGGGGGGGGGGGGAGACATTCGTTTTTACGACATCTGTCTTTCACAGCAACTGCTATGAAGCCCTGCTTCCCAGTAAGTGGCCGGACGTCGCCTGCTAATGGGATGTAGAGAATAACAGCTTTTGTTTTCCTTTGCTTCCATGTGCAGCCTTTGCTTTTGCTTTATTAAACTGCCTTTACCTTCACTCATGATTTTTTTTCCATCTTATTTTCTACCCCCTGTCCTGCTGAGGAAGGGGGTGACAGAGCGGCTTGTCCAGCCAAGGTCAACCCACCACACTTTGGCAAAGTCATAGTGCTCCTCCCATCATGGTCCTTCTTCTCCTGTCACTAAACAGTTTTCACTTGTTAATGTCAGACAGGCCCACTGTGTGGTGGCACCTTACCTGCTGAGCTGATGCAGACAACAGCGAAGGGGATAGCTTTTTCAGGAACCAGATCGGATTCTTGGGCAAGGCTATCTGTTTATTTCTCTTGGGACCCTCTACTCTTGCTCTGAAACCAACTTTGCTGCTGCGTTTGCTGAACACATTCAGATGTCTCATGTTGGCTTTGGTATTTCCATCCTTGGAAAGCCCACTATTTGGGTTTGCTTAGCTGAAAACCAGTTACATTTTTAGCAACCCATGCCTTGTTCACTTGGTAGTAAAACTGAAGAAACACCTCTCTCGCTAATTCTCCTGCAAAGGTTCTTTCTTCTTGTCTTTTTAGTCCTGCCACAAAAAAAAATAACAACTACTTCTACTGCACATGGAGGTCTGCTGAAGATATGCACTGTGTTTGCCTCCGGTACACTCCGACCACAACAATTCCACCAGCTGCTCTGGGGACATCTTTACACTATACCCACACAACACCAAGAGCCTCGAGAGCACGCTGAGCTCTGCCAGGCCCCGTGTTATGGCTCTGGAGACAGAAGATTACGCTTGGCCATCGATTCCTCCACTCTGTCACCGTCCCTAGCCCCAAGAAGGAAGTCTTCCCATTAGTTAGCAGATGTCAGGCTGAGGAATGTGGTCCAAATCTGCTGACAGCTCTTATCTCATCATAGTAGTTGTCTGTTGGTAACACTGTGTAATTGTCATTTCATGTACTGTGTTTGAAATCTAGTTCAGAGCAATCGACCGCTAATTGGTTCCCAGTCTAGAAGCTATTTTTCTGCCTTGGAAGTCATAATTAATGCTACTCCCTCTGAGTTATAATCATCTTGCTTCATGAATATATTATAGCTTTGTTTTCATTCTTAGATAGATTGCTCTTCATCAATTCCTGGTCACAGACATTTTGCTTACTCAAAGGATTTAACTTAATGTATTCGTCCATCTCTTTCACCTGCACCTCTTTTGTTGTTGCAGCCTTTCTTCCAGTGTTCCAGAAACCTACTTTCAGTGGCTGGTTGGGTTTTTTTCCCAGAAAACTTTCCCTGAAGAATTTCTCAGAGGCTTGCCTGGCTCACGGTTTTCATCAAAGCAGGACGTATCATTTCACCCAAGACGGAATCTGTTACTTACCTGGCACGTGCTTTGCTGGAACCTTGTCATCTTCCTCTCAGTTGCCTCCTCTCCAGGGACAGATTTTTGCCTGAGCCCCAAACAAGCAGTGTTGCGTTACTGCTTTTCATCTCAACCATGTCGTTTGCCCAGTTTGGTTTGGGTCATGAAACTCTACAGCCTCGCCCTCAGCAGAGTTCAGATGCCACCTTGTTTTGGTCGTTGAGTTAGGTGGTACCCATGCACCACCAACCGCTAAGGGAACACAACAGTTTTCCTGTCACCTACGTTCTACTTGATAAGGATGCTGCAAGATGAAAAGATTGCAGAGTACTCACATTTTACAGTAACAGCAAGCATTTCAATACCTGGCTTAAAAAAGAAACCACATCTTCTACCTCAGAAGCAGCTGTGTTCTGTGAATTGTTCGTACCTTCTTCAGCATCGCATTTTGCATTGCCTTCCTCCCCTGTCCCCAAGCACACTAGTATGTTAGTAGTTATCACCGCTCAAATCTTATGCAGGTTCACGTTAGGACTCCCTAAATACAGTGAAACACAGAAACTTAACACCTACCAGAGCTGGGAGAAAAAAAATCCAAAGAATTTTTTTTTTGGCTACTGAACTAGCTTATATTCTTCTATACTTATGGTGCTATTTGGTTCAGCAGATGGAGAATGAAAAGGAAGGTCCCTTTTGCCAACAATTTATACTAACTCACGTGAGAGATGTTATCTGCACTTGGGCCCCACGTGACAAAGTCTTTCTGGACCTGACAGTGGGTAAATTGGAAGGGAAGAGCAGTCTTTGCACTTGGACGGCCAAGCCACAGACCTGACATATTAACATTCAAAAGCTGGGATTCAAGACAGAGCCAAAACAGGCCAGCAGTGTTGAAAAAACCTGCAGTTCACCATGACAAAAAGCCCAGACCTTCATGCAGACAGGCTCCACAGAGGGGAGAAATTTAACTCAGATGACCAGTACCTGGGGCTTGCTAACTTACTTTTTCAGAGTAAAACTGGGGGAAGGGGGGGGAAAGGATACTCATTAACTGAACAAGAGATGCAGAAGCCAGACCAAATCAGGATGTTACGAGCTGCTCTGTAAAACTGCAGGATGGTCAATGGATTAGATCAGTGCACTACCTGCACTGGTGGTGTCATCCTTGGCACCAGCCAGGTTAGTGAATGGGGCAGGAGACAGGGTGGAGAGAGGGAAGACGGAAAAAAAGAGTTCAGGGTTAAAACAGAGTCTTCTGCTTAAAAAACGCGACAAAAAATGCTATTATCTGAGATATTTGGAAATCGGCATCAGCCTTTTAATCTTGCCAAATCAAGACTGAAGACACAAACACTGAAGACGAAGAGACGTTTGGAAGAACGTAAAAACCAGAGACAACTTAATGATATTTGCAGATAATCCGCTCTCAAGTAGTATAAATATAGACTGAGCAAATGTAGCAAACGTATAGCTTGCCTTAAAAAAGACAAACCATCCGCATTTCACCTCTTCTTGTTAACACACTGTAACAAACAGCCACATAAAGGCTAAATCAAACAACAAGGGACCCAGGTTGCGTTAAAAGCCTTGTATAACCCCAAGCAACTTTGTGCCTCAGCTTACACACATGTAAGAGCTGTGTATACTGCAATAAGTGCCTGTAAGATGGGTTCAATTAAAATTTGGTGGTAACAGCACCGTTCAGTGTAAAACAGAAGAATTAAGTAATTTTGGCATTTGCAGTTATCTGATACATCGTTTCTCCCTAGAAAACACAGCTTTTTCCAAAGTACAAAGAGCATAAAAAGTGTCCTGTGTTTCTGAAATTGAAAAAGACTCTTGAATCCACTTGTTCAAATCCAGACTTTAAAATGCCCTAAGCAACTCCCCATGACTTTCTGCAATGCAGACCACCACGCTGCAGTTATCCTCTGCTGAGAAAGAGTGAACATCAAGCAGATACAGGACAGCACCGGTACCCGTCTGTGCTAACTCCCCACCAAGTCTCCGGGAAAGGACTTCCAATGTACTTTTTTCCTAGCGAAGAGCAGGTGTCTGAGTAAACACAGGTGTCACAAAAATCTGCAGCTATTAGGTCTCAAATGAAGAGAGGAGGAAGTTGAAAGAAGACTGAAATGACTATTTCAGATGTGCAAGAGAACAGCTAGCTTCTGTTGCCCCAAGTAATTACGATACTGCTTCATTTGCTTTGATTAAGAATTTTAATTTTGTGATACCTAACTTTCTTTGCTTGGCCTTACAATGGCTAGACAAGAAATCTCTGTGTGACTGTGCTGAAGTTTAGTTTCTACCTCTTGACAATTAGCCCTCTTTGACAAAGCACATTTTAGTATTATCTGTGCTTCCAGATAAGCCAGGCTGCCACCACAACGCTCCATCAAGGTTGGGTTTGTTGTCAGCTTTTGATTTTATTGCTTGTGAAAAAGCAGTAAGTGCAGACATGAAAAGGCAAGAACTGAAGCATCAGCCCAAACAGGAATGGGCCCCAATGCCTGTTCCCAAAAGCAAGCACTTGAGATACTTGGGAAGCCTGGAGAACACCCAAGGTCACCTCCTCCCGAGTTTAACTCCTTCACTTCTGTACCTCTCTTGCCTTCCATTTTAGCAGCTGCTGAGCAGACAGAAGAAGAAATACTTGGGGGGATGAAGACTTCCTTGCAGAACATTTTTGTTTCGTTCTTCATTAGTGGGTGGGCGACAGCCATACATAGTGACACGGGTGAGCACATGAGGGTTTGACGGAAGACAAGCATGCCAACATTCATTCCCAGGAGGCTCAGTCTCACTTATGTGATGCCCACGTTCACACTGCAATCACAACTGCACCAGCTACAGTTTTCCTTTCTCACAGGACAGTTGTTAAAGATATCCTAAATGCCAACCCCACCTCCCATTATCCCAAGTCCTCTGACAGCAGACTCAAACTCAGGATCGTTTATAGTAACAGAGAGCTTTACCACTAATATAATCTACCAAGGAAGTACTTTTCATTACGTGTTTTAAAATATATGTTGGTCTGATATATTAGCCTGATTACTTATTCCTTATCAACTCCATAAAACAACAGCACTAAAGAAGGCCAGCAATACAGGAGCTTTTGATGTTTGCAACTTGCTTACAGGATACAAATCTAAGAGACAGCATCATTGCATCAAGAAATGTCACATCAAGGTTTCCAGTAGCTTCAACATTTCCCATTTCATTAAATGAAAAAGGGGGTGGAGGAAGGAGGAAACCATATTTCTGCTCCACTTACTTGACGAATGCAGGAAACTGTGTACAGAAGAGATCATCTGACACAACCTCTCTGAATCTTGCTGAAACACACAAACAAAGCGATATCAACCCAGACAAGTAGAATTTGCTTCCATGGTTTAGGCAAATGGTTTAAAACCCAAAAGTTTCTGGATACCTTGGCTGAATGCTTCCAAATAACAAATACCTGCATGCAAGCATGCTTGCCAGTAAATAATAGGTTTCAGAATTCAGTGCCTATCTATCTACACCACTTCAGTCTTTCAACAGATTAACTCCGTATGACAACTTAGCTACAAGTCTCAGCCTGGAAGCATTTCCCTTCCCCCTCCACCTAAATCACAGTCAGAAATGCTCTGAAGGAGATTAGGGAGACACTTTTGCAAAGCACAAAGCACTGACCTAAATGTATTCCCATTTAAGTGGGTGGAGGTTCTAAATTTGACTGAAACAGCAACGTTGGGTCCAGCCCTTTGTGTTTTTCAAGATCTGTGTAAGCTTTTAAAGCCTCTCACGGCATTTAGAGCAGGTTTCACCATCTCTACAAATGTTTTCTACTCTTAGCCTATTTTGCTATAAACATACTGACAAATTGCACATACATACATTCTGCTGAATCTAGAGAAATGAAAGGTTTTGTGCTTCACCTGCTAGCTCTGAAACAGCAACAGCTGCAGGAGATGCTCTGGCTTGTGCCAGCATTTGGTAGCGGTACTCCAGCGTACGAGAGGGATGGCTGCTTCATCAAACAACATGCTCTGTAAGCTTTTACATTAGGCAAGATCCCAAAATATAGGCCAGCCACATTTCTTATTTTCACCCATACAACACTGTTAAATCAATGGGATTTGCATGGATTAGCAAAGGACAAATTAGCCTATTTTAGTAATGATAAAATGACATTAAGATTATAACCCATCTCACACTCCCAAGACTAATTACTTCCTGACTCAATGTATGGGAAGGCTCTTTCTGCCTAAAGAGAGTTATGTCAAATGAAAATAAAATGGGGTTTTTTTTCTTTCTTCTTTTCTCTGTTTTAGACATGATCTATTTTAAAACTGAAAGAAGTAATCACTTCGTTTTCTTTAAAGAGTGAAAAAGGAGCACAGGCTGCTATGCCGCTTCATTAGAAGAAACATCAGACTTGGAGGCTGCTGCCCGCTCACTGAACCCTGAGCTATGACATCACAGCTGGCCGTGACATAATTCCTTTCGGAAGACTGAGCTCTCTTACACGTCAGTGAGGCTGCTGTTTCCCCCAGCTGCTCCTGAGGTTCTCACACACGAATAAAAGTGCCTCTTTGGGAATATTCAGATAAAATATCACTGAGGTTTTGAAATAACCAGAAAACATGTTGTGGTATTAGTTCTGCTAGACATTATGAAATTTTAGTTTTTATCAGCCTCTGCAAGGATGAATTTCCCAGAACGAAGTAGCTGGGGTCTCAAAATGATCTGAAAATGAAAGTTTTGTTGTCCTCAAATTAGAGCTCTACATCCCCCTCCCCGTGCTGAGATATGTATAAAAAAGCTAATCTGAGGGCAGCTCACACATTGGTTTTAAAGGGACCCAAATGCAAAATGGGCTGAAGGATGCCTAGGATGATGCAGAGAAACCACACTTTGCATGTGTGGGGACACAACCGCCTCAGTATCATCTAAGGAGCCAGGACCCACAACAGCCACCCCTCTGTACACTGCTCCTGGAGCACGGCCACCACAACCAGCTCTGCCCAGCTTAGCCTACAGCTACAGTGGGTTACTCCAACTGTAGCTGCTGACAAGCGAAGGGGTTATTTGCTTTTAATACAGTGAAGATTACTAAAAGCAAAAGTTACTGACTCAGAGACCATGTGGACACTCATTCAGCAGCCGACCTTCCAAACGTTTGTCCTGGAGTGCTGGCCCAGGGCTGCACCCCAGCTGCACCCACAGGCTGGGGGGGGGTCCCAATGCAGACACAGCTTAGTGATCCCAGGGTGGGCGACTCTGACAGCATCCCGAGCTGAACCCATGGCTGTCGTGCATCAAGACTGAGGATTTCCATAGCATTTTCCTCCAGAAGGCAGTTTATTCTGGCTGCTTTGTTTCAAGCTGCTCATATCCATCACTCCCTGCACCCTCAGCAAATGCAGGGCTGGTTTACAGCCTCTGTCCTAGGGACTGCATCTCAGCAAGTTTGCATACGTGCACTACAGTTTAAGTACTTTGGGACTGCTCAAGAGTGAAAAGCATAAAATGCTAATGTATTACTAGACTCCTACAATATTTTTAAATAGCATCTCCGGTATATGCAATTATTTTACAAGCCAGTCAGTGTTCCATGACACCAAAGATTTTTTTTTTATCTTTTAAAGTTTAAATATCACAGAAAAGTGGGTGTTGATAGGATCTGCCAGCAGCACAAACAAAATGTACAAATCCAGACTAGAAATGAAATGATCTCTCCACAATGGGGAAACTGAGGCAAAGCGATGGGGAAAAAATCCACAATATACAGCAGCTTAAAAGTATTGAACAAGCAAGTAGAACAAAGATTTCAAAGCACATTTGGACATGCCCTTCTACAGGCAACATGTCAAAAACACCACTTCTCCTCCCCTTCTCCTTGACAGATGGTCTGACTGGGCCCGAAGCCACACCACCAAGCTGTGATCCTGGCAAAACCTACAAGGTAAATAAGGTTGGGCACAAAGTGCAACTGGATGGGAGGCATGTGAGTGCAGAAGGATAAGATGCCGGTGATTTAGCAAGCAGCACAAACTGCTCTGAAACAATGCACCGGCGCAATGCCAAGAGTGCTCTGGAGGTAAACGCTACATAGCCAGGGCTGTATCCATGTCCAGTTGAGGCCCTTGTATGTTTAAAAGGTTAAACGCTTCAAATTTCCTGAGCAAATCCCAATTCTGTTCATTTTTCTTCAAGCAAGTTGGAAAAAAACGAGGGGAAAAAAAAAAAAAAAAAAGAGAGACCAAAACCTCAATTATCCAGTTAACATTTAGCAAATTTTGTTTTCTTCTGTGCTCTTAGTGTGGCATGACAATGCAAGAAAGTGATACCATGCTCTTTTGCAAGACAGGATATATTTCATGAGTACCAAGCCACCTATATGTGTGCTTTGTAAGAGCAGCTGATTCCCTCAGCACTAAAAAACACTGAGAGGATGCCAAGTCACATTATTTAGGCATTTTCTTTTGTTTTAGCATTGAGTAGCGGAACCAACTGCATAAGACCCAATCAATAATCAAAGCCAGCCACCGCCAGATGACAAATCTCTCTGCTTCTGCAGGTTTAAATGTCAAATTACCAATGCCATTCGAATTCTGGTTCACTTTTAACTTCAGATCAAAGCTAACATAGCTGGGAAGACAATGCTTTCCACCCTCCCCGCCTCCTCGCTGCTCTGAAATCATCTGTCTCCAAGCCAGAAGTCTAAATGGAGTGTAGGGCGAGTTCAAAACAGAGAAGGTTGATGGGAGTCTACTGCCAATTCCGCTCTGCAGTCACAGCTTGCTCCCACAGCTCCATTAGCTGCCTGCAATCAAGGGCGGCCGACTCAGTCCTGCTTGCTGTCCAGGTTTAATAGGTTCAGCTAGTTAATGAGCAATGGCTAGATTGCATTCCAAGACTTCACATCATTCACAAAGCAATTAAGTGTACACTTCTTGGTCTCCTCCAGGAGCCCAAGAGGAGTGCCTTGTTCCACTGAGACCGTAAATGCAAGCCACAATTTTCAAAACTGAATAGTGTGACACAGTGGGAAACCGTCAGAATATTCACCTTCTCTAAGTATCAAGCTGAACGCACCGTTCCTTTTCCGCAAGCCTCTGAAGCCTCCCCTTACCTGTACACCGCTGAATTATAGATTGATCTTGCCAGATGAAACCAAGAGCTGTAAGCCACTGGGAAGCATCTCAGTGAGCTGCTGACAAAGCAGGCTAGGGAGCCATCGTGTTAACGAAACGGAAAGTATTTAATTTGAAAGCCACTGCAAAGGCAGGGGTACTATTTACATGTAGACTTTTCACACGCTCCCAGCAGAGGACTAGCAGGCATCTTGCAAACAACAAAACACTTACCCTCAGACTTACGAAGCTCAGAGCTAAGTGACTTAAGCCTTGGGCATCCCTCACAAAAACCAGACCATGTCCCTGGAGGACAAGACTACCTCCAAGGGCAGAGCTGGGGAAAAAGCAAGCATTTTCTTTTGGCTCACACAAACCCATTCACTCCTCGTGCTCCTGCACTACGTTACCGCCGTTAACTTATATACCATTACTGCTCTGATGCACCTTCCAAACGTTTGCGCCTTTTTAAGCTCTCAGTTCCAGGACAAACATCCTACTGTTATGGGGAGGCGATTTCTCTGGCGGTATAAAGGATCCTCAGCCTTAAGCGGGTGATTCACAGTTGGACCAAAGATGGATCTTCAACATGTTCTGAAAGGACAACTCCTTACATGTGCAGGCTGCCTTCTCCAGGCTGTGCGGCTGGGAGAAAGGAGTCCTGCTGGCAAGGACCTCTTTTCTTTCCACGAAGGGACTGAAAAGACACGCTATGTCTGACACCGAACATTGAGAGCCATGATCACAGAGCTAGTTAGTAGATGGCAGCCACATCTAGAGAACAAGGAAAGAGAGGTGCTGGTCATACATTCTTCTCTCCTCATCCTACATGCAGCGCTCACGTATAAGACTTACGGAAGCCTGGATACTTACTGGTTTATAACACGATTGCTAAAAATAAAAGAACAACAACAACAAAATCCCCAAACACTCAAGACTCCTTTACAACCTGTTTCTGTAAAACAGGAATCAAAAAAATCTATCTTAGACAAAGGGATCTTTTGAATTTTTAAGGATCGGATTGCCCAATCACTAAACCCACATGGATTCAGTTTCTCTGAATGAAGACACACAGAAGTATTCACTACGTAAACAGGAGATGAATTTGGGGGGTGTGTGTGTGTGGAATTACCCCTTCACTCATTTACCAAAAAACTCATTGCTAAACTTTAAAAAAAGACACAGTAACACAGACCGGTCTTTTTACTTTAAATGCAAAACCTTGGTATGGAAAGGAAGCGCAGCTGAAGAGTTATGTAAGTTTTTTCTTCTATTATTCTCCATTTCCTTTGCGCATGCCAGTCAAAACTATAAAATACTTGTGGGAGAAACGCAGAAGGCACGGTTTCACATTCCAGAAGATCTGTTTCCATGTGCTGTGTACAAGCTAGGCGACCACCCAGGAAAGTCAGGCAAACACGATTTGGCTCACCAGTGCTGCAATCACATGCCAGCAGCCCTTCTCCATCAGTGCTTTACACTGTACTTACTATGAGAAGTAACCACCAAGCCTTACCAGCAGCCGAGCCTGTGGCAGGATCACCTTTATGCCTGCTCTGAAACAATGCTAACAAGCAGCCCTGCATTTTCTCCTTTGAGAAGCTGTGGCAAGCTCAGAATCCATGCTGAAATATTTTGAATAAACTATCCATGAGAAAAAAAACCACCACAGTAGATAATCTTAATCTGGGAGCCTTTAGTATTAGCAGCTCTCTACTTCTCAAACCCTTCCATCCCCTGTGCCTCTGCCCTCCACCACAACACTTTCACCCCAGTTTTACTAAGGAAAGGAGAGCAAAGGTGGGCCATTCGTAGTCTTGGGAAAGGGTATGACCAGTTATTTCCTCTCCTTAAGAGCCCACGACTACATTATTTTCTTTTCATATGTCTATCACAGAAAGATTTGGTAACTGTTTCAGCCTGTCAACTGTTTCACTAAAAAGGAATCAGCCCCTTGGAGGCCAAGTGGGTTGAGAAACTGTGCTGGCTGGAACAACACAAGTAGGCATGACTTGCCTTTAACAAAGCAGAAGGCATTTGTTTTAGTTGAACGGGTAAAGGGCAGTAAAACTTGGCCAAGTATTTATTTATTGGACTGGACTGCCTGCAACAAGAGAGGAGGGTGAGGTGTGTGTAAGGTTTTTGTAATCCCAACCTTGGAAGGAAGGTAAATGAACTTTGGTTTCACTGATGAAATGAGATAGCACAGAAAAGCTTTGCATGTGATGTAGAAATGTTGATTTATAAAAGGGATGTTCTGGGTGTGTGTCGAGGTGCAGGCACATGACCAAAAAAAGGTCTTTAGAGCTTTCCCAAACCTTTTCTACATCTGTTGGCCATCACTTTCTGCCAGTTCAAGATGGTCAAGAACACGAGGAGGTTAAAAAGCAGCTAGTGAAATTGTTTTACAGGAACGATGCTTTCACTTTAGCACTGAAGAATGCTGACTGTACCCTGGGTGTTGCTCGAAGCATACCCCTCTGATCTCTCCAGTGGGAACACCAATTAAATTTAACAAAAGTAACAAGTATTAATGGAGCCTTACATAGTCTCAACCCAAACCTACACTCAGCAGTGTTACTCCTGGACAATACTTCAGTGCATACTAATACATGTCCCCCCCAGCTGTGACCCTGTTTGGCTCTCAGTTGTGTCCTCCGCTTGTTCTGAGGGTAACATGAGAAGGGTGGGCAATGAGAGACCCCAGCTCTGAGCTCACATCAACTGCAGCAAACGTGACTGACTATCACACCACGGCAGGGGTGAAACACCAGCAGGTCTTCCACCAGGGATGGTACCACCCAGGGATGCTGCACAGGCTCACTGGGTGTGTGGCGGGGAGTGAGAAACAAAAACAAAGAGGAAAAACTGGGTGACCTCGCAGTGCTTAGCTGGAGCTGTCAGGCAATGGTTAATGCTGAGGAATCTTGCAATTCTGTTTATATTCTTTCACCACAAGCAGGTGTTGGGAAGCCCAGGATGGGAGGGGCATGCAGATAAAAAAAGAAAGAGGAACCACTTCTTTTCTGACGTGCGTGATCTATTCAGATGAATCTTTTTTACTGACAGGCTCTTTTCCTGGAATCAGCACAGATGCCCGAGTGTCAAACCCAGGCCTCCCATAAACAGCGTACCTCAAACGTTTCGGCTGTGTTACCTGTTTCTGGCAGAGGATGGCATGGCTTTGACAGAAGTTCTGCGGGAACCAAGTAATTTTTAACAAAGATATTATTAAAACCTCCAGGCTTTTTCAAATTTAGATTTATTTTGCTGGGGTTTTTTTGTTGTTTTCATACTATTATAGCCATGTGCTGTCATGTTTGCCGTCCAAGAAGTGAGGAATAAGGGCCAGATCTCCATTGACATCCATCTCGTTTCTCCCCTTGCTCACCTCGCGTACAACTGCGCATACGATTTTTACACCAATGGATTCTGCACAGAGAAATGCTTTGACCCGCAGATTTCCCCCCACCCGCCGCTGCTCCTTGTCCAGCACCGCAGCCACCTCACTCTCTCCTTTCTTCTCCAGCTCTTTGTTCCTGAATGTCAGGGTCATCAGTGCCACTGGCTGACATGATTAGTGTGCCTGACATTATACCACTGCTCTACAGGAAGCAGGCAGAGGGCAAAGGGGGGGGGTGATGGGGTGGGGGGGTGATGGGGTGGGGGGTGGGGGAGGTTGGGGGGAAGCCACCCAAAACAAAACCTGCAGCCATTTTAGGCAGACGGAATCAGGCTCAAATAGCTCTTCACAACCTCACTCTTTCCAAATAAAGAGAAGATCCTTGCACCACAATAGATGTATGCAGTATTTCAATGCACTCCGCTGCTCATAAAATCACTATGCTTGTGCCCACCCCAACAGATATCCTGGAGGTGTGCTGCAGTTCTTGGAGATCAAAGGCAAAGATAGGAAGGGGGGGAAAACAAAAATGGTTTAGAAAAAGAAAGAAAAAACAAACACCAAGAAAAAACACAACCAAACCGGCATCAGACAGGAGATAAAGCCTGACCCGTGATTCAGCAGATTCGAGTGCTCAGAGGTACAACAGCCTGTGCACTACTGAAAGACAGCAGCAGTCCATTACATGTATTGATTTGCAGCACTTTGTCAGCACTAATGATGTTACCTCATTAAAAGAGATAAATGCCCTACTGTTCTACCAAAAGCATCTGCTCCTTCTTCCTTCTCGCCTGTTCTCCAGCAGGGCCCTCAGCAGCAGCACAGAGAAATAACATCAAAATTCAATGCTAAACTCGCTTAGAGACGCTTGCTAAGGTTGCTTTGTTGTTATTATGTTCTTTATTTATTTTAATTATTTTTTTTAAATGGGGTTATTCTGTGTTTCCTATCAGATATCTTGTCTTTTGACACTCAATGGGGACATCAGAGAAAAACAAAGCCCTGTGAACCAACATGGCCCTCCTGCCCGCGAAGGACTTCTCAGAAAATAATGCCTGCCTAGGATAACTCATTCACTGTTCAGTAAAACAATATGGGCTACAACATTGATCACAACAGGTGAAGTGACAGGTAACAAGGAGATAACGACTTTTGTCCACTAACCCCCAATGATGTGCTGTCACATACAGTGCACCAGTTTTGTTTCCACATATTCCTTGTTACATGCAAAGGTAGCAGTTTACCGTAATGAATGTTTTATGCATTATTCCTTTGTGTATAGGGTCTCCAAAGTACACATTATTAAAGTCTATTAAACTCTCTGTTTAGCAGAATTACCAATGTGCCTTTGGGGAAATTACTACAATGAAGCTGTACCGGTATTTAAATTCCAGTTGTTAAACAATCTTTTCCTGATCACCAATCCAGGTGTCTACATTAAAGTGCAGTCAGACTTCTTCCAGCACGGCATGAACCTGCCTATGAGCTGTTTATGGAAATTCATTTTAAAAAAGGAGTATTTCAACTTGGCACGTTTTTCATAATTAGGCTTACACAGCTACTGCTTTAAAAAATCACAGGAACTCCTTCCTGATCCTCTTCACCAAGCCAAGCACTCCACAGTTAAACCTGGTTACAGAAACAATTAACTGTTTGCAGCCATACCATTTATACCAACACATCAGTATCTGCAAGATACGAGCCTGTTTAAGGAAAATTTGGCTAGCAAGGTCCCATTCTTTACAAATGGTATTTCTTTGAGAAAGGACCTGCCCTTGCAGCCCACCGACGCAAGGACGGAGCAGCCCAAAAGCTGTATACCCAAGTGCCTCCATACCTGACGTACCTGCTGTATGCCCAGGTCCCTCCTCCGGTCCAGCTACTAAACTTTCTGGGTTGTATGTAAAGCAACAACAGATCAGCTACCAAGTGTTGTCTGTGCCCCTCAGACCATTTCCCCTTTTAATATCGCACACTACAGCTATAGCTGGCTACTCTAAACATGCCGGTTTTCGTGGCAACGAGTCCTGAACTCTGTTCCCAACCTGTAAATGTGTGCCCATGCCTCCTGTGATAAGAGCAGATATATTTCCAATGGGAAGAGGCTCACGTTTCTCAGGGGAGATGAAGTAAACTTCATCACACTAGAAATCACAGGACTCAGCTTCCTGGGGTAGGGTAGAAGAGACCTAGATCCCAACCTTCCAGGTTTCCTCCATGACCTTCAATAAATGACCATGTTCTCATCAGTACAAGGGTGGTATTTCATCTTCTTTGAGATGCCCAGAAGCACTCAGGTTCTACCTATGGGGCAGTCAGGTTCTCCAGCAAAGACAGCTGAGCAAGTACCTAAACTGATGTCTTGCCCTTGCCACTACATCACACCAACACTTTCACAACTTCAACACCAGTTCAATTCTCAGTCATCTCCAATGACAAAAACAACATTAATTGAATTTTTTTGTATTGAAAAAATGCTGATAAAAATCTTACGAAACCAGTGGGCACAGGAACAGAATATAATGAAAAGGAGTTGCTCAACAGGGCTTCAGATCAAATGAATACGCAGAATTCAGGCCATCATACAACTGCATGTTTTGATATGCCAGAATTCAAAGTTTATGTCCAAGTACAGATGAAAGGAGGACTAAAATCATCATTGGAAGCTGGTACATAAAGTAAAGATTCCTCTGACAAGTGTGAGTCAAATACTGTCTGCTCTTTTTGGCTCTAAGGCAAATGCAATGCCCTCCGGCAGGCGTACACAATGAAGCTGTTTTCATCATGACCAAAAGTCCTTCGGAGAACAACCCTTGGAAAAAAGCACAGCAAATGGGTGGGCCTATTTTAGATATACACTAATTCCCTATAAATCAATGGGCAAAAGTGCTTCCTTTCTCCTGTTACAAACCCTGAGCCAAATCACCTTCTCTTTTACAAAGGCAACCTCATTGACTTTGCTCATGTTACACATAGACCATAGCAGACTTTGTCCTTGCATGCAATGGGAGGCCAAATCTCTCATAAATAAGAACAGAAACAATCTGTTCATCTTAAGTGAAGTGAGACAAGGACCATACCTTTCACCTTTAAAAAGGAGACATGTCCAAGAGACAGAAGGGAAAACACCTCTAATTGTTTGGTTTGCGAGTCCATTAGGAAAGACTCTCATAGGCCTAGAAAGGATGTGGTTTTCAGGCTCTTAGGGTTACTTTATCTGACTGCAGATCAGAAGTCCAAGAATATCCAATGCTGGCTTAAAAAAGCCTCCAGCATCTACTTCACCATCCACTGAAGAAGTAAGTCTTCCATCCTGTTTGGCAGGGGTGGCACATCAAGGGTGCAGCTCTACTGCAGCCTGAAGCCACCAGTCCCTTTTTCCTATCACTTGCTCATTTGCCTCAGCTCTAGTTTCACCAGCATGAGGTGAGATGGTTCTGCTGAGCTGCACAAAATCCAACCACGTCTTTAGTTTAGTTAGTTGTTGGCTGGATTAACCCATCAAGCAGCTCATGGTACCATGGCTTCACAAGCACCAACGCTGGAGCAAGAGGGAATGGGGGGGAAGTCCTGGCCAACGACACCGTGGGGAGAGAAAGAGGATGAACAGCCGTTAACTGGGACTGGCTTAGTCTGCCATGAAACCTTCAGTGCCTGACGCCTACCAGAAGACATCATAGAAATGCAAGGCACAGTGCGGCATTTAACACAGGCATTGCAACACGTGCCTAACGTTCCCATCTTACGTCCTCACGTTTATCACAACAGATGACAGATCTCAGAAGAACATCTGGCAGTACAATGCCACTTTTTTTGCAGGGTATTGGGTGTAGACGTGGTACGGCCTTCATTTGTTATTGCAACACATGGACAAACAGCTACTTCAGCCAAGCTGTCGCTTTGTCTCTCCTGCCACCTACTGTACTGAAAATCAAAATATACGTCACAAACTCGCACGTGTCTCCACTTCTTTTTGGAAATACCAACCTTCAGTTCTTCTAGAAGTACACTGCGTGCACGTGGGAACTCCCTGCTGCCACAACTCCTCCAGCAACGCTATCCACTCTTTCCTGATGAAGGCTAAAGGCAGTACTTCGAGCTCTGCTTAACTCACTGATTGTTCAGGGTTAAAACTGGCATTAAATACTAAAAATTCTCCAGAGTTTAGGGCATGAACTCCTCTCTTCCTTTGCCCCACAGAGAATTAATCACAGAAGATTTATTTTAAATGGTGAACAGGTCATGATGCCCCATAACCCTCCGTCCCTTTATTTGCTGTTATTTCCGATGACAACACTCACATGGGGCAAAACCCAGCAGAAAAATAACTTCTCATCGGGTGTGTGACTGTCAGCCCGTGGGCAGGGGTGAAACTCTTGCTGCACTTGAGCTGTGTAACCAAATGAGTGTCACCCAAGAACAGACCCGCCAGATGCAAGAGTCTGCTTCAGACCGTGGTTTACCCTTGTCCTTTTAACCTCTTGCTCTCAAAAAGCACAGCTGAGCGAGGCTGGCCGTGCCATGTATACCCTCGGCAGCGCAGTGCCACCCATGCAAGATGCCCTCCCCAGGAGCAGCATGTGGTCCTGCTGCCTCCAGAGTCACTGGCTGCAGAAGGGGATTCACTGATGCTTGTGCTCAAGCAGCACATCCAAGGAGAAGAAAATTACTCTGTCATAACCATCTGGGTTCTGCCATCCACCCAGACACAGTTAATCACAGTGAATGGCATCAAGAAGGGCAGCAACAGCTCTGAGCAGGTCCGGCACAGTTTAAGCCCACCGCAGGCGCTTCTAACCTGTTCATGGTACTACATGGAAGCCAATAAGCAATGAACCAAAAAACCAGTAAACATATATCCCATGTTAATTATTTATGCCATCCTCCCAGAAGGCATGACAAGTTTATTTTTTAGTATTTTATTATTAATTTTGAGAAGGCATTCAAACAGAAAACAACAAGCTGAAGTTGCTAAAAGAAATCTCATTATTTCCTATTATGTAGCTACCTTGCGGGTGCTGGTTTATTTTCCCATGTATGGCATTCCCTTTACCTAATCAACAACTTGAGGCATTGTAACAGCAGGTATCTTTGATAAAAAAGTATTCTGATGAAGGAGAAAGACATTCAACACTTGCATGATCAAGTAAGCTATCACGTGTATTTATTTATGCTGTGACCATAGTAATCAAGAGGTATCAGATGTGGAACTGAACATCAGTTAAATGCATTTTAAATCTGATTTTTCACTGGTTGCAGTAAGGAAATCGTTGACTAGCAAGACTCTTTAGGGTCTTTACAGGCTGCAATTAGAGAAGCGGATACAGAAGATGAATTACTCTACTCCTCTAAAAGCAAGTCTTACTTTTGCAAGTAATAGTGGGCCTTTCATCTTAGCACTTAGAATTTGATCAGCTGAGAAAAAAACATTAATGTAATTCCACTCACTCACAGATAAACACCTCTGAAAAATAAGGACATCTCTTTTCCTTAAACAAATCTGACAAGCCTATAACTAAAAATATTTACGTAACACACACAGTTCAGTATGGACACAGGAAAATAACTGGCATGAGTTATCAGAGTGTCTAATCCCAGCTATTTAGGCACCAAAATGCCTCGAAGAGCTGTGATATGTCAA
This sequence comes from Falco peregrinus, assembly GCF_023634155.1. NCBI lineage: Eukaryota > Metazoa > Chordata > Aves > Falconiformes > Falconidae > Falco > Falco peregrinus. Next base: position 87,340,630 of record NC_073727.1, read on the forward strand.
CTTAAAGCCAAATATGGTTCCCAAATATCTTTTAAACATGAATAAATTTATCAAGGAGCAACAGTTTGTTCCCATTAATTGCACAAATGCTGCAAACAGGTTAAAAAAAAAAAAATCAATCTTTTTACACCATGTGATCAGAAGCAGCTTTTGCTGACACCAATTTAATTTATAACAGAATCAAGGCTAAAACTGAAAGGTTCACGTTAGCCGTTAGTAATGCTACAGGAACTATCAGTGAAAAGCTAATGGAGTGAACAGAGCCTTAAAACAATGTGAAGCTTTTTAACACAAACTTGAAAAAGCTGCTACTGTAAGGGCAGTGTCAGAGGGTGCTCACACATCCTTGCTAGAAACCCTCAGATAACTCTCAAGGATTCTTAAGGATGCTCCAAGGGAATTAAAGAAGCATATTTTATACATGCTGTGCTGCCTGGGTTGATGTCTCGCTAAACCAACGGGCCAAGTTTAATCTCCAAAAGGACTTCTACCTCTGCGCTCGACCAAACGGAAGGGAAAGAGATTAAAACTTGTTCGGTCTATGGCCAACGGAGACTTTCTAGCAGAAATGGAAGTCATTGATGAGGAGGTGATAAACTGCTCCAACCTTGCTTTGAGTGGAGTGGAACGGAGCGGCTGGGAGATTTTCAGAGCAGATTCTCCAAACAAGCTGTTAAGAGAAGCCGCTATCCAGAAGGCTCCTCCAGAAGGAGGAAAAAGGAAGCAGGGAAATCACAGTTAATGGGATCTGGCCACAGCTAGAAAACAGCTAGGTTTCCAAGTACATTACAAACAGTCCTGCGCTTCACCGCTGCACTAGCTCGTTGCTGGATGAGAAAAATTTACACAGATTTAATGCCTTAAAAATCTCCATGGAAATTTAGATTAATCTGTTTAGAACAAATCTTGCCTCTCCTCTGGGATACCCTGTACCTGTACACATGAAGAAGAGGAAATTGCCACCACTACACCATAACTTCTGCGATTTTCTGTAAGGGGAAGCTGTCAGGCTAGAGATTTATTTATTTTGAGGTTCTTTCATAAGTCCCATAACTGAACATTTGCAATACAGGGAGGTCACCACCCCACTCACCTTAGATATCACCACAGAGAATTATAAATTTTTCCCAAGTTTTCTGTGGGAGGGAATTGCTATCTGATCCTGTCAAGTAGGATAATTTTAGCTCAAACATAGAAGGTTACCTCGCTCCCAGAGCATCTCTCCTTGGCACAACTTCAGATTGAGGAACGTTATACAATTAGGGTACAGAATAAGGTCTTTGGAAGGAAATATAGTAATCTCACACCTGGAGGAAAGCAATCAAACCCCTGGCTACGGGTTGCATTGCTTTGAAAAGAGCAGCCTCAGCAGGAGGTTGAGCAACCTCAGCAGGAGGTCCGCAGTGGAGGAGCCTGAGGACCTCCTGCTCATCCTCCAACCGAGGTGGAGAAGAGACTTGGTTGCTTAAGGCAGCAATGGAAGAAAAATTACCATAGATGATACCCTCTACCTGTCCAAACTGAAGCTAAGCGCGGGGCATGACCCAATATGTAAGAAATCCAAACTCATCCTTCCTCAGATCCCAAAGGAGGCAGCGTCACAGTACATACGAGGAGGGAAGATGCCAGCAGCAGAAAAAATTCTGGTCTAATCATAAGCTAGAGGAAGAGGCAGTAGGAGCCGAAGAATGGAAATGATAGGAGAAGCAAGATAAAGGATTACAGGGCTGATAGCATCTTACAGAGAACACACTTTTAGAAGAAGGGGAGGAAGTTGAGCAGCCATGACAGGAGGGGAAGGAAAAGTAAAGCTGATTTTCCCGATAGTCAGGTCATGAACAGTTCCTGAAATCTGTCTAGTCAGGCTGGTTGTCCAACACAAAGATGCAAAAATCAACACATGCGGCACCTTCACAGCAGAAAAAGGAATATTGGGGAGTGTGGCACTCTGCAGGGTAATTTAAAAAACTACAAGTCTTCTAAATGTCATAAATAGAGATGAAGCTATTGAGCTCTCAACTGATAACGAATGCAAACAGTTAACAGAGGAGTTATGCAGAATTGTCCACTAAGACAAAAATCTTAAAACTTTGGCTCCTCACACACAAATGTCTTTTTTCTTTTGGAAATCCCACAGCCACTGCTGGGAGATTAGCTTTATAAAGTGAGAATTTAACTGGAATTGCCACTCTGGGTAACTACGGGAAATGTTGCTCACAGCAACAGAAAATGTAGGATAATTAGGTATTTTGGGGAAGAGGGGAAAGAAACTTACAGTAACTATGTAAACAGTATAAATAACAACGCTGTCCTTCTCTGGGACCTTTCCGAGGACCTTAGCGCAATCTACAGCCATTCCTTGTGAAAAGCTGCCATGCTACAGCCGCCGCTTACTGCACAATCCAGGTCCCAAACCTGGCTGTATTTCTCATCCTTATACTTTATCCCTCTGCTGATCCTCGCCCCGGACAGCAGCTGTAAGCTGAGGGGCCAGGACCCCATGTGGGTCTGTGCAGCGTGGGACCCCAGCCGGGACGCGGGGTGCTGCCAAGTGCTCCTTCAACATAATTAACGAGGGGCGGCCTGATCAAGAGAGAGAGAAGACAAAAGATTTCCACCAAGTGAGAAAACTCTCAAGCACAAGAAGTGAAGGTTCTCCCCATGCCGAGCGTGCTCAGCGACACAGCCCGGCAGGGCAAGTGGGCTGGGAAGGCTAGCCAGCTTTCAGACAAAAGTGTAAAAAAGAAGCGGGAGAAGGAAAAAAAAAAAAAAAAAAAGGGAAGACAAGGTCAAGCACAGGGAGGCAGGCTCCAGCCAAACCTTTGAAAGCACCTCAGCGGACACCGCTGTGGAGTCTGGAGAAGATGCCGCTCAGCGGGGGAAAGGGTCAAGTTAAAATACAAACCCACATTTACATGCTCCCATGAGTTCCTTAACTGCAGCTGAGAATTTAATTAAATGCTTTGCCTCAGACTTGTTTGATTGCACATATTCTCCACCAATTTTCAGTTCCAGTTTCTGCCCCTGCTCTGATTTTTAATCATCGGGACAAAACACTAGTATTCAGATGCTGCCTTGCTAAGAAATCTGGAGTAACTGGAAGTTACATTAACAATATTTAAATACAGTCCACGTCTATTTAAAGGTTTGAACACATCTTGTTAGAACACTGCATAAATTAACCCAACCTAATTCTCCTGGATGCATCAAGATCTGAAAAGCCCCAAGTTTGATGTTCTCTCTTACCACCCACTTAAAGAAAACAAACCCAACACACTGGGGGTTAGCTTAGGTTGCAAACAGTAACAAAATCAACATTCAACTGAATAAATGCAATTTACTGCCTGATGTAATGAAAATCATGCCACAACCAGTTCAAAACCAAAACAAGAAGAGGCTCTCCCCTGCCCTCTCCATGCACACACCCCACCACACACCCACCCATTTTTGCTGTGAATGACGCCCCAGCACAGCCTGCCCGCTTGGCATCCTGCATCGCTCCCTCCATCCCTCCCCACCGCCCGAAGCCATCCCTGGACAGAGCAAAGTGCGCGCTGCTCCCGCCAGGCTCCCCGTCCCCACCGCCCTGCTTGCGCTGGCGGCCAGACAAAGCAAACTCTGGTTGCATCACGGAGCAAACTCATTTTCCAGCAACCTCCCAGCCCGGAGTTTACCGCTACTGTAATCCGGTGCTGTCAACAACGCCGTCTTTGTTGCGCGCCTGTGTGTGCAGCTTGCTTGTTGGTTGGTTGGTTGTTGGGGTTTTTTTATTATTATTTATTTTAAAGGAGAATTTTTTAAATGCGTAATCTGTTTTTGAGTGATTTCTCCTCCGTGCTGGCTCCACCCTGTACTATAAACGAGACATTACCTTATACAAGAATGAATCTGCTGCATTCCTCTGTCTAGCTGCCTCACAGCACATTTCCTACGCTTGCAGCAGCCCCAGCAGCGCACGCTCTCCCACCCCTTCCCCCCACCTTTTTTTCTTTTTTCTTTCCCCCTTTTTTTTTTTTTTTTTTTTTTCCTTTTCACTGCCTCGCTGTGTTTTTGTGTAAATGATCTCACATGACTCAACAAATCCATCTGCCTGGAGCAGGCCAAGTTTGGAGCCTTCCCAGGAGGGAGGAGAAGAATTGCTTTGTGGAAAGGACCTGGAGCTTTGCCCTTTCTCTGGCTCAAATTACCCGCCTGTCAGGCCTGACGGATTTGGCTAAAAATAAAAGGAAGCGGGCCGTGAAAAGGAGATGAATGAGCTCAGCAGTTCCTTAGATAACATGGGCCTGGTGTCGCCCAAAGATCCCAGAGCAGGAACTTCAGATGCCGGGCATGTAAGTGTGGTGCTGCAGCCTAGGTGAACTTGGCTGCTCAGGGACCAAAAAGAAAAAGGCACAAAAAAAGGGCAAACCCAACCATACGCTGTTGGAAATAAACGGATTAAAGACTTGCAGAATGGGAAAACTGCCTGCTGTAGGTTTCAGTTTGTAAAAGGGGAGATTTATGGCGTTTCCAGTGAGGAAAGGGGGCATGGGGGGGTGTGGCGGGGGGACGCACGTGATGTCAGCCTCCCGCCCTGCCCAGGGAGCCTCAGCATCCTCCCTGCAAATGCCTGCCCAGCGCCCGCAGCGGGTATTAAGCACTTAGTTTGGCAATGTAATGACACACTGCAACAATCTGTAATGCGAGGCAGTCAGCAAAGCCCTGGCTCGCAAAGCTCTTTCTCCTAACCATTAACCATATGTTTGGCTCCGCTGCCGCCCAAGCGAGCGGGTGTTCCAGCGCACCATCTGGTTTCTATCCACACAAGCAACTGCAAAGCACAGAGTATTTCCCTCTGGAGCAGTGTCTTCCTCCCCGGCTCTCCCTCCCCACCCGGCCCCCCACTCCTCCACTCCCGTCTTCCTCCTTCGCCCCCTTTCAGCAGCAGCCTCGCCTCCTCACCGTGATGCTCAAAGAGCTGGGGACCGTGGCTGCCCCACCAAGGATGTGGTAGAAGAGCGGGGATTCTGTGTTGTGCTGCACCCCATGAGCTTGTGCACGTGCACACACACACACAGAGGGATCACATCCCTCATCACCGATGCTTGGGGTACCACGTTAAAAAACAGGCGTGTTCTTGACCAGTGCAGGAACTGCTGCAGTTCCCATCGCATCTCACTCACGCACACATGCGCACAGGGAGCGTTCAGTTTGGATTACATCAACTCCATCCCAACACTGCAGAAGGACATCAAGAATGAACCTAACAACAGGAGGACAATTAGCACTGTTATCGCCGGCTCCCAAGTAGGGCTTTCTAGGCACATCGGGTGCTGTTTCCCCATCCCACCAAATTAAGAACATTCTGGGGAAAAAAGAAAAGAGACAAAAAAGGAGAAAAGAGAAAAAGAAAGAGGAATGGAATGAGAGAGAGGTGAAGAAAAAGGAATGAAAATATTTACTTTTCCTGTGATAACTAAACAAGCTCTTTGTGAAACTATAAAAAAAGCTTTCAAGTGTTATATTTTAGAAGACCTTGTACCATATGTTTGCTTTATGATTTTATAAATTTTAACTACTATTTATGTTTGTAAAGCACTTCCATCCTTCTGTTTATTTCTGAAATCACCTATGGGAGATCAGCAGTAATTTTCCTCTCAGGTTGGCCAATTTAAGATTAATCATGACCTAATGCAAATATTCAGGGATGCAAGCAATAGGATATTCTACAAATCCCACACTTGCTCCTTTAAAATAAGTTTATACTCTGCAATGAGTCACACATACAGTGTTTATCCAAGTTACCAGTGCTACAAGGAAAAAAGCCCATTACATTTGCAAATACATACAAATCGCAGCTGTAAGCACCCAACTGCTTACACCAGGACTCGTTTCTATGACTGGATATTGATTTTTTAATAATGTGTCATTATACCAATGTTGATACAGCAACTATCTTCCTGGAGTATGCAATTTAATGCTAAAAAGAAGCTGGCTCTAGGAAATATCAAATCCACACCCATTCATATGCTATTTAAACACCCTTCTTGGTCATGACTATAGCAAGGCAAAGCCACAATTGCATTTTTCCCACCTAGCACCCAACAAAGAAAATGCAAAGGATTCGCTAGTTAAAAACAGCTCAGTCTAAGGCAACTAGCTCTGCTGATCTGCTTCTTGATAAAATCCTGCAGAACCTCTCCAGCTGGTGCTGGAAAGCAAGAGGCTATGTTGAAAAGGGTGCATGTTTTTTGAATCTCCTTGTACGTCTGAGAAATCAGTACTTGAAAAAACGCGCTGTAGGCCATTATCCTGGAATCATATACAAGCGGGGAAAACCTGTACGCCTGTGAAAAGCCTGATGACTTCACTGGGATTGCCTAAGAAGTTTGAGGGTAGGATATAGCCTCAATTACAAATGTGGAGTGCAATTAACAGTGCAAACTCCCCATCCCCCCCTCCCCCTCAGTGGGGGAAATAATTAAAATTATTAAAAACATAAGAGATTTATTTTAGCTAGCAACTTACATTTCCTACAAAACAGGATCTAAACATGTAAAGTCCATTATTTTAAGAAAAGATTGTTGCAAACATATTAGTAGCATGCTTAAACATCACACATTAGGTTTCCTACAACCATGCAACAACAAACTGTCTTCATTCACACACAGAAAACAACTAGCAGTAGTCCTCTAAAGCAATAAAGGTCTAGGTCTGGGTCTTTTAGCAGATAATGATCTGCTCTGATCCAGAAATCTTTTAAAAGGGGTAGTTCAAGGGAAATATTCATAGATTCAGAGTTGTGGAGTCTGAAGGGACAGCTGATCATTTGACCTTCTTCCATAGAACCGGCATGGAGCTTCCCTACCTGCACTGACGCAGCTGTAAGAGGTTGAATTAGAAAATCTCTTAGGGTAAAAAAAACAACAAACCCAAAACAAAAAAAAAACCAACACCCCAAATAAAACAAAGCTCAAAAAACCACACCCAAACATAAAAAAAAATCCCAAAACACAGCCTCAGATTCAATAGCTTGACTTAAGGAAGGAAGCTACCGCAGCCCCAGCCGTGTTGCCCTGTGCAGCAATCGTCCGTGCTGTGGGAGCATTCACACTCTCTCGCCTGCTCTGAATTAATTTAACAGCCAGCCACTGGGTCTTGTTATACTGTGTCACTTTCCTCTACCCCTCAATCCCTTACAAAAGGCCACTGTCAGCCTGAAACCTAGACAGTTTTTAAAGCGTAATAAAAAGTGGTGTCACATTATTACCTGAATCCACCAAGTCCTCCTGCCAACAATGATGTTTATGCAATCACATTTTTCTGTTTTTAAAAACTTCTCTCTTGCTTCATCGCTCTGTGTGAAAAACAACACAAAAGAAAAAATTGATTAACTGCACACAATCATCTATTATTTGCATTACAGCAGATGACTTTCCAGGCAAATATTTAGGTCTTTTGTTTTCTGCCATGTGTCATAAAGGTATTAAACAAGAAAAAGTTTTTTCCCCAAAACTGCTTATTGACCAAATAGAAGTGAAAGAGAACAACTTAAAGGGGCAGCCAAGGTACCACAGTCCATCACTTGCAGAGCTGCGCAGAGGAACACAGGTCTCCTGCGCCTGCATCCTCTGTCTTCTCCCCAGGGCATCCTGCCTGGCAGCGCTGGGACCAGTGCCAAAGCAGAAATACAGGGGAAAAGAGAGCTGCTTAAGTTTCTTTCAGTTTTGACAGTAAATACATGCCACTAATAACCGCAGCAGCAATGTAAAAATAATACTTGCAAAATTACATTGACGGTAAATTACTTAATCGTACAATTTCCCTGAACTTTGTACCTACAGCATTATTTAAGTAGTGACTCTGCTTAAAATTCTCGAAAGGGTCTTTCAGTGTCTGTGTTTACTCCTCACCTCACATATTAGTAGCTTTATGCTTCAGTGTCGAATTCTCCTGCCAATACACCAACGAACCAAGATGTACACTTCATATAAGAAATTTCCACACTTAAAATAAGGAGAAAAAAGCCCACATGGTAGAAACCCAGTTGAAGATAAAACCTCAAAAAAATCCACCAGCCTCCCTGAGTGGCCAGAAGACACATCATAAGTAAAGAAAAAATGACACCAGATTTTCAGTACTGGAAATGCCATTAATGTCAGTATTTCACTGCCCTCTCTGAAAGCAAACAAAACAAACCCTTTCACTTAAGAAGATGCAACTCAACCATCTGTATGTGATCCCATGCCTACCTCCACAAGGGCATATGAATTAAACACAACTACACTGCTTAGGGTGCAAGATACGGCTGTGATACCCATCCTGTGATTTCAGGGCTCAGGCATTTGGCATACTCTGTCCATCGTTGACATGGATGTCTGCCAGAAAGATTTTCTTGCAAGGTTTTGGTTGCAGGGGTCTGATTTGAGCTATTCCCAAAGAAGTGGCTGGAAAGACTCAACAAATTCTGGCAACCACTGGAACTGAGAGATTAAACCTAGGACTAGCCAGGTGACACAAAAAAGCAAAGAGCACGGTCTAGTCCAGGGCTGAGGAAGAGAGTTGGCCTTTGCCTCTGGCATCTGCTCCTGACCGGGCAGGGCCACCTCCCAAGCAAGGAAAGGGATCAGCCCTCTCCCCTGCTCCAGGTGGTCTCCCTGCCACAGCCCTGGCAGCCTGGAGCCACCCACACTCAACACAGAGCAGCCAAGAGCTGGGCCAGGGCACAGCAGGAAAAAATAGGTCAAACCAAGAAACTTCACTTAACTGGGAGAGAAAACTGGAGGTAGGATGGGGAGAGAGTGACAACCTGGTTAGGAACAGAGGGCTCACGGTGGCTGTGCAGCTGCAGCACTGCCAAGGAAGCATGTTCAAGCCTCTGCGATGCCAGTGGACGCTGTTTGCCACTTGTTTGCCTCCTGTCTTTTTTCTTTGGTGGACCAAAGCTATACTGGCAAGACAGAACACTGATGAGCTGAAGCACTAAAAAGGGAGGGGAACGTGGTGGGCGAGCGCTGCCCGCAGCGGCTCTCTTTGCCCTCTCCTGCTGCGCTCAGCACAGGGGACGTAACTGACCATGCACCAGGGCTGTGGGATAACAGCACAGGACAACTCTGACAGGTGTTGGCAGTGAAGATAGCAGCCACCCCGCCACTCCCTGCCACCCCTTCTCAGTGCTCAGGCAGATGAGCCGTGCCTTGGAGAGCTGCCATGCAGCTCTGATGCAGTGCCGCTCCAGTCATTTAAACCCGGCGTTTCCCAAGTGGCCATTAATGGCAAGTTCCTAACCAGCCTGAAACCCTGGCTTCTCTCAAGCAAAACTAATGAACACTCACAGCAAAAGGGAATTGTATTTCCAGTACATGAAATACTACGACGTATGGAGACATCTCAGCAGCAAGGCTGTAAGATCCTTAAGATCCTTCGTCCTCTTGCTTTAACTCTCTTCCCATGAAGAAGTGACCACGCTTCCCGAATTCTTTGTCAAACCCTCAAGCCTGAGGCTGATAAACAGAGTAAGTCTGTGAGGAAATGGCAAACTTCTTCAGCAGGATTTGAAGTAGTATGCCATAAATAGAAGCGTAGAGTCAAACATGGAACAGCAGGGAAAAACCAAAACGCTGAAGAGGGCATTTGCCCAGGGTTTGCAGATACAGCTGGAGGCTTGGCACAAGGCAGAGGACTTGCAGAGAGAAAGGAGAGTGTGATACGTAATCAGAAGCTGTCCATGCATTCACAAGACTAAAAATTAGGTCTACAGAAATCCTTTTTATACCTCACTGAGCCGCACTCTGACCTCAGTTATAATACCGTAACATATTTGTGTACAAAATTAAAATTAACAGCAAATAGCTGGAACCACCCTAGATACTACACTGCCTTAGACATTCAGAGCATATAACAGAGCACAGGTCTACAGTTAACCAAATGCACAATGCAGGAAGACAGACCTTAAAGGTAAATAATTCAGGGCTTGAATTCTTTAAGGTAAATAATTTAGGGCTCTAATGAACTCGCTGACTGTAAATAGGGAGTTCCACTGCTAGGAACCCTCCAAACTGCCCTACATCCAATCCTCACAGGAGTGCAGAGCAGAAAACTGTCAGCAAAAACACGCCTCAAATATTCCTGGCTATAGCAGCAAGGACTCAGTCTAACACAAAAGGAGTCTCGGATAGGAAAAGGCAGCTTTGCAGACTGCTTCCAGTGCTCTGTACCGTGCCCAGGAGCTGCTGAAAAGGAGGTGCAATTACAGAAACACCACTTGGCAAGCAGTGAGGTGGTCTGTGTAGCAAGGTAGCTGACCCATGCCGTGTCCCGTGAAAGCATTGGAAAACCCTTCAAGGACAGCCAACACAGTTTGGTCTAGAGGTGCTAAAACCACACCTGACTCCAGGTGAAACTTTGCTAAATAAAAGAGCCCATAGATGAAAAGTAACCAGACAAACCTCCAACTCCTTCTCACTTCACAATCTCCCTTCCCTACCCTCTTGGGGAAAAATTGGCTATGGTCAAGTGCTTTTATCAACACCTGGGAATTCCTGTGCATGCACCAAAAAGCATCTCAGCCAGACAAAATCCATCAACAAACCACAGTATCAATCCTCATCAGATCTTAAATTACCAGCAAGCCTCAGCCTTCCCAGCCCGTATCTTTTAGTTCCAAGGGGTCACTCACAAACAGAAACTACTCCTGACCAAGCAAGGAAACTGCATTAGAACAGAGATACAGTGAATCATCAGTTATACAATGTTGTCTCTGCTAAAAAAACTCCATGGATTTTTATGCTGTCTCACACATACATAAAAGTAGTATGTAAAAACATCCTGGAGTTGCCTCACACCCTCTTATGAGACCTACATGAAACCAGAGCATGGAAGAAAACCCCGCCTTTTGCCGCCAGACACGGGCACGTCAGCAGCAATAGCCAAGGCGCTGCAAGGCTGCTGACAAGCCTGGAAACACCGTATGGGAACATGCCCGTGGATCAGTAGTTGAAAACACAACTGCTGTTCTCACTCTGTGCCCAGTGGAGATGAGATCTCATCGCCAGCAGAGATCTGGGTCACCACCAGGAAGCTGGAGTTATCCCAGCATCATCTTCTAGGTAATGCTCCTGAAAGGGGAAAAAAAATCTGCGGCAAGGTTGCATCTGACAAGATCCTAGGTGTAAAACAAAAACAACCACGAGTGGTTTCTTTGCCCCCTGCTGATACCATCTGACTGAAAAAAAACCCCAACCCCCCAAAAACAAAACACCATATCCGTACCATGTGATATCTTGTATGCAAACTACTTTGCAGAAAGTGTTTGTTGTAAATGCAAGGTTCAGATTGCAGTGTCTCAAGAGCTGGCAAATGCATCTTGATTGCCAAAGTCTGCCTCTTAAATGCCAGGCTAAAGAGTATTTGTTTGTGTATCCAGTACTTCAAAATGAAAATCCAAATGCAGGGAAGGAGAAAGTGAGAAAAACAATGAAGTATCAATTTTAAACTTAAGACATTTGTGAAAAATACGTGTTCTGAGTCTCTGTGCAATCAAGTAGCTGATACCTATCCAGGCACAGGACTGAAAACTGAACCAGCTTTCCAATCTCTGCTAACCAAAGTTTTTGCAATCTTCCTGTACACCATTTCCCTGTTTACATCTCATGGTACTGGAGTTAAACTTTTGGAGAAAAACAAATGGCGAACCTAGAAAGTGAAATGCAGTATTTTTTACAGCATAAGAGAGCATGCCGTTAGCAAGAATTCATAGCTGCACACATCCCAATCCCGTTCCTCAGTCCAACACCCACTCCTGAAATCCTGTACCAACCAGATTAGCCGATGTGCACATGCTTGCGCTCTTGCGGAAACAATAGTCTCTTTCAGTCCGTACAACCTTCTGAAGAACCAGGCGAAAACGTCATGGGAAAAGTTAGGAAATATCTGCAGAAAACAGTCCACAAGATGAAAGGCAGAACAAGCCTTTTAACTTGTACGAAGTACGTAACATGGAGGAGAAACTCATAGCCTCATTACCTAGCCCCTCTTCCAAAGGGCTTTTATTTTTTTCCCCAGGATGGAAAAGGGGACTGAAACAACTTTAGAAAATAAAATACTCTGGTGGTGGAACAGCTCCCCTGCAAACAGAGTGCTGCAGGCAAAATTCAGCTCAGGTAGCTGCGTGGCAGATCTGGGAGCCGATACCTGCTCTCCTCACACACCGGGATCTCCCGCTGACGGCAGGGATACTGGCTGGCAGGATGAGTCCTCCTGCCCCCCCCAGTGCACAGTGCTCCTCCCTTTTCTCCCCCCCACAAACACTCTGCAGCTGTGGAGGGCATAGCACAATTCTTTTAATTAATCCAGCACAAGGTTTGAGCTGCCCCAGGGTTAAGCTAAACATTTTCTGTCTTCAACCACTATGGCAGAAGTAACTACAGAGAAAAACACTCTGCCATAAGGCTAGGAAATTGAGGACAGAAAAGAAGCTGCAACAGAGCCACCCTTGACCTCTCGAAATTTTGCCTCCAGAGGACTCAAAAATAAGGAACTGAATTTTTAATCAGCAGGGAAATGGGGCAGGGAGACTTGCTCTCAGTAATGTTACGGTTGGGAATATCACATAAAAGGTATTATGGAGTTGTACCATCCACCTTCTGTTCCAAACTGTAGGTCTCAAAAAAAACTCACCAGAAAAAAAATTCCCCCTGTTATCAGGACAGCACCAAGCGCTCAGAGGCATTTAAAATGAATACAGTTCTACAAATCCTTGTTTCTCCTCTCACAAGGGGCTACGTAACTCCTGCAGCAAACAAACGCTCCCCTATCAAAGCAGATTTTCTCTGCATGCACTCACGCTGCCTATTATTCTTTAATCGTCTGGTATGCCTCTTCCTACAGGATTGCTTATGTTGAGGGAAATACCGACTTTACCTGTGCAAAACCACCAACTCCTGTTCTGTGCAAATGCCATGAAGGTTAATAGCAGCAATCGTGGCTTGAACTCTGCCTGTGCCTTGCACTGAGCAGACCATATAACCACTGGCATCTTACCTCTTATGTCCGCTTCCCCTCAACTCACACTCACACTCTGCAGGATTTCACTGAGCGGTTTCTCTAAACCCGATAGTACTTCTCAAACTGTAGGAGCAAGTCAAAGTATAATTTGATGTGTCTGATCGCACAGACACCATATGAGAATGTGAGAGCTGATCACAGGAGAACACAAGTTGCTTTTTCATTTCACAGCTCCAAGAGTCAAAAAGGGTGTGTAGGACCCTGATATATACCAGATGTTTTAAAGTAAGGTGGAAAAACTGGTGTGGACACCATTTGTCCATCGCGAAAGCTTCCCGACGGCAACCAACTGGCCGTGCTGTAGTAAGCAGGCTTGCTGTGCCTGCAAAAGATTACAAGCCTAATGGAACAGGAGTATTCACAGCTTTCATGCACATGTATAATCCTGCTCACTTTTCCTGAAAATAAATTTGACAAGCCCATCAGTACGATGTGTGAAAGCCTCAAAACAGAACTCGTTTTGTTAGATATATTCTTGCACCTATTTAAGAAAAACTGATTATTTTAAAGAAAAAAAATATTTTGGGCTGGAGCACATCCATGGTTTTACCAAGTTCTACACTCAACCCAAGAAATGAAAGAGCAGAACTTTTTCATACATTTGTAGCAAGTCTTGAGTCAGTTTAATTCAGAAAATTTTGTTCAGAATTTGTGTTCGGATATAAAAACATAAACAAAAGAGGCTTTCACTCCAGCTCCCAAGGGACTCAGGTGGTACTCTCCCTGTACTAGGCACTCTACAAATACATACGGAGACTTCACACCTCTGTCTGGAAAAGCCAAGTTTCATCTTGTAGTTACGAGACCGGTGGTTGTTTGTTTTTCTATTGGAGAAAAAAAAAAAGGAAAAAAAAGAAAAAAAAAAACTTCATCATGAAAACAAAAAGAAAAAGGTGGTGGGGTGGGGGAAGCAGCCCTGCAGGAAAATGCTATTTCTGATTAACAAGAATATGCACCTATTGTCCCTTGGGTGAAGCTCATTGCAGAGATCAACAGTTTTTTGATGGATTTGTGCTAAACTCTGGAGTTCAAAATACTGCCAAGAGCGGACACCGCTGTCCTTGACCGTGCAGCGTGAAGGTGCGTGAACGCAAGACCATATCCAACCCAAACCAACTTCCTCACTGAACGCTGCCTCAATTCTTTTTCTACGTGAAGTTTGCAATCATAAAAGGAGGTTCTGGAGATTCACCTAGGACTTGCGAGGTGACAGGATATTTTGCTCACAGTCCAGCTGAATAGTATTTATGCCTGTTGTTTTGTTTTCATGTTCCCTTGTGCACATATACCACCCCCCTCTTTCAGCCTGGCTCCGCCTGAGGAGCAGAACTGCCAACTTGAGGCTCTCGGAGGAAAGCTCTGCCTATGCCAGCCTCGAGCTCAGCACTGAAATCGCTCATTCCTGCACAGGACTGTGGAGATAATCCTTTGCCCATTAAATATCCCATTTTCTTCCTTGTTGCTCTGGAAGGATGCAAATGAATGAACTGCATTTTCTCTGGACACCACCTTCTGCTTTTATTGAGTACCTCAGCTACTGGTTCCAGCTGCACTTCTCTGCCCTTCAAGCCACCAGTTAAGGTTGCTGGGTATGATTTCCAAATCCCCAGCTACAAGTCTTTTTGAGGAAAAAAGGGTGGTTGCTATTAGCCCGATGAGAAAACATGCATTTAGTCCATAACCACAGGCTCCTGAAACACAGCTGTTAAGCGCAAATACGAGTTTCTGAAATTTTCTTTCTGTTGCCTCATTATCTTCACTACATCCCAGCAGAAACCAGAGTTCCTGCAGGTGGAGGGAGGAAGCCTTTCTGCTTCCAGCTGCATCTAATGCTGGCTAGTCAACCAGATGCAAAATGTTGCATCAACCTGATGTTTCACTTCAAAGTCTCAAAATTTTTCTCTTACTGCTGGGACTAGGTGCTTGTGGCTTGAGTTACCACTGGGGAAATGGAATCTCACAGCCAGCACTTCAGACTGCTTCCCAGCACTGCTGGGCTGCCCTCATAAGAAAAACAACCAGAAGATGTCAGACACAAAGTGGCTTAAATCAGATACCTAGAAAATATACTGTAATAAACAAAAAGTTAAGTGTCATTAATTGAAATGAAGGCTGAAGCTCCCAGTAAGCCATCATTTCAATCTTAAGCATAGGACAGGACCCCAAAGAAGCAGTTCTGGCCAAGAGGTCCTGACCACTAAATTTAATGCTGCAGGTGCTGACTTCATGCTGCTATTGTCTTCCAGCCAGACTGCTACAGTTAAGCAGTCTTTAATATTTTCAGCAGAATCCATAGAATGAAACTCCATTTTTTAACTATAGTCATGCACAGGAAAAAAAAAAAATCAACTTGCCAATGAAGAACAAAAATACCAGATTGGTGAATATGCAGTCTTAGAAATCCCTTTCAAAGAAATGCTTATGTTTAAATTTAAAGTTATGTTCAACATTAATCTTAAGGAATTTTACAACAGAACACACCAATTTTAAAAGGATTCTACAGTTTTAATGAACTCCTAGAACCCATAGACAGAAATTAAAGGGGAGGGAATGGACCTACAGTGTTGGCTAGACATATTTCAATATTTGTTACCATAGAAACAAGCCAGCAGATTTAGGTTTTGGAGTTATCCTTGCTATAAAATATTAAACTTCTTACAGTTTTTGCATATGTATATTATGGCAAGAACACTGTCAATCCTGATAAAGCCCAAAGCATCTTAATTATTTAACAGGATTTTAGCTTTTTCTTTTTTTAAACAGAGTATCTCTTAATTATTTTTTTTCTTTAATAGACTGTATTTTAAAATCTTCCAATACTTCCAAGATACCAGAGACACTTCTGGCTGACAGAGTAACACACAGGAGATAAAGACTTATTTTTCCACAACGCTGTGGAGAAGTGCTAGATGAAAGAAACACAAACATATTCTGGTAAAGAAGATGCAATAGTAACAATGAAAATAATACCAATTAGCAACTGTGATAATTTTACCAGCCAAAAGTACATTAAATGCTGTATTTCATTTGAAAGAGAGTTCATGCTTTAAATTTGGTGGGTTTGTTTTCAACACTAGCAATGGAGAATTACTGAAGCACGGAATTTAAGTGATTGAGATAACATCTCAACACTTCAACGCTATCAAATACTTCTGGCAGATGCCTGAGAAATGAAACAAATGCATTGTCCTTTCATGCTTCAGAAGAGCATTGACAGTTGTGTTCAATCCACAGCGCAACCAGCATGCGAAAGGATCAGCAATTCAAACGAAGAGGAAGGACAGATGTTTACTCCAGCAACACTCCTTCAAAAAGGAAGGAGGAAAAGCTTGTTTGGACAACTTGAATAGCAGAGGGGACTGACAGCTCAGCTTGCCATCCAGAGGAGTCCTGAATGTCATTCGTTGCTGGGACACAAGCTCAGCTGGGAGCAGTGGGGAAGAACAACACTTGGGCAAGCGCAAGCTCACTGCTGCTGGGACTGGATGTGTGCAAGTGACTCTGACTCAATTTCACAGCCAAAACTGGTTGCATGTCGCAGCCCTTGCTTTTTGTTTGGATTCAAGAAAATCTGTTTACTGGAGGCTCAACATGAGGCTTCCACATGACCAAAAAAAAAATTAGAAACTTGGGAGTAAAAGCCATAAAACATACAGTTGTTTCAATACTATATTCCAGCACTGAAAGGGACCAGGAAAAACACCAACACAAGCAAAGCAAAGCAAAGCAGAACAAAGAAGAAAACTAAGTGAGACTGAAACACCCTCTTCTTCCAAGAATTAAACAATGCTTTTTATGAAGTGTAAAGATAAGCAGCGGGACTACCATTTCCTAATGCTTCTGAGGTCAGTCCTCTAACACCGGTTCTCAAATAGCCAATTAGATGTACACGGCCCTCACACTCAAAAGTATACCATCATCTCTAAATTAAAGCCCAA
The DNA here is from genome assembly GCF_023634155.1 of Falco peregrinus. Classification (NCBI taxonomy): domain Eukaryota; kingdom Metazoa; phylum Chordata; class Aves; order Falconiformes; family Falconidae; genus Falco; species Falco peregrinus. Next base: position 87,357,612 of record NC_073727.1, read on the forward strand.
TAGCCCAAGCCTCTTCACCAAAAAAAAAAAAAAAAACAAAAAACCACCAAAACCAAACCACCAACTAAAACCTTATTCTTGAAGGCTTGCAAGACAACCCTTTAACTAATGGAAAATCTTCAACGCTTTAAAAAAGGAAAATGGTAAGAAAGCTTAATTTTAAATGAGTAAGAATTTAAATGTCACTTCCTGCATGTGACATCGATTTGAAGAACCTTGCATTTTTGTTTTCTTCAGTGTGGTTAACGGTGGAATCTTTGTAAAGTACATTTCTACAGCATTTACTGTTGCACATTTATGCTCGGCAACTGCTTTGCATAATTCTGAACACAAGAAAAGCATAAAGTGATTTTTCCTCCATAAAGAAAGATCGATCTCAAAAGTACCATGCTACTAGGGCTTTCAAAGAAAGAAAGACTGAAGAAAAACTCGCAACACTCAAGGGAAAAATGCACAATTTCCTTCCACTGACAGCTGCAGCAAAGTACAATGAATTTATTTTATCTGAGCAGTTAGGGTATACACGTTAAAGGCAGAGCAACGCTAGGTACTACAGAGAATTCACCCACACAGGTCCACAAAGGGCACCACTATCAACCTGCAGTTGAGAGGTGGGAAGTTACTGGAATGATAAGAAATGCAGGCAACACATGTTGTCAACGATATGGCATTCAAACACTGAGCTACAAATCCCCTCAACGCACCCTCTCGTAGGCTCCCCGGGCAAGGTTTGTCCCCCAGGGAGCTGCACACCACCGGGCACAGCGCTCTGGGTCCCTCCTTTCCAACTGCTGCTGCGGGTGTCAACACCTCAGCACGTCCCTTCATCCTGCTCACCAAGCGTTTTTAAGTCAGGGGCTGCTTTGAAAAATGTTAAGAAACTTGATGTGGCTTTTAAAAGTTTTCTGTAGAATTCAAATAAATTCAAGTAAAATAAAGCAGACGGGAGCCTACGCATGCGCTACAGTTATATCTTGGAACAAAAGAGCTATCATTCCATCAGACCGCTCCGCTGATAGACACCTCTCCCGTGCTTTGTCAACCCACACCCACCCCAAGAAACACATCCACAGTGACGGCTTTTACATCTTTTGACAAACACCTCTCCAATTTAAGTGACATCTTGTGGCGTCACTGAGGATGGCTTGGGTTACCCTCCTGCGCTGGTAGGACAGCCCAGGGCTACTGCCCAGCCACCCTGTGCCCGGCTCTGAACAGGGGCACCCCAGCACCGGCTGGCAGAAGGAAAGGGGAGACAGCAAAACCCTTGCAGCAGCGCTGCTGGGCGGGAGGAAGGTGCGCTCCCGTTCTGGGTAAGGTGCTCCATTTGGTCTGCTTAAATTACGCGTTTTAGAAAATTAACTGGGAAGAGAGGAGATTGTCTTTCTCTACCTTGCAACACAAGAAGAAAATAAATTTCAACCAATTAAAACTCAGCAGATGTAAAAGAAAATACTCTATACAACATGTGATTTACCCAATAGTAATTCATTCCCCTTGATGCCAGGGAAGCCAAAAGTCCATCTGGATGCAAAAAGGGACTGGACACAAGTTTCCCATCTCAACAAGACTTTGGGAAAAAGCATAAATGCCTCATGTGCCAGTCTTGACCCAATAATTAAAGGGTAAAGCCACCCCAGACTGTCAGCCTGTTGTATTTGCCATTGGGGGGGGGGGTGCAGGCAGGGGCAGGAGTACTGCTCCTTCCCCCAGACAGTCTTGTTGTCAGTCACCAAAATAAAGAGAGGAAACTAGGGGACACTGACACGACCTGAACTGGCTTCTGAACTGGATCTGAACAACCCTTCTCATATTGGAAGATTAACATGCAAGAGAGTTGATGAACGGGAAGGATTAAATATAGAACAAAAAAAAATAAGTGAAATGATTAATTGCTAGGAAAGGGAACTGATGATTTATGGAAGAGAAAATTAGTAATATTGAGGAATGTGAAGGGGATAAGCCGCAAGTGTGCTGCGGGGTGGGACCATCTGGTGCAAGGGAGGCACAGCAGCACAGGGCACGCTGCCCCCTGCTTCGGCTGCCCCTCTCTCCTTCCCCCAGCCCCGGCAGGCGCGGAGCAGACACAACTGAAATAGGCGGCGTTTAGAGGTTACTGGCTGAAAATAACTGACTTCAAAACCAACAAGCTGCAATCAGTTTTAAATAATATCCTATCATCTGAAACAAAAGAAACTTGTCTCTTCACTCAGTTAAGCGCTTCCATGTGGTCTTGCAGCAGGCTGGTAGCACTGTCAAGCTCATGCTCTCATATTCCAGCACTTTCTAGAAATTTCCAAAAACAAATGGATACTTGTTTAATGCTGGTTTTGTTTATTTTAAGAAGGGATAAGTAGGAATGGAAATGAAAGATATTTTTAGCATATTTATTTTCTATTTTGGGGTTATAACATCTCAATAGTAACCCATGCTTTTGGTCCTATGTCCTATGCTTCCTTGCTTTGCAACTATTAAGATAATTGAACTCTTTTATAGTCAGCATGCAACCAACAGCAGCATAAACCTGAGCAATAACCCAGCACCTTATAGTCCATTATGATCAGCTGTTTGCTGGTAATGGTAACGCAAAGAAAAAAAAGAAAAAAAAGATATGCTGTGAGACTGTAAAAGCACTTCACATTTTAGCATAACACCTGCTTGGGTTTTGTTTGTTGTTTTTTGTTTTGTTTTTTTTTTACAATGCCATTTTTAAATCACTTACAAAAATACTTTTTTCAGTTAAAAAAAAAAAAAAGATACAACCGACTACATCCTCTTTGGGTTATGCTCATGAATGAGCTACTGTCTGCATTAGAAACAAGCACCTGGATCAATTCATGGGCATCCAGCGAAGCCTGTTGGTTTCCTTTCCAAACGCTAACTTACAAAAGACACCTCAAATCCCAGCCTGCGAGCAGCCGCACTTGGGGGTGGAAGCGATGACATGCAGGAGGCAGAGGGGCTGCTCACCCCGGTGGAACCCAAGGCTCCGGCTCGCAGCAGCCGTGCATGAGAAGGAGACTGCTCCCTCCCCCGGAGAGGTTATTAAGATACCAAGGCAAATACTTTCCATACTTTTCCGAAGGTCCCTTATGAAATGCTGTACCCAAGACTCATTAAGAAACAATTTTGTGCTATCTTTGGGAGATCTTGCATTTCCTCACACAAGTCCTTCTATGAGCTCATCCCCTTTACAGCTGAATAGTTTCTGCACGGGGTAAACAGCAGGACCTGGATTCGCACAGCCAGCCAGCCAGGAAAGAAGTGGTCTGAGGCTGCGGGGAAGCATCAGCATGTTTTGTTTCAGGCACAGTCGTCTCAATAAACAAAACATCCAGCATTTCATCAGGCACCTTTCCCACCACCCTTTGTTTCACCTGGTCCAGCTCCCACACGTCCCACCCAGGCAGAAGTTTCCCATCCTTTGCTACCCAAAGGAAAGGACAAGCTCAGAAGAGCTGCCACTGTGTCACCAACACACCCTGGGGCGCTCCAAGCTCTGTAAGAGGACCGAGATAAAACTCACCACCACCTGCACAGCTTTCTGTGCCAGTCACTCCCATCTGACAGTGCCTCAACAACCTCTCTCCCCGTCTGTCCTCCAGAAGGAGTTTTCTTTTGGACATGAGGACACTCAGCATCAATTCAGAAGGACTCCAGCAGCAACTCCTGCTCCACTGAAGGAAGATCAATACAGACTTAAGAGTCAGGGTTTAAGGGACACATTACCTTGATGTATTTTACTTGCTGAGGTCCAGTTTTACTCATTAGCCTTTTGAAGGAGCACTTTTCATTCAATGTGAGTATGGAGAACTCCATACCCTTTCCCCTATACAAAGGCTAATATCTAGAGGAATAGTACACATCACCTGCCATAACGGAATTCTGCACAGAGAATAGTAATAAATTTTTTTTGAGAACTAAGAATCAACACGCAAGCCTCAAGTTTCAAGAAATGTACCGTTCTCAGTTTAGTGCTGTGGGCTACAACAG